>NW_020837992.1:5526802-6126802 GCF_003676395.1 Aethalodelphis obliquidens | reverse complement strand
TTTTTGTTTTATCCCAGGAAGCCTTCCAAGTGGGCCAGAATGAGAAAACACAGGTCAGTTCATTGCATAGAGCTGTGTGAAGGCAGAGGACAGGTGGGGGAATTGGCTGCTGGAGGGAGAAAGCTAACCTGGGCCATTTTGGATTTGGGTTGTTGGAGCTATTTTCTGAGCAGGACACTTGTGACTTTGTCTTTCCAATGCACCAACAATGAAGTGGAAATAAAATATTTCACTGGTTGTTTTGTCACATCTCATATGAAACATTTGCTTGATGTTTTGGACTGAACTGCTCAGATGTTGAGTATTTTGGAATTTTATGCTTTTATGTCTGAGATGATCAAAATGCACTGAAGAATATTAGTTTCATGCAATGTTAAAGGATGCTCTATGTGTCTGTGTTTGAGTAGGTATGAGCTGTGGAAAGGGAGTGTGGAGAAAGCCAGGTTCTGAAATGCCTTAAACAAAGTGAACCGGTTTCTTTGTTATGAACATTTAATATGAGCAAATGTGCAATGGGAGTCATTTTTTTATTGAAGTATAGTTGATTTACAATGTGTTAATTTCAGGTGTATAACACAGTGATTCAGTTTTATATATATATATATATATATATATATATATATATATATATATATATTCTTTTTCAGATTCTTTTCCCTTATAGGTTATCATGAAATATTGAATATAGTTCCCTGTGCTATACAGTAGGTTCTTGTTGGTTATATATTTTATAATGGGAATCTTGACAGACAAGGTGGAGAACTATATTGTGGTGTGCAATATTTCCCAAACTTATTTGAATAGGGGTTCTTTTTTTTCCATACGATGCCTGTATTAGAGGTGAGTAACTTCCAATGTGTTGCTTAAACAAAGTAAGGTTTTTATTTTCTTTCAGGTGAGTGAAATCCAGAAGTAGGCAGTCCAGGTGACTGTGACCCCATGATATCATCTGGAACCCAGGCTCCTTTTACCTCTCTGCTTTTATATCGTTAGCTCATTACTTCCATCCTCCAAGTCACTGCACAGTTCCAGATGGCTAATGTTGTGCTGACCGTCACATACTTGTTCCAGGCAGAAAGTTAGAGGAAAGCGTGAAGGGCATAAAGTATGCTCCCCCTTATTGAGCATCTCCCTTAAGGGGATTTCCTGGAAGCCCCATCCCATATCTTCAATTTGCATCTCATTGGTCACATTTAGCTGCCACGGAGACTGAGAAATGTAGGCCTAGAGTTGGGCACATTGCTGCTGTGAAAATTAATAAACAGAGACCTCAATTTAAAGAGTCAGGATGCCAAAAGGAAAGTTCTTATGTCTTACGATGATAGCAGAGCCCAACAGGAAGAAGAAAGACTTCCTCTTCTTGTCTGGCATGAGCTCAGCAAATAAGAGACGGTCACAACTCAGGCAATGAAAAGCCATTATACTTCGAGCTCTCAACTCCTCCAATGGACTTTTGGTTTACTATAATCCTCCCAACTTCCTTTTCTTATAAAGGAGTTCTCTCCATGTTTGCTGGGGACTTGCACGTGGCTCACCATGGTTGCAAACCCTGAACTGCAATTTTTGCTGATCCCAAATAAACTCTTCCCTTTTTTTTTTTTGCTGGAAAAATAATTGGCAGTCTATTTGTTTTAGGTCAACACTGCTCTGAGTTAAATCAGAGTTTTACAGCCAAAGAGGAAAGGAAGAAAAAATGTCAGAGAGGCAAATAGTCTCTATACAAATATCCAACCGAGCAAACCTCAGGGCTAAGTTTGGGAAATGTTGATGTGTATTATTTCCCCACTGGTTTCCAATGTTTTGTCTTACTCACATGCTACATGGTCTTTCTCTCTCACACATGCACACACACATTTTTATCTCCGTATATCTTTGTCTCTTACATACATATATGTATATAGAAATATATATGTTTATACATATATGTCTTAGATTATCCACAGACTATAAGTGACTAATAGACTGTTAGAGCAGGAAGAAAATTTAGAAATTATTTAGCTTAGAGGTTCTCAACCCTGGTCACACATTAGAGTCAGTTGGGGGAATTTATAAAAATATTTATGCTTGAGTCCTACCAGTTGGAATCATAATCTTTGGGGATAACGCCCAAATATTCATCTTTTTTCCTAATGCTTCCTTCCCAGTTGATTCTACTCTGTAGCCAGGGTTGAAAGTGTATGGTCTAGACCAACTTCATCACTTTATAGGAAAATTATCTGTAAAATTACTTATTTCATGTCTGCTTCCCCCATTAGACTATAAAACCTATGAGAGCAGGAATAGTATCTATTATGTTATCACTGTATTCATCCCCAGAGCTTAGCACAGCACTGGCACAAATTTGAATAAATGAATGAGTCAACTAAGGTCCAGAAAAGGGAAGGTCCTCATGCAAGGTCATACAGCGAATACACACACAGAAGAACCAGGATTAGAACATTTGTCTCTTGACTTCCTGTTCAGGGCTCCTTCAGGTATTCCATGGCTTCCATAGTTAGATGGTCAGAACTTGGAACAATTTACTCCAGAACTGATAGATGTGCTCTTGTGTTCCTGCAGTGCTTATTGTATGCTGTTGTACTTATTTGTGAATCTCGCGTTAAGAACTGTATCTTATCTCTTCAAGCATCATCTACCACACACCTTGCCTGGCTCACCATAAATAACTCATGATAACAGCTAAAGGAAAAGAATGAAAGAAGGAAGGAAAGAAAGAAAGAAAGAAAGAAGGAAAGAAAGAATGAAAGAAAGAGAGAGAAAGAACCCATGCAAATTCACTCCTTTGGAATACCATAACTTATTTTCAGAGTCTTTCTTGTCAAATGCCACTTTACTATCTTCAACTTTCCCTTTCTATGCCTTAAACCTGGATTCTACATGCTTCCTAGCCAACAGCTCAATTTTAATTACCTATCTGGTTGAAAAGTCTTGAAAACTAATTCACAGTAAGGTGTTAATGACTGATAAGGTTTGACGGCATACCTTATCATAACCTTCTTGGGATCTTTGCATATCAACCAGGGACAGTATCCTGGCTCAAAAGAAGGAAAGTCTAATTGGAAAAATCTAAGTCTAATGAACAGAACTCATGAGGGGTAACTAGGGGGTGTAAGCAAGGTGGCCTTCCTAGAGGGATATAATCACACCAAAACACTTGTCATATATCAGGCAGCTAGGTGTTCCTCTTTGAGTAGGGAACCTGGAATGCATGCCTAGGGGTCAAGTCCTCAAGTCTGCCTTAGTTAGAGGTCTACTTTGATCAGGGGATTCTCACTTAGATGCATCATGAATGCAATGGTAGAGACCAGCAACCTCCCTGGGCTGCTGTGGAGGCTTGGCCACAGGGGCACAGACCCATATGGTCCAGGAGGAAAGGAATGCATATTCAGTGCCTGAGGCAGAGCTCTTAATAAATGTTAACTCTCTTTCTTCTCTCAGCAAGCATTGCTCAGTCAGTAGCCCCAGAGGGAACAATTAGATTGTTTATCCAAACCTCAGCCACTTTGCTATATAATTGATTTTTCATTGAGTGTATTTAGGAAATAGTTATTTACATGAATACAGGCACACCAGGGACATGGCAGCGTCTGATCATAGGAAATGGGAGGGAATCTAGATCAAAGTGTGGAATTCAGTGCGAGGGAGGGTGGGCTTTAGAGGCAGATAACCTAGGCTGAGAATCTGATTCTGACTGCTGACTTTGTGTATTTGGGCAAATTATTAACCCTCTGAGCCTTGGTCTCCTCATTTGAAAAGGGGGATAAATTTACTTGCTGTGAGGATCAAATTAAACAATATTATAAAATATCATAAAATTCTGGGCCTGCTACATCCTATACACTCAATAGGCTGTTGTTATTTTTACTATTATTATACTATTATTACTGTTAGTTTCCATGCCAGGGAAGCTTTCGAGTCCTCCACTTAGCCTACCTGACCCCAACCATATTTCAGTGTTTGGCCTAAGTCTTACCTTTTCCCCAGAGCCCTCCCTGACAGCTCTGGTCCTTCTCCAGTTACCCACTTCTTCCAAGAACATTATGAGATTTAGTCTGTAGCATCATATTTTAAACCTTAGTTACAAGCAATAGTGTTTTATTTTCTTCTTCCCTGTCTAGGCCAGAGATTGGCAAACTACAGCCCACAGGCCATATCTGGTCTTCTGTTTTTGTGTGGGCTGTGAGCTAAGAAAAGTTTTCACATTTTTAAATGGTTGAAAAAAAGTCAAAAGAAGAAGAATATTTTGTGACACATGAAAATGATATGAAATTCAAATACTAGTGTCTATAAATAGAGTTTTATTGGAAGATAGCCACACCCATTCATTTGCATATTCTCTATGGCTGCTTTTGGGCTATGATGGCAAAATCGAGTAGTTAGTAGAGACAGTATGACCCATAAAACCAAAGATATTTAGTAACTGGCCCTTTAAAGCAATGTTTGCTGAGCTCTAGACTATAAGCTTCTTAGGTGGGCAGCGTGTGCCATTCTTGTCTGAATTTCGATGGCTCGTGACAGAACACTTGTCATATAGCCAGTGTTGGATAAATCCTGTGCATTGCTGACGGCAACATATCAGTTTTGCCACATGGGTTCTGTTGTGTGTCCTCCCTCTGCTCCTACTATTGGGGTGTGGGTGGAAAATTATTTGTACAGCAAGGGTGTGTGGTGAGTTGTTTCCCTTGTGGATTTGAGGTCTGCAAAGGCAGAGAGATCTGTTCTTATTGCAGCGCCAAGAGAAGGAAATGAATATTCACGGGCACCAATATGCACCTTGCACTGTGCTCTGTTCTTTGATGCTTTATCTCATTTAATGCCCATTCATTTATTCAACAAATAGTTATCAAGTGCCTGCCATGGTCCAGGCATTGTTCTAGGCAGTGGAAATGCAGCTGGGAGCAAAACAGATAAAACATTTTCTGCTATCATTGAGTTTACTTTCTATGTTGAAATGGGCAGGGATTCTAAATAAATAAGTACAATATATTGTATAGGTGGGATTAAATGATAAGAGGAAAAATAAAGCAGACATGGGAGAGACTACTTGTCAGCTTTTTATTTTAGGTGGGGAAGATTGTTCAAGTTTCAGATGGAGGGGTCAGAGGAGACCTCTCTGCAAAGGTGATTTGAGCAAAGACTGAGGGTGTGAACCATGTGGATATGTGGCAAGAGTATTAGAGTTGACCCTCAAACAACAGGGGTTTGAACTGCAGGGGTCCCCTTACATGCAGATTTTTTCAACAGTAAATACTGTAGCTCTACATGATCCGTGATTGGTTGAATCCATGGATGCAGAACTGCAGATACAGAAGAACCATGAATATGGAGAGCTGAATGTAAGTTACGCATGGATTTTCCGCTGCGTGGAGGGTTGGCACCTCAACCCCTGTGTTGTTCAAGGGTCAGTTGTATAGGTAGAGGGGCAGCAAGTGCAAAGGCCCTGAGTCAAGAGACGACTTGGTGTGTCCAAGGAATAGCAGCAAGGCTGGAGTGAGGAGAGGGAGAACAAAATAGTAAGAGACGGTGGAGAGAGAAAGGGGGTAGGGGAATGGGAGAAGGAGCCCGATCATGGAAAGCTTTTCACATCACTGAGAGGGCTTAAGCTTTTCTTCTGAGATGGGAAGTCCCTGAAGGTTTTGAACACATGATGGAGGATATCTGATTTTTATTTTAAAACAAGAGATGTACGAAGTAGGTGTTTCTTGTTTTCATTCTATAGATAAAAACACTGAAATTCGGAAAGGCCAGGTGGTACGTGGTTATACAACGGGTAAGAGGCAGAGGGGGGATTTGAATGGAGGCTTAGCCAGATTCCACTGCCCTCTCCGCCTGGCTGGCTGGCACGGAGTGGAGCCTCAATAAGGGAATTCAGAATTACTTCTGGTACTTGCGCTGTGGAATGAGCTGCACAGCCCCACAGGCTGTCCCTCTGCTCAGCTCTGCCTTGGTGCTGGGGACAGCTAGGAACACGGTCTAAGAGCTGGCCAGTGGGCCCTTCCGTCTTCCTTAAACTTGCACCAGCCGTGCAGTGGCCGAATGACAAACATTAATTAAAGTACGAGGGAGCAACTTAATTAGCTCCTAATACTCTCATGCTGCCAATTAAACACCTTGATGACTAGTTTACTCTGGAGCTTAATTAGGTGTTTCTAAATAAATCTAGCCCTGTGCTACCACCTGTCAGTTTCAGAGCCAAATCTTTTCTTGGACATACCCTCTCTTACTTGGGAAGGAGTAGAATGGATGGTTTGGGTGGAGAAGTAAAATGAGATATTGGCATCTCTCGAGATTATTTCATGGTCCTGTTGCGGATTTTGAACTTGGTGAAAATCACTGCGCAGGTCATATCTCTGTCCCTGCCTGTGCTACCGCTAGACTTCTGGTCACAGACACCTTTAGCTGAAGGGCTTATAAGAGAGGAAAACAGTTAAGTGTGTTGCGACGTTTCCCTCCTGCAGGTAATGTGAAGTCCCACTATTTGGTCCCAACTGTCTGTTGCCTAAGCACAGGTTATCCTCTTAATAACTGTGGAATTGACTTGTTCTGAGGGGCCAGAGTTTAACAGCAACACAGGAGTGAAGACTTTAGACTCCTGCAAACTCAAGATGTGTTAACAGAACCGAGGGATTGCTGGAGATGCCAGACTGTGTCATTCAATGGAGAGATGACGCCCCGTGGTACTTGGTGCTGGTCAGTGACGTAAGTGCTGAATAAAGGGTAGCATTTTCCAAGGAACATTGACAAGTAGATATTTCCCATGGATGCTGACCAGCTTGGTAGAGGTGCCTAGAAATCAAATCAGTCAAGGAATAGATGAAGAAATTGAGTCTTGGGACTGGGTACGGTAGCCATCATTCAGTCTATGAAGAGCTACTTTCATAGCAGGGGATGTAAGCATATTCCATGTTGCTCCATAGGTCAGTACAAGTGTCCAGGGGTGAATGGTACCATAACCCACATTTTCAATCATTGTACTTTACAGAAGGAAGGGGAGAGGTTTGCTGGGTTTACAGACCTTGTCACTCTCCCCGTAGCTGGGGCCGTTTGTTCCCAACTTGAAGACTGTAGCAGTTTTGAAACATGATCCCACAGTCTCTGACTCTCCTCATCGATAGATGGCGTATTTGTCCCCTCTCCTTGAACCTGTGACATTTTCACCAATAGAATATACGGTAAGTAGCAATACACTAGCTTCTGGGCCCAGGCATTAAGAAACTGGCAACTTCCATGCCCTCTCTCTTGGATCGCTCATTCTTGGAACACAGCCACTACAGTGCAGGGAAGCAAGCAGGCGCCTGGACAGCCACCTTTATGTGTCTCAGCTGACAGCCCCAGCTGAGGTCCCAGCAGACTGCCACCATCAACCACCAGACACACGAACATGATTCTCTGCATGGAGCGGAAATGAGCTGCCCTCACTGAGCCCTGCCCAAATAGCACGTTTGTGAGCAAAATAAATGATTGTTGCTGTTTTCAGCCTTGTATTTGAGGTGGCTTGTTAAATAACTGCATCACAGGCAAGGCAGGCTCCCAATGTTCAGAATTAGTCCTAACTTGAGTGTCAGACTGTTCTGCCTCTGCAGTAAGTTAGGTCAGCCTGACCCTGGCTCACTGCCTGGTACACAGTAGTGACTCAGAGCATTTGCTGAGTGAACGAATGACTGTGTGCTCCAGTCATGAAAACTGAAACCTTGCCTTTGTCTTGAGACCCAGTCTTCCTCTACTGTCCCAGTTCAGTGTGTTTTTTAAACCTTGATTTGAACAATGGTATCCATGTTTGAAATACAATCTGAAGGTATTTCAAATATTGATACCTAAAAGAAGTAAGTGTGGAGCTGCTCCGGGTGAAGTGGGGAGACGGCTCTGCCCTGTCCGCCCGGCCTCCCCTCCCCATCTCACAGGCACCCTGAGGAGATTGCTTTTGTGGTGCTCAGGTGGAAAAACCAATGTCCCTGTTCACCTACATACCATTTGCCTTTGATCCTTGCTCTTGAGTCTGTCCTGACCACCTTTCTCCCCCATAGGTAGGACCAGGGGTTAAAATTGAACCACAGTAAGTGGTAACAGAGGCCTTGTTGCCCACTAAGAGCCCTGGTGAGCTTTCTGAGAAATGAAGTACTAACGACTCAGCAGATAAAAGTGAGGCCCCCCCCCTAGGGGCCCCATGAGGCAGTGAAGCAGGCTGTCATTTTTGGGAAGAGAGGCAGGGCTGGCTGTGGTCTGCCTTGCCAGCATGAGGGAAGGGTAGGGGAAAGAGGGAGTGTCCACATGTGGGCGTTAGGATAGGAGCCCTTGAGCAAGGGGTCAGGAGCATCCCATTTGGCCTGAAGCAGATACTGTAGGAGGTGTCGCCTATGGGGAAAGCTGAGCTCTCACCAGATCTCATGGGAGGTATTTAGGTGTGAACACAAGTTTGGAAGATGGAACATGAGGCCTGAAGGGACAACAGTGGCAAAATCCACTTTCTCTGGGCCCCCTGAATGTGGAAGTCTGGGCCTGGGAGATGATGACTGGGGCGGAGGCTAAGGTGAGGGAAAGTGGAGGGGTGCTGTGAAGTGTGCTCAGAAGGCAGGAGGACGCTGGACAGGGACCCAGTGAGATAGGCCAGGGCTGAGGGGGCGGTCAGGGAAAGGACTGGAAAGGGCAGAGCCAGGACTCAGGGAAAGGCAGCTGATAAAGAAGCTTGCTCTCACGGAAAGGGCCTGAAGACAGACATGTGGGAAAGAGAAGGGGGGAGGACTCCAGTGAAGGGGCCAACAGACTACCTGAAGGTTCTGAGAGAACTGCTAAGTTTCCTCCTGCTATGATGGAGGCTTGGGGTAGGGGTGGGGGGAGGAATGGGAAGGAGTGGGGTAGGTCCGGTGGCTCAGGCCTGAAGGACTGTTACTTTTTCAGAAAGCCAGTGTGATACAGTGGAAGAACCCTGCCTAGGAGTCAGGAGGTCTGGTTTCCTGTCTGACTTAGCCATCAACAAATCATTTTAGTTTTCTGGGCCTTTCATTTTCTTATCTGTAAAATGAGGATGTTGATTGTCATTGATTGCCAAGTCCCTTTGAGTTCTAGACATTGTAAGATCCCATCCAACAAACACGTGTGTGTTAGGTACAGTGCCGGGTACTGGAGGTGCAAGGTGACCAGACGCCCTTCCTTCAAGGGGCTTGCACTGCAGTGGGGAAAATGGACGTTTCGACAGGTAGCCAGGCTACAGTGTTCAAGGGGGTGAAAGCACTGATTCTGTCACTAGGCCCAGGTTGACATAGTAAAAAGGAGCAGAAAATCTCAAAAATGGGAGCTAAAGGAAGAACTGATTAATTTAGAGGGAAAACAAGGGGGTCTGGGAGAGTGTGCCCAAAGGCAAGGGAAGAAGCAAGGGGAGGAGGGCTGTCTGTCCGTGGCCCATCCTGAACCCCAGGGCCTGCTCTGAATGGCTGAGGCCCCGTGCTGAACAAAGGGCTGTGGGAAGGCTGCGTCCCAGGCCCTCTTCTCTAGGGACACGGAGAAGTGCTCAAATCAATTCATTTCTCTGAAACATTTCTTTATTTTCATTTTAGAAAAATTAGAAAATTGAAAACAACAAATGATTCATAAGTTTAGTAGTCAGTTAGCATAGTGTAGCCCAGATCTCCCTCCACCCCTCTCTCTCTTTCTCTCAATGCACACAATTTTATTTGACTATTTTGTGCTTTTCTCACTTGGCAGTATCATTGAACATCTCCCCTTGTTGATAAGTATAGATTGACATTGACAGCAGATCCCAGGACTCCAACATGGTGGCAGCCACTCCAGCGAATAAGAAGAAACTCACAGATGTCAAAATAGGGGAGCGGCCGAGCAGGATACGGATGCAGATTTCACCCCTCGAGACGTTGTTAGTGGGTCTCAAAGAGGTTATCACTGCTATTACAACGGGTGTGTCAATGTAAAGAAAAAGAGTGTAGCTGAGGTTTTCTGGTCCGGCAGCTTACATGCTCTCCAGCTATTGCTTTTCTCACAAAGGAGCTCAAACATGAGCGGTCACGCAAATATCACTGAAGTGTGGAGAGTGCCCCGTGCATCCCTGACCATGACGTTCTTTGCCTGACATCCCTGAATCCTTTCATATCCTACTTGAAAATTAACACCCCAAAAAAGATGAATAAAGCACCCAATAAAAAAATATATCAACATCTTCATTTTTAATGGCTCAGTAATTTTATTATTGTGTGAACATAACATAAATTATTTAACAATTCCCTATTGTTTGAAGTTTAAATTCCTTTCCTTTTTTATTTGCTATTATAAGCAATGCTTTAATGAAAATAGTATTATGCATAGATCTTGGCACACCTACCTAATTATTTCCTTGAATATGATGATTTTACAGCTTCTCATGTATATTATTACCATGTTACTCTCTGGAAGATTTGTTCCCACTTACTCCCAATAGCAGCGTATAGATGTCATTTTCTCCCTCTTGCCGACTCCAGGCATTATAATTCTTTTTAATCTTTGCCATCTGAAAAGTAAAAAGGGTATATCATTGTTTTAAGTTACATTTCTTTTATTAGCATTGAGGTTGAACATTGCTTACATTTTTAAATTGTAATTGCATTTCTTCTTTCATGATTTGCTTTTTCAATATCATTTTGCCACTTTACCCCTGTGGTGTGTATATTAGTTTCCTAGCGCTGCCATAACAAATTACTACAAACTGGGTGGCTTAAAACAAGAGAAATTTATTTTCTCGTAGTTCTGGAGGCTGGAAGTCTGAAATTAAAGTGTCAGAAGGGCCATTCTTTTTCTGAAGACTCTAAGGAAGAATCCTTTCTTGCCTCTTCCTAGATTTGGGTGGTTGCCAGCATTCCCTGGCATTCCTTAGTTTTGTGGCTTCATTACTCCATCTTCCCTCCAGGCTTGTCAGTGTGTCTCCAAATTTTCCTTTCCTTCTAAGGACATCAGTCAATGGGTTAGGGCCTACCCTAATCTAGTATGAACTCAACTTAATGTGGTTACATCTGTGAAGACCTGATATCCAAAGAAAGTCAGATTTACAGGTATCAAGGGGGTAAGGAATTGAGCATATCTTTTGGGGGGACCACTGCACTGTGCTTTTTTCCCCCTGTTAATTTGTAATGGCTTTATACTTCACCTTTAACTCCTTTGACTCACACCTGCCCCTCAGCTCAACCAGAGAGGGACAGAGATTGGATTGGATTTGAGGAAGGTAGGTTTTTAACGCCTAACCACTATGTGAATCATGAATCCTGTGGGTCTCAAGAGCTCCTGTATTAACCCTTTCTTACCAAAGAAGCTAAGTGATGGATGGAGAGAAAGAAGAGGTTACTTTCCTGGCACTGCTGTGAGGGACTCTTGACAGCTCTTCCACTAGCACGTCTTGAAGTCAGTTGGTTAGAGTGGATCCTGATCAGGATGGGAGAAGCTGAGCCATCAGTGACAGTCTTTGAATCATAAATAGGGGAATGAATGACCCCTGGCACTGGGAAGAGAGTCATCTGGCTTCATGTGTGCTTCCAGGCTTACATGAGGCTGTTTGACTGATATTGGTTTCTTAGAAGCATAATGTGGCTCTTTTCCTGCTTCTCAAGTATTCAAGCATTTCAGGGGCAGCTTGACCCTGAACTTAGTTTCCTTGTTCCTGAACGGATCCTGCGCATCCTAAGAAGCAGAACTATTACCAGCTTAGAAGACTCTCTGCTCTCCCTGACCTCTGCAAGATTCTTCTCTAGATGGATAGGAGGATGGGAAGAATTGGCTCCAGTTTCCAGATGAATGAAGCTGGAGCAGCAGTATTCTAGTGAGAACTTCCACTGGGGCCCAAATCCAGACCCTTCCCTTCTGTGACCTCACCTCCGAGGAGCAGCTCTGCAGAATCAAGATGGGAACAAGAACAAGATGGGGCTCCAGAGAGGTTCTGGAGTCTCTGAGAGTGGGAAGTACCTTGTCCCATGGTGGTGAGGGGGCAGTGTGCCGGTCAGCCTGCCCCCTAATGGGCCTAGGGCAAGAACCAGTGTAGGCAGAAAAACCTTTATCTTTTACTGGGGCGTCAAGCGCTGTCAGGGCCGGAAGTGAGAGTGAGGATGAAGAAAAGTGCACCACGCCCACCACCACTGCTTCCTGCTCAGGAAAGAACGTAAACATCAAGACAAGTGGCTTCCAGAAGGCAAAGGCCGACCATGGGCAAAGTGCTGGAGTAGAACGCTCCTGAATTTAGGGAAAGTGTAGACCTGGGTTTGAATCCTAGCTCTGCAATTTACTAACTGAGTAGCATGAGCTAATCCTCTTCTCTTCAAGTTTCAATTTCTGTTTTGTGAAAGTAAGACAATATTTTGGTAAGTTGTTTATAGGATAAAACAAAATAATGTAGGAAGAAAAGCCCATCACGGGGTATGACACATAGTAGGTACCAAATAAATGTTAATTTATTTCTTCCTTATAGCATTTTTTTCATCCTATATACTTTGATTGGAGCAATACCACTGAATGATTCTCCCTAAAAGAATCCCTTCATCCAGCTAGTTGAAGTTCTATAATTCTCTCATTCTTTGGGCTAAGGCACTCTCCCTTAAATATGTTTTTGAAAACTTACTTCTGTCTTCACCTGATCAGAAATCTGCATATCACAGACCTGGCTAGGCCTTGTGGGACACATTAAGCATGACTCTGATGGGAAGGGTTGGGGGGGGGTGCGGTTAGAGCTCCACTCCACTCTGGGAGAGCAGGCCTGAGCAGCTCCCTGTGGGTACACCCTGGACTGGAGAGGGAGACACAGGACAGGAACCCCGGGATAGGCTGGGCGACACATGACTCTCCCTCGGGAAATGTCCATCACACAGGCTGTCTAACCTCTCTTCTAGGCAAATGGGAACCTGAGGGTCCTGGAGACTTTGGGTAGAGTGTGAAGATGAGAGCATTACCTGCCTACAGGTGAGGAATATGGGACTGAAGCGGTCACCTTGGGGAGCAGTTGAACCCCAAATCCAGGCAGACTATTGAAACAAGTCATCAGTTTGAAAGGGCAAGTCAGAAAGGGCAAGTCCAGGTGGGAAGACCAATGGACAGCATCCAGGGAAGCCAGAGGTGAAAGTTCAAATCCAGGGTGGGCAATGGAGACTGAGCCATGCTTCGAGATGGTAGCTGCAGAGATGCTTCACAGAGCTCCTGCAGCCTCAGACAGGAGCCGTGATGACCGGGGGGTGTATTAGGATTTTTCCTGCCATCCACAATCTGAGTCCCCACCTCCCTGATCATTTCTAAACCCTTTTCTTGTTTTGCACCTGAGTGTGAGGAAACGTGATTCCTAAAGCACAGGCTCCAAATCCCAGCTCCTTCTTCCTCCTCTGAAGCAGGAGAGAAGGATCCATCTAGGAATTAAGGCCACTTTAGTGAGCATTAGGCCAACGCTTCTGGAAACCACTTTATTGCTTTGGAGTAAGTCCTTGTGGTATCTCTGTAGCCAGGAGCCTTACTTAGGGCATCTGAGACACTCTGGCCTCGAGGCTTAGTTCCCAAGGACATTGTCTCCCACAAGAGTCAGTCTTTTGAAGGATTAGGCATTTTCATCATTAGGGGGAATGAGATACCACAGGGACTACCTTGACCCTCCCAGGGGGGTCATAATCCCATAGACTAAGATTCTGGTTCTGTGTAAGGGACGGTGGATATTATGCTCTGTGTGCTTGAATGTGTGATTCATTTGACACTGAGAATAAAGCCAGGTTGAATAATACGAAAATATAAACCTCAGAGGATCTGAAGTAAAGCCCTGAAATCATTGTCGAATCATAAATTAACACTCTAACGAGACTAGAAATTTATCCTAAATTTAGGACCTTCTGTTTCTATTTTTTTCATTGAGTTTAAATGCTTCCCATAAATCCTAAATATTTGGGGGCTGCAAAGTTGATTAAACACCTGAAATGTAGTTCCCTGGGACATAAGAAGAAAAATATTAAGCACTTTTTAAAAGTCCATGAGTGAGGGATGAGTTATGGTTTCTTTGAATAGTGAAAATTGTGCCTTCTCTACCGAGGTCAAGAGGAAATGAAGAGAAAGGAACTCAATAGAAAAATGACTCTCATGATTTAATCATTATTTTCTTCTTCCACCAGGCACTTGCTGTTGGTTTGTACAATTAATAGTAAAGTGATTAAAAACATACTAAAACCTGGAAATAGAGTATGGGACAGTAGCCTGAACAGAAAGATCCTTGCTCCTACATCATTCTGCCTCCTTGATGCCCCCCTCCCCCATCCTTTCATCCATCTTTTGAGCATGATTCATACCTTAATGCTGCTATGATGTTACATATTTATATGGTGATTCATCTTTCAAGAGAGTTTGTGCCTAGCGTTGCAAATGGTCTAGCAGTCCACATTTTATCAGCTCTTTCCACAAACACTGAATTATGACATCCCTGGTACCCAGAAACACTGTGCTTGTGGTCCTGTCACTTGCTATAAATGGGACCTTGCCTACAGCTTGATATCCTTAGTCATGAGTCAAGTGGTCAAGTCAATAAGTGTTCATTGAGTACCAATTCTCAGATCCTACTCTTTGATGTGTGAGGTAAAGGAAGAGAAGGCTGGCCAGTTGGCATCCAGTGATTGGGGGCAGAGGCCTCTTATCCACAGGATTTATTATCTCCATCTTTTGGAGAGGTTAATTAGCTTACCCAAGGTTCCAGGCTAGTAACTGGTAGATTTGTACCCAGGTCTCCTTGATCTTAAGAAAAGGATAAAGTAGGGAATGACAGAGAGGATAACTGGGAAGTTTAGATGGATTCTGAAGCAGGCCTGCTATTACCAGCAGGGAATTTTCCATATCCTCCCAGGGTGCACTTCTTCAATGAGTTGAGGTTATTTGATGTATTGGAACAGACGGACATCAAGTATGTACTTAACACAATTCCAGTTACTGTGGGGTTAACAAGTGCCAACCAGGGCCTGATTTCCACACCCTCTGCCACTGCAGACTTGCATCAAAGGGGAATGCAGTTGGAGTCTTGGGTGATGAAACCTTGGGAACCAAGAATTAATTCACAGAATTAGGCAGATCTCTGGGACTAGCTACAAAAAGAAGGACTGGCTACAGATCTCGGGTCAGGAGAGAGAGGAAGCCAGCTCTTAACCTGGAGAAATCCCCTGAGGTGGTGGAGAAGGAGGGCAGAGGAGGTGTTAGAGTTTTCTGAGCAAGGTCAGCCCCTGCAGGCAGGTCTTTCTTCAGTTTGGTTGACTCCAATTTGTAATTTTGATAGTTTTTCTGTTCACAAGTCCAACCTATCTACAGATGATTACCTGATTTGAGTCCCATCCTGGTGCTTTGGGGGGTCCATCCTGCCTCTCCCTGGATGCGCAGGACTGGTGGATTGTCCCCACTGCCTCACTGATTAGGGCTTGCTGGCAACAGACATTCTTTGGGTGGTGGCTGCTTCCTGTTGCTTGCGTCCTAAATACCAATTTATTACTGAGTCCAAGCTTGCTCTGCTCACTGCACGACAGGCCAGTAAATCAGGAGACGAGTTGTTGAGGCAAGGAATAGTGACTGTAATCGGAAAGTTGGCAGACCAAGAAGATGGCAGACTAGTGTCTCAAAAAGACCATCTTATCAGGATCTGGATGCCAGTTTCTTTTATAGAACAGAGAGGGGGAGGAGGTGAGGAAGTAAAGCAAAGAGGCCATAAGTCTTGCAAAACATCTCCTGGTTTGGCCAGCCTCGGGGAGGGGACGTGTAAATTTCTTCTTTCTTGCAGCCATTCACGGGTGGGCAGGGTCAGAATGTTTCCCTGTGAGCTGAACAAAGGCACTTTAGTTTAACATTTAGGCAGAGGGGCAGGCTTCCCTGAGGAAGGCCATTACATATGCCAATAGCTATAGACAACTTCCTTTTAGTGATTAGAGTAACAAAAAGCAAGGGAGAGCAAAGGTTAAAGTAAAAGAAACAGATCCAACATTGAGTCAGATTTTGTTCTTCCCTGTTACAAAATGATACTTGGGTTCTTCAGCTTGTGCTTTGTCTTTGGCCCTCTCCCTCCCCAACAAGTGGATCTTCCTTCACCTGTGACCTGAAACATGTCGGGGGTGAAAAGAGCTTTGAATACTACACCTCAGCTTCACCTTGGTGGGAAGATGCCTCCAGACTCTGCCTCTGCAGTCAGTGTCTTCTGCTCCCATCCCTGTCCAGTGTGAGGTTCTTGAGCTGATCCTAGATCTGTCCCTCTTTCTGCCTCCCTGATTCATCAAAGGAAGTCTCAAACCTTGATCCTGCTCTCAGAGAGCCTGCAGTCTTGCTAGATAAGCAAGAAGTATGCAAACAAAACAGATGGACAGCATTCCAAAGAAGAATGCAGTCCAGTGCTAAGCTGTGTAATGTGACATGTGGTAGGAAAACATTGAAAGGAAAGCAGCACAGGTGCTGGAATCAGGAAAGGCTCCATGGAGGAGCTGAAGCATGGATTGGACAGTGAAGAAGGAGGAGTTAGTCCTCCTTTGCCCCATCCTAGCTACAGATGCTCCAATTGGAGTTGTGGGCTTCCAGGTCCCAGCTTTTGTATGTGTGAGTGCCAGCAAAGGGGACCAGGTGGATAAGAAGGCCTCGATTCCCTCTAGATGGCCATCAAGAGTTATTAGTGAGGAAAGCAATCATTTACCAACAGACATTAAATCTTGGCTGCTTGTCCATATGGGTAGTGATCATAATGAAATCTACTCTCCTGACAAACGGATATGGATAAAATCTTAGAAAATGAAGAGATGGATTCTTTGACAGGGAGCTGGAAGCAGCATCTGTCAACAACAGGTGCCCCATCCTCAAGGAAGGCTGTAGGAATTTAAGGGCATGAGTGTGTTAACGCAAGTTTGTGTGCCCGATGCATAGTGAGGCCAAACAAACTGAAACACTGGCATTTGGAGCCGAGAAAGGTTCTTTGCAAGGCCATGCGAGGTGATGAGGTGGCTCATGCCCTAAAAAGCCTTGTGCTCCCTGAAGGTTTTCGGCAAAGCAGTTTTAGAAGCCAGGTGACGGAGGGAGGTTCGCAGGGTACGTGATCAGATCGTGCACAATTCTCTGATTGGCTGATGATGAAGGAACAGGGTGGTATCACAGGGGTTAACATTATCAGTCCTTAGCCTCCAGGAGGCCTGGGGCTATGTGCTCATGGTCATCAAGTAGTTAACATCTTCCATTTGGTGAGGGGTTTTCACATCTGCAAAACAACGCAGGAAATTTGCATCAAATACTATTATCTAGGTATTTCAGAGAGGAGCTAAAGCAGAGGGTATGGGGGAAGGCCTGTCCTGGGAAGGCCCAATAGGGTCCTGCTCCGTTACAAGTGGGCCTGGGAATGGGGAGAAAAGGGCTGGAGTCATGTGTGGTACTGAAGCAGGGAACCCGGGGTTTGCATAAGAGACACACATGGGACTTTGGGGAATTGCTTGTGTCAGCTCAATTCCTACCTTAAGATTCTGATTCAGTAGTTCTAGGGTGGAGCTCAGTGTAAGGTGCACATCTCCAGTTGGATCATAAGAAGACATGGTTTAATCTTTATTCAAATCCCAAGCCCACTTGAAACTTGGGAAGTGCTGACAGAATGAATGACAGAACCACATCAAGAATGGACAGGACCTGGTGGGTTGGTGTTTCTCAAAGTGTGGACCCTGTGAGGCCCTCCTGGGTACAAATGCTTTCTGTGTCCCCCACTTCTTGTTTGTAGGAAAAAGACTTCAGCTTCCCAAACCTTCCCTGGGTACCAAAGGGCAGGTTCAAACAGTTGCTAATCAGGGAAGTAAAGGAATCCAGAAACAAAGGAGGAGCAGTCAAGAAATGATGGTGTAGTGACTAAAGCAGGATCCTGGTTCCTCCTCAAGGAACATACATAACAATACCTTTGAGTTCTTCTGCTGAAACTAAGGCCCCCACCCAGGTGGAAGAGGGCAACTTCAGGCTGAGAACAAGATTCCTGGAGCACCACTATTACCTCACCACCAACCAATCAGAAGAAAGTAACACACCCTGTAGCCCTCACCCCAAATTTTGCCTATTAAAAACTTCTCCCCAAAAACATTGGATTTTTGAGCATGAGCCACCCATAATCCTTGCTTGGCCCTGCAATAAACTTTTCTCTACTCCAAACTCTGACATTTCAGTTTGTTTGGTCTCACTGTGCATGGGGCACACGAACTTGTGTTTGGTGACAGTCTGTGGACCACCTACAACAGAATCACTCCAGATCTAGTGAATTGAATTTCTAAGGGGTGGCAACCAGGAATCTGCCCTTTTAACAAACACACTAGGATGGTAGATATTTATGTAGTTACATACTAATATTTGAGAGCCACTCAAGAACTCTTAGTCTCTAATAATATAAGTACAGAAGCCCACCAAACTCATACAAGTAGTAAGGGTCAGAAGCAGGATATAAACAGATCTGGATGGCAGTGCTTGGGCAGGGACAACTAGATGAAGACAGAAACTAGCAACAGGCAAAATGGGCTTCATCACAAAACCTACAAAATGGGTCTAGGCAAGAACCCAACCTCAGAGGAACTTTGCCCTTAAGGACCAGCAAGGGTCCAGGAAAAACGGCTAATGCAGGAACCCAGTGGCTGTCTCAGAGATCCAAGGTGTGGAACTAGTTCCTAGGAACAAGAAAATAGCTCAGGCTGGGGAATCATGGTGAAAATTCATTCCAAAAGTAGGGATTAGTCTCTGATTAATACCTAAATCTGAAAAATGTTCCTAGCTGGGTAGAAAGCTCTGCTGTTTTATGTGATGTATAGTTATAAATGCTGATTGTCCAATATTAATTTGAAGGCCCCATGGACAAAGGCTCCCACACAGAGCTCTAGTCTTTCTACTACCATCAACCCAATAATCCCAGAGAGATTCTCTTCTTTACATGCTGACTCTAGCATTGCCACTCAACCCTCAAATCCTGGTCTTATTCCTGTGATAAATATTTTCCTTTTTTTTTGGCTGTTCCACATCTTACATCCTTTCTCCTATTTAGAGAATTATTGACCTAAAGTCTTACTAAAAAGCAGATCTTGAATCTGCTACAAAGGTTAGAGTGGGACAAATGATATGGGCTCAGCCAATAAGCTGAAACCACCTGGACTTTATTTGGGAGCTAGTTTCTAAGGGCAGCAGAGGGTAAGGCTGGTGTCCTGTGCCAGTGTTGTTAGGAGCATGGCCCTCAGTTCTTGTGTTCAGTGGTAGCTGTTGAAGACCCCTCACAGTGGTTCTGTGGATTGAATTTGGCTAAGGGTCTTGCTGCATAGTTTCTCTCATTCCTGGAAGTTCTGCAAATGACCCAACATCCTTCCAATAAATTACTTTTCTACTCAGACCAATCAGAAGATATCCAATTTCAGATAGGAAAACAGAAACCACTCTAGGCCTTTCAACTGAGGGTATTTAATATCAGGAACTAAATACGAGATAATGGAAAAGCAAAAAACCAAACAAGGAATGGTGAGTCAATCCAAAGATTAACAGCTGTAGGAAGCTGCTGCCACTCCTAGGACTGGAGTTGCAGTGGCAGATATGTTTTCACATCCCAGAGGCTAAGCTAACCAGTGCGAGCTTGAATCAGCCTGTCTGGTGGGAGGTGGAGCTAAGGAGATACAGCCAGAATCTGTATTCTTCTTTCAGATACGACAAGGCCTGAGGCAAAGCAAGACAGAAAAAATAACCTGACTTCTTTCTCCCTTCCTCCAGGTGCCACTGGCCGAAGCTACCCAGAGGCCAGCCTCAAGGGAGCCTTGTCATTCCCTGCCATGGAGAACAGAGCAAAGGGAAGGTATGGAATGGATATGGGAGACAACACATAAGTGACAAGCCCACAGAGTTCATCTCTGTTGCTTTCAAATAAGAGCGCTGCTGATCAGATGCTAAAGGGAACGTCTCTACGTGAAATACAAACATACATTTGAAGTCAAAATCTACAGGGTGGGTATTTCTAACACTGAGTGATATCCCAGCTGGAAAACTATGGGTACATAACGTCATCCCAGACTTTATTTAGTACAGCTAGCACCCATGTTAGTTTATTTTACTGTTTCACACTCATAGGCTGTCTGCCTTTTCTCTTTTAGCTTGGAACCCTGGGGCAGTCAGTCTCCTTTGTGACAGGGTAACAGGAATAACCACCTCCCTTCTCAAATTTCCAAGCTTCCAGTCCTTTGTAGCTTTCTCTTAAGCTGCTTGGTCCTGAGGTTTTTGTCCCATTAACTGGTTGGAGTGCCATAGCTCATGAGAATAAATTAAGTCTGTAGCTCACCAGAGGATTGCTAGACACCTGGCAGAGGAGGGACCCAGGGTTGGGA
This sequence comes from Aethalodelphis obliquidens, assembly GCF_003676395.1. NCBI lineage: Eukaryota > Metazoa > Chordata > Mammalia > Artiodactyla > Delphinidae > Aethalodelphis > Aethalodelphis obliquidens. The sequence goes on along the minus strand of NW_020837992.1, from coordinate 6,106,481 downwards.
GAGGCTCCAAACAGTTCTTTGTGATTTCACCCAGAATGGCCCCCAGCCCCACAGGGGAGATGGGAAAGACCTGCCCTCAGGTTGAAGAATCCATCCCTATAATTTAAGACATCAAGACTTCAGCTTCTAGAATTCCTTTTTCTGGCTTTGCTCTAACCCTGAATCAAATTAGAGACTGAGTATTGTTTTTTGTTTTTGTTTTCATCTCAGTACCTCTAGCGCTTAACATAGTCCAATATGAGTGTGGTGAAGAAAAATAATGAATGAGTAAATAAGGGTATGAAAGAATAAATAACAGTAACTATGATAACGAAGGCATCAACTCCATTGTGTGGGCAAGTAAGATAAATGTCTTCTAACTTACTGCCTTTTCTGTGGTTGTTCCTGGAGATGGACGTGTGTACTTTATGACATTTGCTGCTATGGAAAGGAAGAAGATGAGAAGGCCAGAAGCCCAGAAGCTTCAAAAATGCAGCAAATGCAAGGAGATGCCTCTTTTTCTTTACTTCACCAAACATGCTCAGTGGCCAAAGATGGAGCTGTGTTGATTTGAGCCTCCCTTTCTGCCTTTGACCTACATCTACCCATTCGCAGGCCAAGTCAGGCTGTTGTGGGCGGTTTCCTTGGGGAGATATGTGCAAGCTTATGGCTCTCTCTTTTAAAGTGGGGATTTCTATGATCGGGAAGGAATGGGGACTGTTATCCTGAAAACCAAACTCAATTAATTTTCAATATGGCAAAAGAAAACAAAAGCAAGGGGAGACCCTAGTTCATAAATTCTGCCTGTTCTATATGACTTTCCATTATGAGTGATTGTTCGATGACAGAAGTTTTTAGAGCCCCAGCACTGGAAAAGGTTAGGTCTCTATTGACGGGCTTCCTCTGCCTCCACCTTCTTCTCCTTGAAAGCCTGCACTAGTACACACGCACGCACACACACACATGTACACCCACCAGTGTTCCCCTGTCAGCCCTGACATTGCCTTCTTGCTGTTAATTTATGCTTCTTCTTGCCTGTTGTCTGTTTTGGCTGATGCTAAAGTGACTATCTCTCTTTGGAGATCTTGGGAAACTCCAGGAAATTGGAAAAGATCAAGATATGGGGTCTGAAAAATTACAAGGGCTAGCATCTGGTTGGATGAATAATAGGTACAGAGGGGCGCCTAGCAGCTTGCCAGAGACCAGGAACATATGCTCTTCTCAGGGAAATGTCATCACATATCCTGGGTGGCCCATTTTCTTCTCATTAGGAAGTGAATGAATATGAGACCACCGTGGAATTGGCTTTCTGAAAAAAAGATATTTCTGACCATTACCCAGGTTCTCAACTTTTAAAATTGGAAGTCCCTGGAGCCAGAGTCATAGGAATGGTTAATAACGTGAAAGCCACTAGGGTTTCCCAGGAGCTCATCTAGCTGGCCCTCTCTTACTGGCGTCCTCTATTAACCCCAAAGAGAATGTTTGGGTCACTTTCCATGGTGCACTTCGGGCTCCATTAACAGCTTTAGTGCTGCCCACTGGACCTCTAGTTAGAGAGAAGGTGTATATTTGGGGGTAATTCTTTGAACACAGAAATGTTCCTCTCTGTTTCTCACACTTTGTGTGCAGGAGTTCTGTATGTGTTTCTTTCCTTCACTAGCACCTTTATATTTCTCTTTCTTTTCCTTTCCAAATTCATCTCTTTTTCTCTCTAGTTCTGTCTTCTCCTGCTTCTCTGTTTCATTCTCTTTCTTTGCTTCTTCTCTCCTCTCCTTTCTCCACCTCTCCCCTCCCCTCCCCTTCCTCCTCATTCCCTCTTCCTCTTCCCCTTCCCCTTCCTTCTCTTCTTCCTCTCCTTCCTCTTCCTCCTCCTCCTCCCCCTCCTTCCTCTTCTTCTTCTCCTGCTTCTTCTCTCCTCCTCCTCCTCCTTCTTCTTCTTTTTCTTCTCTCTCTCTCATTTTCTCTCTTCCATTTGCTCAGTCTTCCTTCTCTACTTGGCTCTCCTTTCCTTATTGAACTGGGTTGAATACTAATGGCCTCTGCCCCAAATTCATGTCCTATTTAGAACCTCATAATGTGAACTTATTTGGAAATAAGGTTGTTATGGATGAAATTAGTTAAGTTACAATGAGACCATACAAGAGTAGGGTGGGCCCTTGATCCCATATGATGCTGTCCTGATAAGGAGAGGAGAGACTCAGAAACAGACAAGCCCAGGAAGAACTCATGTGAGGATGGAGGCAGACATAGAGATGATGCATCTCCAAGCTCAGGAAAGCCAGGGATTGCTGACAATAACCAGAAACCAGGGAGAGGCAAGGAAAGGCTCTTCCCTAGAGCCTTCAAATACAGCATGGCTCTGCCGACATCCTGACTTTGGATTTCTAGCCTCCAGAACTGTGGGAGAATATTTTATTTTAAGCCACCCAGTTTGTAGTAATTTGTTATATCAGCTCCAGGAAACTAATACATTTATAACTAGATTCCAGCATCCTTCTTTTCCCCACTCGCAGCTCATTTTTTTTCAGATCTAAGCCATTAACCTCATCAGTTGTATTCCTGGCATCAGGTATCAGCTGGATCTTTCTCTTTGAGGGCAAAGCTCACATGTGCTGGACTCACAGCTCAATGGCTGCGTGGGCTGCTTCTCTGCTCAGAAGTGTCAGGGTTTGTAAATATTTCATACTCCTTTGACCTGATCTACCCATGTGACTATGCCTTCTTCAAAAAGACAGAAAGACTCAAGAATCTGGGTTTTAAATCTCCATGTGGCCTTGGGCAAGTCTCTTAACCTCTCTGTGCTCCAATGTCTTCATCAATAAAGTAAGGAAACCACTTTGGTCTTGCCTGCCTCCAGAGAATTTTGTTAATGGGAAAGAACCTTCAATAGTACAGCATAGGATGCTGTGAACATTTTATAGCCCTTTATTATCCAGACTCAGGAAGCTGGGATGAAATAAAATATTTATTGAACACCCAGGATGTGATAGAGATTTTTAAAAATATTATTACATCAAATCTTCAAAGTAACCCACCAGATGGTCGATTCCCATTTTTAAGTGAGGAAAAAACTGACTTAAAGAGTAGTGAAGAAATGTCACTTGCAAAAGAAATGGTGAAGGTCTTAATTAAACCTAGATTTTCTGATGTCCAATACAGAGGTTATCCTATCACATTACACTGTGATCTTCTTATTTGTCGATTTACTTTTTAATGACATATTTCCTTGCCACCTTGAAGTATTTCTCTGACTTCTCAGGAGAAGATACTAACCCAATAGAATCTGGTCCCTTTGGTAAGGTGAGGTGTCATGTTCAAGTATGAATTTTAACAATATGCCCAGAAACCATCGAGGAAACATTTTGGTGGAATAATTGATGAGAACAGGTAGGAGTCCATGAGGAGGTGAAGGATTTGGGGTGTTTATAATATTGAAGTTTAAGCAAAACTTTGGAGGGGATACAGGAAAGACTGCATCCAGAAAGAAGGAGGGTCAGATTCAAGAGTCACAGCGGGCTAGAGAATGTGCAAATCTGAACCCACACTCTGCAGTGGGGGCAGTTTGGAGATGGAGAATTTTATCTGCATAGTGTGTGTGTGTGTGTGTGTGTGTGTGTGTGTGTGTGTGAGTGTGAGAGAGAGACAGAGAGAGACAGAGAGAGACAGAGAGACAGAGAGAGAGACAGAGAGACAGAGAAAGAGACAGAGAGAGAGAGAGAGAGAGAGACAGAGAGACAGAAAGAGACAGAGAAAGAGAGACAGAGAATTTCTTTTATTTCTCAGGCACCTTCGATTTCTCTACTCTCTACACAACTTCCTGTTTGCTGAGTCTTTCCTTTTCTTCCAGAGCCGTGGAAAAGCCAACTCCTTCTTTAGGTGTTTAATCTGACATCTGCTTCACTGCTGAGGGAGCAGACCCTTTTTCTTCCCTTCTTGTAGCTTTTCTTCCCTTCTTTAAGTACCAGTCTTCCCACCCTGAGTGCTATTAGGGTGAAGAAAAGCTCATAAAAAAGAAAATCAAGCATTGGATAATTACAGCCCATAATTTGTTTATCTTTAGGAAGCCCATACTGGAGAAGCATTAGTCACTCTGAGGATCCTGGCATAGGCAGATGCATCATTTATACTGAGTATATTACCTGCTGTGATATTTATGATGAAATGAGTTTGCCAGCCATCACCTATCAGGTCATAAAAATCTTACTCAGGCTTGAAAAATGGGTTTTATTATGGTCTTGTTGTAAGATTGGGGCAGACGGGCAATATGTGACTTTCCCACTTCTGCTCCCAGGAACAGGGTGTGCAGGGTTGTGTCCCAGGGTGGGGAGCCACATTCCTTTGCCTCATTTACACCCCCACCTGCTCCTCAGTCCAGTGAGATCACAGGTTCTTAAGTACAGAATCCATATCTTATTCATCTTTGTGTCTGCTGTGTCTGGCACATGGTCGTTTGTCAACAAATCAATAAAATGGAATAAGATGAACTGATTCACGTATGAGGATGTTCTAGGATCATGATTTCATGAATTCCTGGGCAAAAACAGAAGAAACACTTAGCATCACTCAAGCTCCTTTATTTGCTCATTCACTTATTCAATCAGGCAATTGCTCACTTGTTCGACAAACTCTTATCTAGAACTATTGCGTGCAGGGCGCTCCCACCGTCAAGGAGCTTATGGTCTAGTACTGAAGGTAAGAGAGAAAGAAATGGTACAAGGAAGACAATAGAGCCATAAAAAGGCTGTGGGTGTGCTGAGGATGAAAAGATCGCTTCTAGCTGGAGGAGTAGGCAGGAGTGGGTGTTTGAATAAGATTAGAACGGATAGTGTGTGTGTGTTTTGTTTGCAAGTAAAATAAATCAAAGCTAATCTAGCTTTACATGTTCACAGGGAGTCGACTGTGCTATCTCACAGAATCTAAGGAAGAACTCAACAAATAAGTCTTGGCAGGGTGGAAGCAGAGATACCCAGGCCCCTCAGTAGAGGAAGGTGTGGTCCTTCTCTTGAGGGTCCCACTGTCAGTATGATTCAGTGCCAATGCTTCTTTGTCTTTCTGGTCCAAACTTGAACTTCTGGGAGATATGATATGATTAACTCAGCTGAGTGTCAGGAGTTCAGCCCCTAAGCTCATTAGCTCTGGCCAGAGGAACTATCCCCAGAAACATGGCTGCTAAGACCCCCTTTGGGAGGTGGAAGCAGTTCCCAGGCCCTTTGCTGCCCTGTGACAACACTGAGAATCCACTCTGCCCAAGACAACCCTGCCTCTGCAGGCTGAGGTTTTGCAGGCCTATTCCTTTATGAGGATAGAAGGAAGCAGGGAGTTCTTGTCAGTGCACTGAGAACTCTTCCAAAATGTTGGAACTCCACTTTGGATCTATAGGTAGGACTTGACAGAAGGGGCTCCTACAGATGGATAAGATTTGGAAGTGTATGAACATGGTCATGAAGGACATTTGAGGTGTGGGAAGTACAGGGCTAAAGCATCCCCACTAGGACTTTGACCTTGGTTCCTATCTGTCCTCCCAGCCTCAGCTATGGTCATTCATTCCTTCTGCTTCCTGTCCAGATAGGCTTGTGTATGATTGTGTGTGAGTGTGTGTGTGTGTGCACCTCTGAACACATATGAGTGCAAGTATAAGCAAATGTGACTTTGGTTATGTCGAGTGTGTGAATGTACGCATATCAGCAGGTGTGCGAACATGTCTGAGCGTGTGCATGTGCCAGCGTGAGTTCAAGCGTGTGTGTGAGTATGTGTGAGTGTGGTTATGTGTGTGCTCCTCTGGATTCTGCTTTGAGTGGGACAGTGGGGTGAGAATATCACAGTCGACAGCCAATCTGAACCTTCTCATGCCAAATGGGCTTTTTTAAGCGTAGCTTTATGCAGGCTATTACGTGAGATGATTTTCTTGTCCTCCACCTGAGAACATTACTAAAATTACCAAGTGCTCTCTTTCGTTAACCTGTCTTCTCTATGGGTCATCCCAGTCAGTGGAGTGGAGCAGGGAAGAAAAATACCTATTCTGCATCACAACAACAATTTCATCCTGTCCAAATCCAGTAATTTATTTCCTGCAGTGTAAGTTCATTTCATCCTCTTAAACTTTCTCTATAGGGTTCATTTTATGATAATCCCTAGGCTGAATATAGCCATCTCCCTCTCTCTTCCTAGCCACCTCTTTTCCAGGTAAAATTATTCTGCTTCTGTCTGCTCCTCTGTGCTCCCTTTCCAGGCTCTCAAAGGCATGGACTGCTCCACTGTGGGTGCTTTCTGTTTCTCCACTTTCTTTTTGCTCATTCTTTCTTATGCCCACTGATGCCCCATGTTTTTCCAAACAGCTTAAGAAAGTGGACTTTGTTTTCTTCTCTCCATTGGTGATCAAAAAGAGACGTCTGCTTCTCCAGGGGGGTCTATGTCTCTTGGTAGAGAAGTTATTTGCAAAGGCCAGTGGGATGGGCGAGCAGGCATGTGCAGTTGAAAAAAATAAATCCCGGATGCCCTTCCTGGAATGAAGAGCAGACCCTACCAAGATGGCGCCAGGAGATACTGCTGCACATGTATCTCTCTGGATTTCTCTTGATGCCGGAAATATTTGTCGTTTGACCAAACACTCATGCTCCCTGGAACTCCCATTGTTATGATGGGAGAGAATAGGAGTCTTGCTTACCTCTCTAAACCTTTTATGAAAGGGCCTACCTGGCTGGCCCCGCTGCTTCATTTCCCACTGGAGAAAGCCGATTCCATGCATATCAAGGCTGAATCCCAGCAACACAGGTCCTGATTTTTTTATCAGCTGCAGTTCATTTGTAAATTATTAACCTTTCAGGAGCCAGGGTTTGCTTAGGGCCCTCCAGTCCACCTTGAGCATCAATGTTGTGCTTGGGAGTTTGTGGGGGAGGACAGAGCAGAGAGCAGGAGTTGGGAAAGGAGGATGGAACATCTGTTGATTGGGGGGTAGAATTTGCCCCTTGATCTGCTGGGGAGGGGAATCAGACCCAGCATCAGCAGAAGTTCAGCCCAGCCTTTTGCCCACCAAGGGACGAGGAGATCTGGCTATGGAAGAGTCCACATGGGAGCAAAAGTCCCTCAGTCAATACTGAGTGTCTGCTCTGCCCAAGAGCACTCTGCCACTCCAGGCTGAGGGGTTTTAGGCCAGTTCATTTCTTTTTTTTTAAAAAAAATTATTTTATTGAAGTATAGTTGATTTACAAAGTTATGTTAATTTCTGCTGTACAGCAAAGTGATTCAGTTATGCATAGACATACTTTCTTTTCCATATTCTTTTCACATGTTTTATCACAGGATATTGAATATAGTTCCCTGTGCTATACAGGAGTACCTTATTGTTTATCTGTTCTATATATAATAGCTTGCATCTGCTAGTTCCAAATTCCCAGTCCATCCTTCCCCCACTCCCCTTCTCTTTGGCAACCACAAGACTGTTCTCTACATCTGTGAGTCTTCTGTTTAGTAGAAAAGTTCTTTTCTGTTGTATTTTAGATTCCACATATAAGTGATATGGTATGGTATTTGTCTTTCCCTTTCTGACTTACTTCACTTAGCATGATAATCTCTAGGTCCATCCATGTTGCTGTAAATGGTATTATTTCATTCTTTTTTTAAGGCTGAGTAGTATTCCATTTTCTATATGTACCACATCTTTTTTCATCTATTCATCCATCAATGGACACTTAGGTTGTTTCCATGTCTTGGCTATTGTGAATAGTGCTGCTATGAACACTGGGGTGCATGTATATTTTTGAATTAGAGTTTTGTCCAGATATATGCCCAGGAATGGGATTGCTGGATCATATGGCAATTCTATTTTTAGTTTTTTGTGGAACCTCCATACTGTTTTCCATAGTGTAGGCCAATTCATTTCTGAGGATAGAACGAAGTAGGGAGTTCTGGACAGTGTGCACCGAGAACTCTTCCAAAACGTTGGAACTCCACCTTGGATCTATAGATGGGAACTTCTACTTGTCATCCTATGTGAAATCAGTTTCTTTGTGAGTCTCTCCCAGAAGACTGTGGGTACATTAGAAGCAGAAACTGTGACTTAATCATCTCTGAATCCTCAGGATTTATCAGGGACCCAGAGAATTCTTGCTGAATGAGCAATTAACTCTAGCTTTTAAGGTTCTCAAGATCAAAGAGTCAGCCCTTATTAAAGCAAATCTATAATTCAAAATCCAGTGTAAGTACATTCAAGTACAATACAGTACAATAAGTATGTTCCAAGTCACTTATTGACTATTACATGTTGCCACAATTTCCAAACAATGGTCTGTCGGTAACATGGGTAGGTGATCTTTGGGGAGACAGTCTACAAAATATTTTCTCTCAAAGATCACCATCAATAACTCCTATAATCTCATTGAGTAGCTTGAGGCTGAAAATTATCCTGTATTTCTCTTGCCCACTACATTATTTGCTGAGCAATATAAAGTGACCAAAAATGGAGGGGGCATTACCAGGAAGGGTGTTAAAAATAAAACAAAACTATAACCTTCACTTTTAAGAAGTTAAGCATCAGGCAGACTTGAATTCTAGTCCCAGCATTACTTCATAATATGTACCTTGGGCAAATTGCTTAACAACTCTGAGACTCAGTTTCCTCATCTGCAAAATGGGGATATACTTCCTACCTCATAAGGTTATTGTGAAGACTAAATGAGTTAACACTTGGAAAGGACTCAGAACAGTGCTTAACACACAGTAAGTATTAACTATCATCATCATCATCATCACCACCACCATGAGGACTAAGTGAGAAACTGTACCTTAAGGATTTTGCATAGTACCTGGTGTATAATAGGCACCTAACAGATAAAAGCCAACTAGTACTGATAATTCTAGTTAGACATGATAAATAATACATTTTAAGTTATGCAAACAACCAAAAGATCATGTGTTTCAGATAACCAGAGTCAGTCAATTTCAGGCTACTAGGATTTGCTATTTCTCCAGAAATAGGGAGGCTACAAGGAGAACTAACATTTATGGGACACTTATCTTTGTATCAGCTAGTTGCTAGGGGCTTTACAAACATTTCTTTTTTCTATTTAAGCTAATAATTAGTCAAAATTTTATAGACTAGTTTCTTAAGGCCCAAAAGATTAAATATCTCTCCCAAGGTTTCATGAGACAATAGTGATAGAGCTAAGATTTCAACCGGATGTATTTAGATTCTATATTTGGACACCATAGCATGTGCTCTTTTCACTTTTCAAATTTACTGAAACAACAACAGCAACAACTTCCCAGAGCTCTCTGGCGCTCTCAGCTCTTCTCCTGAGGTTTCTTTGCTGCGTACGGAAGCAGGCACACTTTGGCTCAGGCTCAGCTCTCCTGTTTGCCAAAAGAGCCATCTCAGGGGGCATAGCCTGGAGTTGCAGCTCAGCAAACATATGTGTGACTGCTGAGTGCCAAATACCACACTGAGATCTGGATTTACTAAGATGAATAGGACATGGTGGCGGCTGTCCTTGAGGAAGTCAGTGCCTGCAGAGACAGATTCCATGTAATCTGATAATGTTGGCATAATGATAAAAGTTGAAGGGCAGAGGCATGCCTAGGGAGCTGCAGGAGCACAGAGGAGGGGACTGGGGAGCCTGGGCTTTGAAGGAAGATTTTCTGGAAGAGAAGATGTCAGAACTTAGCCAGATGAGGAAAGGTGGCAAGAGTATTCAGGAAAAGGGGAGAGCAGGGGCAAAGCCACAGAGGTGAGGAAGAGCATGGAGTGTTTGTGGGAGTCTCCAAAGTGGAGAGTGCAATACAGAAGTGGGAAGATATCAAGCAAGAGAGGTAGGCAGGGTCAGGTCTCAGATGTCCTTGTATGTATGTCTGGGAGTTTGGACTTTATCCTGTATATTCTAGGGATCCAGTGAATCCCTCCTGGCAGAGAAGTGGTAGGTAAGAAGGTTGGAACTGAAGTAAAGGAGGCTGGAAGTAAGAGGACCTGTTGGGAGGCTATTATTCATGGGTAAAGATGATAGGAATGAGGATAAAAGCAGAGATTCAAGAGGCATTAGGAGGCCAAGTTTTCAGGACTTGCTGGTTGATTGGGTGTAGGAAGGAGGGAACGAGAAGATCAAGGATGATTTCCAAGATTTTGCCTTAGACAACTAGGACAACGATGGTGCAGTTGACAGAATATTAAGAGGAGGAGGCTTATGGAGAGATATAAAGCATTGATTGTTGTGCATGTTGAATCTGGGGTGTTTGTTGGACACCCAAGTGAGGATAAACGTCCAGCAGGCATTGTATCTTGAGACTGAAACTAAGGAGGAGGTCAGGTTTGGAAACCATAACTTCTTGGCCACATCCAAGTGCAGAAATTATCAATGACTATAAATGTCTCTTCTTGACCTCACTAGTCTTACATCTTCCCTATTTCCTATTTGCATGTTTTAGCATAGTAGCACTGTTGTGTAGAAAACCAAATTGCTTGGCCTGGATTCCCACTCCCACCATGATGTTCCACCCCTGTGCCTTTGTTTATGCTGTTCCCTTCATTCGAAAGACATTTCCACTTTCTTCACTCAGGTAATTCTTACTCAGCCTTCAAGACTCAGCTCTAGGTTCAGGGACAAATATCTAAATCAAACTCTACAAATAGCCCCCATGATCCCCATAGTCTTCAAGGCAGATACACATCTGGTTTTGACAAATCACCCCGAGTAACACCATCAGACGCCTGTGTGTCATCGGAGTTTCCTCTCCCCTTCCCCCTTTCCCTCTTCCTCCAGGCTTCTATCAAGTCTTCTTTTGTGACCTAAGGTTTCAAACACTGCAAGCCTAACAGCAGTGACTGCAGATCAAGAAGATTCCCTCCCAACGGGGTTCTGCATGGAGGTCCCCCCATGCCACCCTTGCCGTGGGATTTCTCAGCCACTCCAGTGATCTGCATTGGCTCATTGAAAGTCAATCCCAAGTCAAAACGACAAACTCATATAAAAGAACACTGTGGTTTGGGCCCAACTGCTCTGGAATCAATACCTTTAATTGTGGAATCTAAAGTGAAATAAAAATAGAAAGAAATGAAGAAAAGAAGGAAGGAAGGAGGAGAAGGGGAGAAGGGAAGAAAGAAAGAAAAAAGAAGCAAGGATTTATTGAGTTTCTACTATGTACCAGGCTTTGCACAAAAAGCTGGTGATCCATAGGTTCATTCGACCTCCGTTTATCAAGCATCTACTCTGTTCCAAATATACCAGTCACTGAGGATACAGAGGTAAATAAGCACTTACACAAGCTTTGCAAAGCTTACAACTTAGGCGGCAAATGAGCACCTAATGAATACACAATAGAATGATTTTTCTGTACAAAAGTCTACGGAAGCACACAGGAGGGAACAACTTTCTGTGGTTGGGGAGAAAGGTGGTCGGGGGAGAATTCATAAAGGGCTGATAGGAGTGTCTGAACTGAGAAGGGATGGAGGAATGTCCTAAGCAGAGATTTGCAGGAACAAAGGCACAGGAACCCCCACACCTGCCTGCGTAGTTGGGGATTATTACGCACTTTGGCTCAAAGTGGCTCCTACTTGCCAGTGCCCGATAGAGCAGTTCCCTGAATATTTACTTTCTTCATTTGCCTTTAATAATTAAGAACCAAGGAAGTTGCTTTGACTGTCAGCCTCCCTCTTGGGGTTAATTAGATATTTCTGAATAACTTGCCAAATGCTTGCTTTTGTCCAAAGTTTGGCTCCCCCTTTCTTTCCCTTTCCCCAAACACTGATTTCTCTAGAGAGCTCTTGTTGGACAACTGACAGGAGCTAATTATTCCAGATAATTAAAATTGCTAAGCAAAGCAATTTAATTCTTTCTATTTAAAATTTTTTGAGAAATGTTAATGCCTGCAAAGCACACTATCAATAAAACTCCTTTTAAAACGTTAAGTTGGCTGAGCGCTGTGTTGAATTGAAAATGACTGGGAACAAATGAAATTCAGTAAAGATATTTAGCAGAGTAATGAAGTTTATTCGGGAACAAATGGCTTTTTCTTAGAGTTTCCTTTTACTCAAGGCAGTGTTGAAATGGGGAATAACCAAGTCAGTCCAAGCCAACTGTATTAAAAGAAGTTTGTTTTCTGTGACCTTCTGTGCTCGCCTTGCCCTCTCCCTCCTAAGCATAAGACTGAGAATCTGGCTTCCTTCTCTCCTTCTTTCCCTTCCATGCATGGGTGCCTTTAAGGCTATAATTCTCTCCAATGTCCTCTGCATCACAGAATGATGACACACAGGTCAGAACTCATGTGACAACTTGGGAGGGGGGTAGAATATACAGTATTGAAAAAAAACAGGAATTTAAACATTTGGAGACTTCACATAAATCCAAATTTCTAGCTCCTAGAAGCCTGGCATTCCTCCACGATAGCAACTGACTGGAACAGACCAGCTGCTGTCTGCTTTAGACCGGCACATGAGCCAACAGCCCACCCAGACTTCTTCATTTATTACCTTACCTGCTTGATCCTATAGACATTTAGGTTTGAAGCCCTTGATGGAAACTGCTCTTTCCACTTCTTCCTTTCCCCATTGTACCCAAACTAACATTTTCTCTTTTCTTGGATGGATTTTAATTTTGTAATAAGAAAACAATCTGATTAAGCAAATCTATTTACTGAGAGTAAATGACTGATTGTTTACTCAATCCCACCAGGGTGATTGCTTTTGCAAATTATTTCACTTGGATCTCTGTTTAATTTGGGGTCCTGTGCCAAAGGAAAGTGAAGAATATTAGGTTATAGGAGGAGTATTATTGGATAGCCAGGTTTCCCCGGGTGGTCTTCAAACACTTTCATGGTTGCAGTATCCTTTAGTGGAGAGAGAAGGGGCTTTGTTCTCAGACAGATCTGGGTTCACATCTAGATCATCACTTGTTATCTCTGGTGACCTTCACACAGTTTCTCAGCTTCAGTTTCCACGTCTGGAAATATAGTTTGTTCCTAGACTGCTGAAGGGTTCTGTTGGACTGGTAGATGTAAAGTGCTTGAGACCTATTAGCTGCCCAAGAAACGCTGTTCTTTCCACTGCCACTTTTACCTTAATTTGGGACTGTTGATAGATATTGTGAATGTTTCTGAATGACAACAGAATCATTGTCTCATTTTTTATTTACAAAGAATTATATGCAAAATAAGTATCAGAAAATACATTTACTGTTAAAAAAGGACTTGCTTAAATTAGCTGACTATCATCCTAGCTAGGAACTGCACAAATCATAATTCACTCACTTATTCATTCTTTTATCGGTGCACCTATTTATTCAGCAAGCCTTTGTTGGGTCTGTATTAATCAGCTTTCACTAGGTTATGATGTGGTAAGAAACAAACCCCAAACCTCAGTGGTTTACAGCTGAATACTTATTTCTTCTTCATATTATGCACTGGTTGCAGGTCAGCTGTTGTTGTGGTCCTGTTCCAAGGTGTGTTTTGGCTTCTGGGATCCAGGATGAAGGAGCAAACTCTATCTGGGACATGCTGTTCTCACATGTAGAGTGGGGATGGGAGATGGTGATATCATGCAATGCCTCTTGAAGCTTCTTTTTGGAGCTATCGATCATCACTACCACTCACATCTCATTGGCCAAAACAAGTCACCTGATCACGGGTGGTGTCAATGGGCAGGGAAACTACTTTTGCCTTAGGAGAGTACTGCAAGTCACAGGCAATGGTGAGGGATGCTTAATCCTCTTTCAGGGAAGAGGGAAGCAGGTATTTGGGGATAGTATGCTAAGTGCTAGGCATAAAGGAATGGACGTGATATGGACTTTTCCCTCTACAAACTCACAGCTTAGAGAGGAAGATGGACCTGACATGACTGCAGGGAAATATAATTAATGACTTTAATAGCTCATAATGAGCACTGTTCTAAGTAATTTACATGTATTAAATAATTTAATCCTCACACAACTCTATGAAGTAGGAATGGTTATTATCTCCCCCCCATTTCATAAGTGAGGAACAGAGGCACTTGCAGTCAAGAAACTCACCCAAGATCACAGAAGCAATGCACAGCAGAAATTAGACTCAGACCTGAGTGATGTGGCTCAGGTGTCTGACCATCGTACTGGATTGTCACTCTGGGTGTGATGGTAGAGTGTCACACAGGTTCTGGTGGCACAGGCTGGAGGTGGGAAAGTGGTACAGTAGATGAGGTGGTCCTTAAGGACTGAGGAGGATTTAGCCAGGTAGATAGGAAAGAAGAGACAGAGGCTCAGAGTGGCACAATGTCCCGAGTGTGGCACCAGGAGCAATTGGGTGCTGCTGAAGCTGGAGGTGTGCTGCTGCAGAGCTGGAGAGGTGCCAGATCATGGGGGTCTGGCTTTATTTTTAAGATGCTGGGGAGCCACTTAAGTGGATTTGGGAGTACAGGAGTGGAAGCAGGGAGACTGGTGTAGGGTGATTGCAATATGCCCCTCTATCCCCTTCCCCTAAAGAGATTTCCTATTAGGAAATTCGTTTTCCTATTTACAGGATCATTTTTTCCCTAGCTGTCTGCCTCCATCTCCCCGGGCAGGGGTGCTGAATGGGGAGCAGGGCTTAGTGGCCCCTGAGTTGATAAAAGAGATGACTGGCCTGCCCAGTTTGTGGTGTTTCTACCTCATCACACTGTAGTCCACAGGTCTGCAGAAACACTGAGCATTTTTGTTTTCCCTGAAAAGCAGAACGTCGCAGCTTTATTTTTCTCCAGGGTATAATGCTGAATGTTATTTATTGTTCTGACTCTGAATTCAGTGGTGTCTTTTTTTCTGTTGCCTTCTGACAGATGATTTGCTCTTGAGCAATTAGCAGGCTGAAGGCTGTGTTCCATCTCCTCATGGGCTCCCGCCAGGCACCCCTGGGAGCGCAGGAGGAGAAAGGTTTTCTTCTTGATCCTATTACTCCTGCCCAGCATTGAGCAGGATTAATTAACCTACCAGGTCTTGCTTCATTACCAGGAAGAAAGAAAAGCCAGTGACACTGAAATTCAAACATGGAGAAGACAAAGAATTCGGTGCTCAAGCACCTGCGAGCCCTTCCAAGACAGCCCGGCTGGCCAGTGGGGGACCTGGTGCAAGTTACAAACCCTCACAGCCTTGTGTCTCATCCTCATGATTCACACTTCAGTTCCACAAAATCGACCGCGAACTCTGAGCTGAGCCCCACGGGGGCCAATAAGAAACCGTCTCATTCTTCTGAAGTGCACTGTCTGGTCTGAACTGGGGAGCATAATCATACTCACTCCCCAGGTTTGTTGTGAGAATTAATTAAATGTGGTACCATGTGTGAAAGAACTTTGTAACTAAGCACTATGTAAATGTTAGTTATTACCATTTTAACACTTGATATTCAGACTTTCCAAAAATGACTGAGCACTTATTTGGGAAGAGGGCTCTACTTGGAGCTAATGGTTATGTGAAAGGATTCAAAAACATTGTCTTCGCTGTTCAGGAAAGTGCAATAGGCGTGCACATGAAATAGTTTAATGACAAATTCAGGGCCTCAAAAAATTTTCATCTCACATGCCAGCCGTGGCTGTTTAGCTATGGCTGTCTGGAGTATTTGCTGAAAAGGATTTTGAAGCTCTTTTTAGGCTCAGTTTAAAAGGATGTTGAGGCAGAATAGAAATGAATGACACAGTCACAAGATGGGCATGTGGAGATACACATACCAGGCATTTATAATGCCTGATGTTAGGCGGCAAATTGAATGATTAAAAAAAAAAACTATTATAATAATTTAGCGAAGTCGGCAATGGTTGGGCTTGTGTGGTTAACAAATAATGGAGAGGAGCTAAAAGTCAAGCTTAGCCCTGAATTATGGGTGGGAGAGAGGATGACTAGTTCAGTGAGGGGGAGCAGAATGAGGGCATCTGGTAGGAAGGAGCAGATAATACATGTCGGGGAACCTGAACAAAGTCAGGAAACGTGATTCAGAGTCCGGAGTGCTGACCATTCCACCGTGGAACCACCATGGGAGACCTGATTCAAAGCTCAGGTCTCCCAGAGGTGAGAGTGTGTCTTGTGTAGCCCTTATGGTCTCAGAGTTTTCATTATAAAATTATAGAGCTTGACTTGATGTCCTTAAACATCTTTTTAGATTTTATCGAAGTATAGTTGCTTTACAATGTTGTGTTAATTTCTTCTGTACAGCAGACTGACAGTTACACACACACACACATATATATATTCATATCTATATTCTTTTTCATATTCTTTTCCATATTCCTTTCCATTATAGTTTATCACAGGATATTGAATATAATTCTGCAAAACAGTGCATCTGTGGGCTAGATGAGCCTCGGCCAAACTGTATTTCATGAAACACTGGTGCCATGAGCTGCTCTGTGAAAAATGTTTCATCATCAAATCATTTGGGGAAATTCTGAATTCTATAGACTTGTTGATTCCTATTCCTCTCTTTCTATTTCTTCCTTAATCCACTCTAGCTGGCCCTTAGATTTGGTGTTTATTTTTATTATAGTTGTTATTATGATGGTGGTAAAGAAGGTAAAGAAGGGTGGTAAAGGTGGATTCCATAGACATTTCAAAATATAAATCAATAGAACTTGGTTATTAATTGCATGTGGGTAATGAAGGAAAGAGTCAAAGTAAAGATGACAACTGTTTCAACCCAGAACATGAATAGAATAAGCCAGGGGCATAGTGATCAGAAAGGAGAAGTTGAGCCAGGTTTGGGGACATGGAGCAGGGCTGGGCGAGGGAGAGTATGATTCTGCAGGGCAGGTGCCTCATGGATTTCATAGAAGAGATGCATCTAGGTTACTCACAGATATGGACATTTGTTGCAAAGAAAAGGTAAAGGAAATGAAGTTGTCACCTCTGCAGTAGCACAGTGTTAGGGTCTAGAGTGACCAACCATCCTGATTTGTCCAGGACTAAGAGGTTTCTCAGGACACAAGACATACAGGTCAAAACTGGGAAAGTTCTAGATAAAAAGAGTTGGTTACTCTCTCAGGGTACCAGTGTTCCTCACCCTAGGATGGACAGATGAATTCATAATCAGACGACAATTTGTTTGTTATCAGCGATTTTTGTTGAGCAATTCTTCTGGACAGAGTTCCAGTTATTCCCCTAATAGGTGCTGGTCTCTCCTGTGCCCAGTGTATACAAGGGTATCTTCAGCTTGTCCAACATCCTCTGAGCCATTCAGCTAGAGCTGGGTAACATTTAACTCCACCTCTTAATGGGATATGTTGAATGCAAGTGGGAAAAGGTAAA
The DNA here is from genome assembly GCF_003676395.1 of Aethalodelphis obliquidens. Taxonomy (NCBI): domain Eukaryota; kingdom Metazoa; phylum Chordata; class Mammalia; order Artiodactyla; family Delphinidae; genus Aethalodelphis; species Aethalodelphis obliquidens. Next base: position 6,089,283 of record NW_020837992.1, on the reverse strand, counting down.
TAGGACCACTTTCATCAGGCAGTTACTATCATATTCATTTGATGGGGTCAAGGCCTCGTGGATCCTCCCTTTGTCCATTCAATGTAGAGGAAAGAGGATGGGGTCAATTTCGGACAAGCTGACTTTAAGGGAGCCTTGAAGATTTAGGTGGAGTATTCACAAAATCGGGAGAAAAACTTGCATTTGAGCTAAAAATTTTCTGGATATTTTTTTTAAAAAAGCCTGATCAAGCTCTAGGAGATTACTGAGGAAGAATTCAAGAGAGGGATGGAGAGGAAAGAGGAGATGTAAAGGCAAAGAAGAGAAGAGAAAGAAAGGGGAATAGAGAGTGAAGGGGGGAGGGAGAGGGAGAATGGTTTGTCACAGCCAGGCTCTCCCATCCCCACCTAGTACATTGATACATCCCACTCCTGCACTAAAAGACTAAGGCACATGAACAACTCACACATTTACTTTAATACAAATGGTTCCAGGACTTCCCTGGTGGCACAGGGGTTAAGAATCCGCCTGCGAATACAGGGGACACGGGTTTGATCCCTGGTCCGTAAAGATATCACATGCTGCAGAGCAACTAAGCCCGTGCACCACAACTACTGAGCCCATGTGCTGCGACTACTGAAGCCTGAGTGCCTAGAGCCTGTGCTCCACAACAAGAGAAGGCACAGCAATGAGAAGCCCATGCACTGCAATGCAGAGTAGCCCCCGCTCGCCACAACTAGAGAAAGATCGCTCACAGCAACAAAGACCGAATGCAGCCAAAAATAAAAATAAATAAATTAATTAAATTTAAAAAAAAAGGTTCCACCTTCCTGTACAGGACACTACTGAAAGATGCAGTAGATTTAGTTGTCACTTAAGACAACTCTTCACCTTCCAATCAACAACGTGCATTTTGCAGTGTAAATGTCATTTCACAGAGAGGAAAGTTCAGCAGGTGTATCTATGAAGCCCAGGCAAAGCCTAGAAGTTGGGAGACCCAGGGCCTAATTTTTCTTCTCTGAACTCCATTGTGTGATCATGGGCAAGAGGCTAAACTTTGTTCTTCCAACCTTTCTGTGGGGCCAACGATCCACTCTCTTACTGGGAGAAGATGAAGAGATGAAGTACTGAGCCGGGGAGAACAGGACAGAAGCAAGTCCTTTCCAGCCTGGTGTCATGGATACAAACATTGTACTGCCTGGTCTCCCATGAAGGCCCTTCCTTCCTTATGGGTTACTCAGGATTTCTAATCTCCCTGGGCTCTCAAAAGTCAACAGGAACCACTCAACTGACTTCAGAGGTTGTGATTTGATATAAGCAGTGTGTGGTAAGAGATAACATCTAACGCCCTTCTCTGAATCTAGGTAAGTCATAGCTCAGCCTTTGAGAGTCCAGTAGGGGAGAAATGCACTTTGGTTTTCAAATCCCATTGACCCAGGGCTTATCCACAAAGACAGGCTGAAACCTGGAGCATAACATGGAGGTGGAGATGGCAGGTCAGCCGTAGGCAAACACCGGGCAGGAGATGAAACCAATCCTTGGAGCCTGACCCTGCATCTGGGAAAGTGACTGACAGCAGCTGGAAATTATAGTCCTCAGGAGGCTATGTCAAGAGATCAAAGCCTTGTGCTAAAGCAGGCCCTGGGAACTCCAGGAGGAATAGCTGGGAGCCACCAAAAGTCCAAGAAGTGGAATGGGGCATTGAGGCAGGTAACTAGAACTGCACACAACCCCATGAGCTGCAGCTGGAAAGTTGAGATATTCATATGGAAGATGAGGTCCAAGTTTACATCGTTCACTATGAGTCTTACCCTTTGGACCCATCTACCTGTTGATCTTGAACGGATCCAAGACTGTAATGAGGCAAAAGTACCATTAGGTGGCGATGCATGAAAGCTTTTTTTCTGGTCCTGAAAGAAGAGCGCTGTGGGTTTGTCTTTAACACCAAGATCACAGGCAACTAACTCACCCATGGTCCCTGCATCTACAGAACAGCTTTATCTTCCACGAGTGGCAGCTGCATGCGAGGGCTGTGTGTGCTTGGGTGTACGTGTTTGCGCGTGAGCGCATGCTTGCCTGTCGGTGTGCCTGCCAGCAAACGAGGCGGCAGGGACACACTGGCAGCAACGGATCGCTTGGGGCCACACTCTGTGAAAATGGATTGCCTCCGTCTTCTCTGCTTGATCTTTGCTGGGGGGAAAGCCTTAAATTAGTTTTCAAGGAACGCTCCCTGGCAGCCCTCTTCAGAACAAGCTCATTTCCGTAGAAGATACTGAGTCTCCTGGTTTGCAAAGCCCGCCTAGTCCCTTCCCTAGACAGGCTGGATTCCTTCCCAACCCCACTTCCGTTTTGCCGCGGTGCTATAGTTCTCTGGCTGGTGGAGGCTTCTCCCCATCCTGCTCTTCTCTCTCTGGGTCTTGACCATACTGCTCATCAGTTTGGTGCCTAAGCACAGGATTGGTACCAGCTTCCTGTACCCCATGGAGCCCCCAAGTGCCAAAAGAACGAAATCAGCCTTTCTCTATTCATCCAGGATTCACTAATGCTTACTCACTCTGGGGTGGGTGGAGGGGGGCACACATTTTTGTTTTTGTTTTTTTAATTGGAATATAATTGATTTACAACGTTGTGTCAGTTTCAGATGTATAGCAAAGTGATTCATATATATATATATATATATATATTTTTTTTTTTTTAGATTCTTTTCCATTATAGGTTATTACAAGATATTGAGTATAGTTCCCTGTGCTATACAGTAGGTCATTGTTGTTAATCTATTTTATAGACAGTGGTGTGTATATATTAATCTCAAAATCCTCATTTATCCCTCTCCCCTACCTTTTCCCTTTGGTAACCATAAGTTTGTTTTCTATGACTGTGAGTCTGTTTCTGTTTTGGAAATAAGTTCATATGTATCATTTTTTTAAGATTCCACATATAAGCGATATCATATGATATTTGTCTTTCTCTGACTTACTACAAATTTTTGTTTATAAGTCAAAACAAAGACAGTGTGTGGTTCCAAAGGAAAATGCCTCCTGGTGAAAGAAACACTTAAAACTGCTGAAGAATAAATTCCGTTCTGTCCTAGGTGGCTACCCTGTCAGCAACTTTGCTGGATCTTCTGTTGGGTAGAGTCTTGCACTACCTGCCAAGGGAAGAATTTCACCCATATTCCTAAGTTAAGGCACTGGGCCAGGGCCACCAGGGAGTCAGTTTGTGAAACTCAGCCATTGCTCTGCAGTGACTTTTACCCAATTAGAGATGTACTAGCCACCCACCCACACAAATGCACACACTGTACTGGGTGACTTTTATGTGTGCAACATGTCCCATGACTGGGTCGAGGTCAGGCACAACGACCTCCTAGGAGGGCTGAAATACCATTCTTTTCTTCCCCATGTGAAAAACAATAAAAAAATACAAATGTGAGCGAGCGATCTTGCAGGAATACCATTGAATCTGCTCCATTTTATACATTTATAAAATTTGAAGCTATTTTAGTCTAGTAGATAAAAATGGTACACAGATAACTTGGATAGGAAGCAAAATATGGAAAATATGAAACAATACCCAGTGAATTTGGGGGCTTCAGGAGGTGGAAGCAATTGCAGCTGACTGAGAGCAGGAAGGTGGATACTAGGAAAGGGCTTCCCTCTGAGATAAGCTTTGATGGATGAATGAACTATTTTTTCAAGGGATTTTTTTTAGCTTTATTGATGTATAATTGACAAATAAATTTGTGAGTTATTTAAAATGTTATTGTGATGATTTGATCTACGTATACATTGTGAAAGGATTCTCACCATGTAGTTAATTAACACATCCATTACCTCTCATGTTTATCTTTTTAATTTTTATTTGTATTTTTTGGTGAAAGCATTTAAGTTCTACTCTCTTAGCAAATTTCAAACAGTGTTATCAACTATAGTCACCATGTTTTAGAGCAGATCCTCAGACCTGGCTCATCTTATTAAAGTTTGTACCCTTTTACCAACCCCTTCCTGTTTACACACCCTCAGCCCCTGGCAACCACCTTTTTACTCTTTGCTTTTATGAGTTCGACATTTTTAGATTCCACATATAAGAGAGATTAAATGGTATTTGTCTTTCTGTGTTTGGCTTATTTCTTAGCATAATATCCTCCAAGTTCATCCATGTTGTCACAAATGGCAGTATTTCCTTCTTTTTCGTGGCTGAATTATATATATATATATATATATATATATATCTATCTCACATCTTCTTTATCTACTCCTCTGTTAATGGACCCTTAGGTTGTTTCCATGTGTTGACTATTGTGAATAATGCTTCAATGAGCATGGGAGTGCAGCTACCTCTCCAAGATAGCGATTTTATTTCCTTTGGATATATACCGAGAAGAGGAATTGCTAGATTATATGGTAACTCTATTTTTAATGTTTTGAAGAACCTCTGTACTGTTCTCATAGTGGCTGCACCAATTTACATTCCCACCAAGAGTGCACAAGGATTCCCTTTTTGCCACATCCTTGCCAACACTTGTATCTCTTGTCTCTTTGATGAAAACCATTTTAACAGATGTGAGGTGATATCTCATTATGGTTTTGATTTGCATTTCCCTAATGATTAGTGATGCTGAGCACTTTTTATGTAGCTGTTGGCCATTTGTATGTCTTCTTGGAAAATGTCTGTTCAGTTCCTCTGCCCATTTTTTAATTGGATTGTTTGGGTTTCTTTCTATTTTTCTTTCTTTCTTTTTTTTCTTTTGTTAGCTGTATGAGTTCTATATATTTTGTATATTAATTCTTTAACAGATATATGATTTGAAAATATTTTCTCTCATTCAGTAGGTTTCTGATGGTTTCCTTTGCTGCACAGGAGTGTTTTAGTTTTTGTAGTCTCACTTGTTTATTTTTGCTTCTGTTACCTTTGCTTTTGTTGTCATATCCAAAATAATCATTGCCAAGACCTATGTCAAGAAGCTTTCCTCCTATAATTTTTTTCTAGGAGTCATGATTTGGGGTCTTACATTCAAGTCTTTAATCCATTTTGACTTGATTATTGTGTATGTATAAGATAGGGTTACTCTTTTGCATGCGGCTCTCCAGTTTTCCAAATACCATTTATTGAAAAGACTATACTTCACCATTGTATATTCTTGGCTCATTTGTCATATGTTAATTGACCATATATGCATGTGTATATTTCTGGGCTCTCTATTCTGGTCAATTGATCTATGTGTCTGCTTTTATGCCAATGCCATACTGTTTTTTATTACTATAGCTTGGTAACATAGTTTAAAATAAGAAAGTGTGATGTCTTCAGCTTTGTTCTTTTTTCTCAAGATTACTTTGGCTATTTGAGGTCTTTTGTGGTTTCATACAAATTTTAGGATTGTTTTTTTCTATTTCTGTGAAAAATGCCATTGGAATTTTGATAGGCATTGCATTGAATCTATAGATTGCTTTGGGTAATATGGACATTTTAACAATATAAATTCTTCCAATTAATGAGTTTGGAATATCTTCATTTATTTGTGTCTTCTTCAATTTCTTTCCACAGTGTCTTATAGTTTTCAGTGTATAGATCATTCCCCTTATTGGCTAAATTTATTCCTAGTTATTTTATTCTTTGTGATGCAATTGTAAACAGGATTGTTTACTACAAGTTATTTTTTTTAAAATATCTTTATTGAGGTATACGTCAAATACTACAAAATTCATCTAATTAAGGTGTACAATACAATGAGTTTTAGTATATTCACAGAAGTAAGCAATCATCACCTTAATCTAAATTTAGAACATTTTGTCACCACAACAAGAAACCCAACATTAAAAGGGAGTCACCCCTATTTCCCACCATTCCCCAGACCTAGACAACCACTAATCTACATTCTGTCTCTGTAGATTTCTCTATTCTAGATATTTTATATTAATGGAATTATATAATATGTGGTCTTTTGTAACTGGTTTCTTCCATTTAGCATGACTTCAAGGTTCATCCATGTTATAGCATGTATCAATACTTACTTTCTTTTTATGGCTGAATAATATCCCATTGTATGGATATACCATATTTTGTTTATCCATTCATTAGTTGTAGGACATTTGAGTTGTTTCCACTTTTTTGTTACTATGAGTAACGGTGCAGTGAACACTCATGTACAAGCCTTTGTATGGGCAAATGTTTTCTTTCTCTTGGGTATATACCTAGGAGTGGAATTACTATGTCTTATGTTACCTCTATGTTTAACTGTTTGAGAAACTGCCAAACTGTTTTCCAAAGTGGCTGCAACTTATTTCATTTTCACCAGCAACAAATGAGGATTCCAATTTCTCCATATCCTTGTTATTGTCAGTCTTTTTAATGATAGACATCCTGGTGGGTGTAAAGTTGTATCTCATTTTGGTTTTGATTTACATTTCCCTAATTACTGATGATGCTGAGCATCTTTTTATGTGCTTATTGGCCACTTATATGGTCTTTTTTTTTTTTTTTGGAAAAATGCCTATTCAAATTCTTTGCCCAGTTTTAATTGGGTTCTGTGTCTTTTTATCATTGAGTGGATGGATGAGTTTTTGAGAGGTAAAGTGCAGGAACAAAAGCTTTGATATGGAGAAAGGAGAATGCTAGTCAAGAGTGGGAAATAAAACAGATTTGCCAGAGGGTAACATTTATGTAGGAAATGTGAATCTGGATTTAGCAGAGATGACTGTCAAACATCTCTATTTATTTATCAAGTGGGGATAACAAGGAGACAAAATGCCATAAAGAACCAGTGTTTACAGATAGATTAAGATCATACAAAGAAGCTGATGCCATTGCTGTTGCTGGCTGCCTAAAATGAGTTTGTCACTGCCTTAAGAATATTATGTGTGATCTGATTTAGTCGTTCCAGCCACTCTATGAGTTTTCCCATTTTTCATATGGGGTAACTAAAGCTCAGAGAAGTTAAATAACTTGCCCCATGTTATCCAGCTAATAAATTGCAAAAGCGAACTCCAAACTAAGGCCTTTCAGCTTCGAAAATTCCACGGGAACTGCAGTGTGCTACTTGGGAGATACAATGACAGAGGAAAGTTTGGGGCTGTAACTGTACAGGACCTTGACTATGCAGAAAGAATTTATGCTTAATTTGGAGGCATGGGAGAGCTGCACCTATGAGCAGGGCAGACTAGAATGATAAAGCTAGATAGTTTGAAGTAAGGGACAAGAAGCTGAGAGACAGGTTAGGAGGCTATTAAAATAGTCCAGGTGAAGGATAAAGAGGACAGAACTGAAGAGGTCATAAGACACCCCAGAAGGAACGCAGATATGCAGTGCTTTGTTGGAGCCAGCACACGAGAGCCAGTTATTAAATTTTTAGCCATGTGTTAAACACTGCCTTTATTATAAGTTAAATTACATAAACTCAAAAAATTAAAATTTATATTAAAAACAAAGATAATATCATATGATTCAGCAATTGCACTGCTGGGCATTTATCTGGAGAAAATGCTGATTCGAAAAGATACATGCACCCCAAAGTTCATAGCAGCACTATTTACAATAGCCAAGACATGGAAACAACCTAAATGTCCATCAACAGATGAATGGGTAAAGAAGATGTGGTATATACAATGAAATATTACTCAGCTATAAACAAGAATGAAATATTGCCATTTGCAGCAACATGGATGGACCTAGAGATTATCATTCTAAGTGAAGTCAATGGAAAAAGACAAATATCATATGATATCACTTATATGTGGAATCTAAAAAAGTGATACAAATGAACTTATTTACAAAACAGAAATAGTTTGGTGGGGCTAATGGTGGACTCTGGGAGGGCTCACACCAAGGAGTACTTCCCAGAACTTCTGCTGCAAGTGTCCTTGTCCCCACAGTGAGCTACAGCCACCTCCCACCTCTGCAGGAGACCCTCCAACACTAGCAGCCGTGTGGCTGACAGGGTCTTGGTGCTCTGGCCGGGTGTCAGACCTGAGCCTCAGAGGTGGGAGAGCCAAGTTCAGGACATTGGTCCACCAGAGACCTTCTGGCCCCACATAATATCAAATGGTGAAAGCTCTCCCAGAGATATCTATCTCAGTGCTAAGACCCAGGTCCACTCAATGACCAGCAAGCTACAGTTCTGGACACCCTATGCCAAACAACTAGCAAGACAGGAACACAACCCACCCATTAGCAGAGTGGCTACCTAAAATCATAATAAGTTCACAGATACCCCAAAACACAACCGGATGTGGTCCTGCCCACCAAAAAGACAAGATCCAGACTCATCCACCAGAACACAGGCACCAGTAACCTGCACCAGGAAGCTTACACAACCCACTGAACCAACCTTACCCACTGGGAGCAGACACCAAAACAATGGGAACTACAAACCTGCAGCCTGCGAAAAGGAGACCCCAAACACAGTAAGTTAAGCAAAATGAAAAGACAGAGAAACACACAGCAGATGAAGGAGCAAGGTAAAAACCCACCAACCAAAGAAATAAAGAGGAAATAGGCAGTCTACCTGAAAAAGAATTCAGAATAATGATAGAGAATATGATCCAAAATCTTGGAAATAGAATGGAGAGAATATAAGAAACTAGAAGAACTAAAGAGCAAACAAACAATGATGAACAGCACAATAAGTGAAATTAAAAATTCTCTAGAAGGAATCAATAGCAGAATAACAGAGGCAGAAGAATGGATAAGTGACCTGGAAGATAAAACAGTGGAAAAAACTACCACAGAGCAGAATAAAGAAAAAAGAATGAAAAGAATTGAAGACAGTCTCAGAGACCTCTGGGATAACATTAAATGCACCAACATTCGAATTATAGGGGTCCCAGCAGAAGAAGAGAGCAAGAAAGGGACTGAGAAAATATTTGAAGAGATTATAGTTGAAAACTTCCCTAACATGGGAAAGGAAATAGTCAATCAAGTCCAGGAAGCGTAGAGAGTCCCATGCAGGATAAATCCAAGGAGAAACATGATAAGACACATATTAATCAAACTATCAAAAATGAAATACAAAGGAAAAATATTAAAAGTAGCAATGGAAAAGCAACAAATAACATACAAGGGAATCACCATAAGGTTAACAGCGGTTCTTTCAGCAGAAACTCTGCAAACCAGAAGGGAGTGTTGGGACATATTTAAGTGATGAAAGGGAAAAACCTACAACCAACATTACTCTACCCAGCAAGGATCTCATTCAGATTTCAGAGAAATCAAAAGTTTTACAGACAAGCAAAAGCTAAGGGGATTCAGCACCTCCAAACCAGCTTTACAACAAATACTAAAGGAACTTCTCTAGGCAGGACACACAAGAGAAGGAAAAGACCTACAATAACAACCCAAAACAATTAAGAAAATGGTAATAGGAACATACGTATTGATAACAACCTTAAATGTGAATGGATTAAATGCTCCAACCAAAAGACTTAGACTAGCTGAACAGATATATAAACAAGACCCGCATATATGTTGTCTACAAGAGACCCACTTCAGACCTAGGGACACATACACACTGAAAGTGAGGGGATGGAAAAAGATATTCCATGCAAATGGAAATCAAAAGAAAGCTGGAGTAGCAATTCTCATATCAGACAAAATAGACTTTAAAATAAAGACTATTGCAAGAGACAAAGAAGGACACTATATAATGATCAAGGGAATCAATCCAAGAAGAAGAGATAACAATTGTAAATATTTATGCACCCAACATAGGAGCACCTCAATACATAAGACAAATGCTAACAGCCATAAAATGGGAAATCAACAGTAACACAATAATAGTAGGAAACTTTAACACCCCAATTTCTCCAATGGACAGATCATCCAAAATGAAAATAAATAAGGAAACACAAGCTTTAAATGATACATTAAACAAGATGGACTTAATTGATATTTATAAGACATTCCATCCAAACCCAGCAGATTACACTTTCTGCTCAAGTGCTCATGGAACATTCTCCAGGATAGATCATACCTTGGGTCACAAATCAAACCTTGGTAAATTTAAGAAAATTGAAATTATATGAAGTATCTTTTCTGACCACAACTCTATGAGAGTAGATATCAATTACAGGAAAATATCAGTAAAAAATACAAACACATGGAAGTTAAACAATACATTACTAAATAACCAAGTGATCACTGAAGAAATCAAAGAGGAAATCAAGAAATACCTAGAAACAAATGACAATGAAAACATGATGACACAAAACCTATGGGATGCAGCAAAAGTAGTTCTAAGAGGGAAGTTTATAGCAAGACAATCCTACCTCAAGAAACAAGAAACATCTCAAATAAACAACCTAACCTTACACCTAAAGCAATTTGAGAAAGAAGAATAAAAAAAAGCCAAAGTTAGCAGAAGGAAAAACATCATAAAGATCAGTTCAGAAATAAATGAAAAAGAAATGAAGGAAACGATAGCAAAGATCAATAAAACTAAAAACCGGTACTTTGACAATATAAACAAAATTGATAAACCATTAGCCAGACTCATCAAGATAAAAAGGGAGAAGACCTAAATCAATAGAATTAGAAATGAAAAAGGAGAAGTAATGACTGACAATGCAGAAATACAAAGGATCATGAGAGATAACTACAAGCAGCTATACGCCAGTAAAATAGGCAACCTGGAAGAAGTGGACAAATTCTGAGAAAAGCACAACCTTCGAGACTGAACCAGGAAGAAATAGAAAACAAAAACAGACCAATCACAAGCACTGAAATTGAAACTGTGATAAAAAATCTTCCAACAAACAAAAGCCCAGGACCAGATGGCTTCACAGGTGAATTCTATCAAACATTTAGAGAAGAGCTAACACCTATCCTTCTCAAACTCTTCCAAAATGTAGCATAAGGAGGAACACTCCCAAACTCATTCTACAAGGCCACCATCACCCTGATACCAAAACCAGAAAAAGATGTCACAAAGAAAGAAAACTATAGGCCAATGTCACTGATGAACATAGATGCAAAAATCCTCAATGAAATGCTAGCAAACAGAATCCAACAGCAAATTAAAAGGATCATAGAGCATGATCAACAGGGGTTTATCCCAGGAATGCAAGGATTCTTCAATATATGCAAACCAATCAATGTGATAAACCATATTAACAAATTGAAGGAGAAAAACCATATGATCATCTCAATAGATGCAGAAAAAGCTTTTGACAAAATTCAACACCGATTTATGATAAAAACCCTCCAGAAAGCAGGCATAGAGGGAAATTACCTCATCATAATAAAGGCCATATATGACAAACCTACAGACAACATCGTTTGCAATGGTGAAAAACTGGAACCATTTCCACGAGAATCAGGCACAAGACAAGGTTGTCCACTCTCACCACTATTACTCAGTATAGTTTTGGAAGTTTTAGCCACAACAATCAGAGAAGAAAAAGAAATAAAAGGAATCCAAATCAGAAAAGAAGAAGTAAATCGGTCACTGTTTGCAGATGACATGATAACATACATAGAGAATCCTAAAGACTCTACCAGGAAACTACTAGAGCTAATCAATGAATTTGGTAAAGTAGCAGGATACAAAATTAATGCACAGAAATCTCTTGCATTCCTATACACTAATGATGAAAAATCTGAAAGAGAAATTAAGGAAACACTCCTATTTACCATTGCAACAAAAAGATAAAATACCTAGGAATAAACCTACCTAAGGAGACAAAAGACCTGTATGAAGAAAACTATAAGACACTGATGAAAGAAATGAAAGATGATACAAACAGATGGACAGATATACCATGTTCTTGGATTGGAAGAATGAACATTGTGAAAATGACTATACTACCCAAAGCAATCTACAGATTTAGTGCAATCCTTATCAAACTACCAATGGCATTTTTCACAGAACTAGAACAAAAAATTTTACAATTTGTATGGAAACATGAAAGACCCTGAATAGCCAAAGCAATCTTGAGAAAGAAAAATGGAGCTAGAGGAATCATGCTCCCTGACTTCAAACTCTACAACAAACCTACAGTAATCAAGACAGTATGGTACTTGCACAAAAACAGATATATAGATCAATGGAACAGGATAGAAAGCCCAGAGATAAACCGACACACATATGGTCACCTTATCTCTGGTAAAGGAGGCAAGAATATACAATGGAGAAAAGACAGCCTCTTCAATAAGTGGTGCTGGGAAAACTGGACAGCTACATTTAAAAGAATGAAATTAGAACAGGCCCTAACAGCATACACAAAAATAAATTCAAAATGGGTTAAAGACCTAAATATGAGGCCAGATACTATCAAACTCTTAGAGGAAAACATAGGCAGAACACTCCATGACATAAATCAGAGCAAGATCCTTTTTGACCCACCTCCTAGAGAAATGGAAATAAAAACAAAAAAAATAAATGGGACCTAATGAAACTTAAAAGCTTTTGCACAGCAAAGGAAACCATAAACAGAGAAAACATTTGCAAATGAAGCAACTGACAAAGGATTAATCTCCAAAATATACAAGCATCTCATGCAGCTCAATATCAAAAAAACAAACAACTCAATCCAAAAACGGGCAGAAGACATAAATAGACATTTCTGCAAAGAAGATATACAGATTGCCAACAAATACATGAAAGGATGCTCAACATCACTAATCATTAGAGAAATTCAAATCAAAACTACAATGAGGTATCACCTCACACGGGTCAGAATGGCCATCATCAAAATATCTACAAACAGTAAATGCTGGAGAGGGTGTGGAGAAAAGGGAACCCTCTTGCACTGTTGGTGGGAATGTAAATTGATACAGCCACTACAGAGAACAGTATTGATGTTCCTCAAAAAACTAAAAATAGAACTACCATATGACCCAGCAATCCCACTACTGGGCATATACCCTGAGAAAACCATAATTTAAAAAGAGTCATGTACCACAATGTTCATTGCAGCTCTATTTACAATAGCCAGGACATGGAAGCAACCTAAGTGTCCATCGACAGATGAATGGATAAAGGTGTGGCAAATATATACAATGGAATATTACTCAGCCATAAAAGGAAACAAAATTGAATTATTTGTAGTGAGGTGGATGGACTTAGAGTCTGTCATACAGTGAAGTAAGTCAGAAAGAGAAAAACAAATACCATATGCTAACAGATATATATGGAATCTAAAAAGAAAAAAAAATGGTTCTGAAGAACATAGGGGCAGGACAGGAATAAAGACACAGACATAGAGAATGGACTTGAGGATGCGGGGAGGGGGAAGGGTAAGCTGGGACGAAGTGAGAGACTGGCATGGATATATATACACTACCAAATGTAAAATAGATGGCTAGTGGGAAGCAGCTGCATAGCACAGGGAGATCAGCTCAGTGCTTTGTGTCCACCTAGATGGGTGGGATAGGGAGGGTGGGAGTGAGACGTAAGAGGGAGGAGATACGGGGTTATATGTATATGTATATTTGATTCACTTTGTTATACAGCAGAAGCTAACACACCATTGTAAAGCAATTATACTCCAATAAAGATGTTAAAAAAAAAAACCCAAAAAACAGAAATAGACTCACAGACATAGAATGTAAATTTATGGTTACCAAAGGGGAAAGGTGGGGGATGGATAAATTAGGAGTTTGGGATTAGCAGATACAAACCACTATATATAAAATAGAGAAACAATAAGGTCCTACCGCATACCACAGGGTATTCAATACCTTGTAATAACCTATAATGGAAAAGAATCTCAAGAAGAATATATATATATATCAGTATATACAAAAGAATATATATATATTTATATATATAACTGGACCACTTTGCTGTACACCAGAAGCTAACACAACATTGTAAATCAACTGCACTTCAATTAAAAAAACAAAAAAAACAAAGGTAATATGTACTCAAAAGTCATAGCTTCCTAATTATTTGACTGCTTTTTGCTGATATCTACGCTCTTGAGGTTATTTCATCTGTTTTTTCTATATGGTGGAAAGGCTATATGATAGTGCAATATTGCACTTCTCTTCCCAGTGTTCAATGACATCATGCTGGTACCTTGAAATTGTCCATGGTGGGGTAGTTATAACAATCAGCAAATTCCATAAATCAGGGGTTTTCTTTGGGTGATTGCTTACTGCTAAACATTTAGCAGCCACCACTGGGGAGGAGAGATGCTGTGGAGGCAGAATATGTAGAACTGGGCAGTTCCACAGATGGAGTGCAGAAGGAGAGGCAGAGGCAAAGGAATGGTGTGAGGGTTTCTGGTCTGTGACACTTGCCTGGAGGTTCTGCCCGTGAGAAATACGCAATGCGCAGCAACAGGAAAGACAGGCTGAGCAGGAGTGTTTCCTCCAGGAGGCAGGTGTGTTTCAGAGTTTGAGAGAGAAGGGTAGGTACAGGGATGGTGAAGCCCATGGGACACATATGTTTAGGAGGCAGGTGTGTTTCAGGGTTTGAGAGAGAAGGGTAGGTACAGGGATGGTGGAGTGCATGGGACACATATGTTTAGTCTATGGGTTCTTTGTTTGGTCACCTGATTTCTTCAGCCACAGAACGGATAGTGGAACTTTCCAGGGCAGAGACTTTTATCTATGACTGAGTGCCCTTCAGGGGGTCTGCTGGGTGCTGTGTAGAGAGGATTTGAACTGAATTCTCCTTTCATTCTGAGAGTGAAGTGGGAATCACCACTCTCCATCTTTCCTGGACAGCTAAAGAAAGAAAGAAAGAAAGAAAGAAAGAAAGAAAGAAAGAAAGAAAGAAAGAAAGAAAGAAAGAAAGAAAGAAAGAAAGAAAGAAAGAAAGAAAAATCCAACCATCAAGGTCTCTGGGAATCCAAAAATCTATTTAAACTAACCGTCTGACCTTAGGCAAGTTATTTAATCACTTCAAGTCTCAGTTTCCTTCTCTGTTAAATTATGAACGTTGGACTAAGCTTTTCCAGCTTAGGTTCTCTGAGCCATTGCCCTTCACGCCATGTCTCCTTGCTGTCTGTTCAACTCCTGGGCAGGCTTGACTGAGTTCTGGGAGCTCTGCTCCCAAGATAGTAATTTATGAAGCAATCATTCATCTGGACATCATCCACCAGGTGGGGAATGAGGGACTGTGATCCCGTCAGCCTGAGTAAAGGTGACACAGAAGGGCTTTATCAAACGAAATGGGACAGATGGATGGCGGGCTTCCCAGTGTCAGGGAAATATTGATTCAGGCAAATATGTGATCTATCACATGAGTATCTCAGAGGCTGTTGCAAATAGAGACACCGTGGTATGGAGAGTGTTTTTTACATGATGAAGGATGGCTTTTTTGGTGCCGCTTTGTTGTAATGAGAAGCGATGTGCGGAGACCTAGCCTCACACCCGAACCATGCACTGCGATGCTTTTTCATCACTACAGGTAAGCGGAAAAATGTACAATTATGGTCCTAATAAAATCAGAGGAAGAGAGATAACGGCAGCTTCTCTAGGGATCCAGAGCTGCCTGGGACCAGGCAGGGTGCAGGCAGACTTTCTGGAAGCTGCCTTTTGGAGGGAGTTGCAAGGTAACTTCTGACTCCCTGCACTGTCGTCTGTCTTGCCTGAGAGCCAGTGAGCCAAGAGGAGCGCTTTATGAGACTTCAGCCATGCTAATTATTGTAATCACTCGTGGAATTATCTTAATCAAAAGGGTCCTAACTTTACACTTATACCCACTTTCTATTTCTTCCTATTGAATATATTGGCATTTGAGCCTATAAATAAACCTGCTTTGCTGATGCCGGAATTGGACTCAAGAGAGGTCATTTGACTCATCAAGGCTATTTTGCTATTTGGCACAAGAGCTAGGACCAGAATTCAGGCTTCCCAAATAGTCCAGGGCTGATTTCTGCCATACAACAGTTTTGAAGCATACTACAGGGATTGCTCACATCAGTAAAATCCTCGTAGCCCATTTGGAAATCTCAAAGACTGCACTTCATTCAGGCTAGTGTTAAAGGAAGAGAGCCTTGCTTACCAGCCTTCTTTTGTGGGCCTGGAGAAAGATACACTTGGATTCCAGTCCCAACTGTGCTCTCCTGTGTGTTCCAAATACTATTTCTAAGCCTCAGTTACCATATCTCAAAATGGAAATGAACTCATAGTCAACATGTATTAATTGAGCATCT
This sequence comes from Aethalodelphis obliquidens, assembly GCF_003676395.1. Classification (NCBI taxonomy): domain Eukaryota; kingdom Metazoa; phylum Chordata; class Mammalia; order Artiodactyla; family Delphinidae; genus Aethalodelphis; species Aethalodelphis obliquidens. The sequence goes on along the minus strand of NW_020837992.1, from coordinate 6,073,207 downwards.
ATTACGTGCCAGGTACTATGATAGATGCTGATAATAATAATGCCATTCTCATTGGTATTTTGGTGAAAATTAAATGAAATGAAGGCAAGTAAAGTACTAAGCATAGTGCCTGGCCAATGAACTGGCACTGATGGCAATGAACGTGAGTATAAAGTTCCCCCAGATGTCCTTATTTCTTCCTTTCATGAATATTTATTTGAGGGCCTAATATAATCTGAGGGTTCAGGAATGAAAAAAGCATAGTTCCTGTCACTCAGGAGTTCTGTCTTATGGCACTGATCATCCTGGGATAGAATCCTGTCTGCTATTGGTGCAATCATGTCAAGATTATCTATGTAAATGTCTAGCCCAGCGCCATTAGCACTCAATTAGTGATGATGATTATCATTATTATATTATCATTACTCTTAGATTATTATTAAACAGATTAATGGATACTTTTAATGCAATATGAATGTGCTAGATGCCTAGAACACAATTAGCATTTAATCGGTGATACTGATTGTTGTTAGATAAAGAGATACTTTCAATGCAATGTAAATATACTAAATGGAACAAAAAGCAAAGGGGCCATAAAGACGTGAGTTCACAGAGCTGGCCCTTGACAGATATATTGAAATTGCTCTGGAAGAAAAGGAAAAGAGGAGCTGCCACAGCTGAGGGAACAGAATGTGCAAGGCTTGAATAGTCAGAAGTGGGGACAAGTTCTCTATGGCTGGAGGAATGGGAGAGTTGGGGAGGGTGCATCAAGGTGAGGCCATAAAGATGGAGTAAAGTTGTAAAAGACACCGTAAGATACAAAGGAGTGTATTCTGTAGAAACTGGCAGTGGGAAGCCATTGTAGATTTATAAGGGCATATTTGAGGATGGGAGACAGAGACCAGGCAGTCTGCTTTCCTGGTCCCTTCTTCCACCCCACCTCAGTCATCCAGCTAAATACTCAACCAGTAGCCCTGAAACTGATGCCTCTCTGTCTCTGCTACTGGGGGCGCTGAACCTGGGGTGGAGTTTAGATGCACCATGCCCCCTGCATGGCCCTGTCTTGGAGGAAGCTCCGCTGATCATCTGAATTCAGCTCCAAAAGCAGAAGGAAGAAAAATTCTGAGCCAGACCATTTGACCTCCACTTAGCAGAGCTGGATTTCCGAAGTGTCTGGGTTCCAGAGACTTCTAGGCTGAGGCAGTATCCCTGTGGTTGATGCCTAGAGCTTGATATGGGTGATCCTACCAACCAGTCTTCCTGGGGCTGGAAAATAAGGAAAAAGCAGATATGAGTAAAATCTCTCCGGCAGGCTGACCGAGTTAGCGAGGTTCAGATCCCTCACTGACTGTGGCAGGGAGCGCCCTGGCCTGGCTGCTTCTGGGAGGGTTTGAAGGGATATCGATTTCCCACTGCAAAGGGTCGGACTGTATGGAACAGAGAATCCACGCCCTGCCCTTAGTGGAGCTTCTCTCTTCTCTCTGCTTAGGAACTAACTCCACCTCACTGTTCTTCCTCTGTTTCCTTTTCATCTCCATTGTATGTTGGTGCCTTTCCTGATAATACGCATCAGTAATTGAATGGTAATTGTGTTCGGGCATCTAGTACATTCACATTGCACTGAATGTATCCTTTTATGTGTTTAATAATAATCTAACAGCTATGATAATAGAAAACAATAATCAGCATTATTAGTTGAATGCTAATTGTGTTCAAGGCACCGCGCTACACATTTACACAGATGATCTTTACACCTCACATAAGCTTGCGTGATTATGCCAGTAGCAGAGGCAGGTTTCAAACCCAGGATGACCTGTGCTGTAAGACAGAGCTCCTGCCTTTCTGTTCTACATGAATGATGAACTGTGTTCCACTTACACCCCTTTGAGATTTTAGCACTGTTATTAACTTTCAACAGTTTTCCCTGCATTTTAATTCCTGTTGCTCAGCAGCAGGTGGTGGAACAAGGGCACAGCTGATTTCTAAATCACTTTTCCTTTCCAGGAGTGGCTGTGTCATCTCTCCCGGTTACCTCTGTGAGTGAAAGTCACACTGTCCACGTGGCATCGATGCTGTACCCAGTTCTCTTCCTTGGCCTGCACAAAGTCCACTGTTTGCGGCAGGGAGCGCCCTTACCTGGCTGCTTCCGGGAGGGTTTGAAAAGATGCTGATTTCCCACTACAAAGAGTCAGACTGTATGGAACAGAGAATCCAGGTCCTGCCCTTAGTGGAGCTTCTCTTTTCTCTCTGCTTAGGAGCTAACTCCCCCGACACAATGCAAAAAGGAGATGACACCTACCGGTATCAGACCTTCTATTTCTTGTCCTAAAACTTCCAGAGTCTGAGGTGAACCAGGGCCTCACAGCCCAGCTGGGTCCTCCACGGTGTCAAGGTCTTTCCTGACTTCCCCTGAACATAAGTAGGTGTAGGTCAGCATCGAGACCTCAGGAGACACAGGAAACCTGCTTTCTCAGATCATCCTACTGGTAAAATCACTTAAACCCTAGTGAACGGTCACCCACTCAAGCTATTTTTTTTTCCTTTAAACAAGAGCTTTCAGGATACAGTGGTTTGACCTCCAGAGTGGAGTTGTGGTGGAGCAGAGCCTGTTTGGGCAGACAGGTCTTGGAACTCTTGATCAGCATTTACTGTGTAGGTAGTGCCTCTGTCTCTGCTGCTTCTGGCTCGTCAACTTTTTTTCTGGCTTTCTTGAGAATCGTCACGGGGATAATGGGGAATAGTAAGTGTCCCAAGGTTGTTCTGATGTGGCTAAAAAGAGGAGTGGCTGCTCACTTCTAACATCCCTTTAGTGTGGTGTTGCCACCTCTTATTTTGTCTATGTTATGCTGACTCCCCAGCTAAGTCATAACCTCCTTGAGGTCAGGAACCTGTACTGATGCTTTGTACATTTCATGTTACTAGGCAATCTCTGTTCAGAGATAGTCATTATTTTGATAGTTATTGCTTTATTTCATAGTTTCAAATCCCTGTGAGGATAGATATGATCGCCGTTTTACAGATGAGGATAGAGAAAGGTTGGAAAGCATTGGCCAGGGTCCCATAGCTGGTAAGTCACAGAATCGGGATTTGAACGGGGCTTGGCAAAGCCTGTGCAATTGATAACACCTCATACGATATAGCATATGCACCAGGTTTCCTGACTTCCAGTCTAAGCCTCTAGTTATATGGTTACTAAAGTGAATCTGTATCACAGGTTCTCAGTCCTGAACTTTGTAGCCTCATTTGTTTCCTGGTGAGAAAGCAGAGGAAAGAGTGCCAGGAGAGTTTGTGGGTGTGGCTGAGTCTCTGTGTGCAGGAGTCTGGCTTGCAGTCTGACAGCCCCTATTTACCTCACTTCACTCATTTTGATTTGATTTTGTTTTAAAGATACACATGCACACAGTCTTTTCAAAAGGGATTCCCCATTTGAACCACAAAATCAAGAATGTGATTTGAGTAAAAGTCTGCTGAATTCTCCCCAGGAGGGTATATAACTGGTACCATTCAAGATACATTGGGGAGAAATTAATTCATTACATACAATGGATCCCTTAGGACAGCGGTTCTCAAAGTGTGGTGTTTGAATTCCTGGATGTCTCTAAGACCCTTTTAGGAGATCTGGGAGATCAAAACACTTTTCATACAAATACTAAGTCATATTTTCTTATTTCACTGTGTTGACATTTGCACTGGTTGTGAAAAAGTAATGGTGTGTGAAACTGCTGGCACCTTAGCAGGACTCAAGCCATGCACAAAACTGTACTAGGAATTGGGTTTTTCACCACAACACATTTGCTGAAAGAAAAAACAAAAAAAGGTTGGTTTTCCTTAATAATTCCTTCACTGGGTTCTTCTAAATATTTTGTGTGGCAAAATAAGTATGCATAGAGCACTTCTGCTGCATGCCAAGGTACCATGAACATCTGAGGAAAAGCAGTTGCATTGGTGGTTTGCACTGTGGGCTAAGTCAGCAGCTTTTTCCAAAGAACACCATTTTTGTTTTGTTTTTGTTTTTTTTTTTTGCGTTACGTGGGCCTCTCACTGTTGTGGCCTCTCCTGTTGCGGAGCACAGGCTCCGGACGCGCAGGCTCAGCGGTCACGGCTCGCGGGCCTAGATGCTCTGCGGCATGTGGGATCTTCCTGGACTGGGGCACGAACCCGAGTCCCCTGCATCGTCAGGCGGACTCTCAACCACTGCGCCACCAGGGAAGCCCCAAGGAACACCATTTTAACCTGAAAGAATGATTGATAGGCAAGTTATTTATACTTGGGTATTTAGCAGATATTTTCTAAAAAAGGCATGAAGTGGGCCAGTCAATTCAAGGAGAACAACTGACAATATTCTTGCCTAAAATAAAATTGAGCTTTCAAGTGAAAATTAGAACTTTGAAAAACCTCTACCTACCTCTGTAAGCTTGACAGCTCCCCAGTTCTTATAGATTTTTCTGATGAGATTGATGATATTAATCCTTGTGACTTTTTTGAATATTATATAATGAAGTATGTCAAATTTGAATATTATATAATGAAGTATGTCAACATTTGGAAGATCTGCATAACTCAGTGAACTAGTATTTTCCAAATGACCGATGCATACTATTATAAAATCATGCATGGATAAAATAACAATTCAAAGTTCAAGATAAACAGTAGATTTTAGTGTAACAGAGTACATAAAATTCATTGAAATAATTTCAAATTCTACATTAAAACTTAGCTTTAAGAAACTGTTATTCCGGGCTTCCCTGGTGGCGCAGTGGTTGAGAATCCGCCTGCCGATGCAGGGGACACGGGTTCGTGCACTGGTCTGGGAAGATCCCACATGCTGCGGAGCGGCTGGGCCCGTGAGCCATGGCCGCTGAGCCTGCGCGTCTGGAGCCTGTGCTCCACAATAGGAGAGGCCACAACAGTGAGAGGCCCGTGTACGGCAAAAAAAAAAAAAGAAACTGTCATTTCTTGCATTCTAGTGTAGAATCGAAGAATACCCTCAGTTATTACAAAGGGCTATAAAATTATCCTGTTTGTGTAGTGGATTTTCTTCATTTACTTCACAAAAACGTACCACAGAAGATTGAATAAGGAAGCAGATATGCAAATTCAACTGTTTTCTATTGTCAGACATTAAAAAGATTTGCAAAAAAACAAAACAATGTACTATTCTAATTATTTTTTGAAAAATAGTTTTTATAAAAATATGTTGTTTTATTAACATCATAGATTTATTATTGTTATTTTAAAATAAATACTTAAAATTAAAATTTTTTGTTCTAATTTTTAATATGGTAAATATTAATATATATGGTCCATATAATTCAAAGCTCTTTGGGGTTCTCAATGATTGTTTTTGAGTATAAAGAGATTTTGAAATAAAAAGTTTAAGAACCACTGCCTTAGCGCCTTAAGTTTAATTCTCTCCCAGGCCCCAGAAGTTTAGTCAAAAATTCTTTAAGAATGACTATGAGAAAGACAGTCAGTCTCACATTCTTTAATAGCTTCCTGAGAAAAGATGCATAGGAAGTAAATTTCTTGAGACATTTGTTGTCTTAAATTAACATTATTATACTCTCATACTTAATCGATAGTTTTGTTGGTATAGAATTCTAAGTTGAAAATCGTTTCCTTCAGAATTTTGATGGCTTTCTCACAATTTCTTAGCTACCAGTGTTGCTGTTAAGAAGTCCAAAACCAATTTGATTACCGATCCTTTACATTAATCTGACCATAACCCGCACCCCCGCCAAGATTGTAGGATATCTTCTTTTTCTTGAGTGTTCTGAAATGTCATGTTTAGGTAACAATGTGTGTTTGTTCTTATCCATTCCTAATTGATGGATATTTGGTAGACCCTTTCAATCAGAAAACTCAGGTCTTTCAGTTCTGGAAAATTCTTTTGACCTCCTGAATTTGTCCTCTAATTTTTTTTATCCTTTCTCTCTCTCCCTCTCTTTTTTTCTTTTTTCTTTTCTTTTTCTTTTTTTTTGGCTGTGCCACACGGCTTGCAGGATCTTAGGTCCCCAACCAGGGATTGAACCCATGCTCTCGGCAGTGAAAGTGTGGAAACCTAACCACTAGACCACCAGGGAATTCCCAATTATCCATTCTCTTCTGTTTCCCCTTCTATTCTCTCTTTTTCTCTTCTTCTCCCCTCCCATTTTCTTTTTAGGAAATTTCCTCAACCTAACAATTGAACTCATACTGAATATTTTATGTCTGCAAATTTCTTTTTAATTTTCAAGAGTACTTTTTCTGGTCCTCTTAATTCTCCTTTATTAAGTGTTTTGTTTCTGTTTCATAGATACAGTATGTCTCCTGTTATCCTTCTGAGAACATTGATGATATAAAACTTTACATTTTTTCCCCCTTGGCTTATCTCTGTTTCCTATAAGTTGTTATTTACTCTTTGATATTTGTGTCTATCTTTCCCATTGGAAGATTCCCTTAAATGTATGGTCATCTGCTCATATTTATGAACAAGCACTCAAAAGCAAACTGAAATCTCTGAGCATATAAGTTGGGGGTGTTGACCTTTGAGCTTCACTATAAGATGATCAGTGTGAGCTATTTGCTGGTAAACCTCCAACATGGAAAATCTTTAACTTTTTCCTTTTGAGCTGTCCAAATTTGCCAAGAAATGTCTTTCAAACATTTACCGTATAGGTCTAACTGCAAGCATTCTGGAGACTGATTGGAGGGAGAAGGCTCAAGGTCACAAAATACTGAATATAAGTTTCCGTTTTGTGCTTCTTTACAGTATGATCTCTGTCTTCAGCTCTGGTTGGTGTCTATCATTCCAAAGACTTCCTGTTTTACTTTCTTAGAGATTAAATCTCAAGTCTTCTTGGGTGTGGAAGAAGCAGTAACCCAGTAACTTGGAATGGGAGAAGAGATCTGGTTGTTTATTTTTTTTAATTTAAAAATATTTATACAATATACAAACATTAGGCACAAATCATACAAGCAACATATATAAATTATGAATATTAATTAGGTAAACAAGAATTAAGAACTAGGACGTTCTAAATATTTTTGCACCTACATTTGTGCTCCTCCTTTTTCCCATCTCCTTGCTTCCTTTACCATCCTAACCCAGAGGTAATTACCATCATGAATTTCGTATTTATCATTTCTCTGCTTTAAAAAATAGTTTGATATGTATATCACATATGTATATATCCATAAACAATGTATATTTTTGGTTTTGATTATTTTGAGATTTTTTTTTTTAACATCTTTATTGGGGTATAATTGCTTTACAATGGTGTGTTAGTTTCTGCTTTATAACAAAGTGAATCAGTCATACATAAACATATGTTCCCATATGTCTTCCCTCTTGCGTCTCCCTCCCTCCCACCCTCCCTATCCCACCCCTCCAGGCTGTCACAAAGCACCGAGCCAATATCCCTGTGCCATGCGGCTGCTTCCTACTAGCTATCTACCTTACTACGTTTGTTAGTGTGTATATGCCCATGACTCTCTCTCGCCCTGTCACAGCTCACCCTTCCCCCTCCCCATAACCTCAAGTCTGTTCTCTAGGAGGTCTGTGTCTTTATTCCTGCTTTACCCCTAAGTTCTTCATGACGTTTTTTTTTTTCTTAAATTCCATATATATGTGTTAGCATACGGTATTTGTCTTTTTCTTTCTGACTTACTTCACTCTGTATGACAGACTCTAGGTCTATCCACCTCATTACAAATAGCTCAATTTCGTTTCTTTATTTTGAGATTTATAAGAATGTTATCATACTATATGTAGTTCTTCTATAATTTACTTTTTTCATTCAAGGTGTGTTTCTTAGAGTAACTGCTTCTAAGCAGACACTAGATCAATCTTCCTGCTTTTAGTTCCAACTTCATCCCCACTTCCAGGATTGTCTTGTGCTGCCAATACCTGAGCTGTTGGAGTTTCCTCAGTATAAATTGCTTTACTTGTTGGATTTCTCTACTACCAGCTTAGGTTTTAACTTTTTCAAGTTTGTGAACTCACTAAGTTACTCTTTTTTCATGTGTTTTCTAGCTTCTGAAATGTTGTTGCTTGTGCTTTTTTGTTTTGTCTTTGAGAGTTTAGGTTTTAAATCCCTTTGCAAAAACACCTGTGAGATTTTAGGAAGAAACAAATGTAGCTGTGTGTCTGATCTGTCATAATTACTTAGAAGTCTTTAATTCTTTCCTTTGGATGGATTAAAATCACCCAAGATGGTCTAAAATGACCAGATTTCAGTTGTTCTTTCTACCAGCCCCACTTGCAGAACCTGCTCTATAGATATGTGTGTATTCATATGTGCATTTGAGAGAGAGTGAAATCATGTCTATGTACAAGTGTGCAGATAGAGCTCCAATCCTAATTTTTTTTACCATTGGTTTCATGATAATTTTTTCAAGCATATTAAATGTCTATTATATGTCACACATTGTAATAGATGTACAAAGAGATAACTCATTATGGTTTCTTTCCTCAGAGAGTTTATACTATAGAGAAAGAAAAAATATAAACCCATGATATAGTACAGTATGATACATAACTACCTTGAAATTGCAAGGCATTGGGACTAGATGGTCTAGAACTGAACAAGGGGAAAGAGAGGAGGGTTGGAGTAGGTAGGGGCTCAGAGAGGGGGGTGAGGCTTTAATGAGCCCTAAGGGCATACTTCAGAGGAGAGAAATGGGGAGGCCATTCCAGGAGTGGGGAACTCTGTGTACCCTCTCCCTAGCCTACTGAGTTCTAGCTACACTAGCATTTCATATCCCTGGCCAATATCTGCCCTCTTACAGAAAGTATGCTCACGTTGTTTCCCTGCTGGCATCCTCTTTCTCCCATCCTTCCTTTAGCTCACTTTAGAACTTAAAATTTTGCTTCCTCGGGAAAGCTCTCCTCCATCCTCTCAGCCCACACTACACTCCACACCTGCGGCAAAATGTTCTATTTTCACATAATGCATTGGACTTTTCCTTCCCAGTTTCTCCACAAATTGTTAATTGTACATTTATTCGTGTGATTATTTGTCTAACATCTATTTTTCGCATTCAACAAGAAGTTCCAGGATGGAACTTTTCAAAGTGAGATCCAAAGAAATTGTTATATTAGAATCACCCAGGTTCTTTGTAATATAATCCAGATTCCCAGATCCACCCCAGTCTCACAGAATCAGAATCTCTGGGTGGAGCTTAGCAATCTATGTTCGAATCATTCCCCACATGATACCTGTTGTCTGCTGCCTGCTCTGCATCTATAAAATGGACTTAGGTACCAGTTAAGTTATTAGGAGGAACTTTCCGCAAGGACCTGAAGGGTCCTGCGGGCAAGATGGTATAGCATGAGGAATCTCATTCTCAGAAGGTTTGTAAATGCAGCTTTAATTTTCCATCAGGTGGGTAGATTTAAGAAGCTCTTTCTTAGCCCACAACAGGAAATCCAGATCTGTGAAACGAATGTACTTCTTTCTTATGCCCACAGGAGGTCAGTGAAACATTAGGCCTATCTTTTAAAAAAATTTCAGAAGAAATTTCAACGGTGCTGTTTTAGAAATAGACTGCTTCCACATTACAAAAGGTAAGCTTTATTTACTAATAGGTTTCTCGGGTGAGTGTTTGAGTTTCTATGCATCCAAAAATCCAGCAGTGCCCTGCTCTTTATAGGGAAAGGTACATTAGCTTTCAGGTTCATAAACTTTAATCCAGCAGTAGGCTTTCAAAAATGACTGTCCTTGGAGCTCTGGGAGTCATTTTAAGGCAGAGAAAATTCTCTGCTTTAAATTTCTCTCGGGCACCTCTTGAGAAGAGTTCAAGATGTCTGGCATATGTTGATTCACATGTCCCCCCAATGGACGTGGGGCAGAAGAATGATTAGCTGAGCACAGAGGTGGGCTAATGCAGGCTCAGAGAGGCTAGACCACCTGACTAAAGACACACAGTAGTGGAATCAGAACATGGGTCCATTTCCTCATCACCCAGGGCCTTCTTTACAAGATGAGATTTGTGATATGGGGTGTTCAAGCCAAGTGTTCTCTTAGCCGATTTATACTATTCTGTATGTCTTTTATGGAGCTTCTGTCTGGAGCTCAACAGTTGGTCTTTTCCCTAGTTCAGTTTCTTTTTTCTTCTTTTAGCATCATGGTCATCAAGTGAGAGTGGAAGAAGTAGGGTCAGGGAAGAGTCCACTGTAAGGGGCATAGGGGTCTGTGTCCACTTCCTGAGCCCTTGTCACTGCCCTGGCATAAGACCCAGGCTTGCCTTGGGGCTGGCCATAGTGACTGCTCACCCCAGACTCTAAGCCTTCTGGGCTCTGATGGGTTTCCTTCTCTCTATCTCTTTTATTTTCATGAAGCCACCCATACAGGTGGCTTCATGACTAACACATCACAAATCCAGAAAGTGCCAGGTCTATATAACTGACTCCAAGAGAAAGATTATGCTGAGCTACATTAACTAACTCATTAATTAATTAGCTTACTTGTCAGATGATGCATGAGGAATTCCTTCATGCCAGGCATTTTCCCTTACACTTAAGGTTTCAAAGATGAGCAACATGTGGGTGTTGCTATGAAGGAAATTGTTTCAAGGGGAGGAGGTTGATAATAAAACCATTAATGACTGAGTTACATTCTGAAAAGTGTTACAGTGGGGCATATCTGAGAGAATGTAGAGATGTAAACAAGAGGACTTCTCTTGCTTCAAGTGGATAAGTTGGTAAATGATATTTTTTTTGTACATCCCTGAGAACATCCCATGGAAGATTCGTGGCGGTGGTGGAGTGAAAGACAAGGAGAGAAGGAAAAAACATACCTGTGGACAGGGCCTGGGGCTTTTTCCCTTACAAGGCTTCCAGTGGGATTGAGGAATATGGTGGACCAGTCCCACTGAGTGAAATGTGTTGATAAGTTCAGTGTGAAGGGCTCCTCCCTTTGGAGACATCCTGGACAGGGCAGAGCCTTCCAGACCACAGAGGGGATGCTCCTGTCACCCACCATTCCCTTCCCAAGAGTCCTTGGTCAGAGTAGAGGTTCTGAGTGAATCCTGAGCACCGGTTCCCCTGGATCCAGTGAGAGGCACCTCTGGCCAAGTCACAGGAAGGCAAGGATGCTCCAGGTCTGGATTGATCTGGATTGGTCTAGATCAGTTCTGCATATACATTCTGAGGGCTGACAACTTCTTCCATCATGCAAACCTTTCTTCTTCCACTCATGTCTCTACTCTCTCTCATTAAATGACCAAGTCATCCTTGCTGGCCTGGGATTGTCTCAATTTTCAAATTGGAAGTCCTGTGTCCCAGGAACCCCCTCAGTCCTGGGCAATCTTGGATGTTTGATCATTCTATTGTTTTGCCACCAATAAGTGGGAATGACCCAACTAGACAAAGAGTGCCAGGCTGGCTCTGAGGCACCCAGCACTACTGGGTCTACACCCATGCCCAGCTGATCTGTTAAGTAGCAGGGATGATTTCTCTAGCAAACCTCACTGCTACTTCCAAAGTAAGTATATTGGTTTCCTAGGGCCACCTTAATAAAGTACCACAAACTGAGTGGCTTAAAAGAGCAAAAACTTATTGTCTCACAATAGTGGAGGCTAGAAGTCCAAGGTCAAGGTGTCATTCTTCCCCTGAAACCAGAAGGGGAGAATCCTTCCTTGCCTCTTCCTACCTTCTGGTGGTGGCCACCAATTCTTGGCTTGCAGCTGCAACACTTCAATCTCTGCTCTGTTGTCATGTATTGTGTTCTTCCCATGTGTCTCTGTCTTTGTGTCTCTTATCTCTATAAGGACACCAGTCAAATTGGATTAAGGGCCCACCCTATCCAGTATGACCTCATCTTAACTAATTACATCTACAACGACCCTGTTTCCAAATAAGGTCATGTTCCAAGGTGCTGGGGGTTAGGACTTCAACATATCTTTTTAGGGGACATAATTGAACCCATAATAGCAAGCAGGTGAGAAAGGATGGATTGGGGCCATTTTCTTTGAAAGGTGGTTGTGTACACAGCAGGCCCTAAGGCTTCATATAGTTTTCCTTCAGACCACTTAATTGGCCTTTTGTGGAGCTCTCTTTCTGTTCCTATCTTTTGGGTTTTTTTCTGTTTGTTTGGCTTCTTTTATCTGTTTCTCTGCTTTTTCCTTTTTCCATTCCCCAACCTACTTTAAGCTGCTGCTCCCAGCCCCCCACGGTACCTTCCTTTAGAAGAGCTCTTCTTTCATAGCTCCAGGACTTACCACAACCTTCATCTCAGCTTGAACCCCTTCCTTGTAGTCATTGTTTTTTACATTCAGTCCTGGGATCTACAGAAGGGCTGGAGACGTGGTGGTGATAAGGGCAAGGAGACCCCATATAAAAGAGTATCACTGAATAATAAAGATTTAATCTGCCCAGAACTCTCTTTATCCCTTTGATCTCTTCTTCATATTGTGTTTTTCTTATATGATTTCATTTAGGAAAGGAGTTCTGCTTTAAAAAAAAAAAAAGAGAGAGAGAGAGAAAAAAAAAATTACAGCTCTAAGACATAGTGAGAGGAGTCTTCTGTCCATAAGGTTGAAAGTCCAAGCTGGTTGGTTACCCGGAGAGCTGTTAGAGAATTGAATAAGCATTCAGTGTTAACTCTGGCCTGAGACCTTAGAGGTCACCCCCTTCAGTGTTTTTCACAATTATTAAATATCTGAAACCCCACTCCACCTTGACCTGTCCTTTTTCAAAAGCTAAGTGGAAGTCCATCACTGCAAATGATAGAGTCGTCCCTCAGTGTCTGGGGGGGGGGGGTGGTGAGGATTGGTTTCAGGATCACCACCTCCTCCCCCCCACTCTTGCAGATACCAAAATATGTGGATGTTCTAGTCCCTTCTATAAAATAGTGTAGTATAGTCAGCCCTCTGCATCGTTATTGGATTCAGTTGGTTGAATCTGTGGATACAGAGGGCTGACTGCACACGTGGCAGAGGTTCTAATGGCCCCCAGAGTCCTGCCTCTTCTCCTTTCCCTTTGGCCATTGCTGAAGGTTGAAGGAACTCTTTACGTTTTGAAAACTGTCAAGTGGTAATGCAACCCACAAGTTTTAGATGAAGATGGGGCCCAGATAGGAGTGATGGTTTGCCCAAGGCCCCACAGTGCTTGTTGGCAGAGCACCAAGTGGAGGTGAGCTTTCCCATAGTGAGAGCAGAGCTCGGGTCCCCAGCCAAGAGCAGAACAGGACTCTTCTTGCTTTGACGTCCACCACCCTGTCTCTTGGCTGGGAATTTTATCCTCTCATTGCTCCACCCGTCCAGTGACCAGCTCTTAATCATCCTTCAAAATTAAGCCCAAGCACCGCCTCCTTTGTGGAGTCTTTCTCCACTGCCCATGCCAACTTAACTCTTCCCATATTCCCACCCTTTGTCAATCATATCAGAGAGGTTCTTATATTCTACCACATAGATTTGTCTGGGGTCAGTCACTGATGCTTCTTGTTAATCTGTAATGTGCCTTATTCCAAAAAGATTTCAGATAGACCTTTTCCCTGCTATTTGGGGTGTTCAGCAGTGTAACTCCAGCATCTAGCACAGTGCCAGCACATAGTAGGTGTAGAGTCATTACTTTTATAATGAAAGAATTATACAGCTGGATGGAAATCAACTTATGCTCTAAGCCAAGGTACCCCAAACTTTAATGCACTTCAAATCATCTGGTAATTGTGCTAAAATTTAGATTCTGATTCAGGAGGTGTAGGTTAGGGCCCATGACCCTACATTTAACAAGCACCTGTGGATATTGATGCTGCTGGTACTCAGATACTTTTGAGTTACAAAGAGTAGAAGATTGAAGTATGCTCTGTTAACCATACTGAAAATGGACAGGAGAGTAGGGATAGAGCAGGGATAGTCAAGGAGTCCAAGGCACATCCAGGAGTGCACACAGCTGAGCTTCAGAATGAGCCTTGCAGAAGTGTCTCCAGTTAGAGATTCCTGTCTCCCTGGGGCTCAACTAGAAATGGACTTCAGCATTGTTGACTTGGGGAAAACGCAAAGCCATCAGGAAGTTCCCTCACCATTCAACGTGATACAGCCTTTAGAAGGGAAGATAGACTGGGAATCTCAGCAGTACTTTCTCACCTTTGGGAAAGAATATACATTTTTACAAAATGCTACACATACACTGTCTCAAAGATTCCTAAGGGAGATGTGTGATACTCCATCGTGTGGATGACAAAATGGAGACTCACACACATACGGATGGCTTGTCCAGGGTAACTCAGGCCCCAGGACACTGATGAAAGGGATACTGCAATTAGATTTTCATTACATCTATTCTTATAGCACTTTCCCTATCCTAACATCCTTACTATTTTAGTATTATAACTTGTTTGAATAATTACCTTCCAGGCAAATTGTGAGCTAGTCTGAGTTGTTTGTCATCAAACCCTTAGCAACTAATGTGAGGGTCTTGCACCTATGAGGCACTCCAAGAATATTGGTTAAATAAAAGAGTATTGAGTTTCACCATCGGAAGGTCTCCACTTATACACTCCATCAAGATTATGGGTTGTGTTCAGCTGATTACAGTACAGCATTAATGAGGTCTAGGCTGTGGGTTTGGTTACCCTGTATGAGTGGCACAGCTTTGCCCTCTTCCCCACCCATGCTTCTCAACACGCTCAACAGGTTTTGTGAAAATGGGGCCTATCACTGATTCAGGAACTTGGCCTCCTGAATCAGAGTCTTTGGGGATGGGCCTATGAATCTGCATTTTAAATAAAATCCAGTGTGATTCTTTAGGGTTTGAAGATCTTTGATTTAGGCTGGTCAGACACATCTCCCCAGAAAGAGTTTAAAATCTCTGTCACCTCCTACTCTCACCCCTGTGACTCACTCGGACAGGATTCAGACTTGTCAATCAGTCATGATTTTTCCTTGAAGCCCCTTAGAATTAATTCCACTCCCTTCCCTGAAGGGCTTAGAGTGGGACAAGCACACTTGGCTCAGGAACAAACAGAAATTCTACCCCAAATCCCCATCTTCTTCCCTCTCCTATCCTCCCCACCTTGAGAAACAGCTCTAGTCCCTCCCTTCCCTGCGTTGGTAGAGAGGAGAGTCAGTGTGAGCAGGAAACTGATTAATCTACTGGTAGACATCAGAGAGATAAAAATCCAATCTTTTATACCTTTTTAAAACCTGCCTCAGGGAGAGGACAATAAACCAGGACACCCTGTACTCCGAGGACCTTGGTCGTTCCTTATCCATGTTGAGATAAATCAGAGAAATTAAGTTCTCCTCAGAACACAGTGCTTCTCTTTATGCTCAGTGCTTTCCAAACAGCAACTCTGCTGCCAGGGTTTCTGCAGCCTCCCCCAGTGCTGCAAAGATGGGGCGTTGCTCCTCAGTTCTGGGACAGCTGATTTCTATCACTTGAAACAGCTGAGTTTGAACTCAGAGGACCGGATTGAAATCCAAGCTCTACGCCTTACCTGCTCCATGACCTTGGGCAAATCACTTAATGTCTGTCTCTATTTTCTCAGCTCGAAAAAAAAAAAAAATGATCCTATTTTTCTCTACCTTTACTAGGGCTTTTGAGGACAGATGAGATGATTCTTGTTTTGAAAAGGGTAGAGCTGTGAACTATTTTAAGCAGCAGTGGACCTAAGCCATATCCTGAAGTCCCCTCCACCAGGGGTTCCATCTGTAGCCCACAGAAGGTGACCTGCTGGGGCTTCCAGTAGCCCACAAACATTGGTGAGATCAGAGTGCTGCCATTCTTGAAAAATTCACATTCCCCAGCTCTGCCAGAGTGCAGATGGACTAGTGGTCCAGGTATCACATCCAAGCAACCCTAGGAAGAAATGAAGAGAGCTGGCTCGCCCCATAAGGTCGATGGAGAACTCAGGCTTCCATTAACCTCTGGGAACTTTGACTCTACAGCTTCCAGTTTGTATCAAGAGAGCGGAAGTTGCTTATTCAACTTCCCCATAGTTTTCAAACACACCAGAGGAAGGTTTGGGGGAGCTAGGCAGGCCAGCTGTTCACACTATTAGATTTTGAGGGACTCCTGGCCCAGCCCATCATCTGGGCTTCTCCTCAACTGTATCCTCACCCATCAGCACATCCCTGGGTCTTGGTACTTCAGGTCCATGACTTGGGAATGACCTATGTAGTCAATTGGTTCTGAGGTACCAGGACTGACACAGGTTTAGAGGGTTCTGACCCCTTCATGTTTTTATTTTTAAGAGGTTTGTTATTTTCTTTGCCTGAAAATAATTCTATACGGGCAAGAATTTTGAGAACAGTGGCAGGGGCTGGCCCCTCATACAACAGCATAGAGGAGCTGGCTCACTGGGCCTTTTAAGAAATTCTTAACCAGGAAAACAATCGCATCTCAAGCTGTAGGTGGCAATGTCTCTTTTTAAATGATACAAATGATGTCTCCAGTGGTTTCTCATTATACTTGAAATAAAATCTAAACGCCTTGCCCTGGCCTTTGCCTACAGCCCTGGGCTCACCTCAGACGCTCAGTGTCTCCCACACTGGCCTTCTTCCTGTTCCTCTCATGTCATCCAGCCATGATCATTCCACCTTTGGGCCCTTTGCAGTGACCATGTCTTCTGCTCAGATTCCCCTTTCCTCTCTTTTTGCAGGACCTGGCTCTTTCTTGCCCTCAGATCCCTCCTTAAATGTCACCTCCTCAGAGAGGCCTTCCCTGACTACTCAGTCTCCTATTTGCCACTATCACATGATCTTATTTTCATTCCCTGCAGAGCACTCAGCACTCTGATATTTTTCCTATTTATTTCTTGATTTCTGTTTCTTTCTACTAGACTGGAAGACAGAGATCTCATGTTTGCTTCGATATTCCCTGCTCTTAGTATAGTACCTGGCGCGGAGCAGGCCCTCAGGAAATATCTGATGACTTTGAAGGAAGTGCTTTTAGAGCTGGATGATCAAAGCCTCAGTTTCTTCCTTTGTTAAGTGGAGATTGTAACATTGACTTTGCAGAGTTTTAAGTGTTTAATAGGAAAGAATATGTAAAAGTCAGACAGAGAAAGACAAATATCATATAATATCATTTATATGTGGAATCTTAAAAAATGATACAAATGAACTTATTTACAAAACAGAAATAGACTCACAGACATAGAAAACAAACTTATGGATACCCAAGGGGAAAGGAGGTGGGGGAGGGATAAATTAGGAGTTTGGGATTAACAGATACACACTATTGTATATAAAATAAACAACAAGGTCTTACTGTATAGCACAGGGAACTATAGTCAATATCCTGTAATAAACCATAATGGAAAAAAACATGAAAAAGAATATATATGCATAACTGATTCACTTTGCTGTACACCTGAAACTAACACAACATTGTAAATGAACTACACTTCAACTTGGGGAATTCCCTGAGAGTCCAGTGGTTAGGACTCCGAGCTTCCATTGCTGGGAGCCTGGGTTTGAACCCCGGTCAGGGAATTAAGATCCCACAAGACAAGCGGTGCGGCCAAAAGAAAAACCAAAACCAAAAAAACAAAAAAACAAAAAACTATACTTCAGTTAAAAACAAAAGTGCCTCGAACATAGGAGATGCTCACAAAATTAATTATGAATTAATTAAAATAATTCCCTTCCTTCTCCTCCTCCTCCTTTCTCTGGCCATGGCTCTGCCACTTAGGAGCCTATGGCCTTGGTGAGTCATTTTTGCTCTCTGGGCTTCATGAGGGGAAGAGAATGTCAACAGGTCATCCGCACAGATAGTCTGAATTTACTGTTTACCAGGGGGAAGGAGATGATGTCTCTTTTTCCCCAGTCGCAGGGCCTAAAGGACTTGCTTAAGTTAGCGCAGAGATGCCCCTCCCCTGCCTAAATGGGCATGGTGGGGGACTTCAGAAAGGAAGCTAGTGAAAGGGACTACCCTTTGAATACTAAGCAGGCTCTTAATTTCTCCTTGAATCGACGAGCATTATATTATGGCCCTGCCGTTGGCAGATAGGGGAAAACCTTGATGGTGGCTGAATTAAATATGACTGGGATTTACAGAGGAATAAAAGGTCCCAGAGTAATATGGCTTCTTTCTCTGAACCGTACATTGGAAGCCCTGGTGCCTGATCGGCTACTAAATCTCCAGTCCTGAGGGTTTTTAGATGGAGAGCTCTGGAAGCACCCACCTGGCAGCGAAGTTTCCAGCAAATGATATCACCAGAGGTTTTGCCCTGCAAGGCGTGCTGGGTTGAAGGGCAAAGGGACCTACCATATTTGCATGGTGTTGATGACATCACACTGGCTAAGAGGACTTCAGCCTTTCTCCAATCATCTCAGGGGATGGCCTGAACAGAGGGCAGCAGACGAAGGGCTGGAGGGAGCACAGGCAGGCAGCATCATGGTTCAGCTGCTTGGAGTTATTTGCACAAGTTCGATAAGCACCTCCTCCCCCTCCCTCTCTGGAAGAATGCTGCAAAGATAGAAAACAGTCGGGACCAGTGACTGCTGGGGGCCATGCCTGCAAGCCCCTAAGGACATTTTCTTCGGGAAAATACCCTGCAGCATTTTAAGAAGCATAGTCTGGGTACAGCAGAGAGTAGAGTCCTTACCTGCTTGAAGTCTGGCGGGGGAGGGGCAGAGAACAAGACAAAGGCAGGGAACCTGTTTCATTGTCACAATAAACTTCAAGGTGGGTGGGACTGTGATTGATGTCATTGTAGGAATA
Organism: Aethalodelphis obliquidens; assembly: GCF_003676395.1. Lineage (NCBI taxonomy): Eukaryota > Metazoa > Chordata > Mammalia > Artiodactyla > Delphinidae > Aethalodelphis > Aethalodelphis obliquidens. Next base: position 6,054,579 of record NW_020837992.1, on the reverse strand, counting down.
AAGAAACCGAGATCCAAGGAGATTAGGTGACTTGTCCACAGTCACACAGTTGGGAAGCAGTTACTAAACAAGAAACAAATTCCCTGGACACCTCAGGCCCTCATGCTGTCTCCTGTTAAAGCTGCCTTCAATCCCCCTGTTCATAAAGAGGGGTAAAGATGGTGCTGGGGAGGATGTGTACATGGTGATGATGCAGGGTTTTGTCCTGCTGCTTCCAGCCTTCTCCAAGGCAGGGGAACAGGCTGAGGACTATGAAGGCTGTGAAGACAGAAGCTAAGATATTCAGTGCCTTTATGGGGCTTAGAAAAGATGCCCACTCTGGGTCAATGTAACCCTGTGCCAGGCCTGGACTTTAGCCTCAACTTATCCTTCAGGCTGCGTACATTTTTGTAGAGAATAATGTACACGTCCCTCCACATCTGCTCTGCTGACAGGAATTCAAATCTCAGCTTCAGAAGGAGGCTTTCCACCACCAAGACTTGCCATTTGCCTCTCTCCTCTTCCCTCTGCTCTTTTAAGCGACTCCTTCAAGGAACTGTCTGCTAAAGACACCCAGACAACTTACCCTACTGCCTATCTAGTACTTTTTTTTTTTTTTTTTTTTTTGCGGTATGCGGGCCTCTCACTGCTGTGGCCTCTCCCATTGCGGAGCACAGGCTCTGGACGCGCAGGCTCAGCGGCCATGGCTCATGGGCCCAGGCGGTCCGCGGCATGTGGGATCTTCCAGGACCAGGGCACGAACCCGTGTCCCCTGCATCGGCAGGCGGACTCTCAACCACTGCGCCACCAGGGAAACCCTATCTGGGACTTTTGACAGAACCCCACCAGACCATTCAATCCAGGCAGGAAACAGAAAGCAGCAGAGGTTGGGAGACATGCCCGAGGCTGACAGTCAGGTGGGATCCACCCCAGGCATCACCCCTTCTGGTGTCATCTACCATCTTTCAGGTGTCTTCTACTGTCTTCTCAGCCACTCTTGGAGTGGTCCCAACCCATCTCTGAGCCAGTAGTCATTAAGCTGCTTTGGCTAGAGCTTCCATGGACACATAGAAGGATATTAATGTCCAATCTGCTTTTTTTTTTTTAATGTCAACAACTCAACTTACTTTTTGGCTTTTTCTTTGCTACATTAAAAGTCAATTTCTCTTAGGTGACCTTCTCTTTAATAAAATACAAATATTTTTCTTACTAACAACTGTGCTTCTGAAGACCAAACCCTTCCTGGTATAAAGTAAGAGAAAAACCACTATTGTGTGTGCATGTGTGCGTGTGTATATGTGTGTGCATGCACACAGGTGTGTATGTTAATTAACTAGGATGTCATTAAAATTTCATTTAGGGGTTTTATGAAAGAGAAGAATAAAATAAAACTTTTGAGTTGAGGTCAATGTGAGTATGTTCTGCAAATGAGAAGAGACTGGGAAAGAAGGAAAAAGAAGCGGGGTCTGGTTCCAGGCGTGTGTTGGAGTAAAACAGCCAAGCTGGGGTTCCAGGCAGCTGGGCATCAAGGACCAGTGTCAGGGTACTGTTTGAGTTTCTAGGAGGTAGGCTGGAGCAGGATGTTTGTCCAGGGACAACGTACCTAATATTCAATTCACATGAGGGGACCACTTCATCTGCCCCTAACGTCCTCATCAGCCCAAAATCCAGTGACTTGCAAGTCTTTTCTCTCCCGTCATATAGATATGCACAAAGCTGTCTCTCTGTAGAGGTCCAAGATCCACTGTAATGGTGGAAAGGGATTTTGAGCAGGCAGCAAGGAGATGGGGAGAAGCTGATGTACCTGTGTGAAGAGGTGAAGCTGAGCAAACAAAGGTCCATGGAATTAAACATGTGGGGCTTGATTTCTCGAATAGGTAACCTCCTCAAAGGATTATTTTCTGGTGAGATCAAATCCAATTGTAAAGGTATGAGGAGAGCTTGCGATTGAAGAACACATAAAACATAAAACATAAAACAGGATGTTTTATGAAATAAAGAATCCTTTGGTCATGAGTCAAGTTTGCCCCATGATTTAACTTAAATAAAACCCTGTAAAAATCCACACCATCTTGGAAAGTGGATTTTCCTAAACCTAACTAGAAATGCAGCCACTCTTTAGCTCCTCCCTTAGAGGAGAAGAAATAGGCCCTCTTGGACAGGAGATAGCAATGCATCACAGGGAGCCCTCCCATCTTCTCTACTCACATTCAAGCTGGAACGTATTGGTGAGGTTTGCTGGGACCAGACTTCGCAGAAGCTAAGACTCATTGGATGCTGTGGTTAGAAAGGATCTCAGAAGTCATCTGGTCTGCCCTCACACCTGTTATAGCAACATCCTGCTCATGACAGATGGCCACTTGAGGACAAGGACCACTGGGTCTCGTTTGACTTTGGTTCCCCAGAACCTATAACATCATTTGTTAAGTATCAGGTGCTCAATAAATATTGATCTAATTACCTGCTGACTGAGTAAATGAATGCATCTCTCTCAGTAACAAAGATTGTCTCCTTGATCAAAACTCTCATTGGGCTCCTCTGAACTCTCTTCTCAACTAGGCTCTGACTCTTGTGTTTCTATGTTCAACTTTTCATCGTCCAGTTTTAGCAAGAATTCTGCTAAATCAGTTTAACCAGAATCCTCTACCCTCAATATCTGATGGAGTTGTTCATCCTCCACCATTCCCCAGCTGAGGTCTGATCACCCTGGCATATGCCTTCAGCAAGAATCCTATTAGGTTAATTTAGCCAGAATCCTCTCTTACCCCTGATGTTTCCTCTTAGTAATTTTTAATCCTCTGACTCCCTCTCTGCTCCTTGGCTGTAAATTTCCACTTTTCCTTGTATTTGGAGTTGAACCTCATCTCTTTCCCTTACTATAAAACCCCATTGTAGTAGCCACCCCCCACCTCCCACCTTGAATAAAGTCTGCCTTACCATCTTTTGATGAGTACCATGAATAATTTTTTCTTTAACATCTAAGCTATTTGGACACCTCCAGGGACAGGATGCTTACTATCTCAGAAGGCAATATATTGTTTTTGTAGATCTTTCTGATTATTAGGAAGTTGTTTAAATTGAGTCAAAGATGGATTCCTTGCAAATTTTCTACATATGTCCTGGTTCAGTTCTCTGAAGGCAGCAAAAAAGCCTCTTCCTTTATTCCCTTACTATAGTTTTTGTTGTCCTATTTTTCATGTGCTCTTTCTTCAGTAGCCAGTGACCTCATGCTTTTCCTTGCTGAGCTGGAACATATCCAGTGAAGTGTTTAACTCACAGATGCCTTGCCATGGCTCTATGATTTAGGTCTCTCCTTTTCTCTTGGCCGTGTTCATGTTGAATGAACTTGTCATAGGTACCATCCTTTCTCAGCTAGCTGCTACCATAAAAAACTAGCTGAAAGAGAAGATATTTCTGGTGGGGATATTATTAGTGACTTTTTTTTCTTCTTTACATTTTCTTGTAATAATGGAAAATATTTACAATGAGAACGCTTTACTTTAATAATCAGGAAAGAAAATCTATAAAGCTATTTCTATTACAGAAGAAAGATACTGATAAACTAGCTTATAATAGAGTGCTGATGAACAGTATTGGCCTAGAGAAACTTTATCAAATATCTACTGTTGGAGAAGAAAAAAATTCCTCCACTCTTCAAGGTTCATTTGCCTGGTCTAATAATTAAATTGAGATAAGACAGATTAACAGGAGAAAAACAAATTTAATTATGTGTGTACGGGAGCCCCATAAGAATATGAGACCCACAGGAAGTCAGGCAATTAAGACTTATATGCCATCCTGAGCTGAGGAGAAAAGGGTAGGGGTCTAGGGCTTCAAACGGAAGGAAGACAATTTACAGGAAGATGGGAAAAGCAAATGTTTGGTAAACAAATGTTTGCCATGCCACACAGAGACAATGGGACACAGAGAGGAATTTGGCCCACAGGCCCTGCCTAGCTTCTCCCCACCCAATTTACCACACCTAGCCCATATTCTTTGTAGCTATCTTTGGTGATAGCTCTCTTCCTGGACCAGGCCCCGAATCTAAATTCTTTTGGGCAGTTAAGGGGAAAGGTGAAAAGCTCTTCCTGAGTCATTTGGGCCTTGACTGTCTTCAGCTCAAATAAATCCACATGGCAAAGTGGCACATTTTGGGGAGGCTCATTCTGAAATCCTCCTGTCCTGCCTTTAAAATCTATTCAAGAAATTTTATAGTCCAGAAGTTGAGTTGGTAGATTGCTCCATCTATTGAACCAGTCTCTTAGTCTGAAAATAGATCAGTTTAGTTAAACGGTTGTGTCTCATTTTAGGAGGCAGTGAGGCAGGTGGGCTCCAAAAGTGAGGCCTATGGTGCAAGCAATCAGGTGCTTTATAAGAGGCATTTCTATGGAAACAAAAGAAAACAATGGTTAATGATTGGAGCTGACTGTAACCTTAGTGTCTGCGTTCTGAAGGCGGTCAGTTGGGAGGATTGCTCAACGTCCAGCTCGTGGCCCTTTCAGGTGGAGTGAGGGCAGGCAATGTCAATCTGATGTACTTACTGGATTGCAGTTTGAATGTCTCCGGTGAGGTTTCTGAGTAGCCACACAGTAACAGGCACAAAGATTGCCCCTACATGAGCTACCATGGTGATTTCTCTAAAGCTGATATCAAGTTGTCCAGGCTTATTTTTCCAATGGGCTTTATTGGTTCCATAAAGTCAACCTTAGTTCCTTAAAGCTGTCTGGTCATATATGAGTCTATATACATTTCTCTCAAATATGACATTTCATTCAAGGCCTTGGTGATGTAACCAACGTTTCTAATTGTGTCCTGTTACAAGGAGAACAGAGTCTTAGGGAACTTAGGCAAATAACTGCTGTGAAAATAAGAATACTCACTGAGAGTTTCTGAATTCTGGAGGGATCAGGCAGGGAAAAAAAGTAATTGTTTCATCTTTGTTCACAAAGATAGATTTTACCAAATTACTCTAAGAAAAGAGAAGAATGTTTGCTTAAATCTGGAAAAACAAAACTTAAAAGGACCAGCGATGTTTCAAACAAAAAGTCATAAAAAATTATAATCATCCTCATCAGTTCATTCAGTCCCATGAAATTAATATTTGTTATACTTAAATCCAGTTTTTCCATTAATTTTGAAATTTCTTACCCAGTTCAGTTTGATGATCTTAAAATTGTCAGAAATCTATATTCTAGAATACTTTAAAAGTCCTTTCCATGAATCTCTCTAAAGATGAAGTTTTTCAGGAACACTTCTGCAAAAACATCAGAGTAAAACAATGACAGAGTGAATGACAAAAGACTTAAAAATACCCACTTTTAAAGATCTGATGAGAGTTTATTATAATGTAATTGACAAGGAAATTTACTTATTTTTGTAACGTGCAACATTTTAAGATAATGACTATAGTTATGACTGATTAACATTATACCAGGACATATCAGAATTTTAGGAATTTCATACAATTTCTAGAACACTCATATTTTTTAAAATTTAATTTTATTTATTTATTTTTATACAGCAGGTTCTTATTTGTTATCTGTTTTATACATATTAGTGTATATATGTCAATCCCAATCTCCCAGTTCATCCCACCACCACTACCCCCCTCCTCCACTTTCCCCCCTTGGTGTCCATATGTTTGTTCTCTACAACTGTGTCTCTATTTCTGCCTTGCAAACCAGTAGAACACTCATATTAATAGTATATATCTATACAAATACAATCTAACACTTGTCTTCACTTATTTGATAGTGCTTCATGTAACTTATCAAATAAACCTAATTATTTTAACATCTCTCTTTTTATAAGGAGAGAGAAGAAATCTTTTGAGATGTTACAGAGACCCTCTGGAAAATCCCAAAGTTACTTCTGGGTCAAAAAGACATCATTTAAAATTTGATTTGGGGAAGTTTGTCAAAAATATCAAAAGGTTTGGATGCTTGACTAAATAGAATCACAGATCGTTATGAAACAATATTTAATTATCCATTCAACCAAAATGACAAGAAGATTTCAAAGGCAAATGTAGAAGCTTACATAGTTCTGAGCAAAACTTAGCTCTTTTAATACTTCATTTAGTTAAGTAATCAAAAGACCTGAAGATAAAGACAACATGAAGCACAGGAAATTATTCTGATAAAACATAGAATTTCTGCTTTTAGGCATATTATTGAAAAAGGTAAAGAAAAACCTTTTACAATCTCTTATTAGGAGCAGACCAATAGTCCAACAAAACGTTTTTCTTTGGCAGATGAAAGAAAATTAAGGTTCAGTTTTATATAAGTACACTATTGACATTAAAACTTATTTAAAAAACCCCCATAATAACAATTCAATTGTAGCCAGCTTGATTATACAAGGTAAAATTCTCTCTGTCTTTTTTTCTCTCTCTCTTCCCTACCTTCTATACCATTTAGTTTGTCCTTCATTCTTATCTTTCCCATTCTAAAATAACCAGTTTTACTTTAGGACAAATTTGCTTTCTTTTTCCTTAACACAAATGCACCTCCACACCTCTTACATTTTCTTAGCCCAATCCACATCCTATTTTCTTTGTATTTCCCTTATTTCTAGTAGTTTTAATTACACATATTAGAATTTTTAAATTAAAAAAAACCCCCTTAATTTCTAGTGAAAATAAAAAAGTAAACAATTGTGAACTATCTTTTATATTAGCATTCTGTGGCTTGGCAAATGTATAAATACTTTTTGTAATTTCTAGAAACACATGCTTAGATCTCACAGTAAATTTTTTGGTGTGGCACAAAACATGCTTACTAAGAGACCCAAATATCTTTTGTTCCTTTGTAATAAGGGGTTAAAAGTATTGCATAGGTAAACTTAGACTTATTTAGCAATTAATGTTTTAGTGTTTTACCTTATTTGGAAATGATCTAGCCATTTAATGAATTCCCATCAGTTAATTTAGCTTAGCAAAATTCTAAGGGTGGAAGTTACCAAAGAGATTTGGGAAGCTATTTTAAAACAGACATACCATAAAACAATTATTATTGAAAAGTTACCTAAAAACTCTTATGCCACTTACATCTATTACACAGTTCATTTGTTTTTAACAATCATATTTAGATTATGCCTGAAGATTTCATAAGACTTTAAAGCAGCTAGCCATCACCTTAAATTATTTTTCTTGCTGACGTATTTTGTAACAGAGATGAGCTTATTTGACTTTCAGTAAACCTAGGTAAAATAAAACTATTATACCTAATGCTGATAACTCTAAAGACATGTCTGTGCTAATTAAACCAACAAACTTAAACTAGATTTTATTTACCCAAAATTATCCTAGGTCATGCAAACTTGAAAAACATTTGGGCTAGTTTCTATTACATTTCTGAGATTTAAAAATAATTTATAAGTGCTTATTTTAAGCCAATTAAATAGAGTTCTTTTACAAATGAATTTGGCAATACCATCCAGAGGTAGAAAAATATATCTGTAATGCACATACATAGACATACATAAACATGAAGACAGACATAGAGACCGTATAGTTTGTTGTTTTTTTTTTTTTTTTTTTTTTTTTTGCCATACGCGGGCCTCTCACTGTTGTGGCCTCTCCCATTGTGGAGCACAGGCTCCGGACGCACAGGCTCAGCGGCCATGGCTCACGGGTCCAGGCGCTTCGCGGCATGTGGGATCTTCCTGGACCGGGGCACGAACCCGTGTCCCCTGCATCGGCAGGCGGACTCTCAACCACTGTGCCACCAGGGAAGCCCGAGACCGTATAGTTTTTGATTTAAAATTGTAGCCATGGGATGGGTATGACTGTGCAAAACTCACTAGTTTGTAGAATAGTGAATTGGAATAAGTTAAGTGTACCTGACTAGATTTTGGGCAAGAGAGCTTTTATAGCAGTTTGTTTAAAAAGGCTCTTCCCTTCCTTTGTCCCTTTTTTCAATCTTAGGAACTAGGAATGGTCTAGATAAGAGTTAATATTTACATCTCAAAGGCACAGGAAATGAATGCAAGTTCCTACAAGAAAGACTGGTTTCCTAAGACCAATATTTACAAGCCTTTTGAGGTAAACAGGGGAGGTTCTGGGATTGGTGAAAAGGAATAGGCCTTTAGAGCTGCATTTCTACTTTTGCAAAGATTTGTAAGATAAACACAGTTGCTTTTCATTCTTCAAAGAACGAGGTTACAGCCTAAATGAAGGAGCTGACCTGCCCATCCAACTATACTATCTTCAATTTACTTCTGTATATCAAAGAGAAGATTTCCAACTAAGATGGAAACCAAAAGATTTATGTCTTTGAAAAGTCCATATAAAGCATTTTTAGAAAGCCTTCCTTTTGAGTACACAGTTCAACCTTGGACCAATTCACCTTAGGGGGAACGCCTCTAGATTGCTTCTATCAGCCCCTGAACATCAGCCTTCAGCTGATCATTTGTGGGAGGGCCTAGGAGGAATTCTGGTCACCTATTTCCCCTGTGTGTGTATTTTTCTTCCCCAGGGGGCCATCTGAATTGTCTATAATTACGGTATAATCACAGAAGGGAAGAATACCCCTTAGCAGTTAATCTAGGTTCTGAAACTGAATAGGCCCCCATAAGGCTCCTGGGCATGGAAGACTTTCTGTGTCCCCCTTTCCTTGTTTTCAGGAAACAGACTCCAGCTTCCATGGCCTTCCCTGAGTCTCAAAGGAAAGATTTGAACAGTTGCTAACCAGGGATGGGAGAGGATGCAGAGATAAGGGAGGAGTAACCAAGAAACTGTAGTGCAGCTTTGGGGCAGGGTCCTGGTTCTGCCTTAAGAGACACACATCACAGTATCTTTGAGCTCTTTATAGAACTAAAACCCCAACAAATGGAAGATGTCAGCATTCTTTATTCCAGAGAAGACCACCTGAGGCCAGATTAAAGGAAACAGAGAAGCTCACCAAGAGATTATCTGAGACCAGATTAAAAGGGTGCAGGACCTGCACACACCCTAATCTTATCAGCAGTCCCACCCTTGAACCATCACTATAAAACTCCTCAACAAATCCTCCTGGGTGGGGACACATGGTTTTCAAGGACTGGAGCCTGCTGTGTCCCTCTTTTCCTGGCAAAGCAATAAAGCTATCTTTTCTACTTCACCCCAAACTCGGTCTCTGAGATTTGACTTGGCACTGCTGCAGAGAGGCCAAGTTTTTGGCCTCAGTCCCTGGGAGGGGGGTTGTGAATGGTCACGAATCTTTCAAATTCCTTTCTAAATTTGATACCTAAGTCAAATGCGTCACTGGGTGGAAGGTTGTGTGGTATTTTACAGAACACCTTGTTGTACGGAATTTTCTTGAGGTTTGGTGGGTGACCTAGTGTCAATCTAACCTTCTCCATGACCAACTGATCTTAACATGAGAGTCTTTGAGTTAGGTGATGAGCACTCTAATAGCTTTTAAGTGCTTGATCCATGCCTGCCAGTTTCACAGATTTGGCTTCCAAGATGTCCCTTAACAAAAGCCTTTACCTCATATGCACACTAACCCACAGCAAAATGTGTCTAAACATACTCCAGTCTGGTGAGAATCATGAACTCAACCAGTCTGTGAGGCTGACTCAAATATCGGACTTATAGGGCTTATGCCTACATTCAACCCTATGGTTTTCCTCCTTATGACAAATGACACAACAGACAGAGACAAAGAAAGACAGTGGTCATCTCTATGAGGGAAAGGATCAACAAGAAGAATAGCAAATCTTTACCAAAGTTGCTATACCTATAATATTTTCTCCTGCTAATTTAAATTTAGAAAAGTAAAAAAAAGACTCTCACCACTCTTGCTTCCATTGGATTTTGCAGCCTGGAAGACTGAATTGGTAAGAATGTTTACTTTCTGCTGGCTTGTTGTCAGAGGTCCCAGTTTTCTCAGCTGTAGCAGCCTCAGACTGAGCAGTGTCCAGCCAGTGAAGGTAATCCTATCTGGGTCACCAACTGTTGGGCAAGAAAATATTTTCCTCTACTCTACTAGGTTCATTTGCCTGGTCTAATAATTAAATTGAGATAAGACATATTAACAGGAGAAAAACAAATTTAATTATGTATATATGGGAGCCCCATAAGAATATGAGACCCACAGGAAGTCAGGCAATAGAGCTAACATGCTGTTCTGAGCTAAGAAGGTGGTAGGGGTCTAGGGCTTCAAAGGGAAGGAAGACAACTTACAGGAAGATGGGAAAAGCAAATATTTGGTAAACAAATGTTTTCCATGCCACACAGAGACAATGGGACACAGGGAGGAATTTGGTCCACAGGCCCCTGCCTAGCTTCCCTCCACCCAATTTACCACACCTAGCCCATATTCTTTGTAGCTATCTTTGGTGATAGCTCTCTTCCTGGACCAGGCCCCCAATCTAAAATCTTTTGGGCAGTTAAGGGGAAAGGTGAAAAGTTCTTCCTGAGTCATTTGTGCCTTGATTGTCTTCAGCTCAAATAAATCCACATGGCAAAGTGGCACATTTCAGGGAGGCTGGTTCTGAATCCTTTCACTACTAAGTAGCAGGCACCGACCTAGGCAGTACAGAGATTAACAAAAAAAAAAGTTTTTCATTTAGGTAGCTCTCAGTTTATTTGCTCCAACCATTATGCCCTATGAAAAGAAAATGCTCAGGTTGCTATGGGGGCACTGAGGAGATGCACTGAAAGTAAACTGGGAGAGCAGCAAAGAACTTTAAAAAGTAGGTGTCTCACAGGGAATGAGGAAGGGAGAATTAAACAGGAAGGTGCACTGATATGCAAGAGATTGTGGCCCTTTGAGGAACTTCCAACGGTTTGGTGCCCTGGGAGGGCAGGGTGTGAAGGAGGGAGGGGAAGAGCTGAGGCAAGAGGGGTCAAGGTCATGGAGGACTTGCTGCTAGACTTTTAGACTATTCTGTGTGCATGTACATGAGGGTAGGGTGGTGGGGAAGGAGGCAGGAAAGGTGAGAGCCTTTAAACAAGGAGGACTAATAACTTTGTCCAGAGAAATGATTGGTAATGGTAGAAATCCTGGCAACATGATTGTTAGAAGGAAAGATTTCTGGGTGACGAGAACGGGGAGTAGGAGAATATATGTGCTTTCATTTTTCAAGGAATATCATACTTGTAACGACTCATAGTCCTTCTGCTCTGCCACAAGAAATGGGAAAAGTCATTGCTTAAGGCATAAGGACACGTGTTCTAGAACCAGTCTTCCTAAATTCTAATCACAGTTCCACTACCTACTGGTGATGTGATCATAGCCTCTCTGTGTCTTAGTCTCCTCATCTGTAAAGTGAAAATAATAATAGTACCTACCTTATTAGGTTGTTGGGAAGATTAAATGAATTAGCATATAGGCATGGCTCTTAGAAAGTAATATTATTAGGTATGGCTTATCTTCTAAAGGGTACCAGAAGATGCCACTCAAAAATATACCTCTTTGGGGCTTCCCTGGTGGCACAGTGGTTGAGAGCCCGCCTGCCGATGCAGGGGAGGTGGGTTCGTGCCCCGGTCCGGGAAGATCCCACATGCCACAGAGCGGCTGGGCCCGTGAGCCATGGCCGCTGAGCCTGCGGGAGAGGCCACAACAGTGAGAGGCCCACGTACCGCAAAAAAAAAAAAAAAAAAAAATATATATATATATATATATACACACACCTCTTTGGCATGTGGATTATTTTGAGTTAAAAGGCAATTGAGAACCAGAAGGTGCAGGAAAAGCTTTAAAAGGAGGGCACAATTTTTTCTTTTACAAAGGAAATTTTCGCTTGTAGAGATGTCTCTGTTGCCCATACCAGGAAGAGGAGGACTCTTAACAATTCTTATCACCAATGTAAATCTGCATAACAAACCTCACCAAACAACATTTTACTAAACAAGTTTACCATACTTTCCTGGTCACCTTTCCAAAACTTGCCTCCCCATCCCGTCTTTCTACCCAGAGGCCCCAAACACTTTTTCCTTTTGTTTAGCCTAAGATGGTATATAAGCTCAAATTCCAACCACCCCTGCTCCTACGAGCAATGCACCTGTTAATAAACTTCTGTTTGTTTCTCTCTTGTTAATCTGGTTTTGGCCAGTCTCATGCACAGGAGTCCTCTGAAGAAACTAATCTGGGTAAAAGAAAAACCGATTTTTCTCCCTTAGCTTTTCATCATTGTTCTATCTATCAAGGAGAAAGAAGGGTTGAACGGGATTTGGAGTCAGAAACAGCATGCCTCCATAACTAACCGTGTGACTTGCACGATTTAACCTCTACTGGTCCCAGTTTTCCTGTTGGAAATGCAAATAACGATAATTCCCACCTCACAGGGTCTTGTGGGGATCAAACGAGATAATGGGTGCAAAAACACTTTATAAATTGTAAATTGTCAAATACCAGCCACTAGATTAATATTCTCTCACCAGTCCTCTCATGAAGAGGGCAGGGACGGGTCTCCCTGCTTAAAAAACTGAAGGCCAAAAGGGTTCAGTAATTTACCACAATTCTTCTGCAAGTCTGGGTCAGGTCTGGCCTGGGACAGGACTCTGCACTCAGCAATTTCCCTACACAGTCTGGTCAAGTGTGCTCTGCTGGCCACCTCCACACCCAAGAATTCACATGATTAAAAGCAAAATCCTGCCCACCCCCCCCCCCCCCCCGCCACTTCACTGGGTTCTAATTGCCTTTTCCTTCAGAAATAGGAATAATTAAATAGCAGCTTTATTTTAATAAGCCTCAGGTCAGGCTCAGCATTCTGCATCCTAGGTCAATTTCCCCACGTTTCTTAGCTAATCTGGGGGAGAGGAAACTGTCTAGAAGCAGAAGCAGCTCATTTGCATCAAAAGCACTATAATTTGTAAGTAAATGGCATTGCTTTTAAATGCAAAGGAGCTTCCGTGAGCTGACAGAGAAGACTGTCTTTGATTCTTCAAATAACTGTGACCCCTAATGTTCTGGAAAAAATAATCTTTCCCTCTCTCCAATTACACCCATCCCAGGAGGATCCCCCCTTAACTCCTCTTCAAAATATAGCTATTAACATTTCTCCAATCAAAGGCAGCTCTCCTTGACCACAAGAGGACTTATTTGAGGAACAATCCTCAATTGGGCAGACACATTGAGATGCTTCTAAATGCCAAGTGTTGGGAAACAAAGATGAATAGGACACTGTCAGGGCTGTTAGGAAGTTTACAATCTTGGAAGATAAGGCTGCTACATGTGTAATAGAAGATAGAATATGTTGTTTGAAGAGAGATGCAAAATGTTCCATGAATTAGTCTGAACCTGCCTGGGAGATTAGGAAAGACATGGAGGAAGATGGTTACTATTTTGAAGCTCAAAATCTGATATGATCTCTCCACCAAATCAGTTCTCCTCTGTCCTCCACAATTCTTACTCACCTCACAGTCTCAGTCCAGTTCCTTTGCTCATGCTTGGTCTTCCGTATTTGACAGTCCTTCCTGTTAAAAACAAGACAACAGCCCCAAAAGGAAGTCACTTGTCACCAGACGTCATCAAACCAAGACTTAATACCTAATTTAATGACACTTTCAGTCTTTCCCAAGAATGAAATCTTATACCAGTCAACTGGACTGGAATTACCTGGTCAACATTAATGAGGTCATCTAACTGATAGATTCCTGCTGTCTCCTATAGGAAGGTAGCCTTTTTTAGCAGGTATAAATCCCTTGTCCTGATCTCTCCTGCATAGGAGTCTTCTATTTTGTACAGCTCCTCAGAGCTCCTTTCTAGCTGCTAGATGGGATGCTGCCCGATTCATGAATTGTTGAATAAAGCCAATAAGATCTTTAACATTTTGCCAACTACCAGTTGGCACTTGCCATCTACCTCTACAAGGATTAAAAATCATGAGCTGCTGCAGCTGCTGACTTTCAACACCCCCTGAAAGGAGTTCAGGGTGGAGATCAGGAATGAGGCACTCTGTGCTCTGGGAAAAACTGGCAGAACAGGCCTTCAGATAGTTAGATATTTTCAGGAGAAGATTTTATGAGCCCAACTCTTGCATCTCCTTGTATCTAGAAAAGTACTGAAATCATTAACTGTGATATTTGCTCCTCGTGACTAGCAGCAAACCTCTGCCAAAATGTGTGCTTGACTGCACGTCCCCCCTTCACTAAAATCGTACATAACGCTGCCCTTCCCCCCACCTCTTTGAAGCAGCTCCTCAGAGCTATCCGAAACGCTGTCTCCCAGGCTATAGTCCTCATTTTTCCCCCAATAAACCTTAACTCACAACTCTCCTGTTGTGCTTATTTTTTTTCAGTCGACAGTTAACTCAGTTGAATTTTGTTTTCTTAACAGTCCTTAGTTAAAGCATCACTCCCTCCAGGAGTCCACCAGGAAGAAACTTCACCCTTGTTAAAAAAACGAAATTCAACCAAGTAAATTTGAAGATCTAATAGGCTTTATTCACTGATTCACGAATTGGGCAGCATGGTATCCGGCAACTAGAAGAGGACTCCAAGGGGTTGTACAAAATGAAAAGTTTTTATAGGAAGAAGGGTGGGGTAAGGGAGCTATTAGAAAAAGAAAAGAAAGGATTATTTTTAGGCCAGAATATCTTCTTTTCTGGGAGAAGGGAAAGGCTAAGTTTTCATCATACAGATTGCCTCTTCTGCCTCTGAGGGTATGGAGAGGGTCCACATGACAGATTACCTTATTGGTGTTGACCAGAAGATTCCAGACTGGTTGATTAAGGTTACATTTCTAGTGAAGGTCTAAACTGCAGTTAGGTTAGGTATTACATCTAGGTTTAGTATCATGGGTTTTGCACAAGTGCTACCATTTTGGGCCTGTGCTTATTCTCTTTGACACCATCTAAAGTGAATTGGTGTAGCCTATTAACTAGCTTCCGGCCTCTTTTCGAGCCTTTGTTCTGTATACTCTGTGCCTGAATTCTTTCTCGCTTTGGGCAAACCCCTGAATGCTGAGGATAGACGGTTAAGTGGGAGATTAGAAGTGGGAGTGGATTGGAATCCAGCCTCTGACCCTAGCCAGCTGTGTAAATTTGGGGAAGTTATACAGCCCCTGAACTTCACACTCCTCATCTGTAAAATGATAGTAATAATTATCACTGTACCGAGTTATTGAGGAGAGATGGCTAATGGATATAAAGCAGTTAGAAACTGTTTCATAAAAAAAATGTTTGTGTTCCTTATGGCTATACATCATTAGTTTTGTTGGGTGTGTTAGGTCATTTCCTGGGTGTGTAGGAAGATCTTTTCCTGGTACTTGGTATTTAGTAGATGATAACTAAGTGCTTACTGAGTGAATGAATGCTCTGTTTCATCTCTATAAGTTTGTGTATGCTTTTGCTCATATTTGAAATATCAGCATCTTAATCCCTCTCTCTCCACCACATAACTTGGTTAACTACTGTTAATTACTTGAAAAGCAGTCCTGCAGCCCACTTCCAAGCTAGACAGCTCCTGTTATGCAGTAGAAAAAATAAGGGTAAGAAGACTTGTTTTTCCTGGGGTGGCATGTCACTGACTACATTGCTACTGTTCAAAAGTAACCACTGCCTCTTCCCTACCACATTGATGGCTGGCTTGACCATGTGACTTGCTTTACCCAATGAAATGTGAGCAGCAGAGTCACGTGTCATTTCCAAGAAAGAATTTTAAGAGCCAGTATGTGAACTGCCACAATCTCTTTTCCCTCTGCAATCCCACCAGTCATGCTCTTCCACCTGCATGGGAACTGCTTAGAGAACATGCGCAGAGCCACAAGTGACCTGCAATGCAAATGTATGAGAAATAAACCTTTGATGTTGTAAGCTCCTGAGGTTTGGGGGCCATGTGTCACTTCAGCTTACCTTGGCTGATACAATAGCATATTATCTGGCTTTTCTTCCTCTGAGGTGCTGCCCAGCCCTTTTCTCCCATTCCGGTGATTGCATCAATTCCATGCCTTAATATTTACCAAACCTATGTATCTCAAGCCACAGTCCTCACCGTGTGGATAGCCTGCTGGCACCTGAAACTCAGCAGGCACAGAACCAGACTCATTTTGCTCCCTCCCTTCCCCAATTCTGCTGCTTCTCCCATCATCCTTTCTATATCCATGGACTAACTAGAGAAATCTGAGAAGTCACTGGTACCGTTCTCAAACCCTTCATTCCACTGAGGGGTGAGGCTGATCACTTCTACTGCTGAAATGTCTCTCACTTCCGTTTCCTCCTTTTAAAGTCTCTAACCCTAATCTGGCCTTCCATTTGTCACCTGAATGCCTACAGGAGCCCTGCAGCTAGCCTCCCTGCCTTTTGTCTCTTTCCTAATCAATCTGTCAATCCTAATATTTGCAGGGCCTGGGATAAAAATGTGAATAGAGACCCAAACATTACATGTCTAAATATTTAAAATTTATAAATCAAGATAAAATACATGCTAAACAGAATATATTCTGGTTTCCTGTCTTAACAAATAGACTTTCATAATGACTTGGAAGCCCAGATCAAATTTCAAATTTTGGGGGGGTTACATGATGGAATATATAGAACGGGGAGAACTGGATCCTGGACACCAGCTCATCACCCACACCCTTTTCTCTTCCCATTCCTGGCTTTACTCATGACATAAGAAGCTTTGCACACACGTGTGAGAATTCTGAGCTTGCATGTGTAAGATTCACCCACACCCCATGCAAGCAGCCAAGCTTTGCCCACCCTTCAGCCTAGGGTGAATATGACAAAACACAGTCTGCCCTTAGGATGAAGAATCAAAGATGGTAATAGTTTGTGCCATGGAAGTGGGCTTGCAGCCATGTGTGTAGGGAATTCCACGATCTCGACACGCTGAGGGAAGGACACTCTGGAGGGAAGGACGTTGGCTAGAATGCTTTGTCCTCCTGGTTCCTTGTACTTTCACCCTATGGGAAGGGCATGACTAGAGATATGGGTCAAATGCATCCTTCTAAAGTGGAAGGCCTAGGGCAGGGGTCCCTCTTCCTGAGCCTAAGAGCAATTCTATAAACCATAATCACAATCAACATTGATTGAGCATCACTGATGTGCCAGGCATTGTTCTAAATTACTTACTGATGAAGAAACTCAGCACATCTCTTAATTTGTCCAAGTTATACTGTTACTGGACACAAGTTTGTGTGCCTGTTGCACAGTGAGGCCGAACTGAAGGCTTGGAGTTTAGAGAAGAGAAACTCCAAGGGCCCAGCAAGGAGAAGAGAAACTCCAGGGCCCAGCAAGGAGAATGCGGCTCATGGCCAAAAAACTCTTGAACTCCCTGAAGGGTTTCAGCAAAGCATTTTAAAAGTGAGTATTTCAGCAAGGTGAGGGAGGGGCTTCCCAGGGTCTGTGACCAGCTCGTGCACAGTTCTCTGATTGGTTGATGCTGAGGCCACAGGACAGGTAACATTATCCATCCTTAGGCACCAGAAGGTCTGGGAGCTATCTGCTCATGATCATCAAGCAGTTAACTTCTTCCATTTGGTGGTGGTTTTTAGTATCTGAAAAATGCAGGAAGTATGCATGAGATACTAATATCTAGGTACTTCAGAGAGGAGCTACAGCAGAAGATATGGGGGAGGGGTCTGTCCTGGAAAGACCCCAAAGGGTTCTGACCAATTACAATACAGCTCATAGGAGGCAGAGTCAGGGACTGAACCCAGGCAAATCGAATCCCAGAACCACAGCACATAACATGCTACACTGCCACTAGAATCAACTGAAAATCCCGGATCTGATTGAAGCCGTCTCCTGTTCACCAAAATGCAGTGTGTGACCCAGTAAAGATAATATTAGGGAAAGGACTCCAAGATTTGGAGCCAGAAGATTTTGGTTTTAATGTTAGCTCTACCATCTGCTAGCTCTATTAATCAAGGAACTTTGCCTTTCCATAAAATCAGGAGAGTAATAATATGTCTCCCATTGGGGATTAAGTGAGTAGTGAATATGAAAAGCTATAAAGCCCCGTTATTATTAAGTCTGTTATTAAGATATTACAGTTACTATGGATACATAATAAATTACCCTAAAACTTAGTAGTATGAAAGAACCATTTGTTAAGCTCCTGGATTCTGTGGGTCAGGAATTTCAACAGAGAAATTTCCATTTCTCTGCTCTGCAACGTCTGGGGTCTCAGCTGGAAGACCTGAAGAATGGGAGCTGGAATAACTGAAGACTTGCCCTCTCCCAATGATGCTGGCCGTTGGCTGAGACCTGCAATGGGGCTGAGGCTGAAACACACGTGAGGCCTCTGCAATACCTGGCCACCCTCAAATTGTGGTGGCTGGATTCCAGGGGTGAGGAAATAGAGAGATAGATAGAAAGATAGTGATAGAGACAGATAGAGATAAAGACAGAGAGACAGAGACAGAGAGAGAGAAAGACAAAGAGACGGAAATGGTAAACAATGTTGAACAAATCTCTGCCCCTCCTGGTTTGCATCTTTCTGAAGTGACATTATCTCTCCACACTTTCCACGTTAGCTGGGGATCCAATTACAAGGTGTCCTTGCCATGGCATTAAGCATCACAAATCAGGATGGATCCTTGTCTGCTTGACTGAAACATCCCTCATCTTTCTGGCATATATTGGACGAATATTTTGTTAAGAGCAGGTAATTAGCTGTGCAACTTTGCTTTTGAATGGAGGAAGTTACGGTGTATCAAGCAGCAACTTGCCTTCCAACATCATATTATGTTAATTCTTCTCCATCATACGAAGGTGATTTGACACAGCGTAATGTGATGTGACTATAGAACATCAAAGAAAAAGATGGGGGGGTGGTTACTGCCCAGCCTCCTGTTCCTGAAAAGGAAGATGTTCCCAAATGGGCTGTCCTAAACAACCTGAGAGCCCAGGGGATCACTACCGTTGACTAAAAGATTTTTGTGCACAGCATCTCATTTACTCCTTACACCATAATCTTGTGGGATAAGCATGGGTAGCGTTCACATTTTACTATTGAAACAGTGAGGACTCAGAGAGTCCAAGTTACTTTCCTACAATCGCATGGCTGTTAGGATGTGGAGCTGGAAGTCTGGAGGAACATGAGGGATGTCCAGTGTATGAGCTTCGAAGCCTGGGTTGCCTGATACTGAGCTAGCTGGGATCAAGGGATCCCCCTTCCACAGAGGGAGGGGCTGTGTCAAAACTTAGCTTCCCACTGGTCCTGAGGGCCCCAAGCATCCCAGGCGACATGGAGCTGTGTTTCTCAGTATCCCCCTAAGAGCCAGCAACTAAGCTTAGACTGCTAGACATTCGAGCTCCAAATGTGTATCTCCCCATACAAAGCTGCTCCCACCCTCACCCCACAAAACAACGAGCAGATGGAGGTGTTGGGGGCCTCTGCTGGGATTCAGCTGCACTCTGGCCACTTCTCTGGCCATAAGACGTGTGCACCTACTGAAGTCCTGCCCAGCGGTGCCTTCACCCTGATAGGGCTTGCTGGTGGTGTTGGAGCCCTTGTTTTACAAAGACAAATCCACATCCTCTACTGGACATCCTCTGCTTCCTGTGTTGTTTGAGGCCATTGCATTTCATGTGGACCTGTTCGCATTTATTCAACTTTAATTTATATGAGCTCATTACCTACATAATCCCATAGAATCCAGGAGGGTCTGGGAATGCAGCATGAAATACTATTCTACCTTACAAGGAAATGTGTTCTTTCAGATCTGCATCCTAAGGAAATGCTTGGAGATAAATAGAAATAAAATAAGCTTTTTTTTTTTTTTTTTTTTTGGCCTCTCATTGCTATGGCCTCTCCCGTTGCAGAGCACAGGCTCCGGATGCGCAGGCTCAGCGGCCATGGCTCATGGGCCCAGCCACTCCGCGGCATGTGGGATCTTCCCGGACTGGGGCACGAAGCCGTGTCCCCTGCATCGGCAGGCGGACTCTCAACCACTGCACCACCAGGGAAGCCCAAAATAAGCTTTTTTGAAAACAAAGCTGTTCTCCATTGACAATTGTTTTTCTATATCTAGCTAGAATTATGTTCACAAGATCAGGGTAGATATTCCTTTGGATTTGAAGAATCTGTTTGGAACAGTGTTTGAATCATTATCTCCAAAATGAGCCCCAGTTGAAAGCTCTCCTAAGATCAAGTCTTAACAGGGAAAGGGAGCTCACTCAGCTACCTGGGAATGATGTTGCTGTATCAATTTGGGCAAAAGGAATGATTTTGAAACGACACAGACAATCTGACATAATGTAGATCCAGAAGTTGGAATCAGGAGCAATGAGACTGCTTGAAAAGTGAATGGGCTGCTTGAGAACAAAGTAAATTCTGTTTCTCAGAGGAATTCAGATGGGTGACCGTTTGGTGAGGTTACATTAGAATGACCAGAAGAATTAGATGGGGGCAGTAATAATAATAAGAGTAATGGTAATTTTTATTTTTTGAAACTTACTCTAGGCCTAGGAAGGAGCTAAATTCTTTACATACACAGTATTACTTAATCCTCATAACAACCTCATGAAGCAGGTATTATTATCCACATTTTGAGGAGGAGAACACTGAGGTACAGAGGTTAAATAGTATATTCAAGCTTAAACGTCACAGAAATAGGTTTAAATCCAAGTCTTTTTGACTCTAAAAGCCCTTGTTCTGGGACTTCCCTGGTGGTGCAGTGGTTAAGAATCTGCCTGCTAATGCAGGGGACAAGGGTTCAATCCCTGTTCCGGGAAGATCCCACATACCACAGAGCAACTAAGTCCATGCGCCACATCTACTGAACCAGAACTCTAGAGCCCATGAGCCACAACTACTGAGCCTGCATGTTGCAACTACTGAAGTCCACACGCCTAGAGCCCGTGCTCCGCAACAAGAGAAGCCACTGCAGTGAGAAGCCCGTGCACTGCAATGAAGAGTAGCCCCTGCTTGCCACAACTAAGGAAAGCCCGCATGGGAAAATGAAGACCCAGCACAGCCAAAAATAAATAAATAAATAAATTTTTTAAAAATTTGGAAAAGATACCTTTAAAAAATAAATAAATAAAAGCCCTTGTTCTTGACAGTTAGTCCTGGAAGTCAATGTCATTCTTCTAAAGAATTCTCTGACCCCTGCTAAACTCTTGACTTCTTGATTTAATAGTCATGGAATAAGTCCCCTTACGAGGGAAGTTCAGAGCCCTCGCACTGTGTGTGGTTACACTGGAGGTTATTTTCCTACAATATTTTCCTCTGTGTGGTCCCCACCTCTCTACTGGCAGATGGAGATGAGCAAAGTCAGGCCTCCTAGCAGACAGTGAGCGGGGGGGGGGGGGGGGGGGACCCCCCGCCGAGGGTAATGACCTGTTGTATTGTAAAGTAGAGGGCTGCAGGACAGGGTTACTCCAGGCCACTGAGAGTGCAGAAGGCTCCTTTGAAGTAGAGAGTGTAGCTTCTTTGGGGAAGAGTTCCCCAGTGGGTGTCCATGGCACCAATGGGTCTTAGGGGTGCCAAGATACTGATTCCCCCAGTCAGCACGGCAGGAGGGCAGGTCCTGGGATAGCCAGAGCCTGGATTCCGAAACCCTAATGGCCTTTGGCCACAGACAGGCTCTCTGATTTCCCTGGTGTTGTATAAACATTATTTAGTATATGTGCCTTGATGTGAAAAAGTGAGAAAACCCTATTAAAAGCATATTGCAGACGGAATGTTAGTTAGGAGGAAATCACTGAATTTTATGGATTTTATGGGAAACTGAGGCTCAAAAGATTTACTCTGGAGGCTGTTCACAAGTTCCCTTCAGGTTCAGTCAGGATGATAGTAAGAAGGAGGAAAGAAAAAACGAAAAGAAAAAAGAAGGAAAACAGAGGATCTCTACTGTCAAAGGGGAGGGAGCTGGTGAGAATGTTGTGGAGCCTTCAGACCCATTACAGTCAAGCAGGACCTTAGCCAGGGACTTCTTAGCAAGGGGAGATGAATTATTGAAACGCCGGAATTTAACATGCTATTCTTACTAATAAGTGCTCTTAGCTACAACCCCCAAAATGTCACTGGATGTCAAGAGAGAATTCATAATGACACTTAAGTTTGCAAAGAATCCCATTCTGAAACTGCAGCCAATACATAACACATTATCCACGTCGTGCTGAGCTCGTATTTAACTCTGACAAAGGACAAATATGAGGTGGTGAGAACTTGATGCTTTTCTCCGCCGCCGCTAGAGAGGAGAAGCGTTGGGGCATATTGTTTTTGACACGGCACCTCAATTAGGCCTTAAAGAATAGGTAGTACATGCTTGATGAAATAGGAGATGCTACACTGATCCGAGGAGAATTCAGCAGCTTGGTTTGAGGTTTAAGTTTGATGTTCCCCCACCAGGGACCCAGCAGTCACAATAATTACATTGCTGTCTTTTCATAATATGATTTATTTAGATGTTGCTTTATGAATTAATTCCCTCTAATTGCTGCTCCTCTCAATGTAAATCAAGGTTTCTTGCCTTCTGTAGTACGACGAACATTATCCTACAGTGCAGTAATTAGTCCAATTAGGAAGCAAGGCAGATGTGGAAAACCAATTAGTTTCAGGAGTATATCTGTGCCTATGTATCCCAAGCACTACTCAATTGAAATTTAATAGCAACTTAATAAAACATTGTTTTATTCATAAACCATCTCCTCTTTCCAAGCTCTCATTTGTTTGTTTATCTGTTCATTTCTAACGGAGCCAGCGCCAACTTGCTTCATGCTTGGCGAGTCTCTTTCCATGCAGAGAAGATTATCATTCTCCCTGATATTGGAGTGAAGGGATCCTTGCTTGGAGAAGGAGGCAGAGGCCAGTGGTTTGGGAAGGGGTGAACTTTTGGCATCGTCATCCTCTTTATCATAAATGTAACCATCATTTGATCCAGGGACTTAAACCAGGAGGTGTCAGCTCTGCATTCTACAGACACACATGTACATACATTCTTACACACACAGAAATAAAACATGTATGCACAGATACATACACATATACACATATATAGATACACATGCACATACATAAACTCACACACGGACACACACGCACACACACAGATAGATACACATATTAACATACACACTTACATGCATACACATACATATACACACATACACACAGAATCATGCATGTATATACACACAGGTACGTGTATATATCCAAACATACATGCACACTCATACATATCTATACACATATACATGTACACACACATGTTCTTGGCCACTGCCCCTCAAAGGAACCTTGTTCCTAGGCCCCTTTCTGAATCTAACAATCTCGCTGGGGCTTTTGCTGCCTTAGTCTGGGCATGACTCAAGAGACATCCTACTTCCTGAGGTTTATTTCATTGGAAAATTAGAATTAAATGAATTATTAATCCCCTGGGTCCAAAAAGTAATCTATTCCTCAAAGTTTCTAAGTATTAACCCACAAATCACCAACAAAACAAAGTGGTTTAACATGCAAACCGTTTGTGCTCTAACCCAAGACAAATTATTGTGGATAACACCACCCAGCTACTCACGTAGACAAACAATTTCACCAAGTGTAAAAAAAGGAAGAGGGTTATACCATGCCTTGATTTAATGTAGAATCTGGGGAGTGAAGCATTGCACACAGAGTGAGGAAAAACTCATGTTTCTTTAGTTGATGAAGGGCTGGCTGACTTTCACTAAAACTGCAGCTCAATTCTCTCTAGAAAGTGGAAGGCAGGAGGTGTCCTGTTGCATTTTGTCTGGAGTGTAGGTACCTAGAATCTCAGCGAGAAAGGGACCTTCAGGAGTGCAAAGACGCTTCTACATACAGTATTTGATGGAAGAATCTGAAAGCCACAGAAGGGAGCTGGCTTCTCTCCGCAAGGTGGCAGAGCTAAATCAGCTCAAGTGTCTCTTGACTCATCAAGCTGCCATGTTCTTTGCACAGCATTCTGCTGCCTCCCTTTAGGAAACACATTTCCAGTTTCTAGAACATCTTTGTACAAGAGTTATTTAAAAAAATCTATCACAAAACAATCACAATAACTGAAAATCCCTATCCACTGCTCGATCTGATAGGTAAATTACTGAACTTTTGATTTATGTAACTCATTATCACTGCAGGGTGGTTGCCGTGATACGCTCCGTTTGTTTCCTTGATCATTATGTGGTTGCTTCTCTCTATGTCCTGAAAGCAAGACCTTAATAATAACCAGCAAGGGTAATACAATTAGCAAGATGTGGCATTAGTGTGTGCAGTTAGCTGTGTGAGGATGTGTGTTGTGAAGGTGCAAGTGATGAGGATTTCAGTGCAAGAAGTTCATCTTTTGGGACCAGTGACCCCCTTCTCTCCTGACCCAGGAGAGGGATGGGGCCTGTGAAAGTTCTGTTTATATGCCTAGACAGTCCAGTTGGGGGCCCTTGGGTACACGCTGTAGTGTTGGGGGGAGGGGAAGGGAAGAGGGAATACTGTCAGTGTGGAAAGGAAGAGAAAGGATGGCGATAAATCTGTGGTGGATCTCAGAAGAGGGCTGCCCTCGTGACCCGAGAGATGAGGTTGTTCATTGCAGCTCCCAGAAAGTCATTATTGCTCCTCTGATTGCATCTCTCCCTGGGGGGGACATTGTGACAGCGCTGGGGTTACAAACGCCCAGCCACTCCAGAGTGGATGACATACCCACCTAAGCTGTTGGAGGGGTGTTAAATCAAAGCTCGAGAAGCAGAAATGTTTTCCTTGCCTTCTCAGCCTTTCACCTGTACAGGCACTTTTGGGGGGGGGGGGGGGGGTAAAAAAGGCAACTGTCAATCAAACCAGTAACATTCTTAAGAAGTCAGACTCCTTTCTGACAATTCCATACAATTTAATTCCAGAAACGCTTATTGAAGAATACCTGACAGTTATAATTATCATTAATAATATAAATAATAATATACTGTACTGGAGTGTATGGCTTGTTTAAAGAAGAATCATATAGGATTCCTGGCCTCAGAATTTACAATCTACTCAGTCATGAGCAAATGGTCCAGATGCCTGTAAGACACAGATAATGAGTGGTACAGGAAGCATCCAAACGGTGAAGGGTCTGAGAGAAAGGGGGAGGGGATCAGAGGAAGCTTCATGAAGAACATGATATGTGAGCTGTATCTTGAGGAATGGTGGGTTTGGGGCAAGCAGAAGACATCATTGCAGACAGAAGGAACAACCGGCAGCCACGTGGTCATAGGAGAGTAGTGGTAATTGTCAGAGGTAGCAGGAATCCAATTTGTCTACAACGAGGATGGCAGTGGACTTTAAAGGTGGGATCTGCTCTTAAGTTTGGTGGGCACGGGGCAACAACGATAGCCTTGACCAGGTTTTCTCATATTCTTGGGACTTTTCTAACACAGAAACCACTTCAATGATCCATCCTAACCGCTCTGCTAAATGATTGTTTTGGAAAGTGAAATGCATGAACCCTTGCAAATGACATTTTTAAAAAAAAATTTTAAAAATATATATTTATTTATTTATTTGGCTGCACCGGGTCTTAGTCATGGCACACAGGGTCTTTAGTTGCATCATGCGAGATCTTTAGTTGCGGCTGGTGGTCGAATGGCTAAGACTCCATGCTCTCAATGCAGGGAGCCTGGGTTCGATCCCTGGTCAGGGAACTAGATCCTGCATGCATGCCGCAACTAAGAGTTCGCATGCCACAAATGACATTTAATTCTGTGCCCCTCACAACTCTTTATCAGGCGAGTCTTCAAGCACACGCTCCTTGCAGGCTTGTCTACAGTGACAATATTGTATTATTCGTGAGTCCCAAGATTTATAAACTACTGCTGTAAGGTCAGTTTTGTAATAACTGAGCAGAATAATTTTTCTCTGTTATTAATGCATGTGTGTGTGCCGGGGGAGGTGTTGAATACTAAAAATAGCAGTTATTTAAGTTTTTCCAGGGACTTCTCAGGGCCACACTTCTCCAGGAGTCTGCTATTTGGAGGGAACTGGAAACGAGGACAAAACCTCAAAGACTCTTCTCAGCCTTCCCTGGGGCCTGCATTGATTGTGGGAAGTACTGCCTTCAGGGCATCTGCTTTCCCAAGAAATCAATGCAACAACACGAGTGAGAAATGAGTAACAGCAACTGCTTAGCATCCATTCTTCCTTGTAATTAATATCATTTGGCTGTGTGAACAGCCCGGAGCTGTCTGGTGGAGAAATGCTCATTCAGGGAAACCAACCAACAAACAAACAAACATGAAAAGACATGCTGGCACATAATTCTTGCAAAATGCAAAAAAAAGAAAGGGCTTACTTCAAAGCTGACTCTAACTGAATTACCACTGGGGGTTTATGTTTGGTCTTTTTTCTTATCCTCTGAAAAATCAGCTCATATATTTTCTTCCAACCAAGACAAGCACTCTCTTAATTGTTCCATTAAAAGAGGTGTTGAAATGTTACTTAATTGTCAAATGCAATTAAGTGTAGCAACATGTCACAGGCAAATTAACGGGAAGCCAGGTGCTTGGGGGGGGCACAGCATTTATACTGATGGGAATAATCATTATCCTTTCCTGTAGGTGACTCCTGCTTGCCTAACCACAGAACTATGCATGACACTGGCCCCTGATTACAGCTTTTAAGGGTTTCTGACTCATCAGTGGCCATTCGCTGTGAGTAGTTTTTAGCTGTTCTCTCTCTAAAAGCTTGATCGTGATGTTATGAGCAGAGAGTGCTGGTAACTTGAAAAGTCAGTTGTTACCTTTGAGTTACCCAGAGAAAAGGAAGAGTATTTGCAGAGAGTTCCCAAGCCCACACCTGAAATTGCAGAAAGGTGTATCCACAGGGAGAGAGGTGCCTTACACATGAGGTGCTGTGGTCCCAGTAGGTTAGGTAGGTTTTGCAATCCTTCTTTTGATTTCACATTTATTCACTGCACACATGTTTCCACTATAATACGTGCAGTGAGACAGATCCTGAGACCCCTGCTTTGGTTGTCAGCTACTTCACTGAGGTCAAGCACACACATTTTCAACTAGACTGTAAGCTCTTTGACGACAGGAACCTGATCCTATTCTTTTACTGTAGCTCCAACATCTAGGGCAGTGCTTAGCACATATTAAGAACTCAATAAACATTTAATGAACCCACAAAAAGAATTCAGCAAGTTGGGAGAGGGAATTGCTCTGGAGGAAGAGGGTACATTTGGTTGGGAATTCATACTTGCGGAGGCATTCGAAGACTAGTCAGACACTTAAAAGACCAAGTTCCAGATGAGATCAGAGCTGGAGGTGGAAAATTGAACATCAGTTATAAAGAAGGGAGAGCTGAACTGTGGACTGAGATCTGTTCCTGATGGAAGAGCAGTGAGAGACCTAAAGGCTCAGTCGGGGCAGGTGCTTATCGTGCAAGGTGGGAGGGACTGTGGGGGGGGCAGAGGATGCAGACCCCTCTGTTACCATCCATCCTGCTGCCAGGCCCTGAGAGGGCTGGGAAGGCAGTAGAAGACATTGTCTTCCCAGCTGGCCGGGGCTTTCTGGATGGGGACACAGCCACAGGAGGGCAGGAGTCTGAAGGCCTCTGTGGTTTTCATTTTTCTGATACCAACAACCAATTATCTGACGCCAGCTGGGTGTTCAAAAATCCAATTCAGTTCAGATGTCAAGTACCTGGAGTTAATGCAGACCCCACAGGTCAAGGGCCAGTCCCATAGGACTGCCCCCATCTCAGACACCAGCCACAAGTGGGGTGCCCAGGTTACCCACACTTCTGCCCAGCTGCCTGCAAATTAGAAGATTCCCACCACTCCCTCCTTGGGTTTGGTGATTCGCTAGAACAACTCATAGACCTCGGGAGAGACCTTTGTTTACTATTACCTGTTGAGTATAAAGGGTACAGCTCTGGCACAGCTAAATGGAAAAGAAGCATAGGGCAAGGTATGGAGGGGGGTAGGGTGGGAGGTTGGGAAGCTTCTATGCCCTCAACCATCCTCCAAGCACATGGATGTGTTCACCCACTGGGAAGCTCCCTGAAACCCACTAAGATTTCATTATGTAGGTATGACTGGTCCAACCATTCGTGATGGAGCTCAATCCCCAGCCCCTCTCCCCTTCCCAGTGGGGCTGAAAGCTCTAACCCTCTAATGGCTGGTTTTTCTGGTGACCAGCCCCCACCCTGAAGCTGTCTACTCACCTCGGTTATGCCATCAGCACACAAGACACTGTCATCACTCAGCAGTTTCCAAGGGTGTTAGGAGTTCTGTGCCGGGAACACGGATGGCAAAGACCTAATATTTATTTATTTATTTATCTAATTATACCACAGGGCCCATTTTAAAGATGTGCCCGCGGGGAGCTCACTCCACATGGGACTGTGATGAAATGGGCTGTCCTGGGTATTTCCCTCCTGTCCTGGTCTCACTTTAACTCCAAATTTTCACACGTTTTGAGGCAAGAAATTTGCAGCTCACAAGATCTCTCCCTGTCAACCTATTAACAACTGCCTCTTAGGACTTTACACTCCTGCGTAGATTTCTGTGGAAACCCAGTATTGTGGAAGTTAGCCTGGGGTCAGGTAAGGCACAAAACAAATACAAGCACGTAATGGGGTTCAGGGCAGTACCCCCCCAAATACGCAATTTTGGTAAATTGATTAGCTTGAATTGAAGTTGCTTGAGAAACAGTCAGTGCAAGGAAAGGACACCTACCTTCCTCTCTGTCCCCCTAAACACAGGAAATAAATCTCCCATGTGGAAAGTACCCTCCCTGTACCAGGGAGTAGAGAGACATACTTTTGGATTTCTGTTTGGCTGT
Organism: Aethalodelphis obliquidens; assembly: GCF_003676395.1. NCBI lineage: Eukaryota > Metazoa > Chordata > Mammalia > Artiodactyla > Delphinidae > Aethalodelphis > Aethalodelphis obliquidens. The sequence goes on along the minus strand of NW_020837992.1, from coordinate 6,025,953 downwards.
GGGTCGCAGCTATGGGATCTTAGTTCCCCCACCAGGGATGGACTCTGCTGTGGAAGCGCAGAGTCCTAACCACTGGACTGCCAGGGAAGTCGCTAGAGAGACATTCTTACCACCAGAGATAGGAAATTCAGGGCTGAGAAGGCTATGTAAACAAACTCTGCTTCGTTTCTTCACTAATTATTACCCAAGCCTAAGTCTCTTTGCCTTGCCAGTTCTTCACACATTTAATGTTTCTTTGTCTAAAAGCTGCCTGCTTTGGTCGTTTCTTTGAGTCTTATATTTCTATGACCTTCTGCATATATGAAATTAAAATTTGATTTTTTTCCTGTTAATCTGTCTCATGTCAATTTAATTATTAAACCAACTGGAAGAACCTAGAAGGGTAGAGGAAAAATTTTTCCTCCCCTACCTAGGCAGTGTATAAATTTACTTCCAAACTTGGGTACCAGATTTTGGATTCCTTTTGTTTTCAATTTAAAATAGTAGTTGTGTTGGGATAGACATAAAACTGAGTGGTCATCTTGTCAAATAATTCAAAAGTGGTGACCAAAAGTTCACCTGAAGAGCTCCTAAAAAAATAAAGATTTCCAGGCTGTACTCTGAGATTTATAAAATCAGAATTTCTGGAGGATGGGGACAGGAGGGCAAGAATCCATATTTTATAAGCTCCCCCATGTGAGTCTGATGTCTAAACTTATTCATTTTATTCATCCAATCATCCCCTTCAAATTTGTCTGGAGTCTTTTTTTTTGTGGTACACGGGCCTCTCACTGTTGTGGCCTCTCCCGTTGCAGAGCACAGGCTCCGGACGCGCAGGCTCAGCGGCCATGGCTCACGGGCCCAGCCTCTCCGCGGCATGTGGGATCTTCCCGGACCGGGGCACGAACCCGTGTCCCCTGCATCGGCAGGCAGACTCTCAACCACTGCGCCACCACGGAAGCCCTGTCTGGAGTCTTTTGAAGACACATATATCCTCTTTCCTACACCTCTCCTCCTGGCAGCATATAAAGAGACTCTCATCTCCTGCAGGGGGATGAACATAGAAAGTTGAAGACCTGGCTCAGGACTTAATCAGAAGAGTAGCCAAGTTCCCACTCTAGGCCAAAGCAATCCATAGAGACCTGGGTTATGTAGACATCCCGCAGAGTATCACACTGGTCCACTATGTTGATGACATGACATCCTATTAATCAGACTGGATGAGCCTGCTGGAGGCCTTGGTAAGACAACATGCACTCCAGAAAGTGGGAGATAAACCCTAAGAAAATTTAGGGGACCATCATATTAACAAAATTTTGGGCATCCAATGCATTGGAGCTTATTGAGATATCCCCTCTAAAGTAAAGGACAATTTATTGTGTCTTGCACATCCCAACCCAAAGAAGAAAACACAATACCTCTTTGGATTCTGGAGGCAGATATTTCATACTTGGGAATACTCTACATTCCATGTACCAGGTGACGTGAACGGCTGGCTGTTGGTTTTGAGTGAGGCTGAGAGCAAGAAAGGACTTGGCAATAGGTTCAGGCTAGTGTACAAGTGGCCCTGATGCTTGAGTCATATGATCAAGCAGACTCAATGGTACTAGAGGTGTCTGTTATGATAAGCAATGCACTGTAGAGTTTTTGGAAAGTCCCAGTGAGAGGATATTAACATAGGCACCTGGGATTCTGGAACAAGGCCATGCTATCTGCAGAAGAGAATTACACAGCTTTTAGAGAAAAAGCTCCTAGAGTGGTACTAGTCGTTAATGCAGATGAAACACTTGACCATAGGACAATAAATGATCACGCATCTGGAATTTCCCATCGTGAGCTGGGTTTGATCAGATCCACCAAATCGTAAGATCAGGAGGGCCCAGCTTTCCTATGATGGAAGTGATATATCTGGTATTGAGCACAAGCAGAAGAAGGCACAAGCAAGTTGCACAAACAAGTAGCCCAGACCTCATGACCTCTGCCTTGCTGCACCAGAGCCTTTTCCTCAGCTCACATGTGTGACCATACTTGGGATCTTGTATGACCAGTTGATGAAGGAGGAAACAAGCTGATTTTGGTTCATGAATGGGTTGGTTTGGTATGTGGATGTGTTTTGAAGCTGAACTACAGCTCCACTCAGGAGTGGGATTGAAAGATGGGGATGAGGGAAAACCTCCAAAATGGGAAGACCTCAGGAGGTCCACCTAGTCATCCATCTAACAAGTGGCTCAAAGTTAGAATATTTATGGACTCGTGGGCTGTAGGGAATGGGTTGGCTGGAGGTATGGGCAAGAGGCATGAGGATGGACATATGGAAAAGGGCCAAAAGTGCAAAGATCTTCATACTATATATTTGTGCCTAACAGAGTGTACTCTACCATGGTATAGATATTATAGAACCATGTACACAGAAAGTTTGGCCAGGATCTGTCATTGGCCTCCCCTGTGTTGGCACCATGGACAAATGACTGTAAGAGCCATGTTGGCAGGAATGCAAGATATACGTGGGCACAGCAGCATGAACTTCCCAGGTTGATTTAAGTATTGCCACTGTCAAACGAGCAACCTGCCAGCTACAGAGAACAATGATGGACCCATGATTTAACACCATCCCTCAAGGAGACAAACTGACCACTTTGTGGCAAGTGGACTGCATTTGGACAAAAATAGAATCATACTCCAATGACCACTTAAGGAACATGTGCTTCTTACCTCACAGATCTGGGCCACGAATGTGTAAAAGCACTGTTTCTTTCTTTTCTTTTCTTTTCTTTTCTTTCTAGCACTGTTTTTTAAAGGGGAAATTCTGCTGGAATTCTATTGAACCCTTACTTCCTTGACACTTCAGGCACCTTGTGTCCGGAGACCAGTAGGCAAAAAGAGGAGTTACCATTTTGTCTGGCGTGATTTACCCTGGTTAGAAGAAGGAGGTAGGGCTGCTGTCACTCATTGCAGGCAGGGAGAAACATGTTTGGAATTCAGATGATCCACTTGGAGGCATCTCTTGGTAATTTCTGACCAGTTTTAGTAGGTCTTATGACTTTGTTAACTCCATAATTGTTAAGTGGAGCACAGGGTGTAAGCTGGTGAATCACAGTTCAACAGCAGACCACAGAGAGATTGAAATAGAGAAGTTTATTACTCACGGGTCCTGGGAGAAGTACACAGCACGCCTCAGGTCACTACACGGGGCAGTCAAGGAAGGGTACTGAGAGAGAGGCAAGACCTGGGGCGCATGCCTTTATTAAAGTTCATGGGTGGAGTGCTTTGTGATTCCTGGGCTAGGGATGGTTTGGTCAATTCAAACCAAAAGTGTGGGGTTTTGATAAACCCCTTGGGGGTCTTATCTAAAAGGTACGTACAGCATACAGGTGCTGGGAGGGAAGGGAGATTGTTGCTCAGAAGGGCTATTGAGGAATTCATATCAGTATCACAATATCACAATAGCAGGAACCTACCTTTGCTTGCAACTCTGTGGGCTGCTGTCTAGAGTATGTGCTCTCATGAGAGGGCTAGTGTCAGTTGAAGATAACTGCAGGACACCTGGCCAGACAAAAGGGATGCTGAGGCAGCAATACCATGGAGTAGCTTAGCTAAACGCTCGAAAGTAGGAGATGGGTAAGTGCATCAGCCCTGGCAGGAGGAGGGCATGGTGACAAAGAGCACAGACCCCAAGGAATAAGGGTCTGGGTCATGCCACCAAGTAGGCCACCAAGAGCAGCAATGGCACCAGCTGAAGGTGGGGTAATACGAGCGGATAGCGGAGGAGACTCTCAATCCATGTTTGATGCAGAATGAAATGCACTTGGTTTTTCCTGCTGTGGAAGCCAGGTAGTCTAAGTTGTCATCACTGTCTAGTTATTCTTGGATGTGTTCTTGTTTATCCAGCTTAAGAGAAATCTTCCTGACATTGCACAACTTTTTACTTAAAAGTTACTTTTCTGTCTTTCTGTAGAGTCTATTGCTCTACACTTGTCTTCTTTCCTCAGTAAGAACTTGCTAAACTCTTAACAGATTTCCTGAAACACAGAGCAGAACAGCCGGGTGTGGCCCTGGGGGAAACTGGGAGGCAGAAAACATTAGTCTTCAGTTATTCAGCAACTCTTTCCTTAGTTCTTTCCCCACTCCCAGCACCCCATTACCTCTGCTCTTTCATCCTTTTCATAAAACTGAGCTCTAGGAAAGGGACTGATTTAATCACTTATAGCTTGGTGTGACTTTAAGTTAGTATACTATCTCTTTCTGGAGTATTTGCATTTTTGGGCTTCATTTTTTTTGACCTTGGAATTTTTTTAAAATTTATTTATTTTATTTTTGGCTGTGTGGCTCTTCGTTGCTGTGTGTGGGCTTTCTCTAGTTGCGGTGAGCGGGGGCTACTCTTCGTTGCGGTGCACGGGCTTCTCATTGCGGTGGCTTCTCTTGTTGCGGAGCACAGGCTGTAGGCGCACGGACTTCAGTAGTTGTGACTTGTGGGCTTCAGTAGCTGTGGCTCGCGGGCTCTAGAGCACAGGCTCAGTAGTTGTGGCGCATGGGCTTAGTTGCTCCGCGGCATGTGGGATCTTCCCGGACCAGGGCTCGAACCCGTGTCCCCTGCATTGGCGAGCGGATTCTTAACCACTGTGCCACCAGGGAAGCCCTGGCCTCATTTTTGATTGGGGGGGAAAAACGCTCTATAGAAAGTCTGATGAACTCTGTTCCACCCCTTCAGAATATCTATTTTTGTTTTTAATTTGATAAAGTTAATTTGTGTATCAGGAACCACAGAATGAGGGCAACCCAGTGGCCTGGCCCACGTCACAAATCTGAACCTCAGTCAGCCCACACTTAACGCCTCACTGTCAAGGAAACCTCACACACACTGGTCACAATCCCCCAACTCAGCTTTAAGTAGCTTACCTTACCTAGAAGATAGGGTCTTCAAGCCTTATAAGGAAATCCCCCACCTCCTGGTCATTCAAGCCCTGTGTCCGAATTGCCTCTCGTAACACCCCTATAAAACTTGCACCTGCCCCAGATCCATTGAGAAGAGTGTTCCACTGCTAGTGAGGCCCTGCACTCCCCCAGTCCATGGACTGTTTTCTCTGTGGCAGGTGCGGTGTAAGCTTATGGCCATGCAGCATCTCAACTCTAAATAGGTTGGCATTTTGTTAGGCCCATTTTTTAGAAAAAGAAACTAGTACTAATAATAACAACAATAGCAACAGATGGCACATCAGCTACAACTGGTGGCAGTTATCAGGTACTTATACGTCTTAACATTAGTACTAGTTTCCTTTTCTAAGAAATGGGCCTAACAAAATGCCGACCTACTTAGACTTGAGATGCTGCATGGCCATCAGCTTACACCGCACCTGCTACAGAGCAAAATCTCAAAAAAGGTGTGGCCATCGTATTCATGGGACAAGAGCCCAGTTTTCCAGGTACTGTGTCTTCCTTTTATCCTACTGAATAGGATCTGATGTAGCAAAAGTTTATCTATATTTAATAAAATGCAAATTTTCTTGTCAGGGAAGTTTTAACCAGAAATCTACCTATTTTATGCAGGAGCTCATATTTTAGTTATGAAAACCTGAAATGATATTTTAGTTATTAAAACACAGGAGAATGCACACCTTAGAAAATTATTCAGCTAAAGGGAGGTGAGATCTGTATTCTGAATTACATAGCAAAGAAGTGTTCAGGTTCAATGTGGGTGATTAACCGTTTGATACCTTGTCAGGCTTTGACAAGTTCTCCCTCTCTTTTTTTTTATGTCTCTCACTATGTCTTGTGTAATTAAGAAACGGTGCTGAGTTCTTGTCATCCACCATTAAGGACGAGTCATAGATAGTTTCATAACATCTGCTTCTTGCAACCTTCTAATTATCCATAAAAATCTGACAGAGGGACCTGACAGTTTATCTGGAACACAGAATATGAATACAAAATAGGGCGCTTTGCTTCTCGCTACAGAGTATGGTGTAAAACAGTTTCTCTCTCACCTCTTATTTCGCATGCAGCCATGTTGCCTGCTCAGATCAGATCTAGGTGCATGTCTTCTCAATAAAGACTCAATTTTGAAAAGCATCTTTTGACAAAATGAATGTGGGTCAGGAGTATGTTAATGGTGCTGTGTCAGAATCTGCTGTCAGGCGCTGCCCCCATCTTCTCTTTGCAACCCAGCCAGACGCTGTTGCTTCTGTTATTTCCTGCCCGTACTTGCAGGCTTGGAAGCCGTCTATGCCCTGATAGAAAGCACTGAGGGACTCGACTGGGCCAGACACTTGCCTCCAGCAAGGTCAATTCATAGCCTCCTGTTGCTTGCTTCTCGTGGTGGGTATGTTTCTTGCCCACCAACCCGTCTGGCTTTCCAACTCATTGTCTCACCTTTACGCAGGGAAATGCACCTTCCTGAACCCCTACACTGTGTGATCTGCTGAACCACTACTTTATTCTGATTATCGGTCACAGTGTGTCTTCCCTCTGCCTATGTATACCTCCAACATCCATTTGGATCCAGGGATGACTTGCCCTTTGGAATCCACACTTGCCTCTCTGCCCATTGTGTTTTAGACTCCTACTTTGTTGAGGCCTCTGGGTTTTTTGTGTGTCTTTAATCTCCTCTGGCTGTGACCTTGCAGTCTTTCCTCAGCTCTCCTGGTCCTGCTGTCTTTCATTGTCTCTGTGTCCGACTACCAGTGAGATGTAAAAAAATACTCCTATTCCTATTTACCATTCACTGAGTACTTCTTGCACCTGCAATGACTTTGAGAGACAAGGAACATGATTTGCTTTGTAACTTGTTTGTCAACTGAAGCACAGATAGGTTTATTATTTTACTTAAGGCCGCAGACTCTGGATTTGAACCCAAATCTGTCCTGCTTCAGCTTGAGTTCTTTCCACCCAGTTATTGATTTCCTGAGCCAACATAGTACTGCTAAGAGTCATTTATCTGTGGTATTCACTTCTCCAGTCACCGCTGAGAAAGTAACTCAATATTATAAGTATACTTTTATAAATATATATGATATTAAATATTTAATTTTTGCATTTTAACAGCTCTACGGTCCCCCTGTTACAAAAAAATGAATTGAGGCATTGAGTTTCAGGGTGTTGATAAATCCACGTGGTAATTAGCCAAGAGAGCAGGAGGTCCTTAGCACAGCAACAGAGTGGCTTGTTGAAAGTAACACTAGTCTACAAGGTGGGAGGACTAGGTCAGTTCAAGGTCTGGCCCAGAATCTTAATCTTTGGTAAATTATCTGACTTCTTCTTTCATCTTCAAATTTGCTCACTAAGTTTAGCTCTGAGTTTTCTAGCAGCCAAAGTATACTCATGGTTCCTAGCTCCAGATCAGTGGTCATGGGCCAAGATCCTTGAAGGTGCTTCCTCTTAGTTCCTGGGTCCCAAAGATTTTATCCGTAGTAACGTACCTCGTATATTAGGCATTGGAGGTACCATTACTATTCTAAACTGCTGTGGGTTCTTTGAATTGGGATCACCTGGGCCATTCTTACGTCCAGAAAAGACCCCAACTTCTTCATCACATGTCAGGGCCTGGGCTGCCATGACAAGCCCGAACCCCCCTTCTGCCCTCTGCGGCTCTCATGTGTCCCCGGAGTGGCTAAGACGCCAGGGACTTGAAAGAAAAAACAGAGGAAAAGGAGCAAAGGAAAGCTGAGAAGTGGGTCCTGGCCCTCTGTTGAACTGAGAGGCGTGGTGTTGGGGAAACTGGCTTTGAGTCTCAAGCCCTCTAGCTCTTTGCTATTCCAAGTGTAGGCCTGGTGCCACAGTGGCATCGCCTGGGAACTTATTCAAAATGCAGTCCTCAGGCCCCACCCTACATCTGCTGAATCATTTTTACAAGATTCCCAGGTGCCTTGTGTGCACATTCAAGTTAAAGAAGCCCTGCTGGTTTATTAACCCATAGAAACATTGAAAATTAACCTCCTAGGGGCGAGACATGTTTAATAGACCCTGCTTGGAGGGGCCCAGGGAAGTTGCTGCCATTATTGGCATGGGCTTGACGGAGGAAGGAAGGACTCTGGACCAGACTGCAGTAGATAAAGCAACTTAGCTAAAAGCCAGGCCTTCAGGAGGGCAAAGGGGAGTGCTGTGGACTTTTGAGGTGAGGCCATTAACAGCTGGATTATAATGCAACGTGCCATAATGGTGTAATGATGAAACATAATTGATGTTATGTTATAAAAAAGGAACACTTTCTTTGTTCCAGGCTCTCTTTCTTAGAAAGCCAATGGTCTGGGCTAAGGTAATGAGACAAAAGGAACAGGTTCTGTAAACATTTCCCTTTCTCTTTTAGGCTTCCTTTGTCCAGCTGCCAGTGAGAACCTCCCTGGTACTGGCACCTACCAGATAAGCAGTCTCCAGCCAGTACGCTCATACTCTGAGATCAGCTGGGCACTCTAGGAGGGAGTGGTGACCTGAGAGCCAGGCGCCTGGCAGGTCCGAGTGGCATAACAGCCCCACTCCCATCTGTGAAAACCCTTGGGGAATGAGCCCCAGCGGGGGGCTGGCATGCTTGCTGTCAGGACTGCAGTCTCTTTACTGGGACCTCCATGTCATGGCTTCAGCGCGAAACTGCTCCTCAAACCTCAGCCTCTGGCTTCAGGGTACTGAGCTCAGAGCCATCGCAGCCTCCTTGCTGATGGTCTGTTTGCTATTTCTTGATGTCTTTCTTGATTCATCTCTTGAATGTTCTACTTTCTTGGGAGCTGAAACCATTTTTTCTTTATTAGCTCTTCACCAGTTTCTTTTTCCCTCATACATTCCACTTGCCCCAGGGAAAATAGAGTGAAAATTTGAAATGACACTTATCCTGGAAAAACGGTTACTTACTTCTGATTTATGCCACGCCTATTTTGAAAAAAAAAAAAAAAATCCTCAAGGCCTTAAGGTACGACACATGCACTGAATGTGAAGTTAAAAAACGAAAACTCCCCTAAAATGAAGATGATGGGAGGAAGAGAGAACTGTTCTAGAAGCCGAGGTGGCTTGTAGTTGGGACTAAACTGCACAGTGAACTCAACACTGGATTGCTGGCAGCCAAAGACGTGCATATGGTTACTTATTCCTCGTCGGCGGACACAAGGCAAGCTTCTCGAAGGTACTTGTCTTGTTATTGAGGTTACAATAGTAAATACTATTTTTGAATCCTTACGGTTTACTGGACACTTGCTGAACCCTTTGCCTGCATTATCCTACCTCATCCTCACACCAGCACCAAGAAATGAGGGAGAGTAATAGTCCCGTGTGTGAACTCCAGGGCCCGGGAGCCCAGGGTTGCTGCTCACAAACTGGGTGGCCTTGGACAAGTCCCTTACCCCTCTCTGTTTTACTTTTATGATGATAAAACTGAAATATCAATCATACCTTATAAGGTGATTGTGAGCATTCAATGATTTAATATACGCAAAGCATGCAGTGTCTGGCCCTTAGTAAACACTCGCCATTATTATCATTATGTCCACTTGACAGATAGGGAAATTGGGTCTTAGAAAGGTTAAGCGTCTGGCCCAAAGTCCCCTAGCCAGATCACATTGGCACCAGATCTAATCTGACCCCTCTTAAGTACTTCACACACTGACTCAGAAACCGCAGCCTGCTGCCAGCAATGCACTTGGGTGCAAATAAGGAATTGTATTAGCCTTACGCAGTCAGTGTTTGATTATCTTTGGTGAGAGTTTCTCATCTATAGATGAGTTTCTCATCTATAGATGAGTTCTGGGGAACTTCTCCCAGCTGTTCAGCAAGATGAAGCCTCTGGGATGGTATCTCCTTTCAACATGACTTTAAGTAAATTTAAATAAGTAAATTTAAAATAATATGGGAGGGCTTCCCTGGTGGTGCAGTGGTTGAGAGTCCGCCTGTGCAGTGGTTGAGAGTCCCCGATGCAGGGGACACGGGTTCGTGCCCCGGTCCAGGAAGATCCCACATGCCGCGGAGCGGCTGGGCCCGTGAGCCGTGGCAGCTGAGCCTGCGCGTCAGGAGCCTGTGCTCTGTAACGGGAGAGGCCACAACAGTGAGAGACACGCGTACCGCAAAAAAAAAAAATAAATAATAATAATAATAATACGGGAGTTGTATTGCAAATCATAGTGTATATTTGTTTATTTATAGATTCCAGTTACTTATATTTATTCCTAGCCAAATACTTCTCCAATACAGTTGAACATAGCAGAAACGTAGGTGGGTATCTACCGAATTGCTACTATATTTAAAGTCCGCTTCAATTCCACATACCCTAGCAGCTGCTTGCCTTGTTATTTTCCATGATCTCCGAGGGTGCACAAGTCTCCTTAGACCTGTAGTGATGCTTGAGAGCCAATGTGGGTGTAATTCCCCTATTCACCACCAGGTGTCCCACCCAGCCCTGCTATCTGACACGCATCAAGGAAAAAATGGCCTTCTTCACCCCTCCAAAGGGGAAAAAGGAATCGAGGGGGGACGGAGGCGTTGTGGGGAGGAGGGCGGGAGACTGTGACGAGTCTTCTAGAAGCTGCTCCTTGCCTCTGGACAAAGGTAGTCTTTTGCATTGTTTTTCTTTGATGCATAGGTCTCTCTCTCCAGAAAGCCTAGAGTCAGTTCCCTACAGTTTAGGAAGCTTTTATTTCCACTAACGAACTGGTGTCTGGCCAGTCCTTTGCATTTCTGAGTTTGAGTCTGAGGCAGCTGCCTGCTTGCATTGTCTTCCTTTTGCCTGAAAGACCCTGACAGGCTCTCATCCCTCTGTGGGCTCTTTCTTTCAGGGTCTAATTTAAAAAGAGTTAAGGGAGGTACTGATTCCTCCTCACGTCCTTAATCAGAGGAGGTCAAAGATGGGAATCAGTGTGTGACTATGGCACGAACTAGCACTCTTGTAAACAGTAACCTAATTCGTCCCTGATAGCAGTATTACCTTGACAGAAAGGCTTCTTCCTCACTTGCAAATGAAATTGTCATTTGCTTCTCTGGGGGCAGGGGAGGGGACGGGGGACGGGGGTTGGAAGTAGGAGTAAGGGGATTTGGATCCACTGACTTTTAAGAACTAGGGACTTTTAAAATTCCAGAATAAATCTCTTATCTTTTGCAGGTGCTTGGCTGCTTGCCTGTTATCAGTCCTCCCTCCCTTCTTCCTTTCTTTTGGAGGACCACAGACAGGGTCAGAGTTAGGGTCAGGATGAGAGCTCTGAAGCCACGTGGTTTTTCCCTCTGACACTGCCGTCTGCACTGGGTCTCTCTGCAGACCCCTGTCCATCGTTGTAGGTCACTCCCACAGACCCTAGACATTCACCACGGACCCGAGGCATTCAAAAGGATGCAGTTCTCTGAGCTGTCTGGCAAACGGAGGCCCAGATTGTAGCTTATTCTGTGACTGAAGTTTCACCCGGGGGTCTGCCGAGAACGTGAAGGGGATTTCTTTATTTAGCACCGGCTTTAGGATATTTCAATGTGGGATATTTCTTCCATCAAGGACCTTGATAACAAAGACCAGACTACAGCCCTAGGGGAGCAGGTAGCTTCTGTCTCATTATATGCGTGGCTTTTACTGTTTGGAGAGCCTTTTGCCAGTACACATTTTCTCGTGAACTAGGAAACCAGAGCCCGGGTGTGATGTATTATTGATAGGATTGTAATTTACTCTTCTCAGGTTGTATCTACAGTGTATACCATTAGCACAACCTATGAAATTACCAGTGGTTGTATATATTTGTCTGTTCAGGTTTGGCTTAATGATATTTGCCTTTTGCCTCAATAAAAGATCATGAATAAAGCGAGCAGGGCAACATTGCTTGTTGTTGCAGGGGAAATTTGATTAAATCATTTTCTCTGTGTTGCGTTGTGGCGAGCCATGCTTTGCAATGAAGATATGGGACATAAAATAGCGGGGGCTGGATGGGGAAGACGGATGGGGCAGTTCGCTCCAGCTCACAGCACATGCTGGCTTCCCTGGCAGGTGGCTCCGGGCTGGCTAACGCTCCTTCCGAATGGGAGATTAACCACCCTGCCCGTGCTGCACCAGCAGGGGGAGGGGGCAGTTCAGACTCTTGTGTCCCTGCTGCGGAAGATGGTGTTGGGAGTGCGATTTGGGGTATGGAGACCCAACAGTGCATCACGTAGAGCGTAGAGGAAAATATTTTGGAGAAATGCTTATTCCTCTCGTCTCCTGCCCTCAGTCTGGGAGCCCTGTATTCCTGAGGGGCGGAGTCCCAGGAAGGGGTGGAGGGGTGAAGAGGCCCCTCCCCTCAGAGGTCACTGGCTGGGGGAGGGGGCTTCGATACCCAAGTGACAGGCGTCCATCTGTAAAGCTGGACTCTCCTTTATAGCCGGCTCGTAAGAAAAACACCACTCGGCCAAGCCAGGGGCATCTACTGACTTTTGCCATTTGGGGCACATTCTGGAGGTGAAAACCGGTTTTTCTGAAGTCTTGTCAGGGGCAGGCTTTGTTCAGATTTTGCCTCTTTAGTGGACTGGCTCCCTGAAGGAGCCCCTGTTTACCTGAGGAAGGGGCAATTCACAGAAAGGCTTGGGCATCTCCTCAGTAACCGGGTGGGACTTCCTTTGGACTTAGGGGCCCACCCTCTTCCCCACAACCTTCTTCTTCCCTAAAGAAGAGACGTGGAGAAATAAAAAGGCAAATCACACAGGACTGTAAAGCCAATGAAATCAATGCTAAATCTCTCAAAGCAAATCATAGAGCCTGACAGCTGAGAAGTATTATTTGTTTTTTCGCCTTCCAGATTTCCACCAAGCCTGGTGTTTTAATCATATGTCTTGGGGAGAAGAGACCCATATAAGGGCAATTACAATGGATAAATGATTAAATGTTAGACCTGACATTTTTATGTGTCAAATATGTTGAAGTGCATTAACCTTTACAGAATTTGCACCCGTACTATACGAGAAATATCTTGTATAGCGTCTCAAATATCTGCAATCTGCCCTCACTTAAATCTTACTTACATTTATTTTATTACAATATAAATGGGTTTTAGACATCTTAATAGAGTTTTTTTTACACCATTCTGCAGGTCCTGCTGGCACTGCAGGGAGGCTGAGGGCAGTAGGGCTCCTTGCTGATTTCAAACAGTGTTCCAGCCACCTGCCTGGAGAACCCAAGGAGAGCAGGGATTCTGTGTCGGTTGTTCAAGCCCACGTCTCTGTTTTAGCTCAAAGGGGAGGTGACTTAGAAGGCCAGGGAGTCGGCATCCAACAGCATGAATCACAGAGACAGAAAACTTTTAATTTTTATGAGTTACAGAAAACACACGCGTCCATAGCATTCATTTGAGAAAGAATAAGCAGATCCCATCTGTGGTGCTTTTGCCAATCTGCCCATCGCCCATCCCATCTGCGGAAGGATACTCACAGCAGATGTCTGCATCTCTCACACCTCTCACTGGGCCTTTCCTTTTCCAAGTCAAAGCTACGCTTGCAGCTGCTCTGGTGTCAGTTCCACGCCTCCTGAACTTCACTCCACTGAAATCTGGTTGGGTATGAGACAGACTCCGGTGGAATGAAGGACAAGAGAAGCACATGGACGGTCTGAGGTCTTTTTCTCAGAGGGTGGGCCACGTGTCAAGCCTGGCCTCTGCACGCAGGGTTGTTGCCTGGCCGAAAGCCTTCGGGATCTTTGAATCACAGACTTGGGAGGTGTGGGAGATCTGAGTACTCACATCTTCCCCATGATCACTTCCTCCCAGGAGCTGCAGAGATCCAGCTCACCAAGATCCCCCTGTGTCTGCAGCACCAAAGATGCTGAGTGGTGGGGATGGCCTGCGGGACTGGGACCCTTGCCGTTTCTTGCCCTGGAAGCAGCCATTCCACACCAGTCCATGTGGAAGCTTCTCTGTGTTTACCTAGATGGATGCTGGTCATCCTCCTCTTTGGTCTGTGTCCCCCTGCGTGGGCCGTAACTGAGCTTGGTCCTGGCTACAGAAGGCAGGTGTTCTGAAAGTGCTTTAGAAGAATCCATCTACTGTGCACTTGCTTACCAAGGCGGAGGGAGGCAGGGGCGGGGGCGTTGCCCTCCAGAACACACTGTCCAGAAAGCGTGAACAGCACTTGGCAGGCCCATCTGCGGGTGCGAAATGGGAGGAAGAATGGCCGGCTGGAGCCAGGCACCCTGGTCGGGGCTGGGGCAGGAGGGCACATGAGGGTGAGCCTTCTTTTTCTTTCTTTCTTTTTTTTTTTGCGGTACACGGGCCTCTCACTGTTGCGGCCTCTCCCGTTGCGGAGCACAGGCTCCGGACGCGCAGGCTGAGCGGCCATGGCTCACGGGCCCAGCCGCTCCGCGGCATGTGGGATCTTCCCCGACCGGGGCACGAACCCGTGTCCCCTGCATTGGCAGGCGGACTCTCAACCACTGCGCCACCAGGGAAGCCCTTTCCGTTTTTCTTTTTGTTTGTTTGTTTTTGTTTCTTTTTTTGAGGGTGAGCCTTCTTGCTCTCACTCCTACAGACTCATCTAGGATGGCCACTTTCCGGGGGCCCCCCATGCTTTCCCAAACTTCCTGGAAATGGCACCAGTACATCTTCTCGGGGCTTGGGGATGGGGAATGTGGAGAGGGAGGCCATAACCTGGATTTCAGAGACTGATAAACAGAGAGGATGGAAACCCTCTGAGAGCTCTCTGTCCTCCTACAAAGAGATGCCATCCACCCGTTGCTATGTAGTTACTGCCCCTCCCCTTCCTCGCTGTGTTCAGACGTGCCCTGGGCTCAGTGTAAGCCCCATAAAAGGCTGTTCTCAGCACCGACTTGCTGACTGGGTGAGTTAGGGCAGATCCACCCTGTTGTTTGGAATACTTTCTTCCCGGGGCTTGTTCTGGCCCAATGCAGGGAGGCAGCGGCTTGTAACATGGCTCCCCACCCCCCATCCAACCCCCTGGGCGTTGGGCATCTCAAAAAAGGCTCTTCAACAAGGGCTCGGGGTTCCAGCCATTGCTGAGGCAGAGCCCCACTTTCCTTGGTCAGGGCGAACACAGGGTGTGCTCTGGGCAGGGATCTGGGTACCGGGAGGAAGGAGGCTGGCCCATCCTCTCCCATCAGGCTTCTTCGTAAGCACGCGTGGCTCTCAATCATGAGAGAGAAATGTGCCCCACTTGTGAATGATCTAGATGATATGGTCCCCCTGCACTGTCTTTGAACCATTTCATAGTTAAAGGAAGAAAGAGACCAACCTGTTTGGCTCTGATAAATGATGGCAGGCGATGATGGGAGGAAATAGCTCTGGGATGGAAGGATTCTTTGCTTTCTCTCTGGATTTCAGCCCAAATCAGAGAGCACAAGGGACAATTCCTCTCCCTCCAGACCTCCCTTACCCCACTCTTACCCCTCCCAACATGTACCGTCCACCAGATTCTTCAAATCCTCAATCGGAGTGTGCAGAGAGCATCACCCTCATATGGGGTCCTTAACCTCCAGGGTGGATACTCCAGTGATGGCAGAGTCTGTAAAAGCACTTTAACTGTGAAAGGCCGTGCAAATAGGAGGTAGCACTGATATTAGCGAGCCCAGAAAAGGCAGGCCCTTCCCTTATCACCCTCCCCTCACCCTACAGACCTGCAGCTGCAACATGACAGACAGGAAAGGATGAGCTGAAACCTGTATCAGGAACCTTGACCCACTCTGGACCCCATACCTCAAGTTCAAGATTCTTCTGCCCAATATGCCTTCGCCAACTTGATGTCCCAGTGACCTTTGCCTTGGCCACGTGCATTGTGGGGTTTGTTTAGAGAAGCAAACCACACATGTATTTGGCTATAGAGTAAGTTCATCCCCTGACTGCCCTCCTGTGCTGCCCAACCGCCTTCAGGACTGTGCCTTAAATGACTTCCTAATAAAACCAACTTGGACATGAGAACCAAAGAACGGAACCCAGGCCCTGAATCTCCTGTTAGGGCTGCACCCTCTAGCCCAGGACTGAAAAGCCAGTCAGCCCCCTGTTCCTCTCATTGGGTAAATTTTCACGAAACCAGACAGAACTGCAATCAGGGTACTTAACTGGTTAGCTCCCACCTCACCACACCAGTTCCGATTATCAGGGAGATTTATTGCCTGGGATCTCTGGCAGTCTCCGAGAGAACATGGAACTGACTGGGGATTTGGTGAACATACAGCAGGTTCAGTTCTTTTAGCCTTGGGGGAGGTTGATAACCAACTTCCAGGGGCTGTGGCTTCTTCCACAGCTCACTCTCTTCTCTTTTTGCCCAATGATTCTCTTAATGGAGCCTCTTGGCTTTGGTTTTCCCATGCCCCCCACCCCCCAATCCAGAGATTTCAGACTCACCTGTCAGTATGAGTGTCTGTACCTTCAGGTAACAGGGCCTCCTCTGAGCTTGATTCAAAACAATACATAGATTTTTTTCATCAGATAATTCAGAACAAAGGGATGGCTGGAGACTCATGCGCATGAGAGGAAGAAAAGGAATTCCAAGTCTTGGAATGTTCTTTCACTCCTAAGGTTTGAGGACCGGGAATAAGAAACGAGGAGCACTTACTGTATAAAGTGTCCAGCTGAGCAGGCCCGTGCAGAACAGAAATGGGTCCTGAGTGAGGGCAGGTGGGGGCCGGTCCTGAACAGTCACTTTACCTTTAATTAAAAAAGCATATGAAAGCAGAGGAAAGGGGAGATGGAAGAGAGGGGAGCAAATTCAGCCAGAAAGAAAGAGCTTGGAGTACGGTGGGGCTCAGTTGAACTTTCAGCACAGACAATAAAAGAGAGAGAAGCCGGTTTTTCCAAGGCAAAGGTGAAGAAGTAGGACTCAGCCCCTTTCAAGGAGGTGGTGCTAGTTCCACACTTTATTTATGCACCTCTCCGCCAAGCTTCGGGTTACCTGCCGAGCCCGCCCAATGCGGAGAGGCCTGGGCCGCTGGCTCCGCCTCTCAGCACCCACACCCCCTGGGGGCCAGGAATGGCGAGGCCCTTCTGCACCTAACCTCGCTTTCTTACTGTTCTGTAAACACCAGAAAAAGGAGGGGAGGTCTCTATCCTTGGAGAGACTCAGGTGATCTGAGCGCTGTTCCTGGCCTCCCAGAAACCTGGGGAAGGAAGAAAGGGAATCTCAGATCTTATCCCGGCTAGGAGGGGCTGTGTGTGTGTGTGTGCGCGCGCGCGCGTACGTGCGCGCAGGTAGTGGAACTGGATGGCCTCTGGAGCTTTTAGCCGTACTCCTGGGTCCTAGCTCTACGCAGTGCACATCAGGAATCCAGCAGAGATCCGCCACCCCATCCAGGGACCCTTGGGTCCGAGGAGAGGCCCAGCCAGTGGGTTATCCTGGCATTTAGTACAGAGTGAGTTTGCTGCGCTCCTCGTGAAGAGTAAGAGGCTTTTATAATCCAAGAGGCTTTCAGACCCTCTTCTCTTTCATTCCAGGGGGTGGGGAAAAACACTACCCTGTGTGAGAGGAAGTTGGGAAGAGACAAAAGGAATTGGAGAAAGAGCCAGACAACTCATGAGGAACATTAAGGAGGTTGGTCTATCAACCACTGATTATTTTAATTCCCCTTCCCCCTCTCCTCCCCATCTCCTTCTTCCCTCTCCCCATTTCTCCCTCTTGCCACACCGGGAGGGCAACGGCACTTGAAGTCTCCTCAGATGTGGTGTATTTTGCCGAGACTCCTAGCCTGACTTCCATGTGCTCTTAAGGCAGATCTGCTGGTGCTCAGGGAAAGTAGATTCCTCCCCCCTCCCAGGAAAGGAGGGGAATTAAAGAACCCAATTTATAGGATATCGCGGGGCCGTGCTGTCCCACAGCGCTTCTTAGAACCCAAATTCTCTCTCTGCTCAAAATCTCTTCAAACATCAACCAATCCAAACTTCTTACCAAACAGATGGGAAAACTGAGGCTCTAAGAGGAGAATTTCTGTCTCAAGTTCATGCAGCCAGTGTAGGGTTAAGATTCAAATATACCTGGATCTCCTGGCTTCCATTAAAGGGCTCTTTACAGCAGACACTCCGTGATTGCCTTCCCCAGTTCTGGAGGGCCTTGCGTCTGCCTGGAGCATTCTGCACTCTTTCTGGAAGAAGAAAAAGTTCCACTGGGGCTCATGGGAGGGAGATTTTCCAGGTGAGAGCTTTCTTAAGTCTATGGACTCCTCCCCCAGACCATCAGGGCACATCATTTCCCTGACATCTGGACTCAGTTTGCCTTATCACAGCCTCAGCTCTTCCATTTCCCAGCCAGTAATGTAGACTGAGAGGTAGAGATGACCAAGATGAGCCACACTTGTGGAGTAGAGACCCCGTGCCCTTGTCCATCCCTCCCTCCCTGTATTTCATTCATTCACTCTCTGTGCCCTTGTCCATCCCCCCATTTCATTCATTCACTCTCTGTGTCCTTGTCCATCCCTCCCTCCCTGTATTTCATTCATTCACTCTCTGTGCCCTTGTCCATCCCCCCCATTTCATTCATTCACTCTCTGTGTCCTTGTCCATCCCTCCCTCCCTCTATTTCATTCATTCACTCTCTCCCTCACTGCCTCACTCCACGATGGCATCAACTCTGTAGCAGGTGAGTGAGGGACTGTGCTTACCCTTGAGGAACTCCCAACTTAGTTACACATGTACATGGACAGACAGAAAAAACAGGCCAATGAGAAAAACATGATGAATACCCCCCAAAATGAAGCTGCCAACTTTTGTCTGTGAGATTCAGGGAAGGTCCCACAGAGAAGGGACACCTGAGCTGACTCTGAAAAGACGAGGAGGGAACAGGAAGTTGGTAAGGACCTGGCTTGAATGAAAGACCTGAGGAAGGAGCCCTCGCCCTCTAGTTCAGAAGCTCACCCTGCTCCCAGGTAGGACTAGAGGTAGGTGGCTCGCTGCTGGCCCCAAAATGTGGGGTGAAGGGAAGGGAACGAGGGGTACCGAGGGCAGAAAATAGGCACAAATCCTGCTGGTCAGATTCTTTCCCCTCCAGGGGTTATCTTAGTTCTCTGAATTTGTTCAGCAAAATGGGAACAAATTATAGCCCAGCTGACATGGCCGGGAAAGTCTCACCTGCCCTTTATTAGTAGTAGTATTATCTACCTTCCCCTCAACTTGATTCACAAGGGTCCAGGAGGATGCTCTGTGGACTGGCTGGACACTGGTTTGTATGGCGGGTCAACAAGGGGGTGGGAAGCACATCAGGGTGGCTTTGCTGAAAGCCTCCTGTCTCCCCACCCCTGGGTCTGGCTCTTTGTTCCAAAGTCAGCTTGAGAGGTAAAAGCCCTAGGAGTCCTTCTTGCCCCCAGACTTCTAGGTCCGCGTCTCTAAGAGGCTTTCCCCAGACTCTTTCAAGGGTTGCCGCCCTGCCTACCTGCCTGCGAGTGTGTGCTTGTGGGCAGAGGAGAATGGACTGGGGAGGGCAGGGCTGTTGGGCTGGGAGCACGGGGCTCCCATCTCCACTCAGGAGCTGGCCATTCTAGCGGGATTTGCTCATTTTCTCCAACTGAGCTGCACATTTTGGTTTGACTGTGTATCCCTGATCCTGACTCCTTCTCCCCTCACCATGCCTGAGTCAGGCTGCTGTGCTGTGAAGGATCTTTGGTCCACACATGCCTCTCTGGGTCCTGGAAACCCACAAAAATTCCCTCTACTCTGACCTCCAGCCCCTTAACTGACGGTCACCTCTTTATTTCTGAAGAAACAGGCAAAAGACTGCAAAGTCTCCCAAATGTTCTAGTACCTGATTCAATTAGATTCTGGTTACAAGCTCATCGAAGTTTGCAGCTGTACCTCCACACCTTGCGCTGTGCCTGAGGTCTTCCTTTGAAGGTCTGGAATCAGCTGCAATTCTTTCTACTGGGGAGGGACAGCAGAGGAGCTTCCAAAGAGCCCTGTTGTACAACATTTGGAGCGGACTGCCCTCTTGGAGTGAAACAGGAAGGATAGTATGACACAAAGAGACAGCTTATTCCCAGGAACCTGCTGGGGACATCAGTGCCTATGCCTGGGGGACGGGGAGGGCCCCCTTCGGCTGCCTGCAGACTGGAGCTTTCATTACCAGCTTTCCACTGGTCCTGGGCCTCCACTCTACATATTGAAGAGTCAGGGGGACCTCTTCCTGAGAAGTTTCTCAGGGCCCAAAGTCAGGAGGAATGCATGCTAAGTCATCTGCCTCTACCTAGTTCTGTACTTTGGCTCAGAAAGTAACTGCACAAATGTAGGGTAGGGAAGACGTGATTCAGCAGCAACATAAATAGAAAACAAAACAAAACAAAAAACTTAGGATTTGAGCTTATGGTAAGCTTTATGGGACTCAATGTTTTGATATGGCTGCCCAAAGGGGAAACTCTATCTTTGGTTGTATTGTTAGAAATATGAGACCAGAAACAAGGGAGGTGATATTCCTACTCTGTACTGCTCAGATTATACTTGGTTTACTATGTTTGGTTATGGGCTCCACATTTTAAGAGGGGTCAAAACAAGTCTGAAAGTGAGAAAAAAATGATCAGAATGGTGAGAGGACTTGAACATAGATCACTCTGACAAAAGATTAAGAGACAGGGGCTGATTAGTCTGCAGAAGCAATTACTGGGGAGTAGAGGGAGGGATATGATAGATGTTTTCATCAATACATGAAGGTGTGCCATGTAAAAGAGGTTTATATTTGTTCCTAGTGGTCTCATGGGATGGAATGAGGGGTAACTTCTTTTCCTATCCCCTGTTCCCTATAGAAGTAGCTTCTTAGAAATAGACCACAAAGGACACAGGCAGGCAGCGAAAGAAACCTGATGGTTCTGGAGTCCATAGAGCCCCTCAGAGAGGATAAACGCTCACCCCAGAGTGGAAAGACTAGGCATGCTTTCTGCATACACCCACCGGGTGGTACAGAACACCTGTCTGAACAGGTGGAGCCAAAGCCCTAAACCCAAGTCAATAAATCAAATGGAGGCCCCTTCCTGCCCTCGTGAATACACCTTCCCTCCCGCTTCATGGTATCTCCTTAGTTGACTTGCCTGGTGCAAGTGTTGTGCCCTCAGAAGTTGAGTTTGGGGTTGCTTTTCACTAGCCAGCCCTTTGTACGTTGACTGTTTCCCGACATCACATCCCCACTCTGCACATACGATCCTGCGATCAGTGCACACCTCTATAATACATTACCTTATAGGTATTGATTTCTTGTCTTTCTGTCTCTCTAGACCTTGAACCTCTTTAAAGAAAGCCAGCACCTAGAAGTTCCTGGCTTGTGGTAAGTGCTCAGTAAACATTTGTTGACTGGGTGAAGGTGAGGAGAGGCCTGAACTGGGAATTCTGACCCTCTGTTACTGAGGGGACTTGGGGTCTGGGGCTAACACCGCCACCTCCAACTCCCCTGGCCCCATTACACTCCAATATGGATCAGAACTGTCCCAGAGTTTCAGGACCTGCCACCAGATGTTTTCCTGCTCTGGGAGATCTGACGGCTTGTTGTTCTCTCGTCTATTTCTGGGCTGGGGCTGGAGACCCCTCATTCCTGAGGTGGGCACATTCTCTGGAAGCTGTAGAGGCAGCAAGGCGGGCTGAAGCCGGCCCTGTTGTGGGTCTCCTTTCCCAGGCCCCTCCCTCCCAAGGCCTAACCTAGTCCTTCAGGTGAGAGAAACAACTTCGAGGCCTGCCCACATGCCCCTCCTGGACAGAAGAGAGATCCCAGGGGACATTATGGTGCATGAAAGCAAAATCATTTGTCTCTAGCACATTTGTCACTCTGGACATTTCCTACAGTTATTGGCTCCAAAAAAAAGTCTCTCCAACTTGCTTGGAGGTTTTCTGGGTTGGGGGAACTTCCATTTCCATGGAGAATGGTTGTTTGAGATTTTATTTTTCTACATCAACATCTGAATACCACTTTAGGAAAGCAGAGGGGTGGGGGAGCATTCTTAATAGAAGAGGCTTTGAAAAGCTGAAGCAGTTCATGTTATTTGACATCAAGAGCAGAATCAAAAAACACCGAGCTAGAGACAGCTTGCACCTTCCTCTGTCCTCTACTCGTGGCCCTCATCATTTGGAGAACTAGAGGGTTTGGAGAACACAGAGGAGAGACAGGTGTCATTTGTTCACTGATAACTTCACTCAACCTTTCTTGTGCACCTACTATGTGCCAGATACTCTATCAGATGCTGGAGATCAGTGGATGGCTAAGATTGAGCCCCTGGACATAAAGACTTTACAGTGCAGTGAGGGAGCCAGTGTGGTGACATGGGCCACAAGAGGGAGGGGCAAGGACAGTAGCCCCTGTGCTAGCTAGCACTGTAGCAGCCAAGAGGGAGGAGCCTCTGTCCCTGCCTTGTATATCAGTAAGGCTTCACGGAAGAGGTTCTACCCAAATGAGCTCAGAAATATAAGAGAAAATGTGCCAACTGGAGAAAAGAGAGAATTTGGTGTGGGGACTCCTTGGGGTGGCAGGGCTGAGCAGGGGTGGGTAGGTTGCCTTCTTCCTAAAGAAAAAGATAAAAAAGTGCAAGCTCTACCCTGGGTCACTGCCCAGACAGCAGGTTTACTACCTGGGGGATCTGGAGTGAAGTATGGAAGGGGATTGAAAGAGCCCACGCTGCCTAGGAGGAAAAAAAAAAAATCTAGCCAAACTTCATCAGCACCTCTGCAAGGTGGACCTACACAGGTAATCAAGTTTGGCAATCTCTGTTGGCTGCCTCACCGCGTGTTTCTGTGTGTTTCATGAGATGCCAGTTAGAATTTGCTAAATAAAGAGGGAAGATCAGCAGTAGAGGGGCGAGTTTTAATGGGGAGAAACTGACTGGTGAGCTGGTAAAGGGAGACAGATAGACTTGAGGCCACCAGAATGCTTAGCTCGGCACCAGGTAGGGTTGGCCCGCACATGAGTGTCTGTGCCCACGTGTGCACGTGTACCTGAAGCTAATTAGAGCATCAGGGCATTTTAGCCCAGTTTACCTGCTAGTCACAGAAAAGCGATTAGGTGGGCAAAATGAATGAGGTAGAAAAAGAGGCGGAGCATTGGACAGTTGCAAAACTTTTCTGTGAAAGGTTCCAACCCTTGCTGAGTTGTTGGAGGGGGAAGTAAGCCAAGTTTGGGTCTCTCTTCTACCTGCCACTCTTAGAAGAAATAATTGGAAACCAAACCTTCAGGTGGGGAGTCGTTTTGGGGCTCGGAGCTCAAGTCTCTGCTCTCAGACGCTGGCGGGTGCCAGCTCATCCGTCAGGCATAGTCCTGGAGAAGCCGGCGCTGGCGCTGAGTTCAGCAGTTCTGAGCAATAGAACAATAAACCAGTCCGGGAGCCCTGTTGCTGCAGCGGAGTGGGGTAATCCTACAATTTAATAAGCAGGAACACACAGCAGGACTGAAGCAAATTGTTTGGAGGTGATGAGATTGCAGCACCTTGCTGGGCCAGAGAGAAGCCTGAGAGAAGGAGTTTGGGGTTTGTCATGCTGGGGTGGGGGATGGGATGAGGGCAAGCTGAGGAAGAATCAGGCCAGAGCTTTACCGGTAACCCTGGGATTCACATTCCAAAGGCTAGGAGGATGGATGACCTAAGTCTATTCAGCGTCATTTGAAACTCAGGATGGGGTGGAGGACTCACTCTTACTGAAGTGGGGCTGAACCAGGTGTTAGGCAGTGAGACCCCCCTCTGGGTTGGGCAGAGGGGTCAGACTCCATTCATTGCTAATGGTGCCATTTAGTCAAGTCGCTCTGTTTCCTCATCTGTAAAATGGGCATAATAGTGATGCCTGGATAATGCATGGGTATATTCTCCTAAAACTGTGAAGGCTTTCAGAATCATGATGAATGTTTATCACACCTGAGATTCCAAAATGTTAAAATGCAGAGTTTTATGGACTCGAGTTGCTAAGTATATCCTGTTTTTGGGTTCTGTGTTTGGCACTGAGGACCTGGCTGGTATTCCCCAGTTTTCCTCAACCCAACCCAGAGATGTACTGCAGCTGTGAGAGCCAATTGTTAACATTTCAGGAAATAGTTTCCCATCTGGTTGTTAAATGTGTTGGTAGCTTGAAATCAGCCACCGTGGAGGTACTTATACCATGCTACAAATCAGGGTCCTCCTGAGAGTTTGTTGTTAAGCATTTACGAGCACACCTCAGATCTCATCTTTCCCTCTTCACTGGTTTTCCACGTTGCTTCCCTAGGGCCAGCTTCCCTGCCTGTTTTTCTCCTCAGCAACACTGAGCACATTGGAGCAGGGATGCTGAGGGCCCTGAGGGGGGCCTGGTTCTGGTCCTGCAACCCAGGCTCCAGTCCCACTGGGCTGCTTCCTGTTTCCAGTAGATGCTATCCACATCATCCACATTTTTTTTTTAACTCTGTGTGTGTGTGTGTGTGTGTGTGTGTGTGTGTGTGTTTTAGGGTGTATAAGGTTTTGTTTTGGTTTTTTATTGGGGTATAGTTGTTTTACAATGTTGTGTTAGTTTCTGCTATACAACAAAGTGAGTCAGCTATATGTATACATATATCCCCTCCTTCTTGGACCTCCCATGTCACCCATCTAGGTCACCACAGAGCACCGAGCTGAGCTCCCTGTGCTATACAGCAGGTTCCCACTAGCTATCTATTCTACACATAGTCGTGTATATATGTCAATCCTAATCTCCCAGTTTATCCCACCCCCTCCTTCCCCCACACCCCACCCCGGGTCCACACATCCGTTCTCTACAACTGCATCTCTATTCCTGCCCTGCAAATAGGTTCATCTCTGTGCTTTTGATTACACTCTTCTCTCCATGAATGACTCTCTTATGATGGTTATGCCAGGCTTTCCTATAATACTCGTGGCACAGACATTTTACAGATATGGAAACTGAGGTTAAGTTGCATGAGGTAACTTAACTAGGAGGTGTTAGGATTGAGATTTGAGAAGAGATTTTTCCTGACTCCTTGGGCCAGGGCTTTTGCCATTACTCTTCCCATCACATTTTCATACCTGTAGTCATTTTCCTCGTCCCCACGGAACCCAGCACAATGCCCTGCACAGTGTCAGGGTTTAATTCCTGCATGATGAATTGACTAAAACTTCACTTCCTCTCAGTCATGTATTTTTTGTGACAAAAATGAGGTGGGGATTAGGGAGGAATCATAGCATGATATTACTTCTACAAAATCAACCTTGTCTTCAGCAAAGCCCTGAGGATATTTTCCCCCAGTAGGTACTTGGCTAGATGTTCCCTTCAGAGTGAAGCCTGGAGTCTGTGTGAAGGCAGTTGAAAGGGTTTCAACAGAAATGGACATGTCTGTGGACTTTCAGCAGAAGAATATTATTTAACAAAATGTGCAGGTATGATATTGCATGTGTCAGACCTTCCAAGCTTTAGTAAAGTTTTTCTGCCTCTTGTTCGTGTTGTAGCCAGGACAACAATTGAACATTTCCCTTAAATCTGAGGATGGGGGATCCACGTGAGAATGAAAAAAGGACAAGTAAATGGGCTTTTGGCAATGAATAAGAGATGCTTCACCACGATGAAGAGCGGCCCCCGCTTGCCACAACTCGAGAAAGCCCTCGCACAGAAACGAAGACGCAACACAGCAAAAATAAATAAATAAATTAATAAACTAGTACCCCCAACATCTAAAAAAAAAAAAAGAGAGATGCTTCCAAAGGTTTTCGTTGTAGATTTCATTTATTTATTTATAAGTGTTCCTTTCATCCCCACCTCAAGAAAAAACATAATAAAAGTAGGGAATGGTAACAATTTAACAATGAGAGTTTCCTATTTCTCCATATGCTTAGTGCCTAATTCTATTTGGGTTTGGAGATATGCATCCATTCTTATTTCTCAACCAGTTTCAAAGGAAATAAGAGACACCTCCAGACTCCTGTCTTTTCTGAACCGTAAGAGAGCCAATGCCACACAGTGGTCAAGAGGCACCAGTTGGGTTGTCCTCTGATGGCAAGTCAAGAGCTAAGTGTATCTACTTTCCCATGAAGGTTCTGCCAGGTCGATGGTCAGTGAAATTATAGGTTTACCTCTGGCCAATGTTTTGAAGAACCGCGGTGTTCCTATTCTTTTCCAGCTAAGCTCTGATGTGTGCAGACTCCCTGTAATTATGGTATACTTGGATTTAACTATAGAGGTAGAATTAGTTTTCAACCAAGTCCCCCTCAAATAATTTGTTGCTTATTAGAAAGAAAGGGTAATCGTACTGGCTTTAGTGGCATGTATGGCTCCCCCCAACTCCCCAAGGGAGAAGAGAATTGCTGGTATGAACCCCAGCAATTTAGTGGGGTTGGTTGAATCACAGCGCCCTTGTATCTTAGCTCTGAACATTCCAGAAGGTTCACTTCCTCTAAAAAGGAAATCAGAGGTGAGGCCTTCCTAGGGTCCCAAAGGGAAATGTTTCAATCTTTCTCACTCCTGTGGTGAGGAGATTATTCTCAACTTCCAGAATTGATAAACTGGAGGGGCGAAGGGGTGTATGGATTGAACCTGAGAATGGGTTAGGGCCACAGATGTAAATTAAGTGGTTTCACATAAAATTCCGGATTTCAGCTTCCCCTTAAAAAAAAAAAACAAAAACAACTTTCAATCCTGGGCCGGAAGTTCTTCATTACGACATTCTGCTGGACCTTGAATCTCAGGCCCTTTCGAGAAGGCAATGAGTTTATCACTTGCCTTCCAGCCCTCATCACTCATTTACTTAAACATCTTGACTGTTGGCATTTGAATGATTTGTATCCTTGGGTCCCTCTCTGTCTCTCTGTCAATTTGCACCCTCCCACCCCACTATCTCTCAGTAATATGAACTCATCTTTTATTGAAGGCAGTGTGATGTAGTGCAAAGAAGAAGGTCTTTTGAGTCAGAGAAACTTATTTAAATCCCGGCTCCCTTGTTCACTAACTGTGTTACTTTGGACGAACAGCTTTACATTTCTGATCGCTGTTTCCAGATCTGAGACTTAGCTAATACCACATCACAGACTGGTGTGAGCCCCAGCACAGTCCTTGGCAGATGGTGAATGGTCAATAAATATTAGTTTCCCATGTTCTCATTCTGCCTTGAATGGAAGCAGTGAAGAATATTGGTATCAGCCAATGTCACAGACTCCATACACTGAAAGGCAACTGGGGACATTGTCTTGTTTACTTCTCAGCCTCCAGCTTAGCTCTCACACACAGGTGAAACACAGAGAGAGGTAAACCCCCTTGCTCAAGGTTACTCAGTGAATAACAAATAAACCCAAGTGTCCTGGGCTCTCAGCCGAGGGTTCATTTCACTCAGGACAGCCTCCCAGACCCACACACAGATTCTTTCCAGCAGAATTGAAGATGGAGTGAGTGTGGGATTTCTGTTGCTTGGGGCCTGAGGAAACGGTTGCAGACAATGAGTGGTTTGAATGTCTGAAAAGAAGCATCAGGGAGTGATCTGAATTAATCATGCTATTGTTGCAAGATATAACCAGGGTGTTCATAAGCTCTGCTTTGCCATCTCACTCTTTAATGAGGCAGGTTGCCTTACCTTCCTTTTGAGGTGACTGTGCAATAAAGGTGCACCATCTAGGTCAGCACCTTAACTCAGCATTTCTGGCTGAGTCTTAAAGTGAAGTAAAATAATATCAAATAGCTGACCGAGGCTCTTCTCCCTCCCATCACCAGGATCCCTTATGTACTATGTGGCCATCAGATATGTGTCTTCACTTGCAAATGGCTCCAGGGATATGGTTAAGTTGAGACCAGGTAGGGTCTCGGACAATAATGCCACCTTCTCATAAGGTGATTCAAACTGCCTGAGGTCTGGAAGTTAGAAGACCAGGATTCCAGGTGCCCACCTGCTACTAAGGAGCTGTGTGACCCTGGACAAGTCACTTCACATCTGTGGATCTTAGTTTTCTCATTTGTCAAGAGATGGGGCTGGAGAAGACAGACTCTAACGCTCCATCCAGCTCCAACAGTCTTAGATGATTATTAATGTAGAGCTTCACTCTTCAGAAGGTTGCAGGTAGACTTTGGAAAGGACCCAAATCAAGTTGCTGAAAGACAGGAGGAAAGTTATGACCCTAGTACGGGTCAGAGAGAGGCAGGGGTAGCGGAATTAGATTCCATGATTTTTTATTTACAGCCCTTGGGAATCCCAATGATCTTGAAGAATGCCAGGCTGCTGAGTTGTGTCAGCTGAACACAGTGCAGGGGTCGGAAGATGGTGCCACATAGGTGGGCGATGAGGCAGAAGGTAGAAGGCTTTGCAAGTCCATCCTTGGGTTTGTAGACTGAGCAGTGCATCCTTGGGAAGTGGGTCTCACTCAGACTCCCTACCTCAGAAATGTAGATGTGGGAAGATTGTATGTGAGTAGGGGATGAGATTTTAATAAGGCTCACTCTTGATCTTTAGTTGGGATCAGACCAGAGATAGGAGTGAGGAGAAAAGTGGTGATGGATTTCTCTTTCATAATTGACTGAGTGGTTTCCAACAAAGCATTTGGTCTCTCCGAATCTCTGGGGTTGATGTCCTTCTTGAGGCTAACCTGAATCTGTTCCTTGAGTGTATCCAAGTCTTTGAGTAGAGAGGCTTTAGCCAGAGCCAGAACAATGCATGGGTATTGATTTTTTGACATGTGACCTTGAACTTGGCTTAGGATCACCATGAAGTGGAGCTCAGCATTTCTTCTGTTGCCTGTATCCTGCGGAGCTCTTGAAGTTGTCCAATAGCTTGAGAAATTAGAAAATCCCTGTGGAAATGCAGAGGCAGATTTGAATCGGCCTGGACTGGGTTGGATCAGTCGTGGTTCTGCTAGGACTCTGACTCCAAGCCAGCTATGCCCTCCCTTGCTTTCTTGAAGATGTAACTTCATGTTGCACCCTTACAGATGCTGTTTATAGCACCCACTGGTTCCTCTGACCACATGGATCACCATCCCTGACTTATTTCTCTCCTCCTATCTTACTGTACCCATCCTTTAGGCTGCTGTATGGCCTTCATCATGTTTTTTTCCCCCAGCTGCTCCAACCCATGGTGATCTGTTTTGCACCGACCTGCTGTGGCCATTACATTCTGAACGCTTCAGTCTAGCTTTTAATTCCATGCTGTTTTGTATTGTTCTCCAATTGTTTCATGTGTGTTCTTTACCTCTTCACAACCTCTCCAGATTGTAAGATTCTTGGGGCCAGGGACCCTGTCTTCTTGAATCACCCCCTGGCCTAAGCTTGCTGGCCTCAGAGTGTCTGATCTTTCATGGTCACAGGTTTTGTACTAGACTTTCCCCCTGCCTCCACACACTTTCCCCAGCTCCTGCTTTGCTCCTTCCCATGACAAACTTTCTTTTTCAGCTGGAGCCCTGCAGCTGCCCTAGCATGCCTGCTGCAAATCAGCTTGAAGTAAGCTGTCTGTAAGTGCCCTGGTGAGTCAGTTGGGCCCCTCCTGGAAGACAAGGAATTCTGAGGTCTTGCAGGCACATGCCTGCCCATCCGTGGAACGATTCCACAGCCAAACCCCATCTTGCCTCTGGGAATGCTCCTTAGTTTTACCTTGCTGCTTCCCTCCGCTGGCTGCCCTGACTTGTCAGGTGTAGATGGCAGGGCACCTCTGAAGAGCCAGCCCTTGGTGGGGAGAGACAGGACTCTTTCCTTTGAGAGCCAGAGCATTGTGAGGTTCTGCTGGGTTTACTTTGGTAAACCCAGGAGAAAGAGGAGAAACCACTGAGCCATGGCTTTTTTAAGTCTTTGCCCAAAGAAAGCAAGAGTAGGGTGGAGAAAAAGAGACCAGCGCTCCGATTTGGCTTGGCCACTCATTTGCTGTGTCATCTCATGTGGCTCAATTACCCTCTCTTACTCTCAAACCTCCTTTCTGTAAAGTGAGGTAGTTGGAGTAAAGCAATAGATTTCAAATTTATAAAACAAAGGAACCCTTTTATCAAATGAAATCTTATGAAGAATTTCAATTTCTATAGCAGAAAAGCAGAGCCATTCTGATTGAACCTGGGGTGCAGAGAGGCTCTTGGTTTCCTTCTGTTCTTTCAAATTATCCCCTGAAATATCCCCCTTGTTAGAACTTCCCAGGAACCCAGTTTGAACATTGAGCACTGAGAACATTGCTCTCTATGGCCATTCTAGGTCTGACTGTGTTCATACCCTTACCACTCAAAGTGTGGTCCTTGGGCCAGCAGTAGCACCTGGAAGCTTGTTATGAAGGCAGCATTTCAGGTCCCCTACAAGACCTACCGAATCAGAATCCACAACCCCAGATTCACAAGATCCCCAGGTTTGAGAACCATTGGTCTGTACAGTTCTGTGACACAGAGAACTGAGGGACACGAGGACCAAGGGGGCATCATGTCTTTCATCATCTTATGTGGACCTGGTCAGCTGAGTTTGGAAGTGTGGGCCACATCTCTTTCTTGTGACTCCTGTGCTTCAGTGCCTTAATTGTTCCTTGGATGGGGAACCAGCCATGGGAAACAGCAAGGCTTGTCCTTAGGCTTGGCTAAGGAGGGCATGGAAGGGGTACCAGTTGGCCCTGCAGAATGTATGTTAGGAAATGCTGGAGACACAACATCTCAAAGGGGGATTTGTGTTTCCAGTATGGAAGTGCTCACTGCAGATGCCTTATGAGAATGACTCTACTAGGTGTTTGTGCTTTCTTTTCCTCCCCTTTCCTTTCCTTTCTTTTCTTTAACATGTGTCCCTTGTACTGTCATGCAGGACTCCTGACCTCTCCGGCACCTGGGGTCTGACAGCTGGGCTTAGAAGACCTGTATTTTACTCCTAGCTCTGGCCTTTTCTAGTGTTGTTCCTTTATTTTCTCTACCTCTCTGGGCCTATATATAACACAGCATGGTAACCTAACAGAGCTGTGAACTGAAATATAGGAAAGTTCTTCTGGTCAATTGTAAAGTGCTAAAAGCTCAGGAATATTTTTATATTAATTCTGATCTGTAAAAACACCCAGAGTTTGGCTTCAGCTGACCCAGAGGCCACAAACACCCCTGTGAGGCTTACAGCTGGGATCTTGTGTCAGACTGAGCTTTTCCTTGAAGTCCAGGTTTCTTCAAAGTTAGACAGTCCTGTTGGTGGGTCTTAAATACCTTCATCAGAATTGATGAATCAATACTTGATTTTCTTTTAAGTAGTATTGTGGGATATTGAAAAGAAAGGGAAAGTCAATTTGAAACTGTTCTAAGATGAAAAATTAAAAATTTATTAAAAAATCCAAAATAAAAGGAAAAAGAAAGAGAAGAAAAACAGGTTTTACTCTTAAAACCTGTCCTTAGAAAAGGCCGGGAGCCCCTTCCTGCTGTGATTTTTCGATTTGGTCAGAAAGCTGGGATGAGATGTGCCTTGAGTCAACCTTGAAAATGAACTTGCTCTTTTTTTCTTTCATCAGTTCATGTTTTAATGGCAGCTTCTGAAAAACAAAACAAAACAAAACAAACTCTTCCTGGTAACCTAAAAGCAGGTTTGTTCTGTCAGGGGGGATGTTTCAGGAAATTTGTATATTTCTGGCACTTTTTATATTGACAGAAGTATTTAAGTGTCATTTAATAAGACCTTTAGGATTTTCTTCTGATTTCTCATTTCCTCTCTCCTTTTTGAAAATGTGAAATCTTCCTCAGCCAAGAAGAAACAAATTTTAGCCCTAAAGGAGTGGGCTTGGTTTGATATCTAAGCATCTGGAATGGAGGGAGGTTCATAACTTGGCAGGCAGCCTCAGCACTGCCCTGGTTCTGTTCGGGCACCATATGGTACCCCACCCTCTCTCTTCTCTGCGCTCAGCGCAGCCCCTGCCATGTCATCCCACCTCACCTACTACCAGCCTTCTTTCCAAGGGCACTCACAAAGGGTCTATGCCTTTAAAAAATGCTCCCTTGGGGACCTCTGTGCTAGACTTGGGGAGAGACTCTTTGCTTATTGTGGTGCTGTCATGAGGACGGAGGCAAATCCAGGACAGGTTGGGAAGATCTCAGAGCTCTTGGGATAAAGCAAAGTCAACTTCCCTTAAAAAATAATTTTACAAAGTACTGAATGGGCTGCTAAATGCCCACCCTATGAATCCATTCTGGGGAAGCTGGGTTTGGCGGTGCTATTCAGCTGAGCCCAGGGGACTTTGCTTGTAAAGTCTTCTTAACCAGGATCTTATGTCATTTGAAAGGTCATGCCATCATTGGCCAGGCCTGGCAGAGTAGAAAGGGAGGTTTTGTCCAGCTGCATCTGCCCAAGGGTCAGTTGGCCTGTTACAGAAAGATGCTGACTCTCCGGGCCAACCAAGGCTGCCTTTAGGACTTCATGGGGTTTTCCTCACTAATTCAGCATCTTTCTTTGAAATCTAGGCTAGTGATCAATTCCCAAAGCCCCATGGGATTTCCATTTGGATCTTCTTATCTCTTTGGGGGCTGGAAAGATCCACATACCTTCTCCATCCCTTCCTTTTTTCCCACTTTACAAATTGCCTTATGGCGTGCCTCCCACATTCATGTCTTTAGCCCAGATCTTTGTCCTGAGTATAAGACCTGTTTGTCCAACTTTCTCTCGAACAGCTGCAATTCAGACCCAATACGTCAGAATTGAATTCATCGTATTTTCCCCCAAACACTCCTGTGTTCCTTTTCTCTGTAAATAACATCACCTTTCACCCAGTTGTTCATGCCGGAAATTGAGGAGTCACCCCTGATTCTTTTCTTCCCCTTATTCTTCACATCCTATTTGTCATCAAAACCTGTCAATTTCGTCACCTTAATAGGCCTTGAATCCAGCTAGTTTGGTCCATTCTCATCACTCCTACACCGGTGCAGACCACAGGTATTAATCACCTGGATTAGAATCAAAAGGAGAAGGCTTCCCCTCCCCGCCTCCCAGTTCCAAGCACGGAGACTGACACGATAGATGCTGAAGAAATGTTGGCTAAATCCAGAAATGGGGAAAGCAAGGAAAGACAAATGAATCTATTACCAACTCCTGCCTCCCAAAAGACCAGGCTAGACACAGGAGGGAGATGAGGAACTCTTCAAATATTAAGACCTCAGATGAGATGTCTCATAACATCCCTTCGCTGCAGGACTCATGGCCAGTAACTTCATTATCTAACCTGGATCCCAACTGCTATAGTATAAACCTGTTTTCATTGGCTCTGTCCTTAAGGAAGAATAACTCATCCCATTTCTTCTGTATGTGGCAGAAGAAGCTACGGGGATTATACAGCTTTTGTCCAAAGCCTGGTTCCAATCCAGGCTGGAGACCTGAATTCTTTTGCTGGGAGGAGAGCTGCCCCAGGGCTGGCTTTCTATGCCAGATAATTAGCAGAAAAACAAAAATGAAACTGAGGCTTGCGCTCGACTTCCGATGTCTTTATGGTAGCTACGTACATCTCAGCTTCTCACATACTGTGTCCCTTCACTTTTTTCTGTGCAGCTCCCCCAATCCTTTGCAGTCTTTTCTTTTCCTCCAAATCCAGGAAGAAAGGAGATCACGATACAGTAAGAGAAGACAAGTCTCAAAGCCCCACCCTAGCAAAGTGAATTCTCTTCTCTCTTTGTTTCCACACCAGAACGTGATATAACACGTTTTGCTGATGCTAGATCCTAGAACTGTGGGGAAGAGAAGGAAGCCTGACAGAATGCATAGTTTGAAAAGCACTCCTTCCCTATTTTTTACCCCCTATCAAGGGAAAAGGAAGAGTTTCACAATCATCTCTGTCTGGACTAGCTCAGAAGCCTTGGAAGGTGCCAGATATTTTTGTAGGACGGTGGCCTTCTGCTTGCGGAAGGAAAACACTTCCTGCACGTGTTGGCCGTAGAGACCCCTGCATTACACTGGAGTAGTTGTGCCAGTTCTGCTGAGGGGAAGCCAGCCAGCCATGGCTCTGGCTCTCCTTGGGTGGTGATGGTGACTGTGCCAGTGGTGGTGATGATGGGGGTGACGGAAGGGGTTGGTGTGTGTTGGGGGTGGGAGTGGGGACAGGAAGCTATTGCAAAGGGGAAGGATAAAAAAATAAGCCTTCTTGGAAGGCACACTGTTGATGGACTAAATTATTTGCTCTGAGACAAGTTTTGAGCAGGAAGATAGTTCTCCTGGATTGGGAGAAATTCTTTTCATCTGCAGGAGAATTTCCAGGTACAGTAGCGAGTGAGAAGCTTTTTAGGGCTTCACTCCTTTAAAACAAAGGAAAGTGACTAGATTTAGCAGCTTTCTTTCCTTTATTGTGATACTGTGATAAGAATGTGTCATCATTTCTTATTCATCTAGGTTCTTCCTCCAATTGACTTAAATGATTCACCGTGTCCTAGTTTTTCTGGACGTCTAGATTTGTAATTAGTTACTCCTGCTAATTTTAAAAATTTGTATAAAAATGTTGCATGTCTGCTGAAATTGAACAGATTACCTCTATTTCATCTGGAAAATGACTTTCAGTAATGCAATATGTTATTTTAAAACTTCAGAGTCTCTGCAAAGAATTATAGACCCAGAAATTCAGAGCTGAAAGGACTTCAAAGACATCTTTCGGGACTTCCCTGGTGTCCAGTGTTTAAGACTTGGGGCTCCCAAAGCAGGGGGCCTGGGTTCGATCCATGGTCAGGGAATTAGATCTCGCATGTCACAACTAAAGATCCCACACACAGCAAAGAAGATCCCACGTGCCGCAACTAAGACCGGGAGCAGACAAGTAAATAAATAAATGAATAAATATTAAAAAAAAATAGACATCTTTCTGTGGGTCTCAAGCAGGGGAGCTTGGAAACGTGTTTGCTTGCTTTGGAATGTCACAATGACCATGACTGAGGGGCATAATTAAATTTAGTGTTCTGAAATTACGGATGCTAAGCATTTTACACTTTTACATGCTATATGGTGTGATATCATTCCAAGCAGCTGAGAATTTCCCTGTCCAAAATGGCAGTAGTGCTTCTGTTTAGAACAATGAGTCCAGCTCATCATTTAAGTTATGAAGATACTAAGGCCTGATATTCCCTAGGTCAATAAAATGACAGTGAATGGGGCTGATTTACAGGTCTAGATTTGAGTCGATCCAGTTTCTTTTATTTCCGTATGCCAGCTTTACTAGTAGTTGCACAGCTAATATGAAGAGACCTCCTTTATGTAATGGGAGAACCAATCAAAACCTGGTATGTCTTGGTATTTGGATATCTATTTTTTTTCCTTCTTATCCACTGGGGACCACAAATCTTATTTTTCTAACCAACAAAAGGGCTTAAAGGTGCAAGAAGAACAATGAAAATTAAAATTGCCAAGAATGGATGAGCCAATGGCTTGAGAAAATTATAATGTTAATGGATGAATGAGAGATGATAGAAGCCCAGTGGTAGTTTGAGTTCAGTCTTCATCAAGAATAGGGTAGTCAAAGAAGATGTTAAAATATGAGTGTGGGAGATTTTAACATGAATCAGATCACACTCTCCAAGTCCAGGTGGTTGCACCCTCATGTATTAAACACATTTGCAGATGAAATCTCAAAACTCGTTTTTAGTAACCATGAAGAATGGAAAAGTTCCCAGAATACTAGAAATAGAAAAATATTCTTCTAATTTTCAGAAAGAGAGAAAAAGTAGTTCTGGAAGCCAACTCCAAGGGAACTTGACATTACATCTGGTAAAACTCCTCAACAGTACATTAAAGTACATTAAGCATGATTTATTCATGCTTAGAAAAAAATGAGGTGATTTCTGGCAGCCAATGTGGATACTGCTACCATAAACTGACCCACAGTGGACCGACTACATTGACAAATCTGTGAAGGTCCATAAACCTAGGATATTTCGATTTCTGCAACATGTTTGACAAAGTCTTCCATGATATCCTGGTGGATAAGACTACAATAGGTATATTAAGAAGTATCGCAGTTAAGTGAATTTCTAGTTGGTTGAATTTATGTATTTAAAGAGTGTTAACAAATGATAATTTGGAAGGAGAGGTCGGTGAAATTTACCTTTGCCTTAACCATGTTGTGTTCAATCTATACATCAATACTTTGAAGGAACACAGTAACAAGTATGATTTCCAATTTCTTTGTATGACATAGAGTCATATGGGAAAATGTTACAGTGATCTCAATAGCCTGGGAGTCTGAACCAAATTCAAGACGATGAGATTTACCAAAGATAAAATGTTAATCTGCTGTATTGAAATTCAATAAATCAACTGCACAGCCACAGAATTAGGGGACCTGTTTTTGTAGATGTTAACATTGAAAGGGAGAGGGCTTTCTAGGTGAAGGGCTTTTTATTGTACAAGAGGCAGGAGATGAAACAATAGTGGGCTGTGATTTCCATAAAAGTTATTGTTATCTGGGAAGTATCCAGAGAAGCATGTTAAGTTGATGAGAGGCTTGGGGAATGCATCGTATGAAGGATTACTGAAGTAACAAAAGACCTTGTAATAATTGGGCTAAAGAAGAGGTGACTAGAACATCAAGGTTGTCTTCCAATATTTAAGGTTTCCTTATGGGGAAAAGGGAGAGGGTTTACCTTATAAGAACTTAAGGTAGTAGAATGAAGACCAACAGGCAGAAGTTACAAGGAAAAAATTTTAGTTGAGTATAAGGAAAAACTTACTAGTAGTTGAGAAGAAATGGGCTTCCACCCATGTTCACAGCAGCATTATTCACAATAGCCAAAAGGTAGAAGCAACCCAAGGGTCCATCAATGGATGAATGGATAAACAAATGGGGTATATACATACAACAGAATATTATTCAGTCTTAAAAAAGAAGGAAATTCTGACACACACTACAACATGGATGACCCTTGAAGACGTTATGCAAAGTGAAATAAGCCAGACACGAAAGAGTAAATATTGTATGATTCTGCTTATATGAGGTACCTAGAGTAGTCAGATTCATAGAGATAGAAAGCAGAATGATGGTTGTCAGGGGCTGAGAGAAGAGGGGATGGGGAGTCGTTTAATGGGTATAATAGAACTTCAGTTTGGGAAGATGAAAAACTTCTGGAGATGGATGGTGGTGATGATTGCAGAACAATGTGAATGTACTTAGTGCCAGAGGACTGTATGCTTAAAAATGATTAAGATGGTGAATTTGTATGTTATGTACATTTTACCACAGTTAAAAAAACAAATAAAGAGCTCCATTGCCTACAGAATCAACCCAAAAAGTCAAAGAACAAATGGGCTGCTATGAGAGGTACTGAGCTTCCCATAACTGTAGGCATCCAAGCAGGGGCTGGACAATCTCATGTGGCATGCTCTAGAGGGAATTTCATGATTAGAAGGGATCAATGCCAATGATTTCCGAACTTCTATAACTCTGCATGAAAGCAGAGACTTAACTCCATGACACAGAGTCAGACGGCATACTTTCTTAATATTGTATTATACATGCATGAGTATTCATATATGTTTGTCATACAAACATAAGACCATGTTTTATAACAAATGCTCGTTCCAAAATATACTGTTGAATGAATGCTTTTAAAATGGATACCCATTTAGCCTCCATGCAGTTTGAATATTGGAACATTGCCAGTATCTTATGTGCCATGTGCCCTTTCCCAATCAGATCACCTCTCTCCAGATTTCTGTGATGACCTGCTTCTGACCTTTTTAAAATAGGCTTACTACCTATTATGCACCCCTAAACAACATAGTTTAATTTTACCTGTTTTGAATGGTATATGTATCATAATAGGTTTTCATTTGTTACTTTCTTCTTTAGCTCATTGTGCTTACAAGATTCACAGAGTTGATACATGCATGCAGCTGTAATTAAGTCATTTTCAAGAGATCACACTGTTCCCTTGTGTGTATATGCTACCATTTATTTATTGTTACTGCTGTTGAGGGACATTTGGGTTGTTTCCAGCTTTTAGTTTTCATAGACATTGCTGCTATAAGTATTACCTGGGAATAAAAATTCTGAGTTGTAGGGTACACACATCCCCAAATGTTCAAGATACTGACGAAGTGTCTTCCTAAAGACTGTATTAATCTACATGGCCACCAGCAGTGTACCAGCTCTCATTGTTCCATATGTTTGTCAGATTCAGACTGCAGTTGTTTTTTTTTTTTATTTTCTTATTGAAGTATAGTTGATTTTCAGTGTTTCAGGCAGCAAAGTGATTCAGTTTTATATCTATATGTAAATATATATTTATATATAATATAAATTCTTTTTCAGATTCTTTCCATTATAGGTTAGTACAACATATTGAATATAGCTCTCTGTGCTATACAATAGGTCATTGTTGTTTATTTTGTATATAGTAGTCTGTATCTGTTAATCCCAAATTCCAAATTTATTCCTCCCCTCCTTTCCCCTTTGGTAGGCAAAGTTGGTTTTCTATGTCTGTGAGTCTATTTCTGTTTTGTAAATAAGTTCATTTGTATCATTTTTTTTAAGATTCCACATATAAGTGATATCATATATTTATCTTTCTCTGTCTGACTTACTTCACTTAATAAGATAATCTCTAGGTCCATCCACGCTGCTGCAAGTGGAATTATTTCATTCTTTTTCATGGCTGAGTAATATCCCATTGTATATACATACCACATCTTCTTTATCCCTTCATCTGTTGATGGGCATTTAGGTTGCTTTCAAGTCTTGGCTATTGTACATAGTGCTGCTAGGAACATTGGGGGGCATGTATCTTTTCAAATTAGAGCTTCCTCCGGATATATACCCAAGAGTGGGATTGCAGGATCATATGGTAACTCTATTTTTAGTTTTTTTAAGGAAACTCCATACTGTTCTCCATAGTGGCTGCACCACTATAAATTTCCACCAACAGAGTAGGAGGATTCCTTTTTCTCCCCGCCCTCTCCAGCATTTATGTTTTGTAGACTTTTTGATGATGGCCATTCTGACCCGTGTCAGGTGATACCTCATTGTGGTTTTGATTTGCATTTCTCAAATAATTAGTGGTGTTGAGCATCTTTTTAGAACTTTTCTCTAGTTCTTTATCTAAGAACTAGAGAAGGTGGTGAGCTTGGCAGCTTGGTTCTAATATCTCATCATAAAGTGGGAAAATGTACTTGAGTTGCACCAAGAAGTATTTAGGTTCCAAATCAATGTGGGTTCCTCTTTTGAGTTAAATGGCTTAATAGAGATGGGCTTCCAATTACAACCTAAGCACATGAAGGGCAGGAGATGCCACGTATCTTTTGATCAGTTGGCCGTCCCCAATTTGCCCCTCAGCCCTAGGTTTATAGTGCCTGCTCATCAAATACTGATGACTTTATATTCTAAATGCAGTCTCCAAAGAAAGAAATTTCAAAACAAGGCATAATTTACTGAATTGTAGCAATGTCACTGTTGTAGCCTGAACTTGAACTTTGTCCTGCCCAGCCACTTTCCAGCTATGAAACCTTGAGCAAGTTAGTTGATCTCCCTAACCTCAGTTGCCTCATCTGTAAAATGGGTAGAATAATAGGACCTCCTGCGTGTATATGTATGGGAAGGGGGTTATGAAGATGATATAATTCATGTAAAGTGCTAAGCTCAATCCCTGGCATTCAGTATTCAATAAATGTAGCACACATTATTAGAATTTTTATCCCTGAAGAAATACTTTTATAGGTATTCTTGGATAATCTAAGCATGACTTTGCCTGGGGAGATGCGGCAGAACTTGACCTCTTCAGGATTTTTCTACCCGGCCCGCCACCTTGGTAATTTCCAGCAGCAAACATTTAGAATAAGCTCTGGTTTTACTCTTCATCAAACCCAAAGTGACAGCAAAAACAGACATTTTTTTCAGAAAGAAATTAATCTCCTAAACAGGGTGATTTTCCCCTTTTCTTTAAATACTTCTAAACTCGTGAGGGAGAAGCACAGCGCACATTATCCATCAGAATGAAGCATCATCCAGCGCTGCTGAGTTTCATTGACTTTAAGATTGCCCTCTGAGCTATAAGCTTTTTTTTTTTCCTTTCCCAGAGCACAGTTAGCAGGGATATTTTTCTTTAAATGGCCCCATTTCATTTGCATTTTTTAAACTTTCACAGCAGAGAGTAGAAGCCATTGTAAATGGTTCCAAGAAGGCGGCTGTGATTTCACCCTACTCTGAGCTGCCTGCCTGAAGCTTCTGAAATTGAGTGTCAGTTTCCTCCGGAGCAGAAAGATATTAACTTCATATTTGTGCGCGCGGTTCGCTGCTCTGCTCCTGGTTTCGTGGCCTCATTTAGCTGCAGGCGTTCTCCAGCAATGATCCGTTCTCCACAGTAAAATTAAATATCACCTTTCTCTCCCCCCAACACCCACCCCCACCTTTTAATAAGATGTTTTCTTGTTTAGACTGAAGCGAGACAAGGTGAGAAACTGTGAGTTCTTCTCTGATTCCTTTTATTGCTCTTTTTGGATAAGGAGAGCACAGCAAAAAGGTAAAGAGGAGGAAAATCTACCATTGGAAATCTGAATGGAAAGCTGTACCAGGATCACAGATCAGTTTGAGTTTGTTTAAGAGAGGCCTGGAGAGAGGAAGGCAAGGTATAGAGAGCATAGGGGAGGCATTACAATGTTGTAGAGTGAGGGACAGACTGACCAGCATTCTTTCCATGCTGATTCTTGAGTTCACACCATATACTCTCTGTTCCTCGTATTTCCAAGCCCCTCCTCATTCCCTCTCCAGCTTCATCTTCCTTCAGC
Source organism: Aethalodelphis obliquidens (assembly GCF_003676395.1). Lineage (NCBI taxonomy): Eukaryota > Metazoa > Chordata > Mammalia > Artiodactyla > Delphinidae > Aethalodelphis > Aethalodelphis obliquidens. The sequence goes on along the minus strand of NW_020837992.1, from coordinate 5,985,505 downwards.
CTTGCTTCATGGATTTCTTTCATACTTGACGGGCAAAACCTCAACCCCAGATCTAATGAACTATCAGCCTTCTCTACCAGTATTGCTAAGTGTTGGAGAGAAAACTGCACAGGTGTGCAGATTAATTTCACCACAAGTTCATGGTTTGGACTCTCCTGGCTTTCCACTGCTGCCCTGTAACCGTTCCATGGTTCCTTAGCCAATGCTCTCTCTAGTTCTCTAGACTAGTTTTGCATGCCTTTTTCACTTTCCTCCTCTCCTCAAATGTTTGACTTTCACAAGTTAAACATATGGCATTTCTTCCTACTTCACAGAGAAAGTAGATGCCAAAGATGGAAACACTTCCCCGCCCTCCCCTTAACTTACTGCTCTCAAACCTACAAGTTAGCTATTACCACCTCCATGCCTCCCTTCTTTGCTTCTGTTACAATGGAAAGGGAGCATCCCCACCTGGGCTGGTCCCTCCACTGATCCTCTGGAGCTCTTCTCTCCCAGTCCTTAGCAGCCTGGCTTGATCAGCGTCCCCTCTCTCTCTCCTACACCATCACCCTGACCTTTCCCTTTTGGCCTCTGCCTATCAGCACTTGAACATGTTCAAATCTTTCATCCTGAATATCCCATTCCTTTCAAACCTCATGGCACCTTTCAGCCATTGCTTTCTCTTTGAAGAGACATATGTATCTGCTTCTCTGCTTCTTTATTTCCCATTCTCTGTTCTACCCGCTGCAATCTGGCTTCTGCCCTTATCATTCTTCTGAAACTGCTCTCAGCAAGGTCATCCATGAGTATTTTATTGCTGAATCCAATGGAAACTTTTAAGCCATTATCTTCCTTGACCTGTCTGTAGGAGCTGACACTTTTGGTCCTTCCTAGCATGTTGAAAGCTCATTTCCTGTGCCTCCAGGGCCACGTGCAGCAGCTGAATTCTCCTACCTCTTCAGGCTTCCTTGTAGGCCCCTCTTCCTCTGCTTGCTCTTAAATATTAGAGGGGCTTCTGTCCCAGGTCCTCTTCTGGTCTTACTCATCTGTGCTCTCAAGGTTATCTTAGCATTCCATGCCTTATCACAGAACAGGAAGAATAAGGTACAGATTTTGTGATGGGGAATAGTGGAAATGAGGTCGGCCAGGCACGGTGGTGCTCCAAGACGGAGACTAAGACTTCGGAACGGAAGTGTTTGACTTCCTGAATTTGGCAACAGGTGAACAAGCACTGGGTCTACAGTGTCAACATTGAGCGTTTTAGAGGTTAGACCCTCCCCTCCTGTTGTGTAACAAAGTACCTGTCTGTTCTTTGTCCTGGGTTCTTGGCATGGAGCTTTGAAACCCCTGGAATTTCCAAAATGATGGGAGTGTCTTCGTTATCTATGGCGAAGCCTTGGGACCATGCTTGAACTTATGCAAAGGAAGTGATTCGTTGTGAGCCCCTAGATAGTTTCAGGATGGGGGGTGGCTAGGCTGGGAAGACCAGCCGTATGATTAGAGTACTGGGGCTTTGAGCCATATGATATCGGCCCAGCTTTCAGTAGTGGAGGGGAGCTGGAGATCGAATTTAAACACACGGCCAGTGATTCAACTTAATGATGCCGACGTAATGAAACCCCAGTGAAAACTCTGGACACTGAGGCCTGGTTGAGCTTACAGGTTGGTGAACACATCGATGTATCAGCAGGGTGGGGCATCCTGCTTCCGTCAGTGAGGACACAAAAACTTCACTTTCAGGGCCCTCCCAGGTCTATACATCTTTTTATTTGTCTGGCCTGGGGAGTTGTATTCTTTATGATAAAACGTTAATCATCAGTATAGCACTTTCCTGCATTCTGTGAGTCATTCTGAGTAATTGAACCTGAGGGAGCTGTGGGAACCCCAGCATGGATAGCCAGTTGGTCAGAAGTGCAGGTGGCCTGGCCCTGCACTTATGGCTGTTGCCTGAATTGAGGGCAGTGTTGTTGGAGACTGTGCCCTTAACTCATGAAGTCTGAGCTAACTCTGGGTAGTCGGTGTCAGAAATGCACTGCAGTATTGAACCTCCCCGGGAGAAAGTGTGTGGACTCAGTGAGGGACTGAGTGCCCCATCACTAGAAGAGAGGTGGTTATAGAATATAGAGGCATATAAAAGACTATACAGTCAGAGGCAATTGGAGGCAGAACTGACTTTATTTAGAAACAGTGTCTCTAGATTTTTGGTAAGATAGCAATAAAGAGATTTTTTTCAAAGGCAGAAAGATTGTTCCCTTTAAGTCCGGTCATACTTTCCTTTAACAGCCTTTGTGCTTCTGAGTTCTTGGATCTGTCCATCAAAAATTTGCGAATCCTGTATATTTCCAGGTTAAAAAATATGACTTTTTCTTTTGTCCCCTAGAAAAGGCAGAGAGCAGCCCTTGGGGATAATAATGATGCCATTCATGCTGTGCTCTCTCGTAGTTAAAATTGTGTCAGCCATTTTGACCCCTGATGGGATTTACGGTGGCTCAGATCTCTGTTGGAAAAATGAGTTTGGGGCAATAGACAGGAGGAAAAAGGTCTCAGGCTTGGAGCGTATTATTTTGGTGAAATGGGGAGAAAATTCACTTGAGGCTTTTTTCCTCTTTTTAGCTGTAAAATCTGACTGTCCATATTCTATCACCCCTGTGTGCACTCTAATCTCACTGGGGTCCCTTGCCTGGGACCCTGTGGGCTTCTATTCTTAATAATATGAGCTCCCGTGATGTGCTGATCCCCTACTATGTGACTGGTTGCCGGGCCACCTTCTTACAGACCTTCACTCTGTCCCTCCCTCCCACCTTTGCAAATCACAAGTGCCTCCCTCTTATAGATGAGGAAACTGCAGCTTATGCTGAGGTCGGAACACTGTTCACGGCACCTGCACGGAATGCCACAGAGATCGGAACCCAGGTCTATATAACATCACTGTATAGTGAGTCTTAAGGGTGGAGCAAGTGCTGAACCTAGAGCTGGAGAAAAGAGTGATTAAGGCTCTGTCCTTGTCCCTCTGCGGAGCTTGCAATCAAATCAGAGGGACTGACCAAGGTGCTGAGTCAGTCAGAGGGACTGACCAAGGTGCTGGTTTGGGGCAAGAGTTGGTAGAATGAAGATTTTAGTTAAATGTATGACCTGTTGTTAAGGCTAAAAGATCACCATGGAGAGTCCCCAGCCACAGCTTAGTTTAGAAAGCTTGCCTCTTCTTCTTGAACCTTCTAATGATCATTTCCTAAACTTGAATTTGAATCTTCTTGTCTTTACTTTATAATTGAGCCAAATTCCACTCCGACTACTCCATGGAGATGTAAGATAATACTGTTTTTAAATTTTCCAGATCAGGAGACAAGAAAGTAACATTTATTGACATTTACTACGTTCAGAAAACTTCATACACTTGAAAAACATTTTAATCCTTTTAGACACCAAGATACAGAAGCTCTCTGTTCATCTTCCTTAAGAATGAATCCATGAGTCAGCCTGACTCTAAGGTAATATTGGTCACCCATCTCAAGGTTCTCCTTTTTGTATTTCCTAGATAGTGATCATATGACGTCAGTGGCACTTTTAACTTTTGCAAGTGTCTTCTACTGTTCTGTTCACAGTAAATCTAAAAGCCCCAGCTGTACGAGGCAGGGACTTGCTTGTGTGCCCATTCGATTGAGGAAACTAAAGTAAACACACGGTGTTTAGCGAGAGGCCACTAAATTCCTAAGAGGAGAGATAGAAGGAGAACAAAAGTCTTTCTATCCCACCAACTTTTAAGTGAAACTCCTCTTTCAATTAAAGATGAAAAAAAAAGAAAACTTGAAAACCTACAGGAGCCAGTCACTAGACACAGTTTCTTCACTTATTACAACAAGTGTTCAAGCCAAGCATGGTGGTCCTTGTTTTACAGATGAGAACTGAGGCTCAGGGAGGTTATGTAATGGTCCCAGAGTCACACAGCAAGTGGCAGGTCTGCTCTTGTCATCGCAGCCCACTGACCCACATGGCTAACCTTTTCTACAGGATCTTTCAGTTGAACGTGTTAAAAAAAAAAAAAAATTCAAGTCTAACTCATCTAAAAAGAGGAAAAAAAAATCTAACCTTCTCTTGCCCCATCTACCCTCTCACGGCCATCTCACCCTCACCTGCCCTTTCACGGTGGAGCCTCTTCACAGAATAATCTACTTCCCCAGAGTTCCCTCCTGAGTTCACTACCATCATGTTCCTCCCTTAGCTCCCACATGCCTGGCTCTTGCCAAATTGCTAGGGCCAACTCACTGTTATCCAAGAGCTGGCCTTTTGTATGTGTTTCCTTTGCTTCTTTCCAGCCTTTGACACTGGTCCCCTGTTTCTGGAAACTGCCTTCTCTTGGTTCTGGGCCACTAATCTCGTTTTCTCCTTTCTCTCTGATTGTGTCCTCTCTTGTGCCAATTCTCTTTGTTAGCCTTTAAGTGTCTGTGTTCCCCCAGAGCTCTGTCCTCAGGCTTCTGCTTGTTCTCATTTATCCAACTGATGGTGGTTGCAAGTTTATTGTGTGTCAGGCCCTGTGCTAGGAGCTGGGGGTCAGTGACAGAGTGATGATCAAGTGGTTTGAAATGTGAGAAGCTCATCATGCTCTCGTCCCTCCCTGCTGCCCATCCAGCCCCTTCATTGGCCCCAACTCTGCTCTGCACAACTGCTGCGGTCCCCAGATCTCAATGAGCTCTCTCTTGCCTCGCTCGGGGCTTTTGCAGTGGTAGCTTCCTCAGCTAGGAATGTTCTCAATGTCTGTCCCTGTGTTTGCTTAACTCTTTCTCATCTGTCAAGATATGGTTTGGGTATCATCTCCTCTGGGAAGGCTTTTGTTACTCACCAGAGTGCTCCAGGAGCTGCCTCTGTGCTCAAGTTCATCACAGAACCTACACACAGAATAATTGCACCTGTGTCATTATTCTGTCCAGTCCCTGATGGCAGGAGCCAGCTCTTTGGCTCCTTTGTATCCCCGGCACCTAACACAGTCCTTGATATGTAGCTCTTTGTAGAGTGAATGAATCAGGCTTGCCACGACTGGTCCTTTCCAGCCTGGACTCCTGTCTTTCCTCCACCTGTACTATTCCTGATAGCCTGTGTTTATCCACCTTGACTGCACATGATAGTCACCTGCGGGGGAAAAAAATGCCGGCCCTTACCCATTTCAATTGAATTAGATTATCTAGTGGTGGGACCCAGTCATCTTCGTTATTTAAAAACTCCCCAGTTTCTGATGAACCGGAAATAATCATGAGTCGGATCTGTCTTGGTATCTCAGCACCTAGTGGGTATTCAATTTCTAGAATGACTTCTAGATTTCTGGAATAACTGAGTGGCTGCCTAAAAGCCTAGCGCTTGCATATTCAAATCTAAGCCAGCCATATCCAGTCTCCAAGCACACTCACACAGAAAGCCAATTCTCCAGGAAATTTTGCTTCAGAAGGATTTGGCTCCCAAAAGGTATTACTCAGTGTTTAGTCCCCTTTTTTACAAAATAAATAAAGTTTTCAAAGCCTAAATTAGCTGCTGATTTGTGTAATTTAGTGACACATAATTTTTGTTTTAACCTCCAGAAAAGCAGTAGTCAAGGAGGTGGTGATTGGATGAGAAAGGAGTAGATGGAGGTCGCTGGTTTTCATTATGTGAGAATTTAGAAGGTTTGCCATGGTTTCTGGTAAATGCTGGCAAAAGTCTGTTTTGCCACAGGCCCTGTAAAAGCACTAACCTGCTTCCTTTTGATGTTGCTGGCTTTTCTTTTGCAAGGGAATAAGATCTAGCCAAGTCTGTTGTGCTAGAGCAGGGCAGGGACAGGGAGGTTACAGCGGAGGGGTGACAGCATCCAGCTCCCTTCGTCCTGTTTCCTCAGGTCATTTCTGCACCTAGAAACTCCTTGAAAGTCTCAGTGATCTCTAGCGAGTTGTGAGGGCACATATGTGGGGGCTTTTCCCCCCACTTTCTGTTGCCATCCCAGCCCCAAGTTCATAGGACAGAGTTCTGATATCAGGGGGCTTAGTCATTGTCATTGTCCGGCTGCAACAGCTCCCGCTGGTGCCAAGCACTCTACAGGGAAAGTTCATGACCATAAACTTATTGAAGCTGCACAGAAACACCATGACGGGGGTGTTGTCACTACCATTTTGTAGACAACAAAACTGAGGCTCAGAGAAGTTCAGTGACAATGTCCGGCTAAGTGGCTTGTGCCGCATTATCCCAGAGTTATATATAGGGCTGTTTATCACCCCAATCTCCTGACTTTCCATCTAGCACTCATTCTACTACTGGGAAGGTGACCCACTCAGGCTGGAGCAAGAAGGCTCAGGACACAGACTGGCCAGGAGAGGGTTCTTCTTGGAGTGGACCAATGAGGTGTGAGGGGCAGCATTGGAGCAGAGATGATGAGGGTTTTGGGGTGTCTAGAAAGGCTGAAGAGGTGGGAAAAGCTTGGAGCTGACTTAACTCGGCAAAGAAGTGAGAAAGGGTCTGCTGGGCGCCATGGCTGCCTCATTCCATTCCTGGAGGTTGGGCAGAGACGTCCAAGGCTTCTTCCCTCGATTTGGAGTTTGGGGGGAACTCAGTAAACAGGCACATAAAACCTAACTGAACTTGTCATTATAATCCCATAAAAGGTTAAGAAACTGTTGGAGGATGGGTGGGAAGAGAGAAATCAAGCGACCTCTTGGTGTAGCTGTCTTGTTTACCACTGGCATCTTCTCTATCAGTGCTGTGTTTTCCATTTGTCAGGCTATAACAATAGCAGCTTTTATAAGTAAACAGCTTTTTGTAATGAACTTGTTCCAAATGTGTATTCTGTTCTGGGAACTCTCAGTGCTCTGAAGCAGCTTTATAATTATTGCCTCTGGTGGAATAGCCAGGCTCTATCTGGCTTTTACGTAGCAATTTCAGTTGATCTGCCTCTTCCTCTTTTAGCTTCAAATAAGAAAGATGAGGGATGGAAAAATATGATAGCTTTTTTTTTTTTTTTAAAAAAAAGAGTGCTTATTATATATTAGGCATTGTTCTAGATGTTATGCATTCATCTTTTCATTTTATCCTAACATTACTTGGATCTCAGGTATTTTTATAGGCCCCATTTTACAGATGAGGAAACTGTGGCTCAGAGATTTTGAACAAAGTGTTTAAAGTTACTCAGGTAGTAAGTGGTAGAGACAAGATCTGAACACATGTCTGTCTAACCACACAGCCTGTGTTCTGGACTCTGCTTGTGTGTGGTGTGGGCTGCTGATGTCAGCGTGGCGTTGGGGGTGGGAGGAGGAACTTAGGACACTCACTGATGCTGTGGAGTCGTTTGCCATGTTGGTCCATGCAAGAGATGTTGTAATTCAGTGACGTTGGCTCTGTAATTATGCAACATTTTCTGGTCTTTTGCTTTTATAAAGGGAAATAGAAGAATTTCAAGAGCTCCCCACACTTGTTACAGCCCATAGTGATGCTACCTTCTTCTTGGTATATGGCTGTACCATTTATCCCCAAGCTCAAAAAAATGTTCATATCATACATTGGCTTCTATTTTGCAACATGGACTGTTAGTTACCATCTTATTTGAAACCCTGATCCTGCCCAACTGAACTGAGGCTGTTTTGGGTCTCCTTTCTCCCCATCCTGCATGCTGCTCCAAGGGGACAAAGGACAAAGTGGTCTTCCATCGCCTCCATCTGCTACTTGAGCGATGCTGGCCATGGATGACCAGCTCTGGGGTTAGCTGCAGCTCAGATTTCTGTTCCACCACATTCTCACTCTGGGACTCTGGATCAGTCATTTAACCTCTCTGAGCTTCTCTTTCCTCATCAGTAAAATGGGGATAATAATCGGAACGTCTACCTCATAGGTTTGTTGTGAGGATTAAATGAAATGATGCATGCAAAATGATTGGCTCCGTAAATTTGGGCACTGTTATTCTCTCAGCTCAATCTAGTCCCTGCAGGTAAGGATTGGGAACCACTAGCAAATCATTCCTAGTACCCTGCCTTATTTCAACAAATGTGCACAGAGTGCCAAGAGCAAGGTTGTCTCTAGGACACTGTTTCTTAATGCATCGCTATTCCCAATGTCACTTTATGGGGTTAAAATGTACAATGAGCAAAGTTTGCTTTGGAGAAAGCCCTTCCATTTCCCACTTATCATCTCTTCCCCCTTGTTGCAAAGGCTTCCTTTTTTCACACCTGGTACCCTCCCACTGACCCTGGACTCCCCCAGGGCTCCTCATGGGAACACCCAGGCACCTGGAACTTCACCTCCTGGTTTTTTTCTTTCTTGGCAAAGGCGTTTTTGAAAGTATCATCTTTAAGAATAAAAAATGAAAAGACATGACCAACACCAAGAAATTACTTCAATAATTGGTGACACATCCATTCAGTGAAGTACTGCTGGACACTTACCTCTTGATTAAGACAGAGCCAGGCCCCTTACTGAGAAAGGGAAATTTGCTTCCTCTGACCCAGGAGTGGATTTGTTTGCCTCCAATTAGTTGGAAAATCGAACTTGATCTATGAAGAAGACAGATTTATAACCTGAGCTGATACATGACTGCCCTCGCTTTGTTGTAATAAAAGATGAAATCGCTCCAGTGGGGGCTTGGGTGGACATCAGGCTGGGTTTGTAATGACTGTTCCCTCTGATTTTCAGAGCCTGAGTAAAGCCGGCCGGGATGATCAAAGAGCCCTTCATAGTAGATAAAAGATCATTTGGGGGAGCTGGAGAGGAAGAAGTTTGGAGTGTTCGTTTTTTCTTTGTTTTCTGTTCCACCCCCTTTCAGTGGGACTTAATGATGCTCCTCTGGGTGGGAAAATAGATCTGTTCTGGCTAATTTTCCGCAGAAGTCCATGAAGACCACGTGTCCTCAGGACAGATGGCTGCCAACATGGCCTCCACCGTGTGTAGAGGCTGTTTCTCTCCGCTCTGAGCTTTCCTTTCTCTGCCTCTCTTTAGCCGCTGATTTACTTTTGTTCCGTTTTGCCACACTCTCCTTATAGCTTCTGCTATAAGAGCTTGGCTCTGTCTCCTGCCATCTATCCTGATATCCTCCTGTTTCCCTTCTTTTCCCTTTGTCCTCCCTCCTCATCCTCTTTCCCACTGCATCACATTCTCTGCCTTATTTGCCTCTCTCCCTTTCATGGTCTTATTTTTGACACTCCTCTTTACCTTTTTCTCTCTCTCTTGATTCTGGTTCGTAATATCTTGAAAGAGCGTTTGATAACATTTGCCTGACCCTGCCTGACATGGGGTGAGTGATTCTCCTCAGGCAGCTTTTGATGTGGTCTGTGTGTGATTGATGAAAGCTGCTCAATTTGCTTTTCAAAGCTCTGTTTATGGAGGGCTTGGGTGCATCTCCTATGGATTTCACTCTTTTTCTTTCCAGAAACAAGTCCAAATTATAGGACAAAATCATACCACTTCCCATGTGTTCATCATCTTCACAGATGCCTTAATGTGCATGAGAGAAGGACCACATTGCACAATCCACCTTTTTTTTCTTTAAGCGTTGTTATTCCCAGAGTCCTCATGTCAGAGATTTTTACCCACAAAGGATGTTCCTTGGGCTACATTTAATTCGAATACAACCTTCAGCCCAAAAAGGAACTTAGATTTGGACACTGCCTAATGAAATAGAAGAAAAATACCATCACTGTTAATACGAGAATCTAGGTACATTAGGTATCCTGGCTACTTACGATATGGTCAGCATAAAATGAGAGGAGCCATGATCAGAAGAATTGTCGGCAGCTTCTGGTTCTAGAAAGAACAGTGGGTCAAGTTCTTTCCAATGTTAATCACTCTAGATCCCAAAAGCGTATGAGAAGATGAGGGGTATTTTTCAAATGGTTCAGGTTTCCTGCACTGTTGTTTCTGCTTTTCAACCTAAGAAGAGGATTCTTGCACCTGCACCAGAAGGCTTACACATTCAGCTGCTTGAAGAAAGAGGGATATACAAAATAGTCAGTAGGAGCTCTTTCTAGCTCTTAGATGCTCTGATTCTGAGAATCTAATACTTTAGGTATGATAAATATAGTGCATTGAAAAGATTACTGAGTTTTGGGCTAGAATACCTGAGTTTAAATGCAGATTTGGACAATTATTAGTTGAATGATCGTCAGTAAATTTTAAATTTTTTTTCAGTTTTTTTAAACAGCTTTACTGAGGAATAACTTACATACCATAAAAGTCAGCCATTGTAGGTGTACAGTTCAATGATTTTTAGTAAATGTACAGAGCTGTGCAACCATCGTTACAATGCAATTTTATAACATTGTTTTATAAATCTTTTAACCTCTCTCCATTTTTTTCCCTTCACCTTACGATTGGACTTACACGGTGGATTTGTTACAAAAATGACCTCAATTCTAATCCTTTTATACATTGTGACATGACTTTTTTGCTCCTTCCATTGAGAGGTGGAATTGATTTCCCCAGCCCTTGAGTCTGGGGTTGGCCTTATGACTTGCTTTGACCAATAAAGTGTGGTCACTGTGAAGGTGTGCCTGTTCTGAGCCGGAACCTCAAACAACCCTGCATGCTTCTGCTTGCTCTTTTGGAACCCTGTTATCTCCACTGTGAGGATAAGGTTGGGCTAGCCTGCTGGAAAGTGAAAATCATGTGGGGAGAGGCCCCCATCATTCTTGCCACCCCGGCTTGGGCCATGTTAGATCAGCCCGCCCAGCTGCCCTCCAGCTAAGCTTCACCAAGACTGGCCAAGCCCAGCCCGGCTCAGCAGCACTGGCAAGCCACCCTGGAGACCCACAGATACAGCAGAAGGGGGCTGTTGGAAGCTACTAAGCTTTAGGGTGTACGATATTTTGATTTATGATAAGAATAGGCATTGGGTCTTCCACCCCTTCCTGTCATAGAGCTCCTGAAAGGCTTAGAATTTCCTAAGCATGGAGAGCTATAAAGGTGTCTTTTGTTATGTTAATGAGGTGACATTTGGGAAGCACCTAAGGATGGGGGATGGTTTACAGTAGAGCCAACCACAGTCCCACCCCCTGACCTCTGGGGAGGAGAGAGGGGCTGGAGGTTCAATCAGTCATGACCAATGGCCAGTGATTTAATCAATCATGCTATGTAATGAAGCCTCAATAAAACCCCGAAGGGACAGGGTTCAGAGAGCTTCTGGTTGGTGAACACTTGGAATTGTGGGGAGAGGGGCATGCCTGGAGAGGGGATGGAAGCTCCGTGTACTTTCCCCATGCCTTGCCCTCGCCACCTCTTCCATCTTGCTGTGCCTGAGTTAGGTCGTTTTATAATAAACCAGTGATCTAGTAAGTAAAATGTTTCTTTGAGTTCTGTGAGCCACTCTAGCAAATGAATCAAACCCAAGGAGGGGGTTTTGGAAACCTCTGATTTAGAGCCAGGCAGTCAGAAGTATAGGTGACAACCTGGGCTTGTGATTGGCATCTGAATTGGGGGGCAGTCTTGTGGGACTGAGCCCTCAACCTGTGGATCTGATGCTGTCTCCAGGAAGATAGTGTCAGGATTAAGTTGAATTGTGGGACATCCAGCTGGTGTTGCAGAATTGCTTGGTTGGTTTGGGAAAACCCCACATCCATTGGAATCGGAGTCAGAATTGTTAGGGTGGTTTGTAAAATATCATTAACGTGGCAAGAAATAACTGATGGGGGATCATGAGAATCAATTTTTAAAAAGCTATGAAAACATCTAGCCTTCTGCCTGTTATATAGTAGCCTCTCAGTAAATTAAAAAAAAGATTCAATTTAACAAACATTTATATAGGCCCTTGTATGTGAAAAGTGGTATGTTTGGGGTTATGAGGGACGTAGAATTGAAAAAAGACATGATGTAAACCCTTCAGGAGTCAGTTCCAGTCAGAAAAATAGATACTTACCCAAACAGTTATAATATAGGACAGTCTGTCCCTCTATTCTAACATTTATGTCTAAGTGGTTCCCCCATTGTCTGCAAATAACCATGTTCTTCTTTTCTTGGTATTTCATTTTGTTCGAAAATGTGTTCAAGGGGTATAATTTATTAAAAATTCCCCAAACAGCACATTGACCAAAATTAAGTTTTATTGGTGTGTCCAAGACAGTGTTTGTATTTATAGGAAATAGTCTATATGAAGCTTGAAATGCCTCATGTAGCTAAGGAAACAGAAAAGCAGACATGAAATCAGAGCCAGGGTGGGGAGGAGAATGAAAAGGGGAGAGAGAGAGGTGGGTGGGAAAGTCTTAATTTCTAAAGCAACCAGGAGCTTTAATTCTAAGGATGCCTAAAAGTAGAACACTGCCTGGGCAGATTGTTTTTACTTGCCTCCAAACTATTCTAGAGGTTTGGGAGGTTGGGTTTGAGGTAGGGAGGAGCGGAGGAAGGAGTGGGGTTTGCAAACAGGATCTTTGGAACCCAGGATTCCTGTGGTTGGTTGGGTTCAAGCAGATTCCTTGAATTCATACTCTCCAGGGAGCAAGCCGTCTGGGTAGTCTGACAGCATCAAGAGCACTGTACAAAGAGCCCTGGCTTGGGAGCCTGGGACCCTAGTTCCAGGCCTTACTCTAACACTAAAGAACCCTTGCTGTGTGACCCTGGACAAGTCACTTTCCCTTCCTGGGGGTTGACCTAGATGATTTCTAAGGTCCCTTCTAGTTCAAAGAGTCTATAACTTCAGGTCTAATTCAGCCACTAAGTTGAAGGAGGAGATTGAAATTGGAGCAAACCAAGACAGATAGAAAGGCCTTCTGACAATACGCGTGGACCTTCGGAAAATGGGGCTGTTCAGAAAACCAAAACAAAGGCCAGTGGGTGAGTCCTGCAGATCTGGGAACCCTCCCCACTGCTGCACTTACTGTAGTGAGTTCTGACCAGGCCTTTCCTCAAGGACTCCAGAGGTCCTGGATGCTCCCTGACCAGGGACCTGACCACTGGGTGAGGTCCCTGCTGGGCCTGTTGAAAGGCCACCTCCCTTTCCTTCTAGGGCAAAGGTGTCAAAGGGGTTTCTTAAAATGCACTCGAGCTCTAATAAAGGGCTGTCTAAACAAGGATAGATATTCCTAGCAGTCTGGTGGGAGGAATGGGGGTAAGAAGGTGGTCTTTTTTCCTAGCAGTGGAACTAGAAGAAACTCAAAGAGTAAAGAGCTCTTTGCCACAAGTAACTCCCAGAAGCTCAGATGAAATTAGCACTTTCAGTGCTGGTTAGGGTCTCTTTTAGAATGATAACTATCAACTATCTCAGGGATAACTGAGCATGCCTTTGGGCAGACACAGTCCTTGTCACCTCCTCCTGGAGCACCCCTGGGAGGTGGTAAGGGAAAGAAGCTGCAGAAGCCTCAGCTTCAGCCACCATGAAGTCATTTGGCTTCCCCCCAATGGAGGGGGGCCTCTGAAATGCTGGAGACTCCTATCTTCCCTGAGGGGCAATAAGGAAAGGCCCATGCCATGGGAGGCTGTGGACCACCAGGTGTGAGTATTCACAGGCCACTGCAAGGCTGGGCTACCAAAAGCTAAGCCTAGGGATGGCTTGTGAAATGTGATTACATTTGGTTCCTTTTTCACATCAGAAAAGAAAACAGAGTACAAACAGCATCATTCAGGTCCCTGTCCTTTTCTCCTTGTGTCATTCTCTTGTTTGTATTTTCCTCTTCCTTTTTTCTAATACTGTTCACTCTCACCTCCAGGATCATTGGGTCACTGAAGTCCTGCCACTCACCACAGATGGCCCAAACTTAGTGGCATAGAACAACCATTTCATTCTGCTCATGGATTCTGTGGGGCAGGGGTTCACACAGGGCACGGCAGGGATGCTTTATCTCTGCTCCACAATGTCTGGAGCCTCAGCTGCGAAGACTCCAAAGCTGGGGGCAATTCAAGGCCTTGGGGCTGGGATGGTTAGGAGGCTCCTCCATTCACAAGTCTGACATGGGGTACTGGCGATGGACTGGGACCTCAGTGTGGCTGTCGGGCAGAACACACACACATGGCTGGTCCATATCCTTGAGCTTCCTCACAGCATGGTGGCCTAGGAGCAGCCTTACACAGTGGCTCAGGGTTCAGGGCTCAGATGGCAAGCGTTCCAGCAAACAAGGTAGAAGCTGCAAGGCCTTTTTCCACCTAGCTGAAGAAGTCATGGAGCATCATTTCTGCCACATTCAGTTGGCTACAACAAGTCAGAAGCCTGCCCAGATTCAGGTGGAGGGGATATCAACCTACCTCTCCCTGGAAGGACTGTATAAGTATTTTCAGACATGTTTTAAAACCTCCACAGTAGCCCACCATCACTCTCTGTCCTTTTTCCTAAAAGAAGCTCCTTCCTCTTCAATTCTGGGATCCCAGGATAATTTGGAGGTGACCATAGGAATGTTGCTCAAGTGCTTCTCGGTTCTCTGGCCATGGTTGAGCTTCGGAGTGGCAGCAATTCTGTGGGAATTTACTCTTCTTCAATATTGACCCTCCACTGTTTACTTGCCATTGGATGGCCATTTGGGGTCCCTGGAAGTGGTTTGGCACCCTCTCGTGTGTCCTTGCAGAAAGCGTTGATTGATAATGATCCGTGCCCAGTTCAGCACAGATCTCTTCTTTGGCGATACCTCCATGCCAAGCCCTTGCCTCACCAACTTTCTGACTGAAGTGGTTTCTCCCCCATGGGGTGGCTTGGAGAGAAAGGCTCTCAAGAATGTTCTAGAAGGCATCGGCCTGCAGTGCCTAGCACCAAGCCACCACTGGCACTTGCTCAATAAATGACTATTGAATAAATTAACCGTGGCTTGCCTGGGCTCTAGGTGACTCAGAGGGTCTGATTCAGCCTGATTCACCAGAGGATCTGGGAAGATTTGACCAGTGGAGAGCCCTGCATGTTCCCGGAGGGAGGCCGTGTGTGTGTGTGTGTGTGTGTGTGTGTGTGTGTGTGTGTTCATGTGCGTGTGTGTTTTGGAGGAACTGGGGGTATGTGGGGATGGTCCTGTGTAATGATATTGTGGGCTAGGCCAACAGCAGTTGTTGCCATGGTGACCACCTAGCTTCTGCTAAGCTGGCCCTGCTTCCTTACCTCTATTATTTGGAAACTTTTCTAGACACCTTGAGCAAACCCTCCAAGTGTCAGGGCAATTGTCAAGTTTCCAGGAGGCTCAGACCACAGCTGCTTCCTCTTTTCCTACCCAAAGTGTGCAGAAACTCTCTGGGTAAGTCTGACCTCACCACGTGAAGGACCTATTTACAATAGAGTTGAGGGTTGTCTGCGGGGGCGGGGTGCGGGTGCGTGTCCTAGGCTTACAGGGCCCTTTGTCAATGCAAGAAATGATAAGAGTAACTATGCTAGTCAATCAATCCAACTGGAGATGCTGGAGTCCCAGGAAACTTTTAGGAATGATCTGCTATTTCTCATTTAAGAAAAAGCAAAAAACAAGGACTTCCAGGCTTCCCCATAGGGAGGGAGCTGCTGGCTGGGAACATACATCCATAGAGGTAGGCACTGCAGACTGACTGTGGGAGTCTTCACGGCTCTCAAGTGAGCTTCCTGTGTTCTCTCTCCTTTTCATCAGGCCCCATGCAGATCCACGGCCTATGTGCATTAATTCTGCATGCCTACGCATCAGCATCGTGGTAGGCCTTTATGTATGTTACCTCCAAGTCTGAACAACATCTCAATGAGCAATGGACTGTTATCTCCAATCTACAGATGAGAAATTAGAGGCCCAGAGAAGTACATTAAATGGCCCAGAACACACTACTAATAAGTGGATGAATCAGATAATTTATTCATTCAGTAAACAAACTAGATTATGCCTCAAGCTATGTAGAGAAAAAGAAGAAAACGTTGAGTTGGTTCTAGTTGACAAGAAATTCACAGTCTAGGAGAGGAAAACAGCAATTATACAGCAATATGGTAAGTAAAATGATAGAGCTATACACAGGGAATTGGGTTAAGCACCAAGGGGACATCTAATGCAGCTTGGGAGGGTCAGGGAAGACTTCCTGGAGAAGGTGATGTTTGAGCTGAGGGTTAAGGATAAGCAGGAGTTAGAAGAAAGTATGTGGGGTGGGGCAGGACATTTCAGAAAGAGTAGGTCGCACAGTCAACGTGTGTAATTAAAAATAGCAAGATATGTGGAACTATGAGCAGTTCAGTGTTGCCCTGGGGTTGATCTGACTGGAGTTTATCTGACTTCAAAATGCAAGCCCTGGGCTTCCCTGGTGGTGCAGTGGTTGAGAGTCCGCCTGCCGACGCAGGGGGCACAGGGTCATGCCCCAGTCCAGGAAGATCCCACATGCCGCGGAGCGGCTGGGCCCGTGAGCCATGGCCGCTGAGCCTGCGCATCCGGAGCCTGTGCTCCACCATGGGAGAGGCCACAACAGTGAGAGGTGCACGTACCGCAAAAAAAAATAAAAAATAAAAAACATAAAAAATAAAATGCAAGCCCTCTTCCCACTCTGCTTGATCTCCTCAACTAGCTGATTTTGGAGGTGTGGCATATGTGACACGTTACAGGAGCTTGGGATGCCCAGTCTTTACTCTTTAAAATTCTGTTACTGAATTAGCAGAATGTGGGAGGTTTTTACCAGGACTTTTACATTGTGAGTTCTCAGGAGGGCTTAAAGAGGATCAGGAGGGAGCTGGGCAAAGGCCGTTGACTAACCGAGGCAAAGTCAATTCAGCGCCATTGCTCCGTGGCTGCCCGACAGCAATTTGGAAGAAGGAGGCCAGAGATCACCAGGGAACAATGGCTCCTGGGTTCACTTCCACAAAGCACATTGTGATGAGTCAGAATGAAGCAACAGTTAGCTACACCAACATGTCAAGTTGACAGCAGATGAAGAAATTATCTCAGTGAAAGACCAGGGCTGAAGATGGGTGCAGTCTAACAGTGCCAATGATTTTGCTGTGTTCTTTCTATTTTTGGTGGGAGTGGGGTGTTGGCGGACTGTATGATACATGCATTTATGTTTCCTCCTACTAAATAAGTGGATCTGTTTCTGACAGGTGGTCCCCCAAATTGTCCTCACCATTTGGCTTTTTGATCTCCTTCCTTTAATAGGTCTTCTTGTGGTGTCACTTGGAGAGGACCTGTGGACACTTCTGGAGTCTGTCAGGAAATATCTTACCCTACAACCCAGGCCTACTGCAAAGAGGTGGATTTTCTGTCCTGCTGTGACAAATTCTATAGGAAGGATAACCGTGACCAAATAAGTTAAGGGACCTTTGTTAGAAGTTCTTTCTGTAATGAACACAACATTGTAATTCAACTATACTTCAATAAAAAATAAATTAGGGCTTCCCTGGTGGCGCAGTGGTTGAGAGTCCGCTTGCCGATGCAGGGGATGCGGGTTCGTGCCCCGGTCCGGGAGGATCCCACGTGCCGTGGAGCGGCTGGGCCCGTGAGCCATGGCCGCTGAGCCTGCGCGTCCAGAGCCTGTGCTCCGCAACGGGAGAGGTCACAACACTGACAGGCCCGCATACCACACAAAAAAATAATAATAATTAATTTAAAAAAAAGAAGTGCTTTCTGATATGGGGCCTGGAATCATAGCACTAGGAGCTGGAAATAACCTTTGTCCTTTTATAGGTCAGAAAACTGAGTTGAGGATAAGAGGGAAGTGACTTGCCAAAGGTAAGAGTCAAATTTGACGTAGAACCAGGATAAAATCCAGTCTCTTGACTCTAAACCTGGTGCTGTCCCCCATGCTGGTGTTCTCTCCATTGTCACAAAGCCTAAACTACTGTTTAATTATCTTTTAAATGAGCATTGCTCTTTACCTTTTCTTTGCTAAAATATAACCACTTGAAGAACCATATTTTATTTGTAGGTTCAGTGCCCACCACGTTGCCTAATACAGTAATAATGTCCCTAGAATATTTCTACCCTTGAATGTGTATACAGAGGCCCCATTGGGAGCTGAGAGTTGGTGGCTCATTTTGATTTAAATGGGACCTCACGTTTAACAGGTCTTCCTGTCTATTATCTTGCCTGGTCCCTGTTCAAATCCAGCTCTATTTTCTGGGTTATTTTTGCATTCATAATCCTTGACAAGAAAATCCTCCCATCTAATCTTTGCTTTATTTCTTTGTTTCAGGAGATTATCTAGCATGTCTAATAGAGCGGCAAGTCACGTCCCGCGGCTCCAGGCCTACAATTCCCCAGCATACCAAAATCAACCACAAGACTTTCCTCCGACCTCACCCAAGTCAGGGCATAGGTTGGGCTGCTCTCTGCCCCTTGGGGAGGAGGAATCTATGACCAAATGGGTATGTTCTTTCTTGATTTCTCCAGGGTTCCCCGGAGAGGTGGTATTCCTGGATGATGGGGTACAGAGAGTCTGAGTTTAACTTTCAATGAAACAATGCAAACTCAGACCTAGGGAAGAATTATCCACCTGAGAGTTGCTGGAATATTGGTGAAATATCACTTCTTGCTATTTAATTCATTCATCTGGGATTGAAAAGACATCTCTTGGGGCTGATTTAGGTCAGTGGTGTCCAACCTATTTTAGTATGGAGAGCACATTTTAATTTCAAAAAATTTATAGACCTGCAGATAAAGATACTTACACTTTAGGAATGCACTGGGAGAGCAAATATTAATAATAGAGGCTATCACCTTAAACGGGATTTGAGTTAATCAACACCTTATCTATATACTATCCCCAATCTGAGTTGTTGCTTTCCTTCTGTGTTTCTGTAACTCTTTGTCTCACCACTGGCCTGGAAACCCCACAAGGCCATAGTTGATTTGCCTTGTCCACTATCTGTTGTATACTCGGCACCTAGCACAGTTCCTGGTACAAAGTAGGCACCTTATGTATATTTGTAGAATGAATAAATTAGCACATTAGAAGTATCAGAATAGTTGACTAAACAGTATGATTCATGTACAACTATAGGTACTGATTCACACAAAGATGGTGCCCCTGTGGGGTCCCAGGGCCCACAGGTTGGAAATCACGGATTTAAATTTCCACACTTGGATCCAATATTTTCTTCCATTTTCCCCCGAGGGAGCTTAGTGTTCAGCAGATCACAAATACCAGTCTCTGAGCTTAGAGACACATGATAACTAAAGGTGGGAGCCTGCACCAGTTGACATTCCAAAGGCCGAATGGAAAGTCTAGGAAGAGGACAGAATGCATGACTTAAAGAAGGCTGGGACTTCCTAACACCCACGGCAAAGGGGAGGTTGATGACAGCTTTCCTCAAAAGCCAGTTTCTAACATTTGTAGGAGCAAAAAGTGAGCTAATCTCCGGGAGCCTCTAGGCTGTGTAGTTGGTATTTCAACCCCAAACAGACTTGCAAAGGTACTTTGCCTGTTTCCTCTGTCACCCTATTTGTGTGGAATGTTGATAACTGAAGTGACACACAGTAAATGTGTCTTGTAAGACGTTGATTGGGAGTGGAGATGAGTGGGGAAATATAAGAATTGAAAGAAAGAATGCTTGATTTAAAATATGTGAATGTGTCCCTGCCTCACTGAGTGTGTACATTAGTATTTAATTGCTGACATCTCTCTTCCATCTCTAGACAATGGGCTTCTTCTCTTGATTCTCCCTGCTCCTTCCTCTCCAAACAAAGAGAGGATGGTATTCCAGGTGTGAACAAATCAGGGAGGTTTCCTGCTTCAGATTCAGAGATTCACAGCCCTGAGGAAATGGGTAAAAGAGAGGAGGGGAGAGAGCAAAAGAGATGAAAAGCAGAATCTTCGCCACCTGCTATTTAGTGATTAGCTCCCAGATAAGGAAGGCAGAGATGCATTCCAGGAGCTCAGGACTTGCCCAGACGGAACTCAGAGTAAAGGAGGGCTTGGTGAAAACTGAAGCCAGAAAAAGGCAGTGGGGGGGTTGGGGGTGGGGGAGGGGCACTGAAAACACCATCCATCAATTTTCCTCAAAGCCCCTCCATGTCATGCAGCTCTTATACATTTCAGACCCTCACTTTACCCTTTTTTTTGTTCCACCCCACCTCACCTGCTTTGGTTTATGTAAAGGAGTCTTGCAAAGCTCTGTCACGAACTAACGGTGTGACCCTGGGCAAACCACTTACCTTCTTAGATACAGGTCTAGTGGTTGCTATCTCTCTCTTTTTTTTCTTAATTGGGGTATAGTTGTTTTACAATGTTGTGTTAGTTTCTACTGTACAGCGAAGTAGAGTTCCCTGTGCTATACAGCAGTTTCTCATTAGTTATCTATTTTATACATATTATTGTATATATGTTAATCCCAGTCTCCCAATTCATCCCTCTTGAGTTTCAGTAGCTTCATCCAAAGCATAGGAAAACAAATCAACAATCACAACCAAACAACCGAACCCCAAATCTCCTAATGCTGGGCAGTAGAAGCCCTGGCGAGTTTGCAGCGAGCAGCCTCTGTTCTTGTTCTTAGTTTCAAGCACACCAAGCTTTTGGATTAAACCACAGTGAAAAGCAAGCACTTACTCTTTCCCTCACGGAGGAGCAGGCTGATCTACTGTGAGGTTTTCCTTTCTCAGTAGAAAGGGGTGAAAATAATTTCTGCACAGCCTACCCTTCTGCCTGTGGCACCTGTGGCCACAGACACGACCCAGGTCTGAGGAGAGGTGCAGGATGCTGTGTCCTTGTCTGGGGTGCATGGCTTCTTCCCTCACCAGCCTTTGCTGTTCCCTTTGTTCTTATAACTGAGGGTGTTCTGTCCTTGACAACGGCCACGTGTTCAATTTTTCCAGCACGGTTAGGTGAGGTCAGCACTTTGGCTTTTAGCCTCTAGAGCAGGTAAGAGCCATTGAACCTTGAGAGATACAAGATCAAGTTAGTAATTCATCTTGATTTTCATTTTGCAGTGCTCCCATAGAAAATAAATGTGGAGCCATGGACAATTATGCCTTGGTAGAAAATAAATACTCTGGTGATTAAAAACCGGAAATCACTAGCTTTGAAATTTCTCCAGAAATGCAGCCCCAGATGTCACGCAAGCTCCCATCAAACACGGGCTGTTAAAATCCAACTGTGGATATTGCCTTGTAAAGCGTTCACAGATGCAACAGCAGAAGAAATTCTCACAGCCTAGAGAAGCGAGACTTCTGCTTTTTTCCTTTCTTTCTGTCTTTTTTTCCGGCAGGGGATGATGGAGGGGTTGGGCATCAAACTGTTCATTTCAATATGTAATTTGCCTCAAAGAATTTTTGACTTAATTTATTTTCTCACCAACCTAAATCCAATTCAAAAAACATTTATTGAAACCTGAACAATCTACTTTCCGTTGACGAGTGCTAATAGGTGCAATGTTACCCCTGTCAACTTATAAGATCACATACTGAGCTTGGAGCTAAACAGGAAAACGGAAATTAAACTGGAGTTGGATTTTGTTTCCTTCTAAATTCTCTACCATAGTTGGACATGTACGGTGCTTAATGAGAAACAAGTTGCATTGTGGGCATTTCTTTATTTAAAAAAAAGCTTCTTTCTTTTTTAATTTGGAAGATGTTTACATCTTAATGCCAGATGTATCTCCAAGGCAGAGGGAGTAGAACTGTATGAAAAAAATAAATGATGTCAAAAAGTCCCTGCGTTTTCAACATTTCTTTACTAGTTCTCGGACTAAACAATGTTTTTACCTAAACAAGGTAAAAAATGACAAATATAATTGTTTCTGGACTCTTATTTTTCGCAATAGACCAGCCTCTTTGCTCTCTTGAGTTCCATGGATAGGTGATTCTCCTGAGAAACTTAACGACATCATGTCACTTTTAGCTTGAGGGCTTTGTTAGAATATCTAATAGGCAGGAGGTAGTAAGAGGGTGTGAGTGAGTGTATATGTGTATGTACACACTCCTTGTATGCGTGTGTGTAGTGCCAACAATGGTGTATCCTTACTGGACTAAAATTCCATACCAGCTCTTTGAATAAATCAGACAATGTGGTCAAATGTTTGGCCCAACATTATCACCTTTCCACCCTTGATTTCTAGTTAACTAAGAACGTGTCCGTGCTGTTAACATTCTAGACTTCACTGGCCAGTAAGGTCCATAAAAAAGATCATTTCCCCTCTCCCTCTGTGTGCAGACTGTTTCTGTTTATCTGTAAGTAACAGCCAGGGTCTCATTGCTTTTCAGTTCATTTATTCATTCCTTTATACAATAGGCAATAACCAAGTACCAACTCTGTGCCAAGCAGTCTTCTAGGTGTTTGGAGACACAAAGAGAACTAGACAGAGAAGGTCCCTAACCTCATGGGGCTTACATTCTGGCGTGAGAGGACAAAAACTAACTAAATAAATACCATAATCCCAAGTCACAAAAATTCCATGGAGATTGAAAAATCAGGAAGATATAATATAATCAGTGGGTGTGTGTCTTTGGGGCAAAATTTGGATAAGGATGCCAGAGAAACATTCTCTGAGAAGGCAATACGTGAAGACAGCCAGGTGGTGGGAGGTGGGCTGGCATGCAGGGAAGAGGGTTGGATGCTAAAGAAGCAGTGGAGGTCTAGCACCTCAGCAGGACGAGTTTGCCTGTTCAAGTGAGCTGTCCTTGCATACATTACATTCTTACAGAGGGGTTTTTTTTTTTTTTTTTAGAGGGGGTTTTCTTGACCTATTTGTAAACCAAGTGGGAAGCTGGACTCTGATAGAGTTGGATGTGAGGATCTGGGATACTATATAGGGGAAAATGAAGTGTTGCTTTCCTTAGAGATGGAGGACTTGCTGGAGAAGCTGAAAAACTTCAGAGCTCTAGTCTCACTTTGGCCAGTAACAGAGTATGTACCTGTGGGGAAGTCTCTTCCCTTCTCTGACTTCTGTCTCCTCCTGAAATAAGGTGTTGGGTTGAGTGGTCTGAAATTCCCCTCCAGCACCAGACAGTCTTTGAGCCCTCTAAGAACAGAAGCTGGAATCGAATTTTTCTGCTTGAGAATCCCTATTGGTATGGACTCACTCACTAGGATGTTCAAAGCCAAGTCCTGGGTGAAAACAAGCATATGAACTGCTGGAGTCCAAAGGAGCCATGTTCAGACACTTGACATCTTTTACTTTCCTTGATTTGATCTGTGTTATGACTTTAGTCAGTAGGGAGTTCCTACAGCAGGCAACCAATAGACAGAATTCCATGTATAGGCCAGACATACCAGTGTATACTGAGCAGAGACATCCATCCTGACCACATGCAACTGTGTGAGAAAGGGTAAGTCTGACAGCCGAGAAAAGCTGGACAGGGTTCCCAGGGTCTCAACCTTCAATGATAGATGATCCCTCCTAACAAAGGTCTCTGGTAAAGACAGCCCTTTACTGTGATCCTCTGGCTTGCTGGCATGGAAGCAGCCTTCTTTAGATCCTGCTGTAAGGATCAGAGAATCCCATGGCTATTTCTTCCTATGTTGGGTCTGTTGAACGATGTTCTATCAGTTCAGGTTGAACAACAACCCAAAGTCCAGTAAAGGTATAGGACGAGGGGGGTATCTTTGTAAATGTGTTTTGAGCAGCCTTACTATACAGAAGAAGGCATCTAGAGAGATACGTAGTGAATCAGATGTAGTCCTTGACCTCAAAGAACTTTCTCAACGTAAACTCATATGCAGATGCCTAATACTAACATAGGTCAGAGAGAAGGGAATGATGGATGTAATGAAGAGGAGAGCAGTGGATGAATTGACACTTAGAGTCGGTACTTAGGGATTAATTAGGACTTGAAAGGTCAGAGATAGAGGCAAGGAAGGGCATTCTCAGGCAAGAGAACAAAATGAGTAAAAGCTGGGCACAGGACAGAACTTCCAGGAAGGACATCAATGTATCTGGGCTTCAAGGGGAGAGACCCTCAGATATTTAAGTTTAAACTCCAAGAGCTTGACACAACGGAAGCCAGAGCTCTACCCTTTTGGAGTAAAGCTACTCTGGGTCCTGGTGCTTCTGGTTCCCATTCCAGGAGAAGCACAGCACCCTCTTTCCCTCCTTTCCTCCCTTACCCCTACCAAAGACGTGGGGAACCTGCAAGGAGAGCAAGGCTGTGGTTTTCAGTAATTAAACTTGCATCATTTGTGATCAGGGAACTATTTTAAAATTCCCTCTATTCTGGTATTCTGATGATTTGCTTCAGAGTTGGAAATAAAATTTAGCCTTAGGATTCTTCATTGTTCCTTTGCTGTGATTTCTAATTGCCATGTCCACTTCACCTTCCTCCATTTGATGTGTTTCATCTCAGACACAGGTGTTTGGAAATTTCTTTTTTCCTCTCTGATTTTGGTCCCCAGATCTTATACAAAGATAGTCACCTGTCCATATTTCCACTCACTAATCCTCATCATTCTGATGTCTCTGAGAAACAAAACCACATACTTCCTGGCAGCCACCCTGATCTGATCATTCACGTATCATCATGGCTTTGTCTCAACTTAATTCTACCTTGTCATTCCCATCAATATTCTTTTCATCTCAGTGTATGCCAACTGACTGATTCATATTTACTCTTTTTTTTCTTTTTTTTTGGCGGTACACAGGCCTCTCACTGTTGTGGCCTCTCCCGTTGTGGAGCACAGGCTCCGGACGTGCAGGCTCAGTGGCCATGGTCCACGGGCCCAGCTGCTCCGCGACCTGTGGGATCTTCCCGGACCAGGGCACGAACCCATGTTCCCTGCATCAGCAGGGGGACTCTCAACCACTGCACCACCAGGGAAGCCCTCATATTTACTCTTGACACATATTTGATGATCATACAGAATTTTACCAGCTAGTTATTTTCTGGGCTACTTAGTTTGTGATCTCTATATTCCTTCTCTTAACAGTGGGGATGTTGCTAGTTAAACAAAGTTATCATTTATTATCACACCATTGTCCACATAGTAACAATAATGGTAACAAGGAATAACTTTTATAGAAGACTATCGACGTCTCAAGGCTCAAGGCAACCTGTGAAACAAATGATCCCATTTTATAAATGAGAAAACTGGGAGATTGACTTGTCAATTACGTGATTAAGTTGAAGGTCACTGGTAGAAATAGGAATGGCTTGAACTCAGGACTACTGAATAGACTTGGTGATTCTTAAGATATGAAGCCTGCTTTGAATTCTGTCCGGGTCTACCTGTACTCCCCAGAGACCCTCCAAACCAGAGGTTCTCAACGTCAGTGGGTTTTAGAAACACCTGGAGGCTAGTTTAAAATGCAGAATCTCTTCCTCTCCCCCATACGCGTTCTGATTCTGATTCAGAGGTCACGGAGCCCTCGAATTTTCTTCATTAACACAGACCCCTGATGTTATTGATGTAGGAATGTATGTTGAGAAATTGTTGAGCAAAGTGGGGAAGCTTCAGTCTGATAGCCTAAAAATGCCCTCTTTTTCTTTTACCTTCCGTTGTATGCAAATATGAGTTCATTCAGGGAGAGATCATTTATATTCTGCTTTAGTTCTTATAAAACATCACTTTAATCTTATTTTAAATGACTGCATTTCTGGAAGAGGCCATTTTATCCCAAGGAGAATTTCATTTCTGATGGTTTCAGATAGGTCTCATTTTAATTCTCTTTCCCCTTTTTAAAATATGACATCATAATCCCCTTCACATCTAGATTTTGTGTTATATTGGTGTTTTTTTCATGGAATATTGCCAGAGCTGGTATTAATGATGGAGTTGTCAGAATTGTATTCTAAATGAGAGTAAAATTCAAATAAGGACCCAGATGAAAAATATGCCTATAAATATTTGAGAAGACCTCTCTCTCCATCTCTCTCTCTCTCTCTCCCTCTCTCTCTCTCTCTCTCTCTCTCTCTCTCTCTCTCTCTCTCTCTCGGTAGTTTTTCCTTTGAGCAAAAGGAAATGTGGATTTATGTAAATATCTTAGGGGATACATTTTACTGTTACATGTACCATCTTAAGAAATATTCATCTAAATTCTGCTTGTCAGCATCAAATGGAGGTCAGAACACTGGCTAAAATATGAGTCCAGCTTTGATTTCCTTATGTAAATGTTTTCTCTAGGTATGTCCATTATGCCAAAGCTAATGGTTCTAATAAGCACTCCAGAGACATCTGATTCACTTTAATTCTCCTTGATCAAAAAATGCAAAACAACTTTTTGAAAGACAGAGATTAGCTCTATTTCTGCCACTAAAGGAAATGAGAACAGTGGTAAAGAGATGAGATCTCAGACAGAGCTTCTATATTGATCTCACCTCCCCTAAGTTTGATCTTGTGTATAGTACATAGAGTGAGATTTGATATGAAAATATGCATTTATAAGTCCCAAGGAAACTGGAACAAATCGTCCATATTCATCTCTTCTTTGGTGGGAGTATTTTTTTCCTCAGGGTCAGTGCAAAATTTTGAGCTCACTTCTCTAAAGATTTCAGATCATTGCCTCATAGCCATATTTTCACAAAAGCCATGGCTTTGGCTTCTTTCACAAGATGTCATATTTTACAAAAATATCTTCTTTCTATGGAACAAAATGTACACTCTCTCTTTACCTATTTAAACCTGTCTTGAGAGTTTTGGGCAATGTGCTTCAGGCGCCCACACAGTCTAATAGAAAAGGTCCTTTGGTCATTCACACTCCTGCTTCTATTGATTCTCTATTTCCATCCATTTTCTGGCTCGTAAACCATCCTTTGAAACTTCACTCCATTCATGATGAGCTGGTGTGGGAACTTGTGTACTTTCATCTCTTTTCATCTTTTCAAGCAGAAACAAGAGCCTCAGTGGCGGTTAATGAATGCTCTTAGCACGTGGGAATCTGGCTAGTGTCTAGGAGGGCCAGGAGATGGACTCTCTCTCTCAAAAATGATTATGCTCTAGTTAGAGGTAAAGGGCGTAACAATAAAAATAGATCCTGTTCATTGATCACTTGCTTTGTGCTAACCTACTGAGCTAAATCATTTCCCAAATGCAATTAAATTTCATCTCATAACAGCTGTGTGTGTTAGGTACTGTTACTCCCATTTTACAGATGAGGAAATTTGGGCTCTTGGTTGCTCTGGTCCCCAGTGAACTCAGAGTTGACATTTGAACCTTGGTCTTTCTGACATCAAAGCCTCTTCACTACATATATGCTACACTGACTGAAACTATAAATAAGAGTCGATGACAGAAGACCAGGAAAGATCAACAGATATAGAAATTCATCTCCAGGGTCAGAAGGAATAAACTAGAAGCTGGAAAGCTTTATCCATTCCAGTGTGGCAGGCCTTCTTTTTAAATTATTTCCCCTTGCAGGCAGAATTCTCTGGAAGAATGCTGTTGACAGCTTTCAATGCATCGTAAATAATGTCCCAGGTGCTCCAACTACCCCCTCAGTCACTCTCCTTTAGAGAGCCTCCGTCTGAACCCCCCTCCGCCTACATTCCTTCTCATTCCATGCCCCCATTTTGACCTCAGTGTGTTCATATGTTCATATTTGATGATTGCTTTGTAAGTACTCAATATTTTTGGTAACCCATTTTTTGCTCAAAGTGCTGCTTCCACAGGATCTATTGCTTCTATGTAGTTAGTATCTAAAAATTCCACACACAGTTTTGTTTGTTATTTGGTAGAAGAGAAAGGTCACCTAAGCTGCAGGTTCCTTGAAGGCTGGGTTGTGTTTTCTTTTTCCTCTTTGGTCCTTAGCTGGCCCAGGA
Organism: Aethalodelphis obliquidens; assembly: GCF_003676395.1. Taxonomy (NCBI): domain Eukaryota; kingdom Metazoa; phylum Chordata; class Mammalia; order Artiodactyla; family Delphinidae; genus Aethalodelphis; species Aethalodelphis obliquidens. Next base: position 5,958,011 of record NW_020837992.1, on the reverse strand, counting down.
CAGGTGCTCATAGAGATTTGATACGCTAAACCAAATATGGAGCCAACTGTCCTAAGCTCTGCAAAGGGGGAAACACAGAAGACCCTCAGGTAAGTTACATTTTAGTGAGTGTGGAAGTCAATTAAGATAAATCTGCATAGAACTCTAATATAATGCAGAACAAGATAAAGTATCGTAAGAGGGATATTAAGTACCAGGGCACTTCAGAGGTTGGAGAGATCTTACCCACTTATGTAAATGGGGGTATCAGAGGGCTTTAGATGCCCACCAAGCTGATCAAACCCTCATCCCTGGCACCAGGGAGATGCCAGGTTGTCATTCTTGGTAGTGGTGGTGGGAGGTTTGGCATGGAGAAATCTTTTCCTTTATACTTTCCTGATATGAATGAGTATTTATGATAAATTTGTTCTTTTTGCAATTAAAAGGCAGCATGAGACTGGGTTTGAAAAGCTCTGTGGATGGGCTGAGGGGCAGGACGAAGAATTCCAGCCTGAAGACACAGCTCGAGGAAAAGCATAGACTCAGGAAAACATTGAGAAGGTTCAGGGAGCCAGAACTAGGAAGGCTTGGTTGGAGTGCTGGTCATGGGCAGGGACATAGCAGCAGGTAAGGCCAGAATGGAAAACCAAGGCCATGTTGTGAAGTCAGAGATAACCAGCACTGTATTCATTTGGCCGTGGAAGGCTCTGAAGTCTTCTGAGCTATACAAGGCATGACCACAGCTGGGCTTTGGAGGAGCCCTCCTGGACTTTGCTCAGGACTTGGATTTGTGCTGAAGGAATACTTCTTGAGCTTAATGGCCTGGGGCTCTTAATGCCAGGCTGGTCTCTGCTCCATGTGCCAGCCCAGCCAGTGCTGCAGCCCAAGGGAATGACTCACAGAGGGTCTTCCAAGAAGAAGGAACAGCAGAGAAGGAAGATGATAGGTGTCTTCACAGCACCCCTCAAATCACCCATAGGTTCTCTTCTTTTCCTCTGGTCATGGAAAGTCAAGGTGGACGTTGGGATTTCTTCAGTTTCATACGTTATTTCACTTCAAGAAAGTAAAGCTTTCTTAAATATTGATATTTCCTTCCTCAGAAAACTAAAAATAGAATTACCATATGATCCAGCAATCCCACTCCTGGGCATATATCTGGACAAAACTATAATTCAAAAAGATACATGCACCCCAGTGTTCATAGCAGCACTATTCAAAATAGCCAAGACAGGGAAGCAACCTAAGCGTCCATTGACAGATGAATGGATAAAGAAGATGGTACATATACACAATGGAATATTACTCAGCCATAAAAAAGAATGAAATAATGCCATTTGCAGCAACATGGATGCAACTACACTTCGTTGTACAGCAGAAACTAGCACAACATTGTAAAGCATTTATACTCCAATAAAAAAAGAGATTATCATACTAAGTGAAATAAGTCAGAAAGAGAAAGAAGAATGCCATGTGATATCACTTATATGTGGAATCTAAAATATGACACAAATGAAATTGCCTACAAAACCGAATCGGACTCACAGACAGAGAGAATAGACTTGTGGTTGTCAAGGGGGAGGGGAGTAGGGGAGGGACGGGTTGGGAGTTTGGGGTTAGTAGATGCAACCTATTATGCATAGAATATAATGGATAAAAATCAAGATCCTACTGTATAGTACAGGGAACTATATTTGATATCCTGGGATAAACCGTAATGGAAAAGAATACAAAAAAAGAATGTATAGATGGGTATAACTGAGTCACTTTGCTGTACAGTAGAAATTAACACAACATTGTAAATCAACTATATACTTCAATAAAAAAGTTTTTAAATATTGATATCCTTACCCTTCTTCTGCCTATTCCTCTCTCTTTTGTTTAAGTACATCTCAAATATAAACACGTACACTCCCACACTCAACATATTCACTCACTCACTTATACCTCCTCCTCCAGTTACTTTGGGTCTGTTGGGAGCAATGAGGGCAAAAAGTCAATTAATTTCCATGAAATATCCATCTACTGCTTTAGTAGTGAACAGGCTTTTCATGGGTCAGGGTTCTCCATCAGTCACCCCTGGCTGTGATCATTTCCTATCATTTCAATCTGTTCCATGCTGTCCAGTATGAAGGCCCAACAGCCCCATCCCCCTTGCCTTGCTTTTGTTTTTAAGTTTTATTGACTCTGAGATGAAAAGCCATTTCCTTTTTCTTGACTCTGACCCCTTCATTGATGCACTTGTTTTGTATTTTAATATATTGCAAGGTATTTTTTTTGTCATCTATTTGTTTTGTCTACTGAAGACTTTTTAACCAAAAAGACCCTAACAGCAAAAAGAATTACCCAACTGAATATGATTCTGTTGCTGGATAAGACTCCAATGGTCTTGGTGATGGTTAATTTTCTGTGTCAGAGTGGCTAGACTGTGACACCTGGATGTTTGGTCAAACACATCTGGATGTTGCTATGAAGGTATTTTTTAGATGAGTTTAACATTTAGACACCAAAAACTTTGAAAATAGAGGGTAAAATAGATTACCCTCCACCGTGTGCATGGCCTTATCTAATCAGTTGAATACCTTAAGGAAAATGCTGTCCTCTTCTGAGGAAGAGAGGATTCCCCAGGAAGTGGCAGACTGCCTTTGGACTCAAACTGCAATATCAGCTCTTCCCTGAGTCTCCAGTCAGCAGGCCAACTCTGCAGATTGGAACTTGCCAGCTTCCACAATTTTATGAGCCAGTTCCCTAAAATCAATCAATCTCTCTGTGTCTCACTCTTTCTGGAGAAGAACGTTGACTGACACAGTCTTCATGCCCATATTCCTCCAGCAAGATTACTGTTTCTTCTTCTCTTCAAGAAATACTTATTGGATAGCCAGCCACAAGGTGCCAATAAAACGATTCTTCTTTACACTGACAATAACCCCCTTCAAATCCTCCATCTCTTTCCCCTGCATAAAAACCTATATACATGAGAACCCCAGATATCATCCAGCTCTTACCTTGTTTCATATCTTTTCTTTGCTTTTAGTGTCAGTGGTGGAAAGTGGAGTTTGGCTGTCATCACTGATAAAATAGATATTGCAACTTTGAAGACACCTACCTTCTGGTTGTAATCTCCATGGCTTCCTTAATATCTCCCTCGGAAGTGCTATTTATCAATGCTCTACTCATCTTCATTTCTCTCCTCTGAGCCCTCTCCAAGTTCAATATTTGACCTTACTGGGACCTTCAGTTTGATCACAGTGATAAATTTGATAGGATTACACAGTGTCCTTGGGATGAAGTCAAGTATTGGGCATTACCAAGACTCTCCCACAGAAATCTATTCCTGAGTGAAGCTGCATCAACCTTAACCATAGCAGACACCAGCATTTACCAAGTCGTACCTACATGTTAGGCCCTGAAGTAGATGATTTACAACCATTGTTTCATTTTGTCCTGTAAATTAGACATGAGAGACTTTATTGATTGTTGCCCTGATACTGAACTCCTGCTTTTAATAAGAAATGAAACCTCTGAGCTTTGGCTGGGTACGTGGATACTAGAAATAAAAAACTAAACCTCCCAGCCCATCTTGCATAGAGATGTGGCCATGTGACTAAGTTCTGGCCAGTGAACTATAAGAGGAAGAGCTATGGAGAACTTCTGAGCAATATCCTTAAAGGGGGGATGGTGCATTCCCCTTCTGCCTGATGACTGGACTTTGGACAGAGTGCCTGGAACTTGCAAAGTCATCTTGAACCACATGGTGTAAGTAAGTATGTGTTGTAGGAAGGTGGGGCAATCCGATAAAAAGAGGCTGGAGCCCTGACAACCTGTGGAGCCATCCTACTCGTCTAAAACTACTTGCATCCACGTTATTTTTATTCTCTTTAACATCTCATTTTGGTCACTTGGGGTTTTAGAGTTTTTGTCACTTGTAGCTAAATTGAGACCTAATTCATACAGTAGATTCAAATATTCCCATTTAAAAGAAAAAGAAATTGGGACTCAAAGAGGTTAGATAACTTGCTTAAAACTACCTAAGTAGCTAGTTGTAAGTGCTAGAGCCTGGTTCTCTCTGATTCCAAAGCCCACTGCAGGGTCTCTTCCTGCTGTCCCAGGCTTCTTGTTAGTTAAGTACAGGCCTCTAGGTAATTTTCTTGCCTTTTCTCCTGGCCTAAAGATTCTTCCAAGCAAGCATAGTTTGGTCGAGCTGCTGCTGTCTGGAGAGAGGTTCGGAGGCCCCTTTACTGTCTTGAAAGATGCTCCAACCAACTTCTGTACCCCCGACCATTCAGGGACCCTGTATAAACTTATCCCCTAGCTACCTGGTATGTTTGCCAAGTAGCTCCTTTTTAAAATGCAGGGTAGCACGGATGTCTTGCACACCCTGTCAGACTGCTAAGCCTGCCTGTCCAAACAAATCTACTCTGCTATGACTTATTCCCCTGGCGTGTTGATACACATGTTTCTCCCATTGGGGCTTGGGGCCCAAGCATGTCTGAGAAATTGAATGGAGCAAGTTTTCCTGCCAAGACCAGAGCAAACATCCCTGGAAACAAGGAAAGGGAGTTTCTTACTGTGAAGTGGCCTGGCTTCCGTGTGGATCTTCTGCCAAAGTATTCCAGAAACTTCCTTCAGATAGAGAGATCCTCAAGGTCCTTCAAGTACTCAACGGCAGTCTATGCCACAGTCAAAACCCCAATCCCAACAGAGAAAAATGTGTCTTCTTTTTGCTTGTGTGCGTACTGACTCTGATCTAGTTTACTGTGTGACCTTGAAGAGAGATGACATGCTGTGTTGAAAGAGCACAGGGTTGAATTCTTGAAAGTGTGGCTGCTTGGTTACAGCTCCCACGCTGCATAGTTCAATCTTGGGCAAGTCACTTAACTGCTCCCATGCGTCTTAGCTGTAAGATGGGAATTCATTCATTCGCCCACCTTTCCAGGCTTGATGAATCTACCCCTTCATCCAACTCAATTTTATAAAGTGTGAAGTTTTCTGGGTTCTGGGTGCACAAAGATAAACATGATATAGCTTCCCTGCTGAAAGAGTTCACCCCCTACCTGGCAGCATTATAGTAAATGTCAAAGTTTTAATGGATATGATGATACTTGAGAAAGTAGAACGCTGTACATACAGTCAAAGAGTTATTTTTAAGTCGCAACATTGGTAACCTCAATTGCCCCTCCTCTAAGGTGGGAACCCCAAAATGTGCCAAAGGGAGTCAATGGAGAAATAGGCATAGAATAGCAAACTGGTTACTGAGGCCACTAGCAATAGTTGGATCATAGATGGGGCATCAAATGTTGAATATGGACTCATCCTAGCAAGAGTATGTACCGAGAAGCACCTTGAAACTCTCCGTATTCAGAGCCCTTGCCTGAGCTCAGTATCTAATGGAGCTGTAGGCTGCAGACTCCTATCCTTATGATTGGGAGATGCCTCTGTCAGGCAGGAGAGAAATTTCAATCTTTTATTAAAAGCACTTTGCAACAGGAAATCCTTTTCTTTTTTTTTCCTTTTTTTTTTTTATTTGGCCAGTGCCAGCATAATTTAACAATGATTGAATAGCTTCTTTCATTTACTTGTTAAATTATGCCTCTCCATCACCTTCCCTTTGGGTTTTCCTGCTTTTTGGTCATACAACCTCCCATTATTTATTAATGTCCCATAATACATGATGGAAGCAAGCAGAAAGCAGCCATTTCACAATGATTTAGGAGGCTTCTGGGAGTGAAACAACAAGAACGGGAGCATAAATTCTGAGAGTCTCCCCTGTTCTTGCCTTTTCGGAACAGAGGTGGGTAGTTCTCAGCCATCATCTACTTGCGTCCTCCCCTCCCCTCCCCCTCCACCCCTCCTGGCCATTTTCCTGCCCTGAGCCAATTCAAAATACTTGGCTCAAAATGACTAGTGAGTCACAGTTCATGTTTTTTTCCAAGTGCCAACTGCTAGAATGAGCATGCTTCTCAAAGTTGTGCTTAACCTAAATGACACAAAGAGCTAATCTGCTTTCCCTCCAAGGGAGGAGCCCTGTGTGGGATGAGGAAATTTCAGATTGTTTGAATCTTTAGGGACTCAGTTCTTGGTAGGAAGGTTGAAACAACCTAGGGAGATGGTCCTTGCATCTCCTACAGTTCTTTTCTGGGAACAGCTTGGACTGTTTCAACTCATGGAATGACTCTCATAGGGAATAAATAGGATGAGTAGTTCCCAAGTACAGACATGGAGGTGTTTTATGGCTCATTCAAGGATGTAGAGTGGGTTCTAAGTGGACCATCATCACAATTCTGCTTCCTCCAGGCATTTGTGAGAGGAAATGGAACCTAGATCATTCACATCCCTGATCTAGTTTTCCTTCTCCTTGTCTTTTCCTTTCTGCTTTGGACTAGACTAGTGCTCATTCTGTGATTTGGTGAATGACATATGGAGGTTCTACAGGTGACGGGGGCAGAATGGCACCTAGAAAAGTACAGTGACCAATCCATTGTCATACAGTTGAAAAGTGGCAGAGCCAGAATCAGAGCCAAGCTTTCTTTTCAACAAAAGGTTGATTTGTAAACTTTTGTTGAGGTAGGTTAGTACTTAATATTTTGGAGATAACATATATTCAAGCCCTTAGCACAGTGCCTGGCATTTAATTGCACGTTTACCTTCCTTTACTAAAGACCACCCTATAACGATGCTTCACAGGAGGGGCAGTAGAGTATATGGACAGATCCCTGGGGTGAGAGACTTGGGCTTTCATCCTGGCTATGTACTCACTGATTGGGTAAACTTGGATGAGCTGCATTGCCTCTGTGGGCCTCAGTCTTCTTATCTATATAAAATCAGAGGATCGGGTTAGTCTCTGAGGTACTTTCTCACTGTAACTTTGTTCCTTAGACTACCTTAGTTGAGGTTGTGGGTGACTTAGAGTGTAGAGTGAGACTTTCATGTCTGGGGGATGAGTTGCTCTAAGTGAATAATGGAGTCATGACAAGCTCATAGTATTTGGGGCTTTAACACTGTTGTATTGGGTGCTGGTCAGATCAAAGCAGAAGGATTTCTTCCACTTGGCAGTCCAGCCCCTTATCTCTCACCAGGTCCCAGATGCCCCTTGGCATATACTGCAACGTGTTCCCACTCGTTCCCTTTTCAGCTTTTGGAGGAGCATCATTGCACTAAAGGCTGAGGATGCTTGTGATTCTTCCTTCATCCTCCAGTCCACTCACCTGCTTCCCCCTTCCAGATGGCAGCAAGCGCCTCAGAGCCCAGGCTTTGCCCCCTGGGGACTTGTTCTGACTTTCTTCTGGGGCCCAAGTAGTCATTCCCCATCTGGAGGCCTAGAATTAAAGCCCAAGGATGAGACAGGAGATGGGAGATAAAGTAATAGCTGGAAGAGAGATCCTGGTCCCCCTGTCCCTCCATCACGTTCCCTCCCATTCTCTGTCCTGCCCTGCAGAGGGTAGCACAAGGAATAAGTCAGTTCAGAGACTGGAGCTTTGGGTTTCTTTTGCTCATCCCAAGTTCTCTTTTCGGCAGCAAGCCCGACTTTGTGGTGACCTCAACTATCCTCCCATTAGCATGTCTGCAGTGCCCCAGGTTTGCAATGAAACGAGTCATTCCTCCAGAAGTTTTCATTCCTGTGGCACAAAGGCTGAGAAACTTGAGAGAGCCAGGCTGTTCTGTAACTAACATCAATGTGGAATCTGCCTAAGCCTTGACTAATGTATTCCTTGCATTATTAAACACAGATTAAATATATATGGATATTTAAATGTAATGTGTTATTTTCCTAAATCTACCTTTACTTGATGTTCCTTTGACTTAGACCTTTTCATTGCTCATCACTGTCTCAGGAATGATGAATTACAGGCAGGAAGGAGCTGGAGCTCCCTCAGCACCAGACTTTGCCATCCCATTACATTTGCCCAAGAGATGCAGCGGTAGTTCTCTCCCACACAGAAAATTACTGCTGGGGTTCTTCACATAGGAATTTTTTTTTTTCCTTCCTAAATAGAGCTTATTTCTTACCAATGATTCAAAGGCTAAGACAGCCAGAGCCTGACAGAATAGTTTGCTTCTGTTCTGCAAGAAAGCTTGTGTCCAGGGTAAGTCATTGAATAACAAATTCGGACACAGTCAACTGCCTTCCCACTGATGGTACCTTCACCCACTCTCCATCAGCTGTACAGCTGGTAACTTGTCTTCTACGTGTGCTTGGAAGGCCCCAATGAGTTCTGACTGATTTTCTTTTTCTAATAATCTAGTTTATTTGCAAGGTTCCTGCTCGATACCCCAACCTAACTGTAGGGAAATTAGACCCATCAACGAAAGTGATATGTTTGAAGCAGAGGCTATATACATCACTCCTGCCTGCATGCCCCAGGTCCCCTTCTGTAAGGAGGGGAATAAGGGATAGATCTTGATTATCTCCAGGGTCTTTGCAGGCTCTGCCTTCCCATAAATCTCTGTGCTTCCAAGGAACCAGAAGGGAAAATACAAATACTGTGCATTTTTCGAACTATCCCTAAAAGATATTCCCCTCTGGGTCTTGGTTAAAGATTTTTCATCTTATGCCAGTCAGTCAACTGATCAGGAACTTCTGCTTGTGTGTCCTGTGTTTATCCGTATTGGTGTGTTAGACTATATGTCACTGGTGCTCTGAGCCAGTTCATGTCAGCTAACAAGAGCTAATGGTGCCTATTTCTTCTCCATTCCTCACGATGGTAGCTTAAAATCAACCACTGGGGGAGTGTTTACACCATGGAAATCAACAAAGGCTAGAAAGCAGGGCTTTTCTTCCCCCTGGAGAACTGGTTGTTCAGATTTGTAAGCACACCACTGCTGGAAGCTCCCTGAGGGCACTAATCAATTCCTATATCTCTCTTTATATCTAACTAAACATATATTAGATTTTACTGAAAATTTTTAAAAGATGAGCACAGAAGACATGTCAAGTCACAGATCTTTCCCAGTTTGACTATAAATAAGTTATAATCTCCTTTGAGTGCCACAGTCTACCACCTTTTCCTCCTTCCTACAGCATTATATTACTGGTGTTATATTTTCTCAGCGGGGAGACATGCATGATCCCAGTACCCACGCTTCTCTGAGTGAATTCTCCCTCTCCTGGGTGTGCTAACCAGCCCCCCAGGCCCTCGAATTAGGAATCAAAGGGCTTAAGAAAAGATATTTGTTTTCCATCTTCCCCTGAACCCAAGAAAATTATTGATAATCTCTCTCTTCCAACAGGAGAGCTACCAGAGCAAGACAATCTAAGGCTTGTCTGGGAGGGAGGAAAAGGAGCAGATATTGGGGTTACTGGTGAGGAAGAGGGATCCTTGGCCACCCTATCTCCAGCAGGCAGGCCACTTGTCAGCTGGACTCATGAAAACCCCAAAGAAGGAGAGGAAAAGGCCACGTTCAATGTTCACAGTGTACAATGTTCGCTGTATCTGTCATACAATTAGCAGCACGCGAGCTTTCATATTTCTTGTGCCTCCTGACTTGGATGTTCTTAAGAACAGCTTGACCTTGGTTATCCTCCCTAAATGCCGTGTCTGGAGCCTGAGATATAGTAGGCATTCAACAAACATTTATTAAACTAGCTGTTAAATTTATTTGACATCCATGGATCTTAAGGTTCAGAACATGAATGTGGCTTGTAGTTGGGGGGTGGGCGGGGAGAGTGGCAAAGGGGATTTGTTCTTTTCCTGAACCCCTGCTTTATTCTTTATGCTTTAGCCAATGGGGTAACCAGGCCCCTCGAAGGAAAGGAGGTAATTTTCAAGGTGTGAGGACTCAGACGTGAGAGAAAGGTTGGGGCAGGAGGGATGCTAGGCATTTGTGCATTGCCAGCTTCAACGTTAAGGGGCCTTTATGTTTTAAATTTCTTTGTCGTTTGAAATTGACTTTTTTAAAAATTAATTTTTATTGGAGTATAGTTGATTTACAATGTTGCGTTAGCTTCTGCTGTACAGCAAAGTGAATCAGTTATACGTAAACACATATCTACTCTTTTTTAGATTCTATTCCCATACAGGTCATTATGGAATATTGAGTAGAGTTCCCTGTGCTATACAGTAGGTTCTCATTAGTTACCTAATTTACTTATAGTAGTGTGAATATGTCAATCCCAGTCTCCCAGTTTATCCCTCCCCCCTGCTTTCCCCCTTGGTAACCATAAATTTGTTTTCTACATCTGTGACTTTATTTCTGTTTTGTAAATAGGTTCATTTGTACCATTTTTTTTTAGATTCCATTATGGGACCTTTCAGTAGAAAGTGTCTGCAGCTCAGGTAAGCAGGGAGTTGAGGTCTGAGGAGAATGGAATTTTCCTTGTGGTCGTACAGACTTGTTTTAACCACAGGAATGAACGCAAGATTCAACTTGTTCCCTTAGCTATTGTCTGGAACGCTTTCCCCTCCAACCGCCGGCAGCTGGAGGTTTAATGTGACATTTTTCTAAGTATTATGATTGCTCTCTGGCCTTCTCTGTATAGCTTTTTTTCCTTCCCTCCTCCTATACTCTCATCCCTCTAGTCTTCAACTGCTTTCCAGTAAGCAAGCACTCGCCTTTCTGCCTACAGCCAGGGGAAGACATGGGGTTGCTTTATTGACTTTTTAAAGATGTGTGTCTCCTCTCCTTCTGAATGACCCCCACCCTGCAACTCCTCCTTGAAACCACAAGCCACCACCCTTGCCACTTCCCAAATCCCAAAACAGAGTGCACAGAAGTCTGAAGGATGGAGAGCTCAATTCAGATGCTGTTTGAGACATCCCAGCAAGGGTTTCTCTATAACCTCGTCAACACAGGGAAAGAATAAGCTCATTTTCTCTCAATAAATGATTGCTGCCAGCCCCCAAACACTAAACACCTTCTGAGTCTTAGTTAGAGGTCTTATTTTCTGGATTTTTCTTTAGATTTTCCAGTCTGTGTGTGGCTCCCTCTAGGGTCTCTACCCAGTCCCAGCCCATCTCCATTCCATTCATGTTTAATTGAAGCAGATCTCAGAAAAAGTTACCCCAAAACTGGCTGACAAATTGGGGGTGAGAGAGATGGATTATTTCACAGATCCTCTCCCTCAGTTGCCTTGGTATTCTTGCTGCATCTATTTCATCTTTTTGCCTGCTTGTCTGAGTTCTCCCTGTGTCCGAGGATGACAAATGGCCAGAGAAAAGTCAGCAGGCCTTGGAACCTCAAGCAAGCTGAAAGCTCCGGGCTTGCCTTCTCTCTGCCAATATTGCAATGAAAAAGCATTCCTGCAGACAATTATGTTTTTTTATTTTTATTTTTTAACCACCATTAAAGAGATTGAAACAGTTTTCTTCCCAAAGCATTCCCCTTTGATGAGGTGCCAAAAGGTTAAACAAAAAAGCCAAACTTTGGTTTCAAATATAAGACACCATTACTCTAATTATAATGATCCAATGTGTTTGGGATTTCATTATTTGGAATAAGAACTTGAAAAAAGACATCCTGTAATTACCATTGAACTTATCTTGAGGCATAAATCTAATAATTAAATACTTTCAGATCTCATTCAGTGAGTAATTAAAATTTTAAAAAATACCATGGTTTCTTTTCCATGTTTGTAAGGAAAGTTTGAAAATTATCAGTGGCGTTCAATGGAAAGACCTGGATCTTACAGTGTATAAAACACAATTCTGAACAAAATCATAATTTCAGTTATTTATAGTCCTCTCCCCCCGTGATCGGGGTGTTTGAGCAGGTAAGAAAGGATGAAGTTAGGGGTTGGATCTGGATGAAAAATAGTTCCTTCAAGAAAGAGAGCTCCCCAAACTTGAGCTTCATTTTTATTGTCAGCAAGGAAAGGGAGACAGGTACTGTGCATTTTTTATGAGAACAGAGTTCTGTTTTCTGATCAGTTTTGGCAAAAATTAGCAAGCCATATGCTTTCTCCTCCTGGAAGAGGAGCTGGGAGTGAGGTTTGGCAGTAGCAGATGACTGTCAAATCCAAGGGAAGGCCTTGCTAGAGGGTATGCTTGAGGAAATTTAGCTCCTTTCATGGGACCAGTCCCCAAACATGACCAAACCTCAATTCGGACAGGGAAGGGGTGGAGCTGACTGGTGTGGGGAAATGTCTGCTTGGATAGTATAGTCCCTTAAAAAAAAATTTTTTTTTATTGAAGTATAGTTGATGTACAATATTATATGTTACAGTCACAATATAGTGATTCACAACTCTTAAAGGTTATACTCCACTTACAGTTATAAAATATTGGCTATATTTCCTGTGTTGTACAATCCATCCTTGTAGCTTATTTTATACTGAATAATTTGTACCTCTTAACCCCCTACCCTTATATTGCTCCTTCTGCCTTTCCTCTCCCCACTGGTAACCACTAGTTTGTTCTCTATATTTGTGAGTCTGCTTCTTTTTTGTTATAGGCACTAGTTTGTTGTATTTTTTAGATTCCACATATAAGTGATATCATGCAGTATTCGTCTTTCTCTGTCTGAATTATTTCACTAAGCATAATATTTTCTAGGTCCAGCCACATTGCTGCAAATGGCAAAATTTCATTCTTTTTTATGGCTGAGTAGTATTCCATTGTGTATGTATATACCATACCTTCTTTATCCATTCATCTGTTGATGGACACCTAGGTTGCTTCCATATCTTGGCAATTGTAAATAACGCTTCTATGAGCATTGTGGTGCATGTATCTTTTCAATTTAGTGTTTTTGTGTTTTTCAGATATATACCAGGAATGGAATTGCTGGGTCACATGGCATAGTCTCTTGAAGCTGAGGTGTAAGTCTGCTACCCCTCACCCAGCACCCCGCTGGGAACAGATATACAGGCATTGGCATTGTTAGGAGGGCAGATCAGAAAGAAGAAAGGAATGGGTCTCAGACCCATCTCATGGATCAGCTGCACAGCTTATCTAACGAGGTTATCTCTCCCCAAGATTCAAACCCTTTTGATACTCCATCACAAGTAAGTTCCCTGTAAAATGCTGCTTCCCTGGGGATGGGAAGTACATTAAATAAAGAACACCATAGATGAATGATGCCTGAGAACTTGCACTTACAGAGAGACATTTGGAACAGATTCAGGGAGTGGAGGGAGCTCAAGGAGACATAGGCGAGTGCCTGCAACAACAGCAATAACAGTGTTGGTAATAGCAATAGACACTTATCTACCCTTTATACTGACCCTTCAAGGCAAACATTATCTCTACGTGAAGAAGAGGTAACTAAGACCTAAGAGTTAAGCAATTAGTTCATATGTTTTCAACATGGAGGTCAGATTTGCTATTAACTACTGCAGTGTATGGCAGGGTTCTCAAATTGGGTGCTCCCAGGATCACCCATAGAAGTTCAAAAAGAAAAGATGTTTAGATCTTACCCCCAATATATAGGAGACCAGTTAAAGGCAGTAGAACAAAGAAGCTAAGAGTTTGATTTTTGACGCCAGACAACCTGGGTTTGTTTATTAACTGTTAAACCTTGGCAGATTAAACCTTACTGAGTCTTAATTCCTCATATGTGAAATGGGTAAAATTAATGTACCTACATCATAGGGTTATGGGAAAGAGATAATACAGTGACTGGTACCAGTATATGCTCAATAAATTCAAGCTAATAATAATTGTTCTGTGTAAGGATTCTATTAGACCTTAAAGAATGATGACAATTTAAATAAAGGGAATCTCAGAGAATATTGCAAATTAACACAAAATATCATATGCAGATGTGATATTGTTTTATCCTGGTCTTGCTTCCTGCTTCTACTTCCTAAATTGTAGACAGGACTTAAGGTTCTGTCCTCGTCCTCTTTTATGCCTGTACTCTATCTTTGGGCATCTCATCCATTCACACAAGTATCATTATCTCTTATTTACCTAGATAAACCCTCAAGCTTTATCTTGGGTGCCATCATTTTCTTAACCTTCATTCTCCTGCTTCTAATTCCTACGGGATGTTTCTTCTTCCTGAGATCTTCCTTCCAGCATGTCAAAAAATGATCCCCTAAGGGTTTCTTTTAATGGCTCCACCATACGCCAAGTCACTGAGGATAAGACCTCTTTGATATGTCCATCCACTTTCTCATATCCAATCAAATTGCGATTTGGGTCAACATTATTGACTCCAGAACTAAGGCTGTTCTTTTCAATATGGATAGTTGCATTACCTTCTTAACTGTCCAGTGAATCTCTTCCAAACTGTATTGTACACAATCACCAAGTTGATCTTTCTAAAGGTAATTCTAATGATATCAGTCTATGCTCAGAAACCTTGGATTATTTTCAAATAGTTCTGGTGGATCCTACTATTTTCTGTTCTCTGGACACAGCCTGCATTTCCTGCCCTCATCTTTGGCTCACAGAGTTCCTTTGATCAGGTCTGTCCTTCCCACAATCTTTACCTGGTGGGCTTTTAATCCTTCTTCAAGAGGCAACGTTCCCCTCTTCCACTTACTTTTCTTCATCGTTCCAGATTGATAAGATCTCTTTTTCCTCTGGACTGAGGAAGCATTCTGTATCCCTTTTATGATAGTGATATTGACATGTGTTATAGTTTTACCAATTAATATAAGCACCTTATATTAAGGAAGCCAGATATCTGCTCTTATTCATCTCATATGTGATCTCATTTAATCTGCAAAATAATAACCTTATGAGGGTCAGTATATTTTCATCTTTCAGATGAAGACAGTGAAGCTCAAAACAGTTATGTCAATATTTGAAAGGTCCCAAATGTACCAAGTGATTAGGGAGAAGAATACATTTAAACCGAAGTCCATTTGGTTCCAAAGCCACTATACACTCTTGCAGGGTAGATGGGGTTGAGGGGAGGAGGAAAAAAGAAAGATAGGGTTGGAAAGATGTTGAGGAAGGCTTTAAGTTAGAGGCAGAGTTTGAACTGAGCTTTGAGAATGATGATTTCACTAGGTGGGTGCAGAGGAAGACATGCTTAGAAAGGGAACAGCATAAACAAAAGTGTAGAGATAGGCCCTCAGTACCTGCTTGTTGAGCAAATGAACCAAAAAACAGGCATGGTCCGCTTTCCTACTTTAATGAGGGAGATCTTTAGCAATGGGGCTTTGTCCTCAGCAGAGTCTGTGCTCCCACATACTTTTGTAGACTTAGAGAGAGGGGAGGTGGTTCAGCATATAGTTTCTCTATTCAATGGAAAGTTCTAGGACTCAGATTTTCAGGAAAATAGAAGTAATTCCACCTAAATCTTTAGGCTTGCGGAGTACAGTGAAACCCATCTGATAAGTGGAGGCCCCTCTGTGCCAGCTTGGGTTTCTTGCTTCTACCTGGCACCAACCCAAACTCAGCAGGGGACACTTGCTGAGTCAGTCCCCAGGTACCCCTCCAGGTGAGGTAAGAACAGAGATGTCTCCCCCTGAGCAGTGGGCATCATGGGTCTATGGCAATAATTTCTTTAAGTTCTACTTTCCAAAGCCCTTCACGCCCTGCTCCACCTTGGTCGTAGCCTAAAGCCAGAGCCAAGAACTCCACGGGCTTGGACCCCATTTCATCAAATCTCTTCCCATACCTCAGTGATCCAAAGCGCAGGGGAAGTAAATGACAAGGAAAATTAAATTGCTCCACCATAAAACACAAGAGCTGAGTCATATTTATCTCAACTGAATAGAACGAGGTGGTAGGTCTTCTCTCTCTACAGGCTCTTCACTTGGTTTAAAAATCACAATGAATTAGGACCTCAAGTGTAATCCCAGTTAGAGACTCGGCTGCCAAGCCTTTGGACACAGCCTCACAACATACTCGTTATTTAGAGCCTGGTGTCAGCCCCGCAGGGAGCTGTATCTTTGTGTTTCAAGTGGCTGCCTGGAGAATCCTTTTAGCAAATGGCACTAATACATATTTTAGGCAAAACAACCAAGCTGGTTTAATAACCCAAACAGAGAATACTTATATAATATTCGGGTAGGTGAGGACCATGATACCATGATACCATGACACTAAGCATGAAACCAAAGGCAGATAATATAAATTTTTAAAAAAATGGATAGATTTAACCACAGAAATTTTTGAAACCACTTTGCAATAAAGACTCAATAAAAAAAGGCACCAAACTGAGAAAATTATTTGTGAAAAAATATGACATAGGGTTAACATATAGACTTATGAACATATATTAAGAAAATTATAAGCACCTTAATACAGACAAAAAGGACATAAGTTGGCAGGTAACAAGAGAAAGGTAAGTGGAAAATAAATATATGAAAAATGTTTAACATTACTGGTTATCAAAGGAATATGGATTAAAACAACTATGGGATTTCAATCTGTCTATCAGTTTGGTAAAGGATTAAAAGTCTGATTCCCGCCAGGGCTCTGAGTGTGAGGGGTCACAGTCTGTTCTGCAGGAGAGTCTGTGAACTGGCTCTAATTTCCTGTAGGGCACTTTGGCCGCATGTATTTCAAGCCTTAAAAGCAGCCGCAGCCGTTGGCCTAGCAATTATGTTGCTGGAACTCACCCTCAGAAAATATCAGGCAAATATACAGATATGCACGGACAAGAACATTATAACGTCATTATTAATATGTACAGAAAACTGGAAACAACCTACATGTTCAAAAATTATAGTACTGTATCAATATCATAATAGAACATTGTACAGTCAATAAAATGTTGGTATATAGAGTTACATCTGTCGTTATGGGAGGATGATTACATTATATGGTAAAATGAGAAAGTGTGTTAGAGACTATTTAGTCAGGTTTTGTTTGCTTTTCTTTAAAGAACAAAATGGAGATATTTTAAAAGTGTTTATATTCTAATTTAAAATGTTTCTGTGTTTTCTAACTTTTCTATAATGAACATGGATTATTTGTGTTAAAAAATGAACAAGAAATGACACATGTGATAGGCAAAATAAAGGCCCCCCTCCTTAAAATTTTCATGACCTATTTCCCCAAATCTGTGAATATGTGAAGTTACATGGCCAAAGGGACTTTGCATGTGCACGTGTGATTAAGTTAATCATCTTGAGATGGAAAGATTCTTCTGGAGTATCTGGGTGGGCCCAGTGTAATCACTATGGTCCTTATAAGAGTTAGGCAGGGGGCTTCCCTGGTGGCGCAGTGGTTGAGAGTCTGCCTGCCGATGCAGGGGACACGGGTTCGTGCCCCGGTCCGGGAAGATCCCACATGCCGCGGAGAGGCTGGGCCCGTGAGCCATGGCCGCTGAGCCTGCGCATCCGGAGCCTCTGCTCCGCAACGGGAGAGGCCACAACAGTGAGAGGCCCACGTACCGCAAAAAAAAAAAAAAAAAAAAAAAAGAGTTAGGCAGGATGGTCAAAGTCATACAGATTTGAAAATGCTATATGGTTGATTTTGAAGGTGGAGGAAAAGGCCATGAGCCAAGGGATACAGGAGGCTTCTAGAAACTGGAAAAAGCAAGGAAACAAATTCTCCCTTAGAGCTTCTAGAAGGACCCTACTCTGCTGATACTTGGATTTTAGCCCAGTGAGACTTCTGGCCTCCAGGACTGTCAGAGAATACATTTGTCTCGTTGGAAGCCACTAATTTTGTGATAATTCATTACAGTAGCAATAGGAAACTAATATAATCTGTAAAACCACTACCCACAGTCGGGCCCTGTTGGGTGGAGGGTTAGTAAGAGCAGGTGTAGAAGACCTTTTGCTTTGGGGACAATCCTTCTTAAGCTATATTTAGTTAAATTTGTGGAAATGGAGTAATTATGGGTAGACTGAGAGATTCTCATAATAATCCTACTCCTTAAACTTGGCTTCAAGAATAGTTTTAGTTGTTTAACCATTTAGCTTCCCTTGAAACTCTGAAATGTCAGGGACCTGTGTTTGCTCTGTTCATCTCTGTATCCCTAACACTAGTGCCATATGCAGCTGTTAGCTCACAATCACTTGCTCTTGAATGGACAAAAACGTGGATGAGATTCCAAAAACTACTGTCTACTCTTTGAAGCCCACTTTCCAACTGATGCAGGAGCTCAGGGCTGAGTTTCTTCTTCTCCTGCTTCCCCTCCTCTTCCTCCTCTTCCTTCTTTTTATGTAGATGGTGTAGAATTTAAAGCCAACTGTGGTTTTTCATTCACATTCAGATGGTCTCGTCTCCTAGATTTCAGAAGCCTAGGACTGAGCATTTGGACACACACCCACCCACATTTAAAACCACAAATAACAACCATGGAACTGGAGCTCAATACTTGGTATGTGGAGGAAAACACATAGGACTCTGTAGGGTCCTGGCTTCAGATGTTTGACAGATGCTACTTGGATGACCTCTACAAAGAAGAGTTCCAGGTCCTCTGAACAGGCCTGAACCCTGGCACAAGTGTAAGAAAGAAGTTTGCTCACAGACATCTGTGCTCGATTGTCCCTTGAGTCCATAGATTAACTTCTTTCACAAAAGCCTGAACTTAGAGGCACTTGAGGGGGAAGGAGTGGGGCTGGTTGCTGGTGTTTTCTCTGCAGAGTATGTAACCTGTTCTGTGTGGAGTCCCCAAAGGCAATGTAGGGCTACCACTGGTGACCTGCAGCAGAGAAGTGTCAAATGCCCACCCCCAGGCTCCACATCACTGACTCACATTGGTTTAACTCTTAAAAGGAAAATAGAAGGAAGAAATTTCTGGCAGGTGTACTTCACTACTTATAGGAAACAGACTGCTTCAGAAAGTTGCAGCTTCTTTTCTAGATAGGTAATTATTGAGGCAGAGTCAGACCCAGCACTGACTGGGAGTGCCGTAAAGAAGACTCTAGCTCTGGAAAGAGCTCGATTCTATAGATAAAGGCTCTGCCAGCTCTAAGTCACGTGATCCCATAATCATTCTCTAGAGGCTGCATCAGAGAGGCTCATAGTAAAATGCAGTCACAAATAATTAATGGGGGAAATAGGGTCTTGTCCAGTGTGGTTGAAGATAAAATTCAAGAGCTTAAAGAATAAGTAATGGGGTCTTCCCTAGCGGTCCAGGGGTTAAGACTCTGTGCTTCCACTGCAGGGGGCAGGGGTTCAATCCCTGGTAGCGGCACAGCATGGCCAAAAAAAAAAAAAAAAGAATAAGTAATGAAAGGGGGTAAAAAGAACAGATTATTTCACAGAATAAACACCCCTGTGTCCTAAATCCACAGAAATCTTAAATCCACAAATGTGCAGGATTATGAGGTTCAGTCCATAATGTGGTCAAAATAGATTCACTTCGGTTCTGCCAGAGAACAAGGGGGTAGTTTAAATGCTCTCTACTGCCTCTCCCAGCTTGAATGTGTCACTTCTTTTCCTGGTCCAATTTGTCCTCATTTACACAAAGCTGGCCATTTCTGCCTCTGGTTTCGCCTCTGTGCTTCCACACCTGCCAACCAGAGGCAAGGCCAGGTGGGAGAAGCAGGGGATTCATATTTGAATGTTGTTTCTCTGTTGCAGGAGCTGTGCGAGGGTCTTTCTCTAATGCAGTTGAAAGTCACTCACCACAGCTCAGGAGGGATTCAGGCACTCAGGGAGCGTGAAACTCCATGCTGGCAGCTTGCCTGTTAGCAGCTAAACCCATCACTGTGAGAGGGTAGGGACCTTTTGGGGGAATTGCATTGGACAGCAGACCTGACCAAGGGTTTTTTGTTGTTGTTATTTTAATAATGAAATCTTGGCACTAAAGTCTAACAGATCCTGGCCATGGTTTGACTACTGAGGCTGCTACTTTACACAGATATAATGAAAGGACTAATACTTGAAGAATACAGGTTGTCAGAGGTGATCAGATCCAATGTTCCTCACGTTTTCTCTTCTTCCGTGGTACTCCTCTGTTATGCCTACCCCCAGTAGCAGGTGCTAAAGGCACAGAGCCCAGGGAGATTTTCAAGTATTTCTGACGTGAAATAGAAGTCAGAAGAGCTCTCCTTCCCCGCCCAGTGCCACCACATTGAATCAATATTCCAAAAAGAAAATAGCAAAATCAAAATAAATGTTTAACTAAATCTCCACAAAACGTAATATGTCCACCAACTCAAAAATTACTCAAGTCTTATGTGGTTACACATCAATTTCTTCAGCGCGGGATGTGGGTACACTTTAATATCTTTGGTGTGATGTAGAGTGTGACCTCTAAAATAAGCTTACCTGGGGCTTAGGGAACAGGATGTATCCAGCACCTACAGAACCTGGGATGTTTGGCCAGCCTTTCACCTGCTTCTCCTGGACCTGCGCTCTGAACACTGGGTGGCAGCACGGAACTTACTAAGCTTTCTCCAGAGTCTGAATGCAAAACTGAACAATTCCACCTTAAGAGGGGCCATGCACAGAACCACGCAAAAAGTGCAGTAATTCTTGGACGTGGCTAATCTCTATAATTCACCTGATTTCAGATACAAGTGACAGCTGCAATAGGGGTGATGTTCTCTCATTCCCTGTGTCACTAGGATGCTATTTCAAATCTTCCTGAGATTAGAAAAAGGATTACAATTGCCCCCAGGGGCTTGCTATGTAATTTTTATCAGTCTTGATTAGTGAGTTCCCCCAGGCAGTGCACGCACTTCCGTGTGTGTGTGTGTGTGTGTGTGTGTGTGTGTGTGTGTGTGTGTGTGTGAGATGAGCAGCCCATCATGGGAGGGAAGGCTCCTGAGGACCACATGGTACATATTTCCTACCATGAGACCATATTTCCGGGTTCACCCCCAACTCCAACACCCTTACCTTCTCACCTTTGTTTCGCCCTGGACTTGGTGGAGCAGGGCCACTTCATGTACACCCAACCCATGCCGTTTAAACAGGGCTCAGTGCTCAGAAGATTCCTGTGTTTGGTTTAATTCTCTGCAGTTGCTGTCTTAAAATTCTGAATAATTTTTGAATAAGGGCTCCTGCATCTTCACTTTGCAAAGGGCCCCCTGCATTAAATAACCAGTCCTCCAGTAGAGAAGTGTGGTCGGAGGTAGACTTTTCTCTAAGTCTTGACTTCATTCTCTCTCAGCCTCTTTCAGTGGCTGGCTTACCTTAGAATTGAGAATGCAAAAAGCATGGACTTTTGATCAGTTATACTGGAGTGCTGGTGGGGAGCCCACCTCTTCTCGCCCATGTGACCTGGAGCACGTTTGTTAACCTCATCTGTTAGAAGGTACAATTGTCCTTACATCATTCACAGGGTGTAGTGAGTATTAAATGTTAGGATACATGCAAAATGGTCTGGCACAGTCTAGACATTCAGTAAATGTTGCTTGCCTCCTTGGACCCATCACTCCTGGAAATCTGCATTGATTCCTTCCATGTCATCTTCTCTCCCCTGAGCAGCCAGTTCCCGTTGGAATTAAAGCTTGGTTTCATTTTTGATGTGAGCTGAAAGTCATTTCTCACTGTGTTCAGGTCTCTGTTCTGAGGAAGGGATGCGTGGCCAAACGGTGGCTATGATTTCTGCATCACAGGAAAATCTGGCTTTATAGAGCCACCTACCGTTTGGGGAGCCTCTAAAGACAGCTTCTGATGGAAATGGGTCTTCAAGGAATTTCCTCTGTACTAATTAGCTTAATATGTTGCACTTTGATAATGCCCTTTTCTCCAAGGATCTGTGGACACTTGGCAAACAACATTCATCACATCCTGCTGCCTTGATGTCAGGTAACTGTTGGTTGACACATTTGTCTCCCCGCCTGGACGCGGAGTTGGGAGGCCCTGGGTCCTAGGCCTGCCTCTGCTCAGGACTTTTGTCTGGTCTTGAACGACTTTTCTGGACCTCAGTTACTTGAGATGTAAATTGAGATTAATAATTTCTGTTTGATCTCAGAAATCCTATCAAGACAAAATAGGCCCCAAATGAAAACACTCTTTAAAAAGTAGAAATAACTTCCCAATGCAAGGGATGGCACTATTACATCTGGGCGGTTAAGTTTAAGTTTAAAATCCAGTGCTGTACCAAACAATATACTTTTGTAGCCATTGACATTTCCTGTTGCTAAAACTGGGGTCAAATGTCCAAGAGGCAATTGGGAAGTTGCTTAGAACGCTGAGAGGATAATTGGCTTTATAATAATATTCTACAAGCAGTCCATTTGCCCTAGGCTAACAAAATGCTGAGCAGATACCGGAGGCTCAAAGAATTCTCAAAGAATTTTCAGTTTGTTTTTTTTTTTGCGGTACGCGGGCTTCTCACTGTCGTGGCCTCTCCCGTTGCGGAGCACACGCTCCGGACGCGCAGGCTCAGCAGCCATGGCTCACGGGCCCAGCCTCTCCGCGGCATGTGGGATCTTCCCGGACTGGGGCACGAACCCGTGTCCCCTGCATCGGCAGGCAGACTCTCAACCACTGCGCCACCAGGGAAGCCCCAGAACTTCTTTAATTACCCCTATGTCAGACAGATTTTTTTCCCTCTTCTGAATTTTTATAAACATCAACACCTATCATACTCATGTGGCACTGAATCAGGCAAACTTGGGTTGCCTTTTGTGACTTGAAACATAGCCCTGTCTTCTCACCTTGATGGTAAGCAGCTGAGGGAAAGAATGGGGTAAGTAGATATTTGCCACCCCCTTCCAAGCACAGTGCTGTGCACTAGTGTGCCTTAATGATGATCAGTACTAAAGAGGATAACTGAATTAGTCTGCCACTTCCAACTTTTCAGGCTCTACAAAATGCCCTAAAGTTATATAAGAAGAAAATCTTACAGTAGCGCCACTGTGTGATGTGAGCTGAAGTCTCTCATCGAGGAACATCATTCCTGTTCCAGGCTGATTGACTTAGGTTTTAATCTGTGAGGGTCTTAATAAATGTAGTCACTTTTGGTGATTTAATGAGTCTTATAAAGGATTTTTGGCGACTCGTGGGGGAAAGTTTATCAAAAGTATCCTCAAACTCTTTCAAAACAGCCAAACTTGCTATTATCCTATTAAAAATCAGAAGGTTCTTTGATGTGAGTTTTGAGAGAATAAGGATGTAGTTATGAAATACTTGGAGCTTCTCACTTTTAAAACAAACAACAGATAAGATCTCAGACTGCTTTGTCATGATAATTCATCGTGCTAAGTATATCTATATCAATTTCTATTTCTATATTCTTCTACATCTGTATAGTTCTTTAAAATTGTTTAGCTTATGCCTCTACACCGGCTTGCACAGTCCTAGAAAGATATCGTATGAAGAATGCAGCTGACTTTGTATGTTAGAGCTCGTTAAAGACTGATGCTATCTCTCATTTAATGAAGAGAGATAACTATTTGCAATATTGATTAAGAGATGAATTAGTGTGTATCTGGTAAGTTATTGGAAAGGTAGGGAATAGACTTCAAGCCATCTGTCCCTGACTAATCAATCTACCATAATAATTAAGGTCAGTCTTTTTTTTTTAATTTGGTCTCTAAAATGGAGCCTGGAGTCTTACGGCATTAAATAGCTCTGAGGCAAAGGCCAATTTCTTCCAGTCCCAAATCGTGAATTCACTTCAGTATCATGACCCTGTAACTACTCATAAAAATTGTCCTCCTTCGTAGCAGAAGGAGGCTGACCGTGACCTGTTCCATCGCTCTCAAATTCTGCAACAGAGACAGGGCTGAAACATTTCACGGGGGAGTGGAGGGGAGAGAGAAGCCATCTCCATTTTAAGCTGAGGTTTTCTGAAAACTGTAAAGCTAATGATCCCTAGAAGTAGCTCGCCTTCCCTCCCAAGCTTTGAATTATCTACTTCTAGTGGCAAGAAGGAGTCACAAGAAGTCATTTAGCCCATCCATCTGTCTCCAGGCTGTGTTATATATTAAAAGTTCCAGAAAGGAGGAGTCATAACAATCCTCATCCTCGATAAGACTTTAGTGTTTACCAAGCATTTTATATACATCATTTCCTTTACTGATTTACTCAAAATACTCTAAATTAGTTATTACTATCTCCATTTTACAAAGCAAATTGAAGGTCAGAGAGGTTGTTACTTGCTGAAGATTGCACTGTTTGCACGTGCCAGCACCTGGGCCTGGACCTTGTCAAATGTCCTTTCTATAACATCACTGCAGACTTAGGTTTTCCCCAGGCCAGGAATTCCTACCACTTCCTTTTAGGTCCAACAACCCTTGGAGATGACTGTTACCAACCGATTCCTTCTGTTCCTAAACCTACATCCTTTGTTCTCCTCCGGTCTAATGCCAATGGGTTTCCATTCTTCAAGGAATAGCCTTAGATGGACCTAAAGTTTTAAGAGCTGTTCCCTTAGTCCGTCTTCTCAAGGCTGAGTACTCCAAGCTTCTTCAGTTTCTTCTTTCACTGGCTTGGGAGTTAACCAGCTCTGCCATCAGACAAATCACTTCACCGACATAAGTTTTCTCACCTGTAATAAGGGGGTAATGTCACATATCTGACGTGGTGGCTGTGAGGATTAAATCAGAAAATACATATGAAGTGCACATCTGAGAGGTATGACAAATCAATATATTTAATTTTTTCCCTGTTTCCTACTTTTCCTTTACCTTCCTCTCTGGCATTTTCATTACGCTTGCGGATCCCCGGAGAGAGGGCATATTCCCTGTGTATGATTATGGATTTGTAGCCTGGCACTTTTCTAGGAAAGGGACTCTACTTTCGGTAAACTTCTTCAAACAAATCGTGGGTGGAATCCTATAAATACTCAAGGGGCATATCAGAGGTTAGCAGCCTCTCCGCTGACTCAATGCCTTTTATTCTTGTATTATCCATGTGCAGCAATTATAGCCTTAAAACATAGCCAGGGGCGCCACCTAAGAGCCTTTGATTTATTAGTTTTATTAAACACAGATACCTTTAACGTAGAGTCGCCTGTAGCCCGCGCAGGGTTTCTAACTACTTTATCGCATCTCTTGGCCAATGTATGAATTATCTTCAAAGGACGTGGCTTTTGCTTTTTATTGCACTTTCTCTCCAACTACCAAGGAAGAGGTCACTTGGGAGACACATCCTTTCATGGTAAGAAAGTGACCTCGTAGATCAAACGTGTGTTTGTTCCGGAATGGTGCAGCAGCCAGGCCAGGCTTGGAGGAGGGGCTGGCATCGCTCAGAAATCTTCCTCCATCACTCACCAAATGAGACCCACAGGTAAACACTTTGCTGGGAGATGAGTCTCGGGAGTGGAGGGAGTGGGGGAGGGAGTGCTGTGCAGTGGGTACTTCTGAGGTAAAGTTAACTGGACTCTTTTTGCACCTCTGTGATTATTTTGTTTTTTTCTGTCTGGCCCAGCAGAGTTGGGAGGAAGATTCTGAGGGTGCTGGCTGCTGATAGGAGCTTTTGAGTTCCAGGCAACAGCCTGGTATTTTGGAAATAACAGTGAGTGACAAATAAGAGACCAAGCGTTCTGGCCTCACCTGGGTGGCTTGAGGGAACCTGGAAAAGTTACGTAACCTCTTGGGCCTTAGTTTCCTCATCCATGAAGAGGAGATAATAATAGTATTTACCTTACAAGGTTGTGGTGCTGATTAAATAAGTTACTTTATTTAAAACCTTAGAAGAGTGCCTGGCCCATAGTGAAGGCTTGTCTGAGTTTGTTGCTGTCACCACTACTACTGCTACTACTATTTCTAACTAGCTGTGTGATGTAGGGCAGGGCTCAACTCCTTTCCAGATACAATATTCTGTGACTTTGATGAGTCTAGAGGGAGCATTAAAAAGCAAGAAATAGGGGAGCAAGAAAGGCAAGACAAGGCAGAGCTTGCATGTGGGTGGCCTGGAGCTGAGTCCATCTTTGAAGGTGCTGGGCTTGGGGTCATGGTGTACATGAGTTCACGACAGTGTCATCACCGAGGGCTTAACTCTTGTCCAGATAGTTCCTTTCCCCCAGGGTTAGATGCTGAAGCTGACAGACTGAGTCCTGTGATGCACTTAGCTGATAAGCTCTTCTGGTTTGCAGCGATCTAAACTCATAAATACTGGGGAAAAATTTTTGACCCCCTGAAACTGGCAATGAACCTCAAGGATGAGAGTCAAGGTGGAAGTTTCCATCCCAGGAAGGTTTTAGAGAGTCACACACCTGGAGGCTGAGGCTTCAACATGGGGCTAGAATTATTCAGGTTGTTTATTCAATGAAAGTTTTCTATCTCAAGGCGGGAATGGAGCAGCAACAGAAGAGAGGGCTTAGCTGTCATCTTTGCCCTTGAGCACATTCTGTTATCAAACATTTAATACATTGGTAAATATGATGTGAGGGGTGGGGTGATGGGGGCAGGTGGGGCTGACAAGGCTTCTTGCTTCAAGCAACAACTGTCTTCAGGATGGATGGACCCTCAAAGTAATAGCAGAACTTGATACCTGCTGTGGAGTTGTGGAATGCAGCCCCAGGAGAAACACCTACCAAGGAGAGAAGCATTTATAACTTTTGTGGGGTGGAGTAGGGAGAGAGTGATTTACTGCTGACGAAGGAATGTTTTTCTTCCATCAAAAATAGAATTTATTGTCAGTCTAATGGGCGATATATCCAGATTAGAAGAGCAACATTTTGCTAGAGATGCTCTGTACAGTACATCTGCCCCCGACACCAGAATTATTTAAAAAATCAAAATAAACATTTTTCTTTAAAATGAATACATGCTATTCTAGAAAATTCATGTATGGAAACATCAAGAAAAATTAATATCTTTTCATAATCTGATGACCAAAGATCACCCATTAGCATTTTGTTAGAATTCATTCTATTTTGTCATTTTTAAACATGGTTCAAAATGGTACATAAACGTTTTAATTCTAGCTTTCAAATTTAACAATTAAGCGTAAGCATTTCCGTGGTATTAGAAAGGTTCATAAAATGATTATGATGACGTTATAACGTTATGTTGGTTTCTGTACTGAAATTACTAAACCATAGGGCTGGCAAACACTTCATGTCTCTTCCTGTGTGCCAGATACTACTCCAAGTGTTTTCCATACACTAAGTCATTTAATTCCCCAACAAGCTTACACTGTTAACATCCCATGGTTTATAGAGGAACAAACTGAGAGGTTAAACAACCTGCCAGAGGTTGCTCAGCTGTAGAGTGATGGGGCCAAGATGTGAACAGAGGCAGTTAGCGTTCGAGGGGCTATTCCTAGTTCCTCTGCATTATCCAGCCACTCCACTACGGCAGCCTCTCAGATTACAGCTTTTTAAACAATAAACCTGCTATGAAGGAGGTGTCCTCTTTTCCTCACCCATGAAAGCTTGAACTGCTGAACCCAGGAAGACCCTTGGGTGCAGGGACAGAGGGGCTGCCTGGCCAGTGGTCTGCCAGGAATGTGAAAGACAGAATTCTGGGGATATACCCCAACAGGAGAGCCAGACCCTGGGTGGCAGAATCTGAGTCAGAACCCTGTTTTTCTGACTCTTTCCTACTCTATTCTTCTTTCTGCTACTTTGTGTGAAGAGACACACAAAATCTTTTCAATAAGACAATAAAATCTTTTAAAAGATCTATGTCTAGAATGAAGCTTTTGTGGGCAGAAACTCTGGCTTATTACTGTAGCACATTATTTTCTCCCCATGTCTATCTTTATGTCTTAGATTAGCATGGAGTGGGCTTTTGTTGAGCTTTTAAAAGTATCAGGAAGGGATTTTGCATTGGGTGATGAGAGTAGGATGACTCATTTGATTGGAGACACTGGATGAAGGGCAGGGGAGAGGCATGGCTCAACCCCTTCAAGGCCTTCTCACCACCAGTGTGCACTCCTCCTTCTGACCCTGCTCCCCTGCAGGAAGTTCTAGACGTTCATCTGCCTCTTGGGCTCTTGGGCCCTCTGGACTCAGTAACGCGGATGACAGACAAGGCTCCTCTAGGAGTCCGGCAGAGTGAGGTCTGCTTTCAGACCCCATCATCCTCATCAGACTCCTAGGGACTAAGTGTGATGGAAAGCAGGAAGGAGCCTGATTTTGACCATAGGTCTAAGGTTCTGCAATTCAGACTCACCGACAGATAAATTTATGTTTGGATCCCCCCTTTGGCTGTAGTGCCTATTTCTCAGTTGGTTTAGAATCCATAGGGAGAGGTGTGCTATTAAAACCCAACCTCGATCTTTGTGTTTTGTAGACAAAAAGCATTAATGTGAGAGTCACGTTTCCCCTCACCACCACCCCAAACACTTATGGGATACAGTCTGCCATCCTCAGCATCCTCAACTCCCATTCTCTAGGAAGAATTCTACCTTGAGAGGCGGATGACTGAATCTCTCTGAATCTCAATTCCTGGACTTTGATGATGCAGAATCCCAAAGACATGTGGTGACAGGCAGAAAGGAGAGGTAAGCATGGTTGGGTGGGAGGCTGAATATAAAAGGACAGAGATTTACTCATGGGGGAATGAAAGAATAGAAATGGAAGAATAGGGGGAGAAGGAGGAAAGCTAAGAACTTACACAGGTACCCACAGGACTCTTTGGGGAAAGGATTCAGATCCACTGGGGTATGCAAGTTACACTGAGAAGAAGAGGAATGGGGAAAGATAATTTTAAGAAGTTTTTATTGGGAGCTATGAATTAGGTTCCTTTGACTTTGTGTGTGTGTGAGAGAAATTGGGTTGAATATTAAAATTCTCTAAAAAGCTGGAGAGATTGGGTTTCTTTGAATGTGACTTTATTTGCAGAGAGGGCCATGACTTGGCCCCCATTGTGTCTGGGTTACATACATCTTCTCAAACATTAAATCTGACTCAATAGATGTTATCATATGGAAATAGAAGAAACGCTCTTAAGTATCCTAAGCCCTGGGATGTGTAGGTGTGGGGTCCATGTGTATACATATTCAGGGGCTGGGAGAGGTCCCAGATTGAGCCAGTGCTGTTTGATACCAAAGCTGGGCACCTTGGGGACCTCCTCACTGTCCCCCTGGCATCTACTTGTCTGAGATACCAAGGATATGCTGAGAAAGAGGATGTCCTAGAGAAAGAAGACTGAAGGGTATGAGCTTGGTCAAGACAATGCAGCAAAGAGAGAGAAAGAGGAAGTTCTGACATCTATCCTTCAGAACCCAGATCCTGAAATAAACCCAAATTCTTGGATGAGGAGGTGGCTATAAAAGAAAGGCACAACAGCAACATCGGCTTCACTGGACGTCACCAGCTCTAGGCAACCCCAGGGAGTTCTTGAGCACCATGGCCAGCCGTGCAGCAGGGGTGATGGGAGGTTGAGGCCTCTTCCCAGGGATCTGCACCTTGGTCTTGGTCATCTGTGGCCTCAGCAGTAGCTGTCACCAGAGGAGCGGAGAGAGCCAGCAGACACCGTCTGGAATCCAAGAGATGTGGGTGATCACGTGGGGACAGAGACATAGAAACACTGTTCTAGGACAGACTCTGGAGTCTGGGAAACACAGCTTAATGCTAATTTTGTTCTCCCTCTCCACTCAGGTCAGAGAAACCTGACATTACCTCAGTGGATAGAAGGAGGGAGAAACTTTCAAATAGGTGTCAGCTGTACCACGAAAAGTTTGGAAGAAGTTTGGCAGGAACCCCAGTTGGCAGTTCCATCTGCATTCCCGACATCAGGTCTGTAATATTTGGATTCTAGGCTCAGGCAGATGGACCATTTGCCACGTGTCTGCTTTTCCTGGCTCCTGCTTTCTGACAGCCCTTGCTCACTTGGATCAGGCTATTAACAGATCTGACTCCTATGCACTCGGCACTTTACACACATATGCGTCCTCACGCACGCGGTCTTCTGCTTATCAGCATAAGGATGTGAAAAAATAGAGGAATGAGGTCCTTACTCTCTAGCCTTGTGTGGGGTCCTTCCGTCCACCACAAGCAGGCTTGGCTCTGCATTGGAGCAGCTGGCACAGTTTCGTCCCGAGGCTCTCAGTGCTATGTGGGCACTGAGCAGTGCATTCCATGGCAGTTTAAGGAGTCAGAATATACATCAGAATATACTTTTAGGAGCTGAATGTCCCGGGGGAATTGGGGGAAAGGTAAGGATCATCTCTGAAAGGCCTTGAGTTCATCTCCAAAGCCACAAGACAGCAAATCCAAATACAGATGTTGCATACTGGCTGTTAGGGAGACCTCACTGGTGGGAAGTGCATTTTGTTCCAAAGAGTTTATGGCATGGTTTAGAGGAGTAGCAAAGACACACGCGTATAAGTTAAATCTCCACAGGAACTTCCCAGACAGACAGCCCGGACAGTAGGCTCTCTTTGGCTACCTCACGGTGGTGTTATGTCCGGACTGTCCTGGACAAACCTGGTTTCCAAAGGTCATGTTCTTGTCAGACCATGTGCACAACCGATATGTCCCCATGGGGGTTGGGTAATGATGGAGACTGTACTCACACAGCTCTAGGCAAGTACCCAGCTGCCCTATGCTATCATTTCCATATGAAGGAACAACAGACATTGGATAGAAATGTAAACCTAGCTGGTTTCATGGGTTCTAGACATTATTACTTGCCATGATTAACCAACGGCAACTCATTCGAGAGGGAGAGCTCAGCTCTTGAGTGTCAGCTAAAGGTGGTTGCAGGAAATCAGTTTCTTTGTGCTGTGGTCTTGGGATTCTATTTCTACCTTGGAGGCTCAGATCAGAGGTGAGGCATTAAACTTCATCCTTGATTCTTTATGCCACTGTGTAGTTACAGGACGGATATGCTTTTAAACCAGGAAAATCAGAACATGGGATAAAGAGGGATTGTGAAAACTTAACTGAGACTACCTGAAATGTCCGGTGGAGAGTTTCAGATTCTAAAAGAGAGGGGGGGTTCACACTTTGCTTAGGTTTGAGGGAAGTGTAGCCTCCTGGGTTTCTAAAACAACAAAAAAAGAAGCCTCAGAATTTCATAAACAGACTTTATATCAACATTTGGAGTTGTGAGAATGAATCAGACAAACATGAACCAAACGTTCCTTGAAAAGCAGAGGGGCTGAAAATGGAACTGCTAAGTGTTTTGGCAGGTCAGGATTCTGGAATATTATTAGCTCCCTCCCACCCCATACGCCACCAGATAATTGACTGTCTGTATTTGGCTGGTATTTGTTTGCCTCCAAAACAAGTGATTTGGAAGCCTGTCATGAGACACACTTTTCTTGAAATGCTTCCTTTCCTTATTATTATTATTTTGGTGTGTGTGTACATGTGAAGTATAAATCAGATGGACGTTAGTTCATTTGGAGACGATTTTGGTTTTAAATCTTTCCAGACACCCGCCCCTGGATCAACACTCCCAAGAAAGGGGCAATGACTGTAATAGACAAGCCTCATTTCCCAGCTTTAGTACCGGGACCCGAGAAGCAGAAGTCGGGAAATTCAAGAGGCTGCCTTCTTACATCAGATATCCATTCCCAGCTTTGCCGCTCAGATCGGCAGGTTGATTTCCTCCCCCAGCAAAAGATGACTCGCTATCTGGAAACCTGCGGAAACTGTCTTTACTTTAACATCTACGCTTAATGCAGTTTTGAGTCACTGAGCCTGATGGGCTTTTTGTCTCCTTTATTCTAAGAAGCTTAGAGTCAGGCCAGTATAAGGTGAGGTGGAAGTGATGAACGTCGCTCCATTAGCTGGATAGATTGCACAACGACAGCCTGATATTAAACACCCCAGAGCAGGAAGGCAATTCTGAGAAGGTCTTGGAGGGAATATCTCTGGTTGCACTGGGAGCAGACTCAGAGTGGAATCTGAGAGTTGGGTACCCCAGTTTCCGGGGCAAAGCACATGTCTTCTTCCACCGCTGCAATGGGACACGGTTGACTCAATGAGGCCATCTAGTGGTCGGACGCAGCCATCACCGCTGGCACTACGGAGCTGTGGCGCTGGGCGGGTGTCGGGGTCGGGGTGCGGGGTGCGTGGGGCGGTGCTGCAACAATTTATCTGAGTTTCCTGTTTCCTGTTCTCCCATCTTCTCATTCCTATTTTCTACCTTCTTCATTTTTCCTTCAGGATGTCCAGACCACCGTCTCCACCTCTTCACAGCTCCTTTGCTCAAGCCACTTGCCTTTCTGGACCTGAACAGATTTCTCTTTTGCATTTGGAAATCGAACATTATTGCTATCTACACATTGTCACCAAAACCAATTTGTGCAAACTAACAGGCTTATCAGCGCTGCTGAAATGAGATTAAACTGCTTCCAGTGAAACAGATGAAAACCAGATGAATGAAGCCCTCTAATAAGACATTAAAGATAATGACAAGAATGATTAACTAGTGTGATATATTGAGGAGTCGGATGTCCAGGATCAGTAAGCTAATAAAAAAGAATCTACCTTTAATTCCCTTTTGTCAGTGAGGTATAATCGCATCAACATTATGATTTTTTGGTTATTGTTTATCTGTGAGAGCAATACCACACCTTTCCTCCAAATTGCTCAAAGCTTATTAGCGAGAAAAAAGAAAGAAAGAGAGAGAGAGAGAGAGAGACTGCTTTGGGGTGGGAAGAGCTCTTCTCATCTCAGCTCTTTAAGAATAAAAAGGAATGCTTAATACCCTGCTTGCATTTACACACCGATTATGCAGACACTCTCTCATTTTTGTTTCATCTCTGAGAGTGGCCTATTCATAGCCAGACTGTTTTACATCATACGATCATTTTATCAATTATTGCATTATCAAGTCACATCAAGACAACTTGTCAATTACATTTCTGCTGGGTAACATCGCAGCTGTTTCTGGCCTTTCTGGCCAGCTGCAGTTTCTCTTCCGGCCTTGCTGGGTTTGAGTTCATGAAGGAAGGACCAGGAAGGGGAGGGCAGTCATTTATTATTCATTTAGAGTTTTTCAAACCCTACTATGTGATGGGCCCAGTGCTATGCTCCATGGATACAGGTGAACAAGAACTTGGCTCTGCCCTCAAGGATCCCATAGCATAGTAATACATAGTAATAGGGGGAGAAGGGGGAGGGGAAGACAAGGAAACAAAGGTGATAACAAATAAACAAACCCATGTAACAAGTGACTCGCTGATTAATACAATGGTACTGGGGATCCCTGGAGGAGGAACTAACTCTGGAGAAGCTAGGGAAGGCTTCCCAAAGGAGGAACTCTTTGAGGTATGTATGAAGAGTAGGGTTTTACTAGAGAGAGAAAAAGAATAGGGCAGAGATGAAATATGGGCATGAACAGCCATGAAAGAAGCCTGCTGTGTCGTGGGAATAAACGCTTGGTGGGGAATGACAGCCTGGGAGAGCCTGGCAAAAGAGTCTGGGGACAGTCAAGAGGTACCCTGTATTCTATGCTGAGGTTTGTACATTTTATCTTAAAAGCTGAAGCAATCCATTCATTCTTTGTAAGGGTAGCTATATGATTGAAACTGTGTTTAAAAATATAACTTTGGTGAGCTGTGGAGAATGGGTTAAAGACAAAAGAGAGAAGAGTCAGGGAAACTCTGCTCGAGTGAAGACAGAAAAACACTGACAGAACCAAGACATGTATATATCTGTACCTAAACGTAGCTACTAACTAGCCCTGTAATCTTGGGTGAAATCATCTCTTGAATCACAATTTCCTCATCTGTAAATCCAGGATAGAAATAATTACTTTTTGACGTTATTGGAAAGATCAAAAATAATATAAAATTTAAGGCCCAGGTGTCCAACACATGATAAGCCCATAACAGACATGATAGTGATAATTGTTCATTGAGCCCTGCAGTGGGGTGTGGAAGGGGACAGGTTAGGATGGTGGTGGTGGTGGTGGTGGTGGTGTGTGTGTGTGTGTGTGTGTGTGTTACTGGTAGGAAAATTGATGAATAAAATAATACTAAATTATCACATTATGTTGAGAACAGAAGGGAATCTGGAACTTAAAAAAACATGCTCAGATGGTTATATTATTTCTGTCACTGATGTAGTTTGTTGAATGAAATTGCATGGATTAGACATTTTTGCAATATTTCAGAGAGCCAGCAGGTTACAATATACCCACGTCAATCATTTCACAGGGCAGTTCTGAGGTCTCAAAATTGATTGTGAAATTCCTTGATTACCAGAATGTCATCTCCATGAGGACAGGAACATTGCTCACTGTTACATCGCTAATGCCTAGAACTCAGCAAACTATATATTGAAAGAGTGGATGAATTCACTATGAATGAGTGCAAAAGGCAGTGGAAACATTAACTTAATTTCTAGTCAATAGGGTCAAAATATCCAGTTTCAGTCTTTCCACTCTGCTCACCAACTAAAATTTGACCCTGAATTCAGCATTTAACAAAAATTATTGATTCCTTCTAAATATCCTTGACCACTATATGCCATGTGTATAGAATGAGGTGCTTAGTACGCAGTGGTGAATAATGCAGACATGGCCTCACCCTGAGCTTACCACTTAGTGAATGTGGGCAGTTGAATCTCACAAAGGCTGTCAGACGTGTGAGATCCTGTCCTCCTCTTCCACTGCACCCCACTATCATTCCAGTTGAGATTCAAATGCTGGGTAGACATGAAAGACACTAAGTAGAAGGCGTTGTAATGAAACAGAAGAGGATGTATCCTGGGGCCACATGCCTCCTGCCTCTATCACTTACCAGACATGAGAATTTTGGGCTAGCTACTCAGCCTCTCTAAGCTAAAACGTCCTCATCTTTGAATTGATTATTTTCAATAGAAATTAGTAAAATCAGGTAAACAAATTATTTGGTGCATAGTAGACTCTTAATATTATTTTTTCCTTACCAAGAGATTTCCTTGTAGGTGAGATTAATAGCTATGAGAAGACAATTGTTTTCCAAAGGACTCAAAGCATTGATATCCACAAGTTGCTTCTCCTGATTCCACAATATGTCAGAGAAGATAGTCATCTAGCTCAAGTTTATTTAAAAATAGGAGAAACTTGGGGCTTCCCTGGTGGCGCAGTGGTTGAGAGTCCGCCTGCTGACGCGGGGGATGCGGGTTTGTGCCCCGGTCCGGGAAAATCCCACCTGCCGCGGAGTGGCTGGGCTCGTGAGCCATGGCCGCTGAGCCTGCGCGTCTGGAGCCTGTGCTCCGCAACGGGAGAGGCCACAACAGTGAGAGGCCCGCATACCGCAAAAAAAAAAAAAAAAAAAAAAAAAAAAAAAAAAAAAAAATAGGAGAAACTCCTTTCAGACCCTCTGACAGCTCTTGAAAATGTGTATCTTTTCTGGTGGTTTATTAACATGCAACCAAACCCATACTCTAAAACCTACATGTCTGCAGATAGGGCAGTCCTCTTAAAAATGGACAGGTAAGGATATGCGCTAATGAAAAGAAAAACCTAAAAACAGTATGTTTCAAAAAAGTTCTGTTTACAGAATCACGACATAGAGAACAGACTGGTGGTTGCCAAGGGGGAGGGGGTTGGGGGAGGGATAGAGTGGCAGGTTGGGGTTAGCAGATGTAAGCTTTTATATATAGAATGGATAAGCAACAAGATTCTACTGTATAACACAGAGAACTATACTGAATATCCTATGATAAAACAATGGAAAAGACTATTAAAAACAGTTCTGTTTAATAAAACAACCTCACTGTTTAAAAAGACACCAAATAAAGGAAGTTGAAAATATTAATTCCGTTATTTTTACATTCACTGTTAACTTTTTTTTTTTTTTTTTTTTTTTTTTTTTTTGCGGTACGTGGGCCTCTCACTGTTGTGGCCTCTCCTGTTGCAGAGCACAGGCTCCAGATGCGCAGGCTCAGCGGCCATGGCTCACGGGCCCAGCCTCTCCGTGGCATGTGGGATCTTCCAGGACCGGGGCACGAACCTATGTCCCCTGCATCGGCAGGCGGACTCTCAACCACTGCGCCACCAGGGAAGCACCACTGTTAACTTTTATAAACATGTTTAAAAATCTATTATTTCTGAATTTAATAGAAATTTAAATGTGTCTTTTTGGTATTGTTTTTAAGTTCCCAGTCAAGATTTTCTCCTCACTTAAGCCAATCCCATGCCTGCCATCTTACCTCTTTCTTTGTCCATCTACAGAGAAGAAGGATTTTCATGA
Organism: Aethalodelphis obliquidens; assembly: GCF_003676395.1. NCBI lineage: Eukaryota > Metazoa > Chordata > Mammalia > Artiodactyla > Delphinidae > Aethalodelphis > Aethalodelphis obliquidens. Next base: position 5,922,252 of record NW_020837992.1, on the reverse strand, counting down.
AAGTTTAACTTACTGATAGAGTCCAAATTTTATAATCAACATATTTCATTCAAAGACCATATTTAGAAATACTTTAAAATATTTATGTAGTCTACCAATGACCGTATTTTTAAAAATTAATTTTTACCAAAATCTGCATGATTACAAAATATACGTTTTATGAAGTGGGCACTTACTCCTGGAGTGAAGACCTAGAGTCTCCATAAATTACATTTGCTACTATGACTCCTTGAGTAGGAAAGTGCCCTTCCCCTAGTTTCTAAGATCTGCTGTTTGGAGAAAGAGTTGAAAATTATTTCTCTGGCATACTATGTAGATCCAAGAATGGGAGATGCTTGATGGGTCTGAATTACATTACCTCTTTAATTTCTTTCTAGCTTGAAATGTACATGGTTGTATGACTTCATGGTCTAAAATCTAGGAAGACGCTGCAGCTAGTGTTTCTCTTTTATTTTCTGGGCTTTCTACCACTTGGTCTCTGGGAAATAGGACTTGTCCCTGAGGTAAGTATATAATCAGGGTGAGATATAATCAGATAAGTAAGAAGGGTGAAAGGAAGTACTAAAATAATTAAGATTATATAACTTTTTTTTTTTTTGCAGTACGCGGGTCTCTCATTGTTGTGGCCTCTCCTGTTGCAGAGCACAGGCTCCGGACGCGCAGGCTCAGCGGCCATGGCTCACGGGCCCAGCCTCTCCGCGGCATGTGGGATCTTCCCGGACCGGGGCACGAACCCGCGTCCCCTGCATCGGCAGGCAGACTCTCAACCACTGCGCCACCAGGGAAGCCCTATATAACTTTTTGAAATGTCTACTTATTACATTATAAATGGGTTTATTGTATGGATGGATATGAATTAATTATACTCAACAATTACTTTCAAAAGTAGTATTTCTAAAAAATAGGAGTAATGTGTATCATATGCATTAAAGTAAAACAAAATTTCTCTATATTGACTATATAAATATTTGAAATAACCTAAGTAAATAATTATTCCTGGTATACCTTTACATATTTCATTTCTTGGTTGTGTCAGTCTCTAATATTACGACATAGGTATTTTTCTGAAGAATAAAAGTTTGGATATGGCTTATTAGTCAATTTTTTTTCATAAAACTGATTGCAGTATCTTTCAAAGCTACATTTTATGGTCGATAAATTTAAAATTGTTCATAGCTTCCATTGACTTCTCTTTGTAGACTATATTATTTTTAGTTGCAAAAATACCTCAGGTATTGATGTATCTGTCTGGTAAGCTCTGAGTGAATTCTGCTGGATGAAAGATATTCTTAACTCTATTTTTTAACATGTAAATGTATAAATATTTTATGCCAAATATTTTTACATGCACTGTCCTTTTGCCTCCATTGCTTCAAAAAACAATTTTACAAAACATAACCTATCAAGAGATTATCTGCAATATTTGAAGGCTATCTCACTTTAGTTCTATTCAGTACAGAATATGTTTTATTCAAAAAAAAAAATCCAAGGGCTCTCCATTAGAAGATTTTCCCCAGAGGTGAAGATATTCCAAAGTATAATTACAGAATTTCGAAGTTTAATATTTTATGCTTTTCGTCTTTTATCATTTAGTTAATCCATTTCTTCCTTTGCTTTTATGGGGTTACAATTCATCATCTTTCTGGTTTCAAGATTTTCTTTCAATAATTATAATTTGCTGCACATTTCAAAAGCTGAAGTTGTTTGGTGTTCCATCAGTTGAATATCTGATTAAAGATTTACAACTTCTTTCAAACAAAATGCAACCTAAATTTAGAGGACTGCTTTACAATAAGTTTCAATATCATTGTCAGATGCTGAGTTGGATCTACAAAGTAATTATTTAAAATTAAAAAATTTCTAAAATCTGATGGTGACAGACAGCAAAGAGATAAAGCATGCACTGCCATAACTGAAACATTTCAAAATAAATGCAACATGAATTTTGTCACAAAAGTTTATAATTTTGCTGACTTTAAATACAGCTTCTATTTTGACAAGTAGACTATCAAAGCTTGTTTGGACACATTCATGAACAATATGTGCACTACAACCAATTCCAACTAGAACTCCAATTCCAAACCTGCTCCACAAGTTTCCTGATTTAGTTAGAACATGGGTTTTACCACAATATTGGGCCCTCTCAAAATTTGCATTATACTATCACTGTAAATACAAATAACTTTATCTTCAAGATTGAGCTTTTTATCCAGATTTTTAATAGCATTTACAAGAAAGTTAAAATATTTTACCAAGAGAGAATCAACTTCTAAAAGTTTTACTTTGATTTCATGAGTTGATTTAAAAGACATTATTGGAATTAACTGATTTTCTATTTGAAGAATCTCATGACACTAATGTAAAACTGATATCATCTAATTCTTAGTGAAGTTCTCTAGCTAATGGAGCCAATGCTTTTAATAGCTATCATTTCACTTTTACACATACACAGGAGAAACTTAGAATCGAGAGTGAAATTATTTTAGAAAAATACTCATTTGATCCCAACGATAAGTCATGCTTTCCAGTGTTGTAAATGGACCTTCTGCAGCTGTACTTGTTATATTGACTCTTTTGGAAAGAGTCTTTTAAAAATAATTACTAACTTTTGAAGTAGATGCTGATGCTTCTTCAGAATATCTGTGTCTTTTGGCGGTGTTACATAGATGATAAACACAAACCAGAATTTTGTGCAACTGACATTTGCATCACCAAGTTTCTTAAGAAATGGAAATTCAGTATTTAATATTTCATTAAACGTTCACTTTTTTGAGATCATTGCTTTGAAAAGGACAAAATAAAACCAAACCTTACTAAACAATAAAGTAAATACATAATTGTAGGTTTATATCATACAGTAAATAATAAACACCACTGAACAAATGTATTCAGACTATTCTCTCTGTGATCTATGGTAGGACAGTCAAGCCTGTATTTCCTGCACATATTTCCCACATTCCAAACCTATCATTCCTGATGATTCCCACTGACTGGTAGCCTGATAGCTTCCTGCAATTTGCAGGCTGTGGCATTGGCCATGGTCCTGGTCACAGCACAACTGGCTGCTGGTATACACTCTGGGCAGCAAGGGCAGCAACACTGAACACTTCTTCCATCATAGCCAAACCAGAGGAGTTAGCTGTCCCTGGCTACCTAATCAGAACCTACTTTGTTTTATCAGTGAGTGCATGCTGTCCTTGAAAGGAAGGTGTTAAATATCGTATGATATCTCTTATATGTGGAATCTAAAAAAAGGGTACAAATGAACTTAACTACAAAACAGAAATAGAGTTACAGATGTAGGAAACAAACTTATGGTTACCAGGAGGTAAGGGGTGGGAGGGATAAATTGGGAGATTGGGATTGACATAGATACACTACTATATATAAAATAGGTGACTAATAAGGACCTACTGTATAGCACAGGGAACTCTACTCAATACTCTGTAATGGCCTAGATGGGAAAAGAATCTAAAAAAGAGTCGATATATGTATATGTATAACTGATTCATTTTGCTGTACGCTTGAAACTAACACAACATTGTAAATCAAGTATACTCCAATAAAAATTAAAAAAAATAAGAATGTGTTAGTAGCATATCCTGTCTTGAAAGGGAAAGGAAAGTAGGTTTGGTTATCACCTGTCATCTTTCAGATTTAACCATATGGCAATCAGAGTTCTATATACTACATACCAACTACATACAGAACTACATACAACTATACTAACTACTACATACAACTTCATATTAGACAAGATACTGGCAGAAGCTAGAGGTACAAAGTGGAAATTACCAAACTTGACTTAGTTTATCTTAATTAATGCTTTGTTAAAAAATGAAAAAAATTAAGTTACATGTTTAACTGTACAGGATCTGGGACATTAGATAAAATTTGGGAGTGTCCCAAGCAAACTAGGGTATAAGATCACCCTAATAATAGGGATTATTTTCAATTGGGGATGTTTAATAATTATTGTGTTGGTGATTAAATAAAGGGTTCAAACTTTTACAGATATATTTTATCTACCCAAATTAAAAATTAGCAGAAAAGTGCAAATATTAGACTAGGTATAGTTGAACTCAGTGGCTCTCAGTTTTTTGTGTGTTTAAGATACAGGTTTGAATACCAAACAAGTGAGCAGTAATTATGAAGCAAGCATTGCTACGGGGGAGCAGGGTCTCCTGGTGTCTATTAAGTCATCTAAAGTTACAGCCCTATTCACTTGGTTGCCCTTTAGTTCTGTGTTACTTTTTGAGCTCGGTTGTTTACTGCCTTGGCTGTACTTGTACTCTCTTTAATACCCAGGAGGCAATGTTCTCACGCTTTGCTGTAAATATGCAATCTTTCTTTAGTGCCTGAATGATATGTTCTAGGGCTCTTACCCATTATTCCCCTGCAGTGAATCTTACATCTTGCTTCACTTATGCCAAGGCTCCATCTGACATGCATCGTCATAACATCACGTATACTCATTGTAGCAAAAGCAATTTTTATGAACAAAATGATATTTTATGAACTCACTGACATCCAGGGAGAAGAATGTGCAATTTAGTCTTTGTTGATTGAAGCCATCCCAATTCTCATTCTGCTGCCTCCTTGGCTCCATCTAAAGCAAATTTACATCATTGCACAGGACTCATACACATCCAGAGGGAATTTATTCTTTCCCAGATGTCCACTTAACCTGCAGGGGTAAGGTAAACAGGTGAGGTAAAGCTGACACTATCATAGTTATCCTAATAAAGACTTGCCTGATTCCTGCTAATTCATAATCTCAGAGCTTGTTATGCTTGTATTATTGTAGGTAGCAGCAGTTTGGGGGAAGTTCTCCATAGCCTTATCTTTCCTAAGTGCTTAGACCAAGTTCCCATAGAAGTGAATATGTAAATTCTTCATTCAACTCTCAACCTCTGAAACAAAGTCACATCAAACTTGTGTACAACTGAGGGCAACCAATATATGGTCACAATACTGCCGCTTCTTTCATCATTCAACAGTCAACACATATTAATTGCATACCTAACACTTGCCATTCACCTGGGCAGGTAATGTGAATAAGACACAACTCCTGGCCTCAGAGAGTTTAGACCGGTGGTAGATACAGGAAGGGAACCAAACATTTTCTAGAGTGTGCCCATTGTTCTAAGCGTGGAACATATAAGCTATAATGAACAAATGGAGGAAAACGCCCAGATCTGTAGGGAACTTTCTGTGAGCTTTTCCAAGAGTGGAGGAATACTTGAGTTGAGGGTTTTGCCACATTTGGTGGATTGGGAGTGGTGGACGGGAAGACATTCCAAGCACAGACAATAGTCATATGAAGCTATTCATACATGCAGGTGGCAGCCACTGCGATTCTGACATGCCGTTTCCTTTATTTGGAACATTCTACCACCTCACCCCATGCATTGATGTGGCTGGTTCAGTCTCATCTCTCAGGTTACTCAGCGCCTTGTTTAAGTGCTTCCACTGTGCCCTGAACTTCTTCTAATAGCGAAAAATAAATTCAATTTTTGTTTCAAATGCTAATTCCTTCCACAAGTGCTAAGTATTTTGAGAAGTATGGGAAGACCATGTTGTTTATGGTCTTGCCCTGGTACCTGGCACAGCCTGTGGTAGAGAATAAGCTCTCAGTATATTGAAAATAGAAGAATGAATGCATAAACATATCGACCAGGCTATGTAAATTGAGAGAGAATTTTCTCCAAAGGCTGACCGAAGTTCTTTCAGAATCCGGTCAGCCACTGCTTTTAATAATTTTTTATAGCCCTCTTTTCTCATAAAACTTGGTCCAAAGGACATTTACGAGTGTTTTTCTCACCTTGCTTAAGATGGCTAGCTGAGACTTTTCCTCTCATCAAAATTACAGCTTGAAAGTATACAAAAGAATGAACACCTAATAGCAAAAGTAAGGTGGTGATAGTTGGTAGGTTCACCAGCTGAGAGACTTTAGCCTGTCAGACAGGATGGATGGAAGCACGTTAACCGAGGAAAACTGTTAAGACTTGATCATTTGCCGGATGCGGCTGCAGTGCAGGTGAGATTGGCCTGCTGGCTAAAACATGGACATGCTTGCAGCTTGGTGTTGGTAAGTAAGGAGGGCAGAGGGGGAGAGTACTTGCTGAGAGGAAGATTAATCCAAGATTTATTTGTGGGATGCTATGCCAGGCACATTCACCCTCCCTTCTCCTTCCTTTTTTTTGTTTGAAGATTTTATAATTTCATATCTGCCTATGTTTTTCTGGGCTATATACAGCCGAGAGCTTTTTAAAAATTATTTATTTTTAAATTTTTTTGTGCTTTTAAATAAATTTTTATGTTATATTAGAGTATAGTTGAATTACAATGTTGTGTTAGTTTCAGGTGTACAGCAAAGTGATTTAGTTATACATATATCTATTCTTTTTCAGATCCTTTTCCCATATAGGTTATAACAGAGTATTGAGTAGAGTTCCCTGTGCTATACAGTAGGTCCTTGTTGATCCCCTTTTCTTTCCTATTCACAGAGTGACAGGCAAACTGGTATTACTCTCTCAGGAAACATCTAGATGTTCTTTTCTAAAGATGGACTTTCTGGGGCAGCCAAGCCTTCTTGGTTGAGAGTGGTGCCCAGAGTAGAGATTGTCTTATTCTGGCACCTGTAGAGCTTGCAGTCTAAGGGCTGCTGACTCTTCCATTCTTTTTTTTTTTTTTTTAATTGAAGTATAGTTGATTTACAATGTTGTATTAATTTCTGCTGTATAGCAAAGAGATTCAGATATACAAATATATACATTCTTTTTTATATCCTTTTCCATTATGGTTTATCCAGATATTGAATATAATTCCCTGTGCTATACAGTAGGAACTTGTTGTTTACCCATTCTCTATATAATGGCATCTGCTAACCGCAAACTCCCAATCCATCCCTTCCCCATCCCCCTTTCCCCTTGGCAATCACAAGTCTGTTCTTTACGTCTGTGTGACTCTTCCATTCTAATGCCACAGAGCCTAGAGTGAACCTGCTGGTGGAAAAGCTGACCCGTGAACAAAGGTGTCAGCCTTCCCATCAAGGAAAAGTCCTGTTGAAAGAACCATACCTGCAAATACGCAATAAATAAATGCACTCCATCTACTCAGAGTAATCAGACTTCTCCTCAATAATTTAATGTAAAAAATTAACAGTGACTGTCAGAAAAAGAAGGAAACAAGAGCATAAATGAGAATGGCCAAGATAATGAAGAATAGCTGATCCCAGAGGAAAAAGTGAACAAAAGGGCAAAGCTGGGCTCTGTGAAAGGAACAATTGGGAGATATGATTGATCTCATGGAAATAAAAATAATGTGATTGCTGCAAGAAAGACTGCTAATGGTCAGCAGTTAAGCGCAAAATTTGTGCTTCTTCCAAATTATACAGTTATTGTGGGAAGCAGTTGTTTAACCAGGAGTTACATTTTATAGTTCCCTCCAGATTGCATCTCAGTGAGACCAAATGACTATTTCACCAATAGAATGTGCTCACATTCTATTGGTGAAAGTGCCATGTGACACTTGCATGTCAAGGCTGTTGAGAATCAGCTTCTCTTGCCTTTGTCCCCTTTTCTTGCTGTATACAGGGGGCTGTGAGGCTTGGGTGATGGGTGAGCCTGACTATGGAAGGAGCCAGGAACCTTGAATTTTCCTATGGGGAGGAGCTGCCTGATGAACAGTAACATCTGTGTTTAAAGAGTTACACAAATGAAGCAAATGTTTATTGTGGTAAGCCACTAAATTTGGGGGGGGGGTGTTATTTTTTTTATTTATTTAAATTGAAGTATAATTGATGTACAATATTAGTTTCAGGTGCACTACATAGTGATTCAACATTTATATGCATCGTGAAATGATCACCAACATAGGTCTAATTACCACCTGTCACTACACAAAGTTAATACACTATAATTGATTATATTCCCCATGCTGTACATGACATTGGGTTTTATTTAGTACAGCAGCAGACAGCATTGCCCTAAGGAATACAACTGACAAGATTGAATAAAAGAAAAAAAATTAGTGGGAGGGTGGGAAGATAAGTTGAAGAAATCTCCTAGAATCTAGAAAAATTAGGGAGAGAAAAAAATTTGAGAAAGCACAGGTGACATAAGGAATTGATCCAGAAGCTCTAAGCATTAAAAAGAATTTCAGGAAGAGATAATATAGAAAATTGAGGAGAGAAAATTATCAAAGATACACTAGAAAAAAAATTCACAAAGCTAGAGATTGAGTTTTCAGATTGAAAGGGATCAATGAGGTCTGAATAAGCCCAAACTTAGAAATGTACTTGCAAAATTTCAGAAGATTATGGTTAAAAAGAAGATTCCCTCACATCTGTTAGAATGACTATTATCAAAAGGACAAGAAGTAACAAGTGTTCGGGAGAATGTGGAGAAAAGGGAACCCTGGTGCACTTTTGGTTGGAATGTAAATTGGTGAAGCCACTGTGGAAAACACTATGGAGATTCCTCAAAAAACTAAAAACAGAACTGCCATATGATCCAGTGGTCCATATGATTCCACTTCTGGGTATTTATCTGAAGGAAACACTTTCAAAAAATATAGGCACCCCTATGTTCATTGCAGCATTATTCACAATAGCTAAGACATGGAAGCAACTTAAGTGCCTATAAATAGGTGAATGGATAAAGAAAGTATTATTTTTATATATATATATATATATATATATATGGAATATTATATAATATATGTGTATACAATGGAATATTATTCAGCCATAAAAAAGATGGAAATCTTACTATTTGTGACAACATGGATAACATGGATGGACCTTGAGAGCATTATGCTTAGTGAAATAAGTCAGACAGAGAAAGACAAATACTGTATGATCTCACTTGTATAAAAAACAAAAATGAAAACAAAAATAAAATTCATAGATACAGAGAACAGATTGGTGGTTGCCAGAGGTGGGGGGGTGAGGGGTGGGCAAATGGGTAAAGAGGGTCAAAAGGTACAAACTTCTAGTTATAAAATAAATAAGACCTGGGGATGTAACGTACAGCATCAGCATGGTGACTATAGTTAATACTGTATTGTATATTTGAAAGATGCTAAGAAAGCAGATCTTAAAGCTTCTCATCACAAGGAACAAAAATTTCTACGTGTGGTGATGAGTATTAACTAGACTCATTGTGGTGACTGTCTCACAATATGCACAAATATCGAGTAATTGCTGAACACCTGAAACTAATATTTTATATATCAATTATATCTAAAGTTTCAAAGAAAGATAAATCAGTGCAGGAGAAAACAGATTACACATAAGTGAAAAGAATTAGACTGGCTTTGGGTTTCTCAGCAGCATCACTCTACGCCAACAGGCAAGGAAGAAATGAACTTCAATATTTTGAGGAAAAATATTTTTCAATCTAGATTTCCAATTAGACTCAGCCAACTATCCGTCAATTGTGAGGGTAAAACAAGGTATACCAAGACATTCAAGAACTTAGAAAATCTACCTCTCGCATATCCTTCCTAAGTTATTTACTCCAATAGAGAGAGAAAAATCAGAGAAGGAGGTGATGTGGATGTGGTGTAAGCTAAGAGAATCACAGAGATCCTAAAGGTTTAAGCCTGGGTCTTCTTATTCGGTGAGATGATTAACGTGCCTATTGTTCAAAACTGTTTAATTAGAATTTTCATTCATTTGTATTTCAGAATATCCAATTCTATACAGAGGTTTCTCTAGAAACAAAAATCATTGCACTAGAGTAGGTCTGAGCCACTTAGCTCTCTCCTACCTCAGGATGACTATAGTTTCCAGCCCATCTGGGCCACTCCTTCTGAAATTTGACACCAGATATTTTTCACTGTGTCTTTTTTGGTATCCTTAGTTTCCTTTTTCTGGGTTCAGATATCAGTACCAAAGTCCTGAACATCTCTCCCGTGAAGCTTAGGAGTCTTCATGCAAAAAGTCCCAGTGGCCTGTACCATTTTCCAGACTTGCTCAGGTAGGTATGCAGATTAGGCTCCTAGATCGACCCCTCCCCAGTGTTTTCCAGAGTTTGCAAAAACACTAATCCCTTCAAACTCCAGGATTAAAACTGTTCTGTAGATAATGCTTCCTCCTATTCTCTCCTCTTGGAGAGTCCTACGGTACATTAGCATATTAAGAGTTCTGAACACACTTGCAGTGAAGAAACCTGATTAAGTTTGTTTAACCCAGTGTTTCCTAAACATAATTGACCACAGAACCTGCCTCCCTCCCTTTTTCTATCAACAGACTTTAACATCCCTAGGGACTAGATTTTCTTAGCATGTGTTTTGACAAATGCTGCTCTAGCAACAAAGCCAGTCTATAGATTGCATGTTTTATCTGTGGTATGATTTTAGATTATAAACTGCTACATATATCAATTTGTTCTGCTCTGGATTGTATTTGGAAGAAGCCATTCTGTCAGTCCCTGAACCAAGATATCCCGTCACCAACACCCAATGTCATTGCTAAGGACAAACAAAGAGAAGTCTGGGGACCCACTCTGAGTTCTGGGTGTCTTGAATGTCATATCTGAAGATGTATAAAGATGACATAAAATCATGTCCAGCAACTGCAAACAGATAGAGTGAAAATTACACACATGCCAAGGGAGCAAGAATAAATGGGGTGACCAGAACACTATGTATGCGGAAACTTAATAGATATTTTTGATGGTGACTCAAAATAAAGAAGCTCAGGTGCACAGGATCCCAAGGCGGTGGAGCGGAGATGGGGAGACTGGGACTCTGACAATGAGATAATTGACTGTGAGCTTGCTCTTGTGGTAGAATGAGCGCCTGGTCCTTGCCTTTTGGCAGCTCTCACAGCAGCCTTCCGGCTGCTCCCTGTGGTCTGCAGAAGGAGTGAGAGGCCGATGAGTAGAACATCTGGTTAATGAAGGCGATGGGACACTCTGATTTTGCCCATTCCCTTGAAGTTGAATTTTAAAAGGGAAGTTAAATTCATTAAATGCATAGGACTTTGCTGCTTTCCTTACAAATCAGGCATGTACTGTTGCAACACTCAGTGGGTACTATTTCCCACTTGGCTATATTCATGTGTACACCAGGGGCAGTGTGCCTGGTGGTTGAAAGTGATTGTGGAGCCAGACAGACTTGCCTTGGAATCCAGTTCCTCTAATTACGGGCTGTAATTAACTAGTAATTGACTAGTCAGGTACCTTTTTGAGCCTTAGTGTAAATGGTTCTAAAATGGGACTTACATCTTCCTCCTAGCATCAGTGTGAGGATTGAATAAAATAATGCATATAAAGCACTTAGTACACTGCAAGGCATGTATTAGTACTCAGTAAATAGTAGCTTTTGCTAGTACTTCGTGTGCTATCTACCAACTAAACTGTTCCTTAAGAGTCTGGTCACTTGTCTTTAATCTTTGTATCCTAAGGCAAGGAACCTTGAACTTAGTACACAGCAATTCATTATTAATTGATAGTCTAAGATTATGTTGACATAGTTTAAGGGAAAATATGGGCAATTATCCATTTAACCTAGAAAATTCAGTCTCCCAAATAAAATTTTTGTTCTGGTCTAATTTGGTTATCTGCCCTAATTAGCACTTACTAATGGTCACATCTATCATTCTTGAAAACTGGCATTGGTGCTTTTGCCTCCTATCCCATACAAACAGATCCATTTCTTTTGCTTTGGTAATCTAGAATCTTTTTTTCCCATCCTTTGCTTACTTAGGCTGGGGGAGTGTGGGTAAGAATCAAGCTGCCCTTAAGGGGGCAGAGTTCTCCAGGCTGATGGCCAGATTTACTGAATTGCGTGGATCACCTCCCATCTCCTCACCTCACTCTCAGCGTGGGCCAACCTGAGCCAACTCAAACATCAGTCCCTCACCTTGATAGTCACACACATCCACAAAACAGGCAACATGTAGAAAAACACATCTGGAAGATGGGCTGCATTTTTCACTTTCTAGAAGGACTTTTGCATGTCACATCAAAAGGGGCCCTAGGGACTTGCAAAACAGCAATCGATGCTGCTACTGAGATGCCCTGCCCTCAGGGGTGTGGTCGAGGGAGATGAGTGGCAGAAAGGCAGCCTTCTTGGGAGCCCCTTGGACTCTTTCGCTTGCCAATCCCAGGAGTGATGTGGCACCAGACAGCCATCCCCACCCAGCAAGGCTTAATGGCCACATGCTGACTTAAAAACACAGTCCCAGAGAAGGCATTAACATTCTGAGCTCAGCTGTGTCATCCTGGTTGCCATAGCAATGCCGGGAAATATATTTTGTGTCCAGTGGTTATTTCTCGGCACTAATGAAATGGACATTTTTCTTCAGTGAATTGAATCAAAACTAATTGAGGAGTAATCAGCACAGACCCTGAAGTTCAAGGAAACGTAGTCTGACGAGTGCTTTGTAGAAATGCAGAAACCATTAACTATCTTCAAATGAGATTGTTTTTTAATTAGTGGGATCTTAGCAACCGATTACAGATGGGTATAGGTGTTACCACACAAAAGGTTCCTCATTTGTTTAGTGCTGGGAGGGGAAATTTACTTTCAATTAATTCAAGTGCCGATAGGGTGCTGTGGTTTGTTGTACCCTTTTCCCCAATAAAAATCCCAACCTGATGTGTACTCCTACATGGATTTTAAAAGAAAATACAGAATTCATCATTTGGATTCTCAGATGTTTTCAGGAAGGAATGTTTTTGCTGAGACCAACTGTTCCTAAAGCCCACTGAACAACGGAGATGAAAATATGGGGTTTTTTTGGCTTGTTTTTGCTATACTTTAGAGCTAACTCTGTCCGACTTCAAATCACACTGTGATGGAAGAAGCTCCGGAGAGATGGCTGGGAGCCATGTGGTCATGATCTTTGTCTTTGAATATATCTACAAGTTCTTCTTTGATTAATCTAATAGTTCTTTTTGCTTCAGTTTGGATTGTGGGTATAAACAAAAATACAGGTATAAATGAATCCCCTGTCTAGGTGTTAATACTCCCCTTCTATGAACAGAATCTTGTGTATTATAAGTAGATCATTATCTCTTTTGAATATGGGCCTAAGTTACAGCAGAGAGACATTTGGTTACGTGCAAATGAGAGCTTCTTTACTTTACTGTTATGGGCTAGAAAATTTCTCTTAAATTTTTAAGACAGCTGGCTTGTCAGGTGTGATCCAGCAGTGGGCTGGGGATGACTAAATGAGTTCCCGATTTCAGACGTCCTGATTCTCTTTACTTGTAGAATCCACTGAGATGCAATGTGTCTGAGCTCCCTTTGCCTCCTGAGCCTTCTCAGTGCCACTTGGATTTGGGAAACAGAGGCATCCATCCTCATCCTCTCTGTTAAGATGATCAGCAGGGAGGGCAGTTTCCTGAGGTGGGCATGAGCACCCCAGTAAGGCTGTCTTCTTGAGGTGCGTATTAGAGCCAGGTTAAGGCAGCTGGGGTTGCAGGAAATGCACCCCAACATTTGGCAGGTGGATAAACACATGAGTCATTTCCCTGGGACTCAGAATCTAATGCTTCCAACCAGTGCTAAATTCACATTAAAAGTTGATTGCGTCATAATTTTTAAGAACAGCCAGACCTGATGGTGCTTGTTAGCATTTCCTTGAGGTGAGATAAAGCTGCCTGGAGTCAGCCTCTCAGCCGGTTGGCAGGGCAAGGTGGGGAGGAAGGAGCAGCCGAGGAGAGGAAACAGGGTCTCACCTCCTCCACACCTGCCACTATGGATCTATAGTGGGAGAAGACGCTCTTCTGTCACCATGGCAACTTCAGGGCATCACAGTGGGATTAGGGGGTTGAGAGGCAAGAAATGCCAAGTTTGGAGGAATTAGGGGCCTTAGAAAGATGATGGGCTTTCTCTAGAAATACACACATTAAGGTGGCAGGGCAATAGAGAGAGCGGAGTGGATTTATGGTTTATGACATTCCTAAAATATCTTTATTTAATAATGAAAACTTCATTATCCGGGCCTGGGCTGAAGTGTTGCTGTGGGTCCTCTGAGGATCCCAGCAAAGATCTTTCATCTTGACAGAAGTTCTAAATTACAACATTAGTGTTCTAACCGAGAGGCTGTTATTGCCTATTTGGTCCGTCCAGGGAAATGAGACACACGTTGATGGAGAGTGGGTTATTGAAATCTAATAGCTTGGAATATTAAAAATGGGGACTGGGTTGGGTGTATGCTTCTCTCCTCTCTCTCTCTTTCTCTTTCTGTCGCTCGCTCACTCCCTCTCGCTCTCTCTCCCCCTCTCTCTCCCTCCATGAGCTGGGGAAAAATTAAGTGATAAACCTGGGATATTTACCAAAGTTTCATTATTTTGCTAGGAAAAAGAAGTAATTCATCTTTATTATGGCCAAAGCCATTATTACGTCGCACATCATTAAGAAAACACCATAAGGAGACCCCTAACGCTAATTTTCAGACCAACTGTGGGAAGCTATTATGACTCTATTTTCATCCCAGGTACTTCTGTCTCCTTTCCAGCAGAGCAGCCTGACCTCCAAAAAATGTATCTGGGCTTCGGATGTTTCAAAGACAATTAGGTCTAACTGGCTCCTGGTATTTGATTCATGGTCAGAATGGATAGCTGTCCAGATCATAGTTCAATTTCCACTCTTTCTGGTGGGGCTGGAAAATGGCCCAGCTGGGCCCATGGAATCAGAAGAAGGTCACGTGGGCAAGCCAAGAGCTTTTCGCTCGACTTCCCTTTGCTCCCATGTCTTGTCCTTATCTCCCCACTCCCACCAACAGAAACACTTCACCTTCGTTTTCCGTTTTCCGGTGGCTGTCTCTAAGGCCTGTCTCACAGAAGGGAAGGCAGTTTCCCATGTGGTATAATAATTATGATAAAGGAGTGGGCTTACTTACTATGTGCTAGGCACTTTGTCAAGTGCTTTCAATGTATTATCTCATTTAATCTTTACACCAACTTTATGAGGTGTCACTCATAACTTTCAGTTGAGGAAGCTGGAATCAGAGAGATTAAGTAACTGAGCACGACCACATAGCTAATACCTTGTAGCACTGCTTGAACTCAAGCCATCTCACTCAAAAGCCTAGGCATGCTGTTCTTAACTGCTATACTCTATTGCCCACCATACATGGCAGAGCTGAAGGTTTTCTCCTGCGAAATTACCCCCGTCTTGTCTCCCTCCTCCACTCCATCGAGGCTTGCCTTAAGATGAACCCAATCTCAATCACTCCGTTGCTTTAATAAAGAGGCTAAAGACCAGTATGTAAGATAGAAATGTATTTCCTGGGGATAGAGTGGTAAGTTTGCTACATACCTTTTGTCAGTGATGACGTGTCATCTCTTTAGTGTGGATAATACTGCACGGTTAGTTCTGCTGGAGATACTAAATAAAATATGATGTTGAAAATATCTTTTTAAGCTATGGTACCAGACAGGACCATTATCCTGACATGTAAGTTATTATGATTATCTGGAAGGATGTTCAGCAATCAGCATGTAACTAGAGAAAACTTTCCTAATTAGCAGGTAGCAGGGACCTGAGGGATTACACATGGGTCAGTTTTGCTGGGAAAGAGGTCAAGAAAAGTCCTCCACGTGGGACACAGCTGTGGAGTGGGTCAGAGGGAAACACGGCTGAGGGCATCCTGGGCAAGCAAAGAAATGAGCACTACTAGGGTTTGTGTGTGTGTGTGTGTGTGTGTGAGCATGCGTGCGTGCGTGTGCAGGATGGACAGGGATGGTGGAAGGGAAGGGAGATAGAGGGTAAGTATGAGAAATATGGTGGTCTCTGGCAACAGGAAGAGGGCATACTGAGAACAAAAATTCACCTTATTCAGGCCAGGGCCTACATGTCTAATTCAGCAGTTTCCAAACCTGGCCAAGGTTCAAAAGGAAGACTTAAGAACCTTCCCACGTACTACTCAAGACTCTGATTTAGTAGGACTATGGTAGGGCCTACGCATTTATCCTTTTTAAATGGCTTTCTGGGTGACACCCACTGAGTGCTCAGCCACAGAGCCTGTGTAAACACACCAACCACATCACTCTTCCATTCCACACTCTCTCTCACACACACACACACACCTTGCCCTTCTTTGCTCCCTATCAAACTGCACCTGCTTAACTCCTGCTCGCCCACAGCTCCCAGGGCCACCTTCCCTGACCTTGTCTACATCAAGCTCTTTTATTAACGCAATCTAGAGAGCTGAGTTCTTCTTCAGAGCACTCATCTCAATTTGTCATTATGTATTTAGAAGGTGAAACTCCATGAACATGGAAGCAGGGACTATGTTTCATGGAACATCAATTCCTCCGCAGCAGCTAGAACAGGTCAGAATGTGGTTGGTGATTACAATGTATATAATTTTTATCATTTGTCTTAGCCTGGGTTCCCTGGACCCAGGGGCTACTTAGGAACTTAATAACTCTTTACTAGGGAGTGCCTTTCAAGGGAAACAACAGTGAGGACGAAAGGAACTGAGGCAGTGAAGGGTAAACATGAGGGGAGGCACTGCTGAACTGGCCTCAGCTTTATAACAAGAGCCCCTTGTGGATTCGTCTCTGGTAGATCTTCTGAAAGGCCTTCCAGTTTCCTGGGTCTCTCGGTGGAGGAAGAGGGAGAACTTATCTGCCTCCTATTCGTCAAAACCCAACCCATGAGGCAGGAACTTCCTTGTATTTATTGGTGGTGCTATGGGTAGGGCCCAGGCTGGAGGTTGGAGGCAGTCACTGCAGCCTAAAGGGCTTCTCAATGTGTCACAATGGTTATGGCAGCAAGAGCAGCTGGGCTCTGAGACAGAAGTTGGGACTCTGATTATTGATGATCTGTTCTGCACAAAACCTCATGCTGGATATTTTCAACAGAACTAGGCAAGAGAAGTGTCCGGGTGCAAAATTTTAAAACGATCCAGTGTTGTACAAATGCCAATCCTGGTTTTCATGGTCTCATTTCTCTTAACTGTCATTTCTCTTAACCTGTCATGACCTTGATAGGTCAGTATTAACAGCTCAGCATATTTGCATCCTATCTGAAACCAGAGATTAGAACGTAACTCCAAATTCAACCTAGCTTATTGGCATGGCTCTTAGAAATTCATCTTTTCAAGTACCTCCCTATGTTACCACAAATTTAACCACCCCTCACCCCCTCAAAAAAAAGAGTACATGAGTCTCAGCTTTAGAGAGTCATTTATGCCAGGGTCCATCCAAACAGAAGAAGTCTATTTTCCCTGTCACTCAGAGTGACTCACCCCAGCTCTCTACTTCAAAGGACATAACCATATTTTCAGAGAAAAGTGCGAGATAAGAACAAACCCCAGCATGTTATGGGGTCCAGGGAGTTGCAAAGATTTACCAGGCTGCACAGCATTATAAATGCTTGGAGAACCCACCTTAGTGACTAAGAGACCCCAAGAGAGGTTGCAGAGTCCAGTCCTCAATCAACTTTCAACTTCCTGTTCTTTGAGGAAGTTAAAACACCCACCTGAGCAAATAAAAAACTTATGGGAAATCTGAAACTCCTAGGGGATGGGGATGTCACAGAACTGCCCCTCTAATTGAGCACCGGAGGGAAGAATTCCTCTCACATCCTCACCTCTATCTGTATGTCTTCCTGGGGAAAGATCAGTGGCAAAGGCAGGATTTGAAGACATAGTTGCAAAAGTGTAGCTCAAGCTTAATCCGTTCTCCAAACCTTGAAAAATCCTTCCTACCACATTATGCCACTCCTTCTTTTGATGATTCTTTAAAAAATTGGTTCAATTCCCTGCAAGGAATCTGAGGTATTTTATTTTACACAAAAGTTTTGGGGCAAGAAGGAGTCACCCGCATGTTCCTGAAGATGCCAGCTGTTGGGATTGTGTCTCCCATGTGGCTGGTACCTCTTTCCCTTTGAAGAAGCTCTGTGCTCACTTAGATGTCAGCTGCTGTCAGGTGCTGTTCTTAGTGGGTCTTTAGGAAAACCTCAAGGAATAAAACTGTTTTAAAATGAGATCTAGAATGCCATCCATCTTGCATCTCTGACAGGATGCGGAGCCAGGTGGCGGATTTCAGACATAGCCCCATTTTAACTGCAACTACAGTTAAAGGAAACGTTGAGAGTACAGTTTAGGTTCTTAAGAAGTCTTGGTTAGGGGAGGGTAGATTTTTCAGGTGTTCCACTCTGGTTCCCATTAGAGTGAAATCCTCCCCAGAAGTGACTCAGGAGAGTCAGACTGTCTGTATTTGAATCTGGGCTTGCCACTCACTATGCGACCTTGAACACACTGTATAATCTTTTTTATGTCTCAGTTTCCTCTTCTGTAAGAGGAGATAATTTGGCATCTGTTTTACAGAGGATGTGAGAGTCATTAACACAATACACATAGTAAGCTCTCAGTAAATGTTATTCAGTGACATTATTCTTATTTCAGTGGACACATAAAAGAGCAAGCCTATAACTCAGGTACAGAAAAATTCTTGCACAGCAATCTATTGCTTTATGTACACTTGTTATGGGGGGGCGTTGATTTTGCTTTACAAAAGAATGCAGCACAAGAGAACTTTAGAGAGTGTGCTCTGCACTACATTTAAAATATGACTCATTTCTCCAACCTAATTTACACCCTTTATTTAGAAGCACACCTTTTGATAGAGCAGCACACACCTGCAATATATGTTAAGCAGCCTCTGCAGAAACTCAAGTTGAAAAACAGGAAAAAATTGAAGGAGCTAATATTAATGAAGTACCAACCATGTGCTAGGGACACATATATTATTTTATTAAGTCTCCTAAAGAGTCAAATAAGAAGTCTACTCTTGTGCCCCTTTTATAGATGAGGACATTAAAACTAAAAGAAGTAAAAATTTCCAAGGTCAAAAAGCTGGGAGGAGGCAGTGCTGAGGTTTGAGACTCTGTCTATGCTCATTTTATTAGACCATGGAACTCTTGACAAAAGCCATCTTTATTTCACAGTCTTTCCTTGTCTCCCCCTTGTAACCCCCTTCCCAAGCTCTCCCTGAACTCTCACCCACGGACCCTTCATGCTTCTCAAAGGTAAAAAATGAGCCTCATTGGCTCAGGAACACATTCTTTGGGGGTGTGGGAGAAGAGCATGATGGAGAACAGGAAGCCAGGATACAAGGCTGTAGTGCAGTTTAATTAAATTAGCTCAAGATAATGATATATCCTGAAATGGGAGCACATCCATTAATGCTGTTATTATTATCAAGGACACAAATGGCCCACTGAGGATTGATGACAGAATAAACTGGCCATATGCTTTGAACCATAAGGAAACAATTGATAGGAAAAACCTCAGCGAGGAATGTTGGATGGGATGCATAATGCATCCTCCATGATGAAACACACACACACATAGTCAAGGGGGTGGATGCTTGGCATCTGGTTACTCAATGAGCTGTGAAGAGACTGAGGCAATAAAGTGAGCAGGTTCCACATTAATATTATAATATGATATGTTTATAGGATGGGAACATTCAAGAGTGATTCCAGCAGCAATGTATAGGAACTATTTTAATTGAGTTCATGTTCTGCAACAGAATCACAGACTTCTCCATCACTTGAAGAAGAGGGGTTAGAGGAAGGGAAGATTTCGGCCTTTGATTTAAAAAAAAAAATGTAATCTATACAATGCGTTATATAGCCATTGACTATTTAGCCAGGAAGACTGTTTAGGAAGACACAAGCCTTGGCTGCCCTATACCCAAAGGAGGTTAAAATAAAATATGCGTATCCGTATCTTAATGCCTTGCTGAAGCCATAAGCCTCTTCTGGTTCACCGGGGATCCATCTCTGCCTATATGATCTATGGTCTTATGGACAGAAGGGAGCTGGAGGCAGCCAATTATACCCATGGAGCAAATCCTGAGAAGAAGAGATGTAATACAGGCTCAAGGAATGATTTGCTGCTGAAAAGGGCTCCATTAGCCCAGGAAAGAGGTTAGAGGGAAAAAGGTTCACAGCATAAGGAGGCAGCTATATGCCAGAGAATGTCATGAAGGGCTGCTAAGGGTGAAACAAAGGTGAACTCCCCACCTAGAAAATGTTCCTCCTGACAGCAATCTGTTCCAAGCAAAATCAAGTGGTTTGCAAAAATGTGCTGGGAATCACAAGTGTTTTCTGTGTTTGCGATGGGAGATTATTCAATGACCGGCATTATGCACAGCCTGTGGATGGCTAATGAGTACTGATCTTTGGATCTTGATAGGGCCCATTGGGTTTGCTCTCGGGCCCACACATTCAAATATGGAGCTATTCTCTCCATGCCTGTTCAAGAGAATGGAGCAGCAACCTTCCCCCAGAAGCCATTGCCCTTTGCTGTCAAGCTTTGACATGTCTTGAAAAATAACCAGCACCAGACTTCTCTGTTAGTCTCCTCCAGTGGCCTTAACTAGGTTGAAGGGTGGGGAACTGCCCTGCCATATTTCCAGGGGTGGGGAGGAGATTTCTTCTGCACATCCCAGGGGGAAGCCATGGAAGGGGATATTTCTGGTCCTTCCATCACCCCTTCATTTGCACCTCCTTGTGGAAGAAGGATTTCTGTGATTGGCAAAAGTGAAATTCACTCCTCTTTCCTCTCCTCTGTCTTCCTCTTTCCCCTCCCCTCCTCTCCCCTTCTCCTCTCATTTCCCTTCTCTCTTTCTATCCATCTTGGCTTTCCTCCGGCAGAGACATTCCCTTTGCCTTCATTCCCACAAGGTCATCCACAAAGCCTCAACTGTCCCTTGTCATTAACACTTAGAGTCCCCAGCTGCCCCACCTAGACTTTCCAGGTGGTCGGAGACCTCACTACATCAAGTACATCCCCTTCCCAAGATCTTCACACTCTCCCTCTGTGATGGCGCCTCACCCCCACTTTATTTACAGATTCAATTGTATTCAATCACAAAATAGCAACAACAACAATCCTCCTTGGATTGCACACTCCCTTCCTTGTCACCTAGCCCCTCCTTTCCCTTGCACTAAAGCTCCTAGAAAATTAATTTCCTCAAATGTTACATCCTGCACTCCTAGCCCCCAGCTCCAGCTCAGCCCCTGTCACTGGCCTCTGCCTCCATGGCAGGCAAACTACTCTCTCAAAGTCACATGTGACCCCTTATTTCTACTCCCATGGAAATTTTACTTCAGTTCTTGCCTGAGTTTGAGCCTGTTGACCACATCCCTCTCCTCCTCCAAATTCTTTTCTCCTTACATGGCTCTGACACCATGCTCTCCTGTTCTTCCTCTTTCTCTGGAAATTTCTGCTTGTGACCTCCTTTACTGACTCCTCTTCCCCACCATCTCCTAAATGTCGGTGTTACCAAGTATTCTGTCTTGGTCTTCTTCTTATACAAGTGTCTCGTGAATTCAACTATGTATTAATTAAATGCTAGTGATATCTCACCATTGCCACCCTCTTGCTGTAGGACTGCATGTCTGGACCACTGAGGCAGCCTCTAACTGTCTCCCTGCCTTTACTCTGTTCCCTCCAATCCATTCTTGACCCTGCAGCCAGAGATAGCTCTCTAAAATACAACACTAATTACATTGGTCAAGTCCTTCAGTTTCTCCAATGGTTCCCTGTTATGTTTGTGTAACATTCACATTTGCTGGCTAACCCCTTCCTACCACTAACTGTGTTGTGTATTCATATACCAAACAGTTTGGGGCCACCTACTTTGTGTCAGGCCCCAGGCTGAGCTCTGGGAATAAAACTATGACCTAGACAGACTCAATCTTCTCTTCACAAAGCTTATTTATAGTAGGAGGTGAATATAGATAAAAATAGTAATTATAGTAAAGTGTGATAAGTTTTAAGGTAGAAGTTACCATCAGAGCAGATGGCAGGGACCCTTCATCTAGACTGTAAGAGTGGGGAAATCTTCCCAAGGCAGCATTACTTAACCTGGAAAATAAAAAGAAGAACTATTTCACAAAATTGCCCATCATCCTTGCAAAAGGCAATGCTTCCTCTTCAGTATCACATCACACCACCCCATCCCCTCTCCTCCTGCCCTCCAGCTCTGAGGAATCCTTAGAGGTTCCTAAAAAGTCCACGCTCTCTCACATCTTTGAGCCTCTTCGTTCTGGTGTGTGTTTCTCACAAGTCAATTCCTATCCTTTAAAACTCTCTTCAGCAGGTAGCTTACAAAGGGAAGTATGTTTGGTGGTTAGGTGCTCTCGCCCAGCAGACCAGGATTCGGTCTGATTCTGCCCCTGAGTTATGAATCCTTGGGCCAGTTATTTAACTTTGCTCAGCTTCATTTTTTAACTTTCAAAATGAGGATAAAAACAGTACTTACTGCTGGGATTCAAAGGGACCTGATAAATGGTGGCCTTCCTTCCCACCAAGTTTTGACCAAATTGGAAAACACAACACAATCATAAAGCAGATAAGAAATGGAACATCCTTTTTCTTAGTGATTACCCTGGTACTAAAGAATGTGGCTGCTGAATTTTATTGATTCTAAGATGTACTTTCTATTTACATTTAATATCTTTGAACTGAGGTTGCATTTCATAATCAAGGGCATCTTACCATTGCTGCCGGTGAGGTGGCAGTCATGATATAGCTGTTAGTGCCTGCCCACGTGTGAACTTGGGTTATTCTTGGCAGCAAGACCGGGTCGCTGCACCTCTTGATGTTTCTGTCAATAAACTATTAAGGACCATTTAAGGAAAGAATAAGTCCTGGTTGTTGTCTAAAAACCTTCCATTGACACCTTCTAAAGGGTACGATGCCGGCATCGAAATCTGCGGAATGGATGTCTACAGCTTGCAAGAAAATCCTAGAGTAGCATGAGTCCAGTGCAATATCTCAATGGCAAAGAGGAAAATGTTATGTTGTAAATCAAGGATGTAGATAACTCTGAGTAAAAACAGTGAGACTCTGAATGTAAATTTTTTAGAAATATGATAGCCAACTTCTTTTCCTTTTTTATGCATACAAAAGAGTGATGTCATAAATACATATGTCTAAAAGAAACAATCTTATTCAATAAGTATTAAAAATTCAAAGTGATAGAAAGGATGGCACTGCCTGATTGCCAGTGTTTTTCTTTCTTTGTGGTGCATAAAATATTGGTGTTGCTTTCCAGTTAATGGTGTCTTCCATGAGATGAAATAGAGCGTGTCTGCAAGCAACTGAGCTTCCCAAGTACTTCCAGACGCTGAACCATAGAACTGAGCTGACTTACCCCTGAGGACGAGACTGGCTACTTTACAGTCTGTAGAGGCAGAACAGGATTATGCTTCCTGTGGGAAGCTTGTTCCCAAGAAAAGGGAAACAGGAGAACACAGTAGATTACACATGTCCAATTTCTCTTCCAAATCCACAAGTCAGGTTAAGTCACTCTCTACCCGAGATGGGGTGGAGAAGTCCAGGAGTGTTATCCACGAGGAGTTGTCTCCACATGGAAGGAAACATCAAAAGTGGGAGGAAGTGTCTCCCAGTAGCTATCTCATAGGTTTGGTGTGAAAGTAAAATAAAATGTGTAATTTAAATATTGCTCGATTTTCTTCTAGCATTCAGTGTTGCTGATGAGAAGGCTGATGCCAGTCTGATTCTTGTTGTTTTATCATTATTTTGTTATCCTTCCCCATCCTTTTGGGAAGATTTAATTTATCTTTAGCCTAAGTATTCCAGAATCTCAAAACAGTCTTCCTAGGTGTGGTCTTTATATTTCATTTAAACTTCTAGGATTTTCTTCACACTTAAATTTTCAAACTAACATGACTGTTCATTTCTGGAAAATCACATTCTGTTACTTTTTGATAATCTCCTCTCCTCTGTTTCTCAGCTCTAAATTTTTGGAACTCCTCTTAGACAATGCTGGATCTCCTGGATTGAATGCCTACATCTCTTATTCTTTTCCATCTCTTTACAATTTTTGTATTTTTTGAGACTGTCCCTTCTTCAATTTCCAATGGTTTTCTTATTGTTTCTCTTTCATAGCATCTTATCCTTGTTTTGTAGATGGAATATTTTCTTGAATCTCTCTGAAGACTTCTGGCCAGACTGGAGCAAGTCAGAAATATGAAGCAAAATGTGTTTGGTGCTGATACGGTAGATAATTCTACTATTGTGGCCCTGAATGCTTCCCTGGTGGTGTGATGGTTTATGGTGTCACTACTTCTCAGGGCAACATGTATTGTGATGACAATTTGAAAAGCTGCTGCTTTCTGATGCTTCATCTCTTCCAGGAAATATGGGATAGGAAGCCCCATATATTTTCTTGGCATCCTGTGCTTCCTAGTATCAGAACACAAATTTACTGAGTAGCTACTATATGCTAGATTCTCTATTTTCTCTCTTGCTTTGATCCAGAACCTGGATCATAATGTGCATTCAATAAATGCTTGTTGAATGAATGAGTTCATTTAAGTGAACTTCAATAATTGTTTATTAAATACCTCCTAAGCATGAGCCCAGCAGAATACAAAGTGCTGTGTGTTGTTATAAAGAAAAACAACAACACTACCACCAGAAACAAAAAAGCCATCCAATGCCATAGTGGAATTTAGAATTTAGCAGAGGAATTAAACCAGTGCCAGGGACAAAACTGAAGAACAATACAATAGAGTATTCAGATAAGTGTCAGAAAGCAGACTTCAGACTCTTAAGTGCTGTCATTGCTCAGAAGAGAGATGTGCCTGGATATGAGTGTCCGGCAGGCTTCAGGGAGGAAGAGACCTTTGGCCATTCCATCAGGTGGCGGCCAGCAGGAAAGCTGCATAGGCATGAGAATGAAAGGACCAGACATCACTCCCGCACTGTCGCTCAGGCAGTGCTGTTTACATCACACGTCTTCCTTCTAGCCTATAGAGAAGAGAAGGCAAGTTCCAGGGCATTAAATATGCTTTGCCACTCCCTGCTTGGCTCCAATACTAAAATGAGTGGCTATCATTTGCCCAGCAGTCTTCTGACCTGTGACAGCAGTTTCTTTGTGGGAATGTGGTCATTCTTTTCTCCCCCTCCTGCTCTCTGTACATTTCCCAGGCTGTATACAAGCCCACCGATTGTCATCTCTTTGGTTTGTATGCCTATGATGCCTAGTTATTTTTCCTTCCTTGTTTTCCTTTTCTGCATAATGGCAGGTGGCAGTCACTTGGATAGGAATCAAACCACTGTTATTTCTCCTTCTGCCTAGATTTCTTATATTACTCCTACCAAGAGCTATTAAATGTTGCTGTTGACATTTTCTTGTTGGCCACAGGACAATAACAACATTCACATCTCTAGCCAAACACCTGCTCAGGAAATATGTTACTGAGGAGCTTGAAGACTTCCTTCCCTCTGTCATTCTTATTCCACACCCCTGGGCAATATCGTCTTCTTCTGCGGTCTGGCTTTAAAGTTCACACTCGCAGTCTTCATGTCTACTTAGCCAAGGTACTTCCCTATGTGTCTTCTCACATTGAACAGGGATGCCTAAGGTCAAGACCGCTAGGGCTAGGGAAGGGGTGGGTTGGGACCAGAACCCAGATCTATGATTTCGAGTCCAATGTGAGTTCCTTTTTACCATACAGTCTGCTTTCAGTTCTCCTCTACAGCCAGTGGGGATATCTCTTCCTGATGAGATCCTATAGCATGTATTGACTATGCCTCTCAAGTGACATTTTTTGGTGGGTAACTTATTTTATTTTTCCAATGACCATACAGTAAAATTGACTTTTTTGTGTATATATGAATAGATTTGTGTACCCACCACCATAAAAAGGATACACAAGAGTTCTATTACCCCCTTAAAAAAGTCCTTCATGCTATCCTTTTTTTATTGAGATATAATTGACATATAACATTGTTTCAGGTGTACAATGTATCGATTTGATGCACTCATGTATTGTAATATGATCACCACCACCACATTAGCTAAAAACTCCATCACATCACATGGTTATCATTTCCTTTTCCCACTGAGAACACTTAAGATCTAGTCTCTTAGCAACTTTCAAGTCTATAATGCAGTATTGTTAACTACAATCACAATTCCGTTCATTAGATCCCCAGAACCTTACTCATCTTCTAACCGTAAGTTTGTACCCTTTGACCAACTTCTCCTCATTTTCTCCACCCCCGGCCCTGGTACTAACCATTCTACTCTGTTTCTACAAGTTCAGCTCTTTCAGATTCTTAAGTGGCATTTAACCAAGTAGTGCTCTTGTGTATCTTGGTTAACTTTGTCCAGAGTTGATATTCAGCTAGTGTGTTCCGGTGTGGTTATACAGGTTGTTAAAAAATCGAAAGACTTCTGTGGTGGTTAGTAAATAACTGTTACTCTGAATCCATAAGTAAACTTCCCCCACAATCATCCTGGCTGTACTGGCCCCAACTCTGGGACCTCCCGAGGTGGGGGGCCAGTTAGACGTCCTTGTGCTCTAACTATTAAGGCTTACACATGGCTCAGTAAGGGGCCTCCATAACCCTACTCCAGTCCTGTGGCTGGTGTTTGTTCTTCCTGATCGATGCCCATATCACTCGGGTTGGTAGATATTTTGAACATCAGTCATGAGGTTGTGTGTGGGTCATCTCAACACCTGCTCATCAGCCTGTGTGGCCAGTGAAATGGTACCAGCGTGTATATACCCAGCTTGATCACCTCTCCGTGCAAAGTGACTGGCTTTCAGAAGTATCCGTTTGGATTTCTCTTGCCCCAGTAGAACTCTGAGCACGTGAACCAGGCTTCTGGCATCCCTGCTCATGCCTCTGCCCTCACTCCCCTCTTAGCTACAGCTTTGCGAGGCTCTGCAGTCACCTCCGTTGTGGTCCATTCCCGTTTCCACCCTCCTCCCTTCACCAGTTGGGAGCCGTGCCAGTCGCCTCTGCTGCCACCCTCAAGCCCTCCAGCCACAATCTTGTCTTTCTTCCTGTAATGCTGCCCACAAAGTTAACACGTCTCATTCTTCAGCCACTGGCCTTTCTGCAGGTGGCCGCACACAGTTGTTCTGCCTTGGCTGCAGTGCTCATGCGTGTTGCTCCTTTACCTTCGGCTACTGTCACTCAGCTGCTGACAGTCCCTCCTGTTCCGGGTCTTCCAGGTCCCTGGTTGTCACCTCTAACTTCTGGAAGGTAAATGACCCCTTCTTCTCTGTGTCCTACTCTTCCAGAGGTTACCCAAAGCAAGACTGCTTGGGCCCCTAGGATCAGAGATTCGTTCGTGTTCATACACAAGCATTTATTTTTTGGAATATACATGTGTCTAGGAGGCTGAAATAAACAAGTCAGTAGCCACGTGCTGTAGTAGAACCAGTTCTCTTCTTCATCCTGTGCGATGTTGGTAAATCTACTTCATCTTCCAAACAGATTCTTCCCTCTGAGTAGATTGCTTTCCTGGGGTGGGACACACACTCCTCCAGTGTTTGGTCTCCCTCAGGCTCTTTCTCAAACCCACCCTAATATTTCAGAAAAGTATTCTATTACTCTCTGAATTCCCAACAGTGAGAATTGAGGTCTTTTTTTTATGTGGAGGAGGTTCCCATCCCCACATGAATCAGTCTGTGAAGGTGAACACTGGAACAGGGAAGTGACCAGCCTCCCCCAAGCCATTTCTGTTTAAATGCAACCAGCACCTCCTCGTTGGCACTTTCAAATCTAACTGTAACTTTATTGAGGGCACAGAAGGTGTTTTCCCCCCGCCACTTTCTATTCTGTAATATCATAGAACACAGGACTAGGTACCTTGTAGATATTTACTATAACTTCATTGAATGAATGCATAAATGGATGTATTTCTCTGGCAGGCCTCACAGCTGCAGCTTACACTAAGGGATTCTTATTCTGCTGTGTGTTGTGAGGCTTCGGGGATCTCATGAGCCTCTTGGAATTATAAGCAATGCTTCTGTATATGTGAGATTTTTTGAAAGGGAGACTCTATAGCTTATTTTACCCAAGATTTACAGACATGCTCATCTACCACTAAGGATTCCTTAAAAGTAGTTCCTGGAGCGCTTGAAGGGATCATCTTGCTCAGAGGGGACTTGGTGCTATTTAGCAACTCAATGTCTGCTGGAGGCTGAAAGAATGCGGAAGTGAGTGCCCAGGTAGGAACAGACATCTCTTCAGTGTTACTCTAGCTTAGAAGAAAGGACTCAATGTTTTGCTTTCTTACTGGGCAAATCTGGTACCCTCTTGCCTTGGCCTGTGCCTTACTGATGTGGAATCCTCTTTGTGACTATCCCTTGTCAGTTTACTGACTCGTACTCATTTCCTGGTCTCTCTGTGTCCCTGTGATCAGTGTCACCATGCTTTTTTCAAATAGCCTGTCTGTGCTTGTTTAGATCATCTAGTTTTGCAATCAGTGGAAGGCTCCCCAAACACATGTCCTTTCCTTCAGAATTATACTCAGCGGGGGCACTGAGCAAAAAAGATGAGCCATGTTAATGACATCTTGAGTTGAAAACATACTTGAGATCATCCTTTTGAGGTCTTAGAATACTAAAATTAGGCTACCCTGGATCCACGATGCTTTTAGTAAGCTAGGATATTGTAGACATAAAGTATTCAGCCTGGGAATGGGGCTGGGGCTCTACAATGGTGAAACATTTCATCAAACTAATACAATTATTGTGCTTTTTACATGGGAACTAGCTTCTCCAGCATATGAAGTATCATGACCTGGCATGACCCTACCCTCTCAAAAGCAGGAGTTTAGAACAACTAAACAGTATAAGCACACCCAAGCATTTCAGGAGCTGAAATAATCAAAACTTTCTGGTTATAACAATACCTACAACTGGTTACATTCACAAGATTTTTCATCGTCTTTGTATTTCACTGTTGGTGGGAGGGGTAGATGGGAAGTAAAAAAGAAAAGAGAGGCAGGAATTGCAGTCAAAGCTCTCAGCAGGAGGTAGCCCTTAGATGGAACCTCCCTCATTTTCTTCCAAGAGGATGTTATCAGGATCATAAATTACCAACCCCAGGGAATCAGCTTGTCCCTTTAAGGCTATTAAAGGGACCAAGATGAGCTGGATTCCCAAATGAGCTTTGAGGATTACCTTGCCAGGAGGAAGGTGGCTGCCCAAGGCAGGAAAAGAAATTGGCTCCTACTCTATCATTTTGGAGCTGTCCGAAGTTAATCCCCAGACTGACATAAGCAGGGGGATTTGGAGATAGTAATGGCCAATTGGCTGTTGCTTCTTCCTGATAACAGCCAGTGCTCTCAACAACATAAGGATCCTAGGTACGGGGAATGTGAAAGGTGGGAGCCTTAGATCTGGGCATGACCATAAAGGAATGATGTGGGTGGGCACCTGGAGGGGGTGGGACAGGTTTGGGGAATGCAAGTTTCATCCCGGTGCACAAGCGGAGCTGCTTGTTCAGCAGAGGGACTGTAGCTTCAGGGCAGATGCCAGTCTTCAAAAGGTAGGAACTAATTTTCTCCCTGGATTGAGGTGAAGATTCATGAGGTCAATGGTGTGAGCTCTGCAGCCCACTCAGACGCTGTCCTGGAAACATCCTTCAAGCCCAGGGCTGGCACTCCAGTCTTGACCATTGGCAAATATCTATTTTAAGTTGACCCCACCCTCACTTGCTGGAGACAGATGTTATTCAATGTGTCAGGGAACTTATTAAACTACTAGACGGCAATTTTTCAAAGTTAACTTTTTTAAAATAAGAAAACCTACGTCCTTGGCGAATGAGCTTAGAGAGGAACTTGGACTGGTTTTCTGACAGGTGGAAGCCTTAGCACAGGCTTGCAGCTGGATGGATGAGTTTGGGACTTCACTGGGTCTCACCTGGACAACTGCGTAACCCGCCTTTCCCCACCACCTGACCGCCTCCACCCCCTGGCCGCATCCTTTGAGGTTTCCCCACAGCAGCGCCTCCTCTGCACAGCTGTTGGTCTGTACTCTCTAAAACAGCACAAAAATAAAATGCTTTTGCTTAAAAACCTCAAGAGAGTCTCAGTTTCTCTCTCTGATCCAGTCCTAATTCCTTAGCATATCTATTACCTTCTTTACAAATCCAGCTCCAACTTCACTGTACAGCCGCATCGCTTATCACTTCTCCCTGTACATTCTACTCCAGCCACGAGAAACCACCTGTTTTTCTGTGTATGTGCTCTTCTCTTTCTTACCTTCGGTCATGCGGGTCCCTATAACCAGAATCCTATCTCCTCAACCTTTGCTCTGGCAGGAGGGTAGTTTCCCGAGAACGAGTTCTAACGTCACCTCATTTGAAAAGGTCTCCTCTGGTGCCCGCTCCCGCCCTTCCCTATTCAGGCAGATTTCACTGCTTCCTCTGTTGTTCTCCCAAAGCATTTTTTTAAAAAGTCTACAGCACTCGGTATTCCCAGGTGGTCTCCCGTCCAAGTGCCCCACCCTGCTTAGCTTCTGAGATCAGAGGACATATGGCTCTAGACTCTCCAAAATATTTTTAATGAATTTCTGCTAGAATACTTAACCATGCTATACAAATTATGATGTAATTTTTTTGTGTACATGTCTGTCCTCTCCACTGAGATTCTTCTCATCCACTTTTTTTTCCAGCTTCAAACCCTAACACAATACCTCGCAAAGAGGTACTCAGTAAATACTTATTGGAAGAGAAAATGAATGAAAGCTTGAATGAGTGTGGAAAACGGGGCACAAACACAGAGGCTTAGAATTTACAGATAGAAAAGACCTAGAGAAGGTCACACAGTCCACTGCCCCACCCCCATCTCCCTCCTCCAACCCTCTGACGGCAATTTGCACCTAAACTATCCTTTACTTTTCTGTTCCATCATGTCTTGTTGCCCTCAATTGCTTTAGTCTGACGTTGACCCTGCATGACAAGCAGATCAACTCCTAATCTGCCAGAGCCCCAGTTTTTCTGGGACATTTGAAAGCTCTTGACAGAACCAGAGGAGAGGAAAACTGTCAGCTCTCACTTGTCAGCTCTCAGAGCAGCTCGTCCAAGGCTTAATTTGCACCTTGAAATCCCCTGAGGCCACGGGGCTCTGATTGCTGGTTTAGGTCCCTTCAATAGTTTCTCTTAGGGGATAAGTAGGATAGAAGGGTGGAGGGTAGGGAATATTAACCACTTTCTTTCTGCATCTCCAAAAAGCAGTGATGGGGTAGGGGTGTGGAGAGAGGATCACAGGCAGGGAAATGGAAAATGAGGAATGAACTGACTGGAATTAACTGGTTTCACATCAAATTGGAGTACCAATGGGAGAAGTTGAGTGGGGAAACATCTAAAAAATGCAGAGATGAGTCAGCGTAAACCGCGCTATCCAAAAAGTCACAGAACATCCACACGCGGAGAGGCTGCGAGTGTTAAGCTTGACTCAGAGATAATAAAGGAGGCAGCTAAAGCAAAGAGATCTCCCCCGTCTGCTGGGTTTCCATCGCTTAATCAAAACTGACTCCAACTACTGCAGCTGCAAAAAAAATGTTCCCAACCTTCCATTAATTTCCATACAATAACCCTCTAATGGGGGAGCTGTTCAGGGGAGGAGGGCAATCAATCTGGCCTAACGACACACCAGAGACCTGAGGAAAATGCAAACTTGGAGCAATTTCATGGCAGGTGCAAGCTTGGAAAGCATTACCATTTTTCTAAGTTAATTTGTTCCCTTGATATGTTTGAAATCCATATTTGTACTTTAAGGGTCTAAAATGCAAGATGATTAAAAAAATATAACTGGATTTTGTAAACCTTTCAGCAGCAGCAGGTGATGTATTAGCCGTCTCCATCCTGCCTCTCCTCTGTGAGCAGGGACCACTTTGCTTTCCTTTATCCTTTGCTGTCATCCTAGATGATCGTGGAGTTTCTGTTTGGTTTCTGGAAGAACTATTTTTCGGTTCTTCCCCAGCTCCACTGCTTGGATCCCTTTGGTGCTCTGGGCGGAACCAATCCAAGAACCTGCAACCAGACAGGTGGACTCTCTGGGTGGAGTCCCAGACCCCTGAGGAGGAGGAGAAGCAGGGAAACCCCAGCCCAGGATTGGTTGCCTAGAGGCCTTGATATTTTCCCCCTGTCTCTAGCTCATCTTTCCTGCCCAGACTTTCCACCCAGCCGGTGAAAAAAGGCCCAGGGAAATAGCATCAAAACCTGGCACTTGGCCCCCATTTAGACTCTCATTTTCTCAGTTTCACTAGGTCTTCCCTGGCCTTGCAGCTGGTCAGGCTTTGCAGCTTGAAACTGGCCTCTAGAGGTACTGATGTCTTTCCGAGATGAACGTGACAATTCCCTTTCCTCTTAAAACTTGTTCTGGGGAGTAAAAAGAAAAGTACTTTGCTCCACCGAAATGCCCTCCTTCTTGGCCCAACCCATGCCTCTCGCTCTCTCCCTCTTCTACATACAAATGCCCACTAGGAATAAAATGATAATGTGCAGAGTTATGATGCCCAATCTGCCATCTTGCCGGAAGGAGTAGACCAGCTCTGTTTGTGGAATGTGCAGGCCAGCTCCTTCCATTCCCTTTACCGTAGTCTGGGAACCCCGCTCTGAAGAGCCCTTTCTAGACTCTTGGGGATTTATCTTCCCACTCTTCCAAACCTTCTCCCATTTTAAGAGCAGAAGTGCAACAGGAGCCCTAATGATCTCTCGTTGGCAGGGCGATTCAAACAGCCAGAACCTCGCAAGTTCTTCCAGCCGCTAGAAGTAAGATGACATTTCATTCCTTTTAATGTTAACGTTTATGGGTTAATCCAAAACTTCTCTGGGGAATGCATTTGCCATCACATTCGAGGATTTGGAGATATGGTACTCAGGGATCTAGCTGCAAGTGTCATGGTGGTGTTTAGAGGTCATAGGTTTTATGGTGCTTAACCCTGTAGGAAACTAGTACTTTGGGATGAGTTGCTGCTGGAGAGAAGTGTATCTATATATTTTTAGAGCTAGAAGTTGGGAGATAGTTTCTTCTGCACATTCATTAATTAGCTCTTTGGGGTCATGACTTCTTGCTCAGAAAGAGGGAGTTAACATTTATCATGTAGTTAGGATACACTCTCTTTACTATCCTGCAATGAATGGTACAATACTACCCCTGTACCATGAGAATACTCATGCAGCAACCATGAGAATATCCCTTGCAAATCTCCTACTCCAGGAAGTGTATTTGATCAAGGATTCTGATTACTAGACTCTGAGCTCCTTCTCTGTATCCATGCTAAGGCCACACCTCCCT
Organism: Aethalodelphis obliquidens; assembly: GCF_003676395.1. NCBI lineage: Eukaryota > Metazoa > Chordata > Mammalia > Artiodactyla > Delphinidae > Aethalodelphis > Aethalodelphis obliquidens. The sequence continues at coordinate 5,889,187 of NW_020837992.1, read as the reverse complement.
TACATGGCTCCCAACCAGTGACGGAGGTTGGCAGGGATATTAAAGCATACTGAACCCTGGGAGATACCGGACATTTCTGAAACTTTGGCTTGATGACTTCCTGATGGCCCTGCTGAAACTTTCTGAGACTGCATGGTGCTCTAGGACATTTCCTTCCTCTATGCTTCTTTTGGAAGGCTCAGACTTGCCACGCGGTCTGACGTTTCTCCCAGGCTCCCCGGCTCCCTTCCTATTTTCTCTCTAACAAAATTCCTTCATCATATTTAATCTCACCTCGGTGCCTGCTTCTCAGAGGATCTGCACTAACATGTATATTCACAGGCACCAGGGAACTATATCTCTGGGAGATGAGAATGCAATTAGTTAAAATTCTATTGGCCTCCATGTGTTCAGATAGTATTATTCATTTTGCATTTAAAGGTAAGACCTGAAAGATAAAACAGAGTCCAAAGAACCCATTGAACTCCTAGATTGTTCTCTTGGTTTTGGAGCCTTCCATCTGTGTGCAGCATTCACTTTATTCCAGAAATGTGTGTTGCCTTTCAAATCCTTACCATGTGATCTGCATTCGGCACTCTAGGTAACAGGAGTTGACATTTATTGTTAAACCTGCCTCTTGAATCACTGTGAGGGAGACCGTAAATGTTTCACATGTGATTCCGTATAGAGACTTAAAATGGCTATGTTATCTATATACGCAATTATGATTCTCCTATTCCTTTTGAAAGATTACTTTACCAGAGCTAGAAAGAAACTACAATCTTCTTCTTTGGTGAGGTCGGGTGGACAGTAAATTCATACAAACACTGTAGGGTCATGAAAACATTATCATGGTCCAGCTTCTGGGACCAATTTTATTTATCAGAAATACTTCCCTAGATCAAGAGTTGAAATAACCTGGATAGATTCCAAGAATTGTGGTGGATCTTCTGTCTGGTACCCTTGGGTATGTACAAGTTTTAATGTTATCATTTAACCTTCTGCATATCACCCATAACTCAATTTTGGTTCAAATCCCATAGGAGAAACTCTGGTATTACTGCCAGCTCCTCTGTATATTTCTTTTAATATTCTGCCATTTATTATTACTTGCATGAAAAAAGAGACAGGTAAATCTCTGTGTTTTTCTCTCCTTCTTTTTCCTGGAAAAAAATAAAGTCAGATTTTTTTGGATAGATAGTATTTTATTTTGTAGCAGAAGCCAATATTTGCACAGAATATTCGATCAGAAAAGTTTTATCTATTTATGACTTCTTCCATTCTTTTGGGCAGAATACTTCTGACATAGTTTACTTCTTTATAAGATGGAAGAATTTCAGATCAGCTCTCTTCTTGTTTCCTTGGTATTATAGAAGTATTTCTTGTTTGGTTGCTGGATGTTAAAATATTAGCAGAAAACAACTTTGTTGGCTCACTCTGAATGAAAGCATAGTGACTGTTGTCCTCTAAATTTATTTATCTAGAGGGCAGGTTTGAGGTACCATGCATTCATTTTTCTTTCTTTCACAAATATTTGTTTGAATTTGATTCAACAAATGTTTATTGAGCACTTTGTCATATGCTAAGTGCCAGGGAGAGTGGAATGTAAAAAGTGAACACTATTTCTACCTCATCGAGCTTATTCCTAGTGGGGGACACAGACAATGAACAAACAAATAAATATATAATCAGGTAAAATCAACAGTATTTATGATGGGTTAACCCTGGGGATGTTAGAAAAAGAGAGAAGTCATGGATAAGTGTGGGGAATTTAGCTTAAGACCTGGGTATATCTCCAGAAATAAAGAACCGTGAAGGAGAAGCAGGTACGGCAACAGGCAGACTGGGAAGTGGATCAAGAAATCTGTTTTGGAAATATTAATTGTGAGATACTTATGAGATATCCTGATAGAGATTTCATGCAGGAAGTTGGATGTATTGGTCTGGAGTTCAACGTATGAATTGAGACTGATAACATGTATTTAGGATGGTACTTAAGGCTTTGGGACTAGATGAGGCTTTCAGAAGTGTGTTGATGGAGATGATAAGCCTCCAGAAACTTAAATTCTGGGGCTCTCCAACATCAGGCAGAGCAAACATTCATCAGAGAAAGCACTCACCATGTGCCAGGCACTAAGCTAAGTGGTGGAGATACAAAGGAAAGACATTAGCTTTAAGTTCTTTGAGAACAGGAAATGTATTCTATATTCTTTGGATTCTTAGCAATTAGCACAGTACCAGCCACCCAGGATTTTACTTAATAAAAAAGAAAAAAATGGAATGGAGGGACCATGCGGAGTTCAGGGATGAACCAAGGACACTGATTAACCTAATTCTGTGCCTAGGAGATTTTATTTGAAAAAAATAAAGCTCATAGTTCAGTGGAGAGACAGACAGGTAAAGAAGCCATTATAACACAGTGTGACTGTTTTCTCAAATGGAATTTTGTACAAAATGTTTTGTGAAGGTAAGAGAGACACAGCTACTTCTGACCTAGGCTATCACCAGAGGAGGTGCTGCTTCAATGGAGAGGAGAAGAATGGATGGATTCTCAACAGGCAGACGAGGCTGAGAAAGGCATTTGTCAAATTATTGACATCTAACAATTTTGTTGTACAAGTTGGGTCATTGTTTCCTGGGTGGAGTGAAATTCTCCAATGCAAACTCCCCATAGTTCCCAACTTTGACCTCATGCTTGACTCATTTTCCACTACAGTTATGTTTGTCTCTTTTAAAAACTGATTTAGGGCTTCCCTGGTGGCACAGTGGTTGAGAGTCTGCCTGCCGATGCAGGGGACATGGGTTTGTGGCCCGGTCCAGGAAGATCCCACATGCCACGGAGTGGCTGGGCCCGTGAGCCATGGCTGCTGAGCCTGTGCGTCCGGAGCCTGTGCTCCCCAATGGGAGAGGCCATGGCAGTGAGAGGCCTGCATACCCGCCCCCCCCAAAAAAACCTGATTTAAATAAACATTTATTTAGTGTCTACCTATCTGCCTTCAAGAAGCTTTCAAACAATGGAATGAGAAATAGATGTTAACAGTCAATAACAAGCCAAGTCAAGATAAAAACTCTAAACAGAGGTATGAGGATGTGTTCCAGTCATGCATAGGAATGAAGAACTGGTTCTGACCAGGGATGAAGGAAGGCAGGCTGCAGAAAGGAAGTGATACTGAGCTGATAAAAAATAAAGGTTTTATAAGATAAGAGAGTAGAGTGTATTTCAGGCTGAGGACACAGCACAAGCAGGTGTAAAGGTAACACAGTGCTGTGTGGGAGGAGCAGTGAGGGGTGACTGTCAGTGTTTGGAGGATGCTCCACGGAGATTGGCTCAGATGTTTGCAGTCAAGTCATGGAGGGTGTCAGGTACCATGCCAGGGAGTTTGGACTTTACTTTGTAGGCAGAGGGATATTCTTTTGCCAAGGAGAGAGAACCTTTCAGCGGCCCCTCAAATATCAAATCAGTAAGAGAAAATCTTGGGTAAAGTTGGAGAATTTTCTTATAAGTAAAAAGAAGAATGAGAGCATGATATCCTATCTCTATTGGGGAGGGTTTTTAATAAATCACAATCATAACTTTTAATGTTCCATTAAGTCTTGCTTTTAGTCCATTTGTTTTAGGATGTCAGGCTGTGTTTAGTCATGTGATCCCAAAGTCCTCTCAGACATATTTCTATATCCAAGACAGAAAAGTAAACCCTTAGCCTGGCCATGGGACTTTGGAGTAAAAATGGTGGATTGATGACACATTTGTTTCTTCTCCTTACCGAAGCTTCCTGAAAAAAAATCACAAACAAAAGAACAAAGTGATTGAGGAAAGTGATAACAGTAGACAGAATTTAAGTTCCAGTTTTGTTCACTTATGTTTCCCTAGAATCTGGGATACAGTAGGCAAACAAATTTTGAATTAGTGAAAAGGTGAATAAAAAGAATCAGATGAATTTTTTTGCAAGATGAAGAGCTGATGAACGAGTGATAACCAGACATGGCAGAGAAGATGTGGTTATAAGCTATGAGCCTGCAGAGGGGAAATATTGATACTAGCTAGGAAAGATCACGCTCTTTCTTTATGTCCTGCTGCCTCTCTAGGGCTGGAGTCGGTAATCCTGTTGCAGCCATTAATCTTGTTGCAGTTTTCTCTTATCCAATTCTGTACACTCTTTAGATACAGAAACAGCCATGCAATGTCCTTGTGGATCTATCTATTCTGCCCAGTTAGATATTGTCATCCCTACCAAGAAGAATCCATTGGATCTGGTCAAAGTTTCGTGTTCAGTCTCAGCCACAAAGAGAGTGAAGCATTTCCAACTCCCCAGAGCCTCAGAGTCTTCCCCATGGACTTTGCTATCCATCTGCATGAAAACACCCTCACCTTCAGGTTCTGTGTCCTTGAACTGAAGGAAGTTGTTGGCCATTCAGGACATTTTCCCTTTTATTCCTTGCTACTGTGGCCCAAAATCTTGAAATTATGATTCTCCTGTGAGGGTAAAAATAGTAAAACCCCTACATAATGCATTTGATTATCTATTTATAGAAGAAATTAGAAAGATGTTCTATAAATGGGCAGCTGAGTAATGTGAGAATTATAATGGAGGTGAGGCATTGGTGGGCTGGCCAGGAGAGTAACTGACTCAAGACAGGAAAACCTGATGAAATAAATCAATTCCTTCCTGAATGGTGCTTAAGAGCATGACCTCAGGAATGAGATCTGGATTCAAATCACTGCCAGCCTCGGGTGACTTTTTGTAACCATTTAATCTTTTTTTTTTTTTTTCATTTTAACATCTTTATTGGAGTATAATTGCTTTACAATGGTATGTTAGCTTCAGCTTCACAACAAAATGAATCAGTTATATATATACATATGTTCCCATATCTCCTCCCTCTTGCATCTCCCTCCCACCCTCCCTATCCCACCCCTCCAGGCGGTCACAAAGCACTGAGCTGATCTCCCTGTGCTATGCGGCTGCTTCCCACTAGCTATCTACCTTAAGTTTGGTAGTGTATATATGTCCATGCCTCTCTCTCACTTTGTCACAGCTCACCCTTCCCCCTCCCCATAGCCTCAAGTCCATTCTCTAGTAAGTCTGTGTCTTTATTCCTGTTTCACTCCTAGGTTTTTCATGACATTTTTTTTCTTAAATTCCATATATATGTGTTAGCATACGGTATTTATCTCTCTCTTTCTGACTTACTTCACTCTGTATGACAGACTCTAGGTCTATCCACCTCATTACAAATAGCTCAATTTCGTTTCTTTTTATGGCTGAGTAATATTCCATTGTATATATGTGCCACATCTTCTTTATCCATTCATCCGATGATGGACACTTAGGTGGTTTCCATCTCTGGGCTATTGTAAACAGAGCTGCAATGAACATTTTGGTACATGACTCTTTTTGAATTATGGTTTTCTCAGGGTATATGCCCAGTAGTGGGATTGCTGGGTCATATGGTAGTTCTATTTGTAGTTTTTTAAGGAACCTCCATACTGTTCTCCAAAGTGGCTGTATCAATTTATATTCCCACCAACAGTGTAAGAGGGTTCCCTTTTCTCCACACCCTCTCCAGCATTTATTGTTTCTAGATTTTTTGATGATGGCCATTCTGACTGGTGTGAGATGATATCTCATTGTAGTTTTGATTTGCATTTCTCTAATGATTAGTGATGTTGAGCATTCTTTCATGTATTTGTTGGCAGTCTGTATATCTTCTTTGGAGAAATATCTATTTAGGTCTTCTGCCCATTTTTGGATTGGGTTGTTTGTTTTTTTTGTTATTAAGCTGCCTGAGCTGCTTATAAATTTTGGAGATTAATCCTTTGTCATCTGCTTCATTTGCCCACAAGACAAGTGGGCAACCTTGTCTTGTTCCTGATCTTAGTGGAAATGCTTTCAGTTTTTTATTTTCTCCCATTCTGAGGGTTGTCTTTTGGTCTTGTTTATGGTTTTCCTTGCAGCGCAAAAGCTTTTAAGTTTCATTAGGTCCCATTTGTTTATTTTTGTTTTTATTTCCATTTCTCTAGGAGGTGGGTCAAAAAGGACTTTGCTGTGATTTATGTCATAGAGTGTCCTATGTTTACCTCTAAGAGTTTGATAGTTTCTGGCCTTACATTTAGGTCTTTAATCCATTTTGAGCTTATTTTTTGTATGGTGTTAGGGAGTGATCTAATCTCATACTATTACACGTAGCTGTCCAGTTTTCCCAGCACCACTTATTGAAGAGGCTGTCCTTTCTCCACTGTACATTCCTGCCTCCTTTATCAAAGATAAGGTGACCATATGTGTGTGGGTTTATCTCTGGGCTTTCTATCCTGTTCCATTGATCTATATTTCTGTTTTTGTGCCAGTACCATACTGTCTTGATTACTGTAGTTTTGTAGTATAATCTGAAGTCAGGAAGCCTGATTCCTCCAGCTCTGTTTTTTGTTCTCAAGATTGCTTTGGCTATTCGGGGTCTTTTGTGTTTCCATACAAATTGTGAAATTTTTTGTTCTAGTTCTGTGAAAAATGCCAGTGGTAGTTTGATAGGGATTACATTGAATCTGTAGATTGCTTTGGGTAGTAGAGTCATTTTCACAATGTTGATTCTTCCAATCCAAGAACATGGTATATCTCTCCATCTATTTGTATCATCTTTAATTTCTTTCATCAGTGTCTTATAATTTTCTGCATACAGGTCTTTTGTCTCCTTAGGTAGGTTTATTCCTAGATATTTTATTCTTCTTGTTGCAATGGTAAATGGGAGTGTTTTCTTGATTTCACTTTCAGATTTTTCATCCTTAGTGTATAGGAATGCAAGAGATTTCTGTGCATTAATTTTGTATCCTGCTACTTTACCAAATTCATTGATTAGCTCTAGTAGTTTTCTGGTAGCATCTTTAGGATTCTCTATGTATAGTATCATGTCATCTGCAAAGAGTGACAGCTTTACTTCTTCTTTTCCAATTTGGATTCCTTTTATTTCCTTTTCTTCTCTGATTCCTGTGGCTAAAACTTCCAAAACTATGTTGAATAAGAGTCGTGAGAGTGGGCAACCTTGTCTTGCTCCTGATCTTAGTGGAAATGCTTTCAGTTTTTCACCATTGAGGACGATGTTGGCTGTGGGTTTGTCATATATGGCCTTTATTATGTTGAGGAAAGTTCCCTCTATGCCTACTTTCTGCAGGGTTTTTATCATAAATGGGTGTTGAATTTTGTCAAAAGCTTTCTCTGCGTCTATTGAGATGATCATATGGTTTTTCTCCTTCAGTTTGTTAATATGGTGTATCACGTTGATTGATTTGCGTATATTGAAGAATCCTTGCATTCCTGGAATAAACCCCACTTGATCATGGTGTATGATCCTTTTAATGTGCTGTTGGATTCTGTTTGCTAGTATTTTGTTAAGGATTTTTGCATCTATGTTCATCAGTGACATTGGTCTGTAGTTTTCTTTCTTTGTGACATCCTTGTCTGGTTTTGGTATCAGGGTGATGGTGGCCTCGTAGAATGAGTTGGGGAGTGTTCCTCCCTCTGCTACATTTTGGAAGAGTTTGAGAAGGATAGGTGATAGCTCTTCTCTAAATGTTTGATAGAATTCGCCTGTGAAACCATCTGGTCCTGGGCTTTTGCTTGTTGGAAGATTTTTAATCACAGTTTCAATTTCAGTGCTTGTGATTGGTCTGTTCATATTTTCTATTTCTTCCTGATTCAGTCTTGGCAGGTTGTGCCTTTCTAAGAATTTGTCCATTTCTTCCAGGTTGTCCATTTTATTGGCATAGAGTTGCTTGTAGTAATTTCTCATGATCCTTTGCATTTCTGCAGTGTCAGTTGTTACTTCTCCTTTTTCATTTCTAATTCTATTGATTTGAGTCTTCTCCCTTTTTTTCTTGATGAGTCTGGCTAGTGGTTTATCTATTTTGTTTATCCTTTCAAAGAACCAGCTTTTAGTTTTATTGATCTTTGCTATCGTTTCCTTCATTTCGTTTTCATTTATTTCTGATCTGATTTTTATGACTTCTTTCCTTCTGCTAACTTTGGGGTTTTTTTGTTCTTCTTTCTCTAATTGCTTTAGGTGCAAGGTTAGGTTGTTTATTCGAGATGTTTCCTGTTTCTTAAGGTAGGATTGTATTGCTATAAACTTCCCTCTTAGAACTGCTTTTGCTGCTTCCCATACATTTTGAGTTGTCATGTCTCCATTGTCATTTGCTTCTAGGTATTTTTTAATTTTCTCTTTGATTTCTTCAGTGATCACTTCGTTATTAAGTAGTGTATTGTTTAGCTTCCATGTGTTTGTATTTTTTACAGATCTTTTCCTGTAATTGATATCTAGTCTCATAGCATTGTGGTCGGAAAAGATACTTGATACAATTTCAATTTTCTTAAATTTACCAAGGCTTGATTTGTGACCCAAGATATGATCTATCCTGGAGAATGTTCCATGAGCACTTGAGAAAAATGTGTATTCTGTTGTTTTTGGATGGAGTGTCCTATAAATATCAATTAAGTCCATCTTGTTTAATGTAACATTTAAAGCTTGTGTTTCCTTATTTATTTTCATTTTGGATGATCTGTCCATTTGGATGATCTGTGGGGTGTTAAAGTCCCCTACTATGAATGTGTTACTATCGATTTCCCCTTTTATGGCTGTTAGCATTTGCCTTATGTAGTGAGGTGCTCCTATGTTGGGTGCATAAATATTTACAATTGTTATATCTTCTTCTTGGATCGATCCCTTGATCACTATATAGTGTCCTTCTTTGTCTCTTCTAGTAGTCTTTATTTTAAAGTCTATTTTGTCTGATATGAGAATTGCTACTCCAGCTTTCTTTTGGTTTCCATTTGCATGAAATACCTTTTTCCATCCCCTTACTTTCAGTCTGTATGTGTCTCTAGGTCTGCAGTGGGTCTCTTGTAGACAGCAAATATATGCGTATTTTTTTTGTATCCATTCAGCCAATCTGTGTCTTTTGGTGGGAGCATTTAGTCCATTTACATTTAAGGTAATTATCGGTATGTATGTTCCCATTCCCATTTTCTTAATTGTTTTGGGTTCGTTATTGTAGGTCTTTTCCTTCTTTTGTGTTTCTTGCCTAGAGAAGTTCCTTTAGCAGTTGTTGTAGAGCTGGTTTGGTGGTGCTGAACTCTCTCAGCTTTTGCTTGTCTGTAAAGGTTTTAATTTCTCCATCAAATCTGAATGAGATCCTTGCTGGGTAGAGTAATCTTGGTTGCAGGTTTTTCTCCTTCATCACTTTCAATATGTCCTGCCACTCCCTTCTGTCTTGCAGAGTTTCTGCTGAAAGATCAGCTGTTAACCTTATGGGGATTCCCTTGTGTGTTATTTGTTGTTTTTCCCTTGCTGCTTTTAATATGCTTTCTTTGTATTTAATTTTTGACAGTTTGATTAATGTGTGTCTTGGCGTATTTCTCCTTGTATTTATCCTGTATGGGACTCTCTGTGCTTCCTGGACTTGATTAACTATTTCCTTTCCCATATTAGGGAAGTTTTCAACTATAATCTCTTCAAATATTTTCTCAGTCCCTTTCTTTTTCTCTTCTTCTTCTGGGACCCCTATAATTTGAATGTTGGTGCATTTAATGTTGTCCCAGAGGTCTCTGAGACTGTCCTCAGTTCTTTTCATTCTTTTTTCTTTATTCTTCTCTGCAGTAGTTATTTCCACTATTTTACCTTCCAGGTCCCTTATCCATTCTTCTGCCTCAGTTATTCTGCTATTGATCCCATCTAGAGTATTTTTAATTTCATTTATTGTGTTGTTCCTCATTGTTTGTTTCATCTTTAGTTCTTCTAGGTCCCTGTTAACTGTTTCTTGCATTTTGTCTATTCTATTTCCAAGATTTTGGATCATCTTTACTATCATTATTCTGAATTCTTTTTCAGGTAGACTGCCTATTTCCTCTTCATTTGTTAGGTCTGGTGGGTTTTTATCTTGCTCCTTCATCTGCTGTGTGTTTCTCTGTCTTTTCATTTTGCTTATCTTACTGTGTTTGGGGTCTCCTTTTTGCAGGCTGAAGGTTCGTAGTTCCTGTTGTTTTTTGTGTCTGTCCCCAGTGGCTAAGGTTGGTTCAGTGGGTTGTGTAGGCTTCCTGGTGGAGGGTACTAGTGCCTGTGTTCTGGTGGATGAGGCTGGATCTTGTCTTTCTGGTGGGCAGGTCCACGTCTGGTGGTGTGTTTTGGGGTGTCTGTAGACTTACTATGATTTTGGGCAGCCTCTCTGCTAATGGGTGGGATTGTGTTCCTGTCTTGCTAGTTGTTTGGCATAGGATGTCCAGCACTGTAGCTTGCTGGTCGTTGCGTGAAGCTGGGTGCTGGCGTTGAGATGGAGATCTCTGGGAGATTTTCGCCATTTGATATTATATGCAGCTGGGAGGCCTCTTGTTGACCAGTGTCCTGAAGTTGGCTCTCCCACCTCAGAGGCACAGCACTGACTCCTGGCTGGAGCACCAAGAGCCTTTCATCCACACGGCTCCTTAATTTGGGATGATTCGTTGTCTATTCATGTATTCCACAGATGCAGGGTACATCAAGTTGATTGTGGAGCTTTAATCCGCTGCTTCTGAGGCTGCTGGGAGAGATTTCCCTTTCTCTTCTTTGTTCTCACAGCTCCCACGGGCTGAGCTTTGGATTTGGCCCCGCCTGTGCGTGTAGGTCGCCGGAGGGCATCTGTTCTTTGCTCAGACAGGACGGGGTTAAAGGAGCCGCTGATGAGGAGGCTCTGGCTCACTCAGGCCGGGGGTAGGGAGGGTCACGGAGTGCGGGGCGGGCCTGCGGCGGCAGAGGCCGGCGTGACTTTGCCAGCCTGAGGCGCGCCGTGCGTTCTCCCGGGGGAATTGTCCCTGGATCCCGGGACCCTGGCAGTGGCGGGCCGCACAGACTCCCCGGAAGGGGAGTGTGTATAGTGACCTGTGTTCGCACACAGGATTCTTGGTGGCGGCAGCAGCGGCCTTAGCGTCTCACGTCTGTCTCTGGGGACCGCACTTTTAGCCGCGGCTCGCGCCCGTCCCTGGAGCTCCTTTAAGCAGCGTTCTTAATCCCCTCTCCTCGCGCACCAGGAAACAAAGAGGGAAGAAAAAGTCTCTTGCCTCTTCGGCAGGTCCAGACTTTTTCCCGGACTCCCTCCTGGCTAGCCACGGTGCACTAACGCCCTGCAGGCTGTGTTCACGCCGCCAAACCCAGTCCTCTCCCGGCGCTCCGACCGAAGCCTGAGCCTCAGCTCCCAGCCCCGCCCGCCCCGGCGGGCGAGCAGACAAGCCTCTCGGCTGGTGAGTGCCGGTCGGCCCTGCTCCTCTGCGCTGGGATCTCTCCGCTTTGCCCTCTGCACCCCTGTTGCTGTGCTCTCCTCCGCGGCTCCCAAGCTCCCCCAGTCCGCCTCCCGCAGTCTCCGCCCGCGGAGGGGCTTCCTAGTGTGTAGAAACCTTTCCTCCTTCCCAGCTCCCTCCCGCTGGTGCAGGACCCGTCCCTATCCTTTTGTCTCTGTTTAGTTTTTTCTTTTGCCCTGCCCAGGTACGCGGGGGGTTCCTTGCCTTTTGGGCGGTCTGAGGTCTTCTGCCAGCGTTCAGTAGGTGCTCCGTAGGAGCTGTTCCACGCGTAGATGTATTTCTCTGTAACCACTTACTCTTTATGGGAATCTTCTTTTCAACCATGAAAAGCGGATGATTGATGTGTCTCTGGGGTTCGCGCCGATTCAGGCGATGATACCTGTACATTTAGCACAGTGCTGTGGCACATTTAGCAAGTGGGTCCGCGTGAAGCTGCGAGAAGAAGGGCACCAAAGGACAAAATCTGCCATTCCTCATCCAACCCGTTCAGGGTCAAAGACACTGAACGGGAAGGAAAGGAACATTCTGGTCCCTGGAGAGGTGAATCCATGTGGGACAGGTACAGTTCTTCAGGATTTCCTGTGCCTCCTCGGAGCTCTTCTTCATGGCTCCCCACTTCCCAATCTATATACTCATCAAAACAGCGCTGTGGTGAATTATTTCATTTTTAGATTTTCTAGTGCCTGGAAGAGGGAGCTCTAAATATTGGGTTCCAGCATTTTGGTTATTTAACAAAGGGTATTTCCATTCTAAATGCATGAATTGCAATTCTCATTTACACATTAGTCTTGGGTGAGTTTAGCTCACACGAGTCGACCTACAATCTTGAGCTTTTCTGGAGGTGAACTCAACAAGCGAGACCTCCTGTGTGGAGTTATAACTTTTCCCACAATGTTTCCATTTCATCCCTCTCCTTTACCCTTCCAGGGGCGATCTCCTATATCCACCTGAAACTGATTTCTCTCTGTAAATTCTCTCACCATTTACCTGTTCTGCGGCCAGTCAGACCCTCTCTGGTGTCTGGAGCCCCTGCTCTGTACCACCTCCTCTCTAAATACAGGGGCAGCAGCTGTTCCCTGGCCTCCTTTGACTGTGGGGGGATCAGTGATCCAAAAGGATGCCCTGAGCCCAAATATGTCTGATGTCTGGTTTTCCCAGAATACAAATACATTTGGCTGATACTTCTATGCCTACTTGCCTTAAGGAGCTAATTTCCTCTGGAATTAAGGTAGTTTTCCTCATCCTGGGAAGAAGTTACAGTTCCTGCCCCTGGCTCTCTGAGGGTTCTCTCTCTGAGACTCAGTGCCTGTTCGTTATTGGTAGCAAATTTTTCCAAAATTTCCATTTTACTTTCCTACATGAGTGACTGTGATTCTGCCAGAGGGTTTGAGGTCAACTGTCTAGGAAATAAGAAATCCCCTAGCTTCACTGAGGGGTTGGCCATTGCCCCCTGTCTGTAGCCAGTTAGTTCTTTCAGGCTCTACTGAAGTTAGTTGCAGATACTGGAATTTTATTTTCCTACTATATTTTTCTCAGGGTAAGTCAGCTTCTTCCATTATCACTCCCCAGCCCCCCAACCATGTCCAGACTTCCACTACATTGGACCCGAAATGTTTGTTCTCATTGAATTATTTTCTGACTAGTCATAAAGATAGATATAATGTTTTATCTCCTTTTTTTTTTTTTTCCATTTCTCTGCTGCTTTTGAGATATTTTCTTGCGATAAAAATTTCCCCTTTAGGTGCACGGTTTGGTGAATTTTTGTAATCATTATACAATTGTGTAACCCATCACCACAATCTAGATGGAACAGTTTCTTTATGCTACAAAGTCTTATTTTTCTGCTGCTTTTTATTTTGGCCACGCCCCACAGCATACTGAACTTCCCTGACCAGGGATGCAACCCGTGCCCCTTGCATTGGGAGCACAGAGTCTTAACCACTGGACCACCAGGGAAGTCTCTCTGCTGCTTTTTAAAGGTGGTTAACAATCCTTGGAAACACCATCTACCTCACACATAAAGATCCTTAACAGAGAAATATTTTAGGGGAAATTTTATTTAGAAGCTTTTATCTGGGTGACATGTTTAAAGTTCTGACTTTGGGAGACATCCAAGTCTGAAGTTTCAGTTTTTTCTCTGAGCTTTTTCTCTCAGATAACAGCCACATATGTCAGCTATATCTGCTGTCGGTGTAGAATATTTTCATAAATGGCAGGTGTCTTGAGCAAAGACTAACCCACTGGCCGTATCTCCTCTTCATCCCTACCAGCTGCTGTTTTAACAGTTCTTAGTTAGCCTCACAATTCATCCATTAATGTCTAGTCTTTACTGAGCTGAACTGAATGTGAACTGAGTGAAGTGTCACATATCTTAGCAGCTTTAGAAACTGTGCTGTCCGAAAGATGACAGGCTCTTTTCAGTTCTTCATAGGGTCTCTTTCATTCCATTCAGCATTCCGTCTCTTCCTTCATCAAGTAAATGGAAATGTTGTTTTTTCCATGCTTCTTTTATTGCATACCAATATCTGTCCATGATGACCATACATGACCTTAGTACAGAAATTATGCCTCACCGGATCTCCGTTTCCATTCATTCATTCACTAATCAACAAGCATCCAATATATGTGAATATGTGCCTTACAAGACTCTAGGCATCAGATCCTACTGCACTTTACAATATCATCTAATTTGGTCCTTAAAACAACACTGATTTTACATTTGGGGAAGCTAGATGGTTTGCCTAAGGAAACTGATGGCCAAGAAATGATAGTGTCATAACTCAAAATCTGATTCCTTCCAATTGCCAAGATCATACTCTTTCCTGAGTTTTGAGTTGGTTGTGTTGCGTGTGTGTGATATCCCACTGGAGATATTCAGTAGGAACTTGGCTCTATGAGTCTGAAGTTGAATTGAGAGGTCTGGGACAAAAGTAGAGATTTAGGAGTCAATGATACATGGATGGTCTTGAAAGCTATGTACATAGATGGGACTGCCGGAAGAGTGGGGAGAGGTGAAAACAAAAGAAGCGATCCAACTAGAATCATAGCCCAGGGATGGTCTAGTTCTGACGTTCCACACTCCTCTGGACTCAATATTTATATGACTTCTTGTCTCTGTCAGCTGCTCTTCATATTATTACAGAAAACCTAATCACAGCATTATCCCTTGGTATTCCTCTGTTGTCCTGAGGGATACTTGTCTTAGAAGCTCAGGGCTCTCAAGGAAAGAAGGAGTATGTCTTCTTGGGTGTCCATCCTCTATACTCCATGGTTGTGCCTAGGTTTTGAGTCTGATTTACCAACTCTACACCCATCCACTCATCCACTAGGGGTCTGCTGTATGCTTGGTTTCTCTCCCCAGCATCCTTTTCCATTGCCCAGAAACATTTACCTGACCTAAGAAAGCCTTCCTCTTCTCCCTGATTTAAATATAAATGATTGAAATTTTTCATGAGATTTGATTCTTCTGGGAAACAAAGTGTGGAAAACCCCAGAACAGAGAAAGTGCAGATCTTGGATCCTAGTTTATTCATAATTGAGCCAGAGACTTGCTTGTCTGCTCTTCCTTGTGATTTCCTTCCGCTAACCTTGCTCTTTCTTTCTCAACACTGTTTTCCAGGCCCCACCTCAATTCTATTTTCAGAAATTTTAGGATTCTCCCTCCAACTCATTCCTGTGGGAGACCTAGATTTATCCTATATTGGTTTTGGGTTAATGAGAAGCTTCTAGCTTAAGAGTGTTTTCAGTTTGGTAGATCACACTTCAGACTCTGGTGGTCCACTGATTGGGCTGTTTCTCCCACCCACATATACCACATATATTCAGAGATGGCTGAATGTCTTTATTACCTCAAGGAGAGCCAGGGCCAGGTAGATCCCCAAACTGGGACTGTGCTATACACAAAATTAATGTTCATCCTTGGGGAGAGCTCAGTAAAATAGAGAATAGAAAATAGGTTTGTATTTCCCTAGAAAGACTTGGGTTAGATATTTAGAACTTTTGACCGTAAGGAGGAGTGAATCTTCTCAACACAAGAGGATTGTGGCAGTCCTTGTTGATATTTTTATTTATTTTTATTTATTTTTGTTTTTGTCTTTGCGGTACGCGGGCTTCTCACCGTTGCGGCCTCTCCGGTTGCGGAGCACAGGCTCCGGACGCGCAGGCTCAGCGGCCATGGCCCACGGGCCCAGCCACTCCGCGGCATGTGGGATCTTCCCGGACCGGGGCACGAACCCGCCTCCCCTGAATCGGCAGGTGGACTCTCAACCACTGCGCCACCAGGGAAGCCCGATATTTTTATTTTTTAAAGAAAGAAAAACAAATCACTTTCCAAAGATAGTTTAAATGTTATCTTGCCTGGAGGAAGGGCAATGGGCTAAATGACTTCTCAAGGTCTTTCTTAACCTGAGGATTTTTATAGCCACTCATCCAGAAAATGTGCTCCCGAAGTAAAAATCAGCTAGTGGCACTTTTCCAAGGAAGAATTCGAATATACTGTCTCCAGTAAGTGATCTATCAGTAATAAAATCTCAGTGATATATCAGCTCCTCATTACCAACCACAGTATCTTCTTGCAGATGCCAGAATCTTCTATTACGAGTATAAAAAAAAGTCCATTTTCCCCAGACATCTGAATGATTCTCAGGCATCTCTGAGTCAAGAGGTTCAGTACTAATTACCTGCCTGGGTGGCCCTGTATCCTGAGTACCTGGGAGAAATAACTGAGTCTGTCCTTTCGGGCTCAGGAAGAAGCAGTGTGTGTTGATGGTGTAGGGGGGTGCTACATTAGGGATTGGGAGACTTGAGTCTGGGCCTGGATCAGTCCCTGACTTGCTGTGGCTCAAGTTTTTGGGTCTCCTGAGACCTTAGGTCATAGAGCTTAGGGATGCAGATGCTGGAGTCCAGCTGCGTCCACCACTTATTAACTGGATGACCTTGCACAAGGTAATGAAACCCTTTCAGTTCAGTTTACAGTTTCACTTTCCATATAACTTTGATGATAATGCCTACTTTATAGAAGTATGGTGAGGATTAAAGAAAATAACTGGTGAATCGTCAATTGTCTGGTAGGTACTCACACTACCTGTTAGATGTGATCGTTGTTTTCTTATTTGTAGAACGAAAAGATTGGGTGAAGATAGAAGGTCATTTTTAGTTTTGAGAGTCCATGAGTCAAATGTTGCTTTTTCTATAGTGGCATCTATTTCATTTCCTTCTCCCATCTCCTTTTTCTTAGGGTCCCTACAATTTCCCTCAACCACAAGGCCAATCGTTATGTTGCCTGCTGTGCTGAATTCCCTCCTCCCCTCAGCACAGGACCCCTCCTGTACTGCTCACTTCTCCACAGGGTGGTCCTTTGTTTGATGAAGGGTGCTGTCAGGTCTACAAGTGTACATCCTCCTCCTTCCCCCACTTCCCCTCCCACCCCGCCCCCGGCCATTAATCTTATCAAGTGCTGGACAACGGTGATGGCAAACCTTCCCCTCCTGCGAGCAATCTGTGAGATCCTGACATTCATACATTCCAGAGCTCTTTATTTCCCCCCTGAAACAAAGTCATCTTCAAACTTTTACATTATAGATCATCCCGAAGCTTTACTTTCACCGTCACTGAGCTGGAAAGGGGATTAAGATATCCCATATTTCCCTCTTCCTCAAAACCAGGTATCTCAAATAAAAACCCTTTTGATTTGCATCTTTCCCATTTGCTCTCCTAGTGCTCAAATGAAAACGAGACTTTGTCTTTTGTTCACTACTTTGTCAATTTTCCAGTGGCTGCCAGCCCAAGAGCAGCAGGGGAAAAACTCCAGCAGTTCCTCATGGCGAGAACGTGATGGTGGCAGCTCCATCACCAGGTAGACGGGCAGCCTGGGTGTTCTCTCAATGCCAGTTTTGCTGAGGCCCCAGGGTGAGTTTGACTAAATAGATTTTACAAAAGTGAAGTCTGTGAAGCAGTCTGGGAACTAAACTATTCTAAGTAGCATATGTGGGCATGTGCCCTCGTAGTTGGGGTAGGCAAGGACTCTAGAAGCTCCTTTAAATTTCCAGCTTCTCCTGGGTTCCCTGTGCTTCCAGGATAATTTAACCATCCGATCACTGTAGGAATGTAATCAAATGTCCTAATTTATAGAAAGGTGCTAATAATTTATTGTGTGGACCTTATCAAGGGCATTTGCCACTTGAATGAGGACCACATGAAAAGTGTATTTAACCTCCAATATCCTTCTCTAATGATGCAATTTCCGGCAGTCTACCAGTTGATTGAGGGAAATATATTCACTCTGGAGTGTCTCCCTGGTGTTTCTCTAGTCTCAAATCACACATGTAAGGTAGCCATGTGGCTCTAATTATATTTCAGCCTGATTTATACACACACACACACACACACACACACACACACACACACACACACACACCTGCCTTGGGTTGGGTTTGCTTTCCAGCCTGCCGCTACCTCATGTGCCTGGGCTGACACACAGTCATCCAGACTGGTGAGAACTTTCTATTCTGCTACTGAATGCTTATAAGCTTTGTTCTTCCTTTCCTGTGAATTTTTAGATTTTGTTTTTTATTCTACCTGGCTTGCCATTGAAGGAAAGGAGAAATTGACCTGGCAGGTATGTTCGTTGCTTTGAAATTAAATTGACTCCATCCTTTTGTCTTTTTCCCTCTGAACCATTTATTTCCATATGTTTTCACTGTGTTTCTATTTCTTACTTTACTTTCTTGTCTCTTACATCACACCTCTCCCTTCCTCCCTCTCTCCTCTTTCTCTTTTTCTATCTCTCGCACACCCATGCGCACACACACACAGTCACTTTCTTGGCTGGATCTCTTTTTTCTATAAATAATTCCTCCTGCCATGTTCTATAGGCTCTGATGCTCAAGTGAAGTCGTCTGATGAGCTACTTGATGACTGTTACCTCGTGGGAAACACTTGCTTTTCACGGTTGGAGAGGATGTTCCTAGATCCTGAGGTTCTTCCTGGTTCCCTTCCTTTGTGCTTGGCAGTCTCAGTGGAGGGGTTATTGACTCCTACCCTGGGATTTACTCTAGTGGAGAGTAACTACTCAAGACAGAGAACTTTGGCGAACCTTATTAAATTACTTAACTTGGCAATGCTCAGAGGTAGACGTGATCCAACTTTTGTGAGGCCTAAAGCTAATACAAGAAAATATTTAACATTACAAATAAAAGATTCGATGCAGGGTCTTAAAAGGGACTCATGCAAGTGAAGGGCCCAGAAGCTTCAGCTTCACGAATTTCATGATAAATTTATTTCTTCTAAAGTGGGATCCTCATTGCAGTGTCCTGAAATTGTTTGCTCCTGCAAAAGTCTTGTTTGCTTTGCTGTAGTTCTTTAAGATGTCCCCATCATCCACCTGCCATGTGCCCACTTACACGTAACAATAAGAGATTTGTCATTTGGCTTTCGAGCGCATTGTTCAGGCTCAAAACCCTGTGGTTTCCATCCTGTAACATTTGTTCCTGACTCATGATTTTGGTTCCATCTTCTGGCCCTCAGGTCTTGGTCTTCCCTTCTATTTATCCTTTGGTCCTATCATTTCCAACCCTTCCTTTTTTGAGACTGGATTAAATTGCCCTATATTTTCCACTCAGGTAGAAATTCCCAGTTGAACTTTCAGCCCCAAGGAACCCAAATTCTACCCAAATTCCATTGCCTGGGGGCAGTAACTAGATGGGCTAGATCTGGTTGTCTGGCTAAGAATGGAGGAGAGGTTTCAAATAGTTACACAGCTGTAATTCCATCCATAATGAGTCCAGGTCAAGCCCTTGACTTGGCTCCATCAATCTCTTTAATCTCATCAGGTCCTTCCACAATAATAGAGAAAAATATCATCTTTTCCCCTTCAACAAATATTGCAATTATATTACGCAAGAGCAAAACATCTCCTGTTGCTTCTTGCAATATCTGTATGCCCAGGGGCTCTGGGAGCACAGGGGAAGGGAACTGGATCCACTCTAAGGATTCTGGAAGGCTTCCATGAAGAGGTCACAGAAGACTGTGAATGACAAGTCAACCAGCTTGAACTTTATCTTCAGGAAAATGGAATCCACTGACCAGGGTGGTACCTTCACCAGCTTCTCCTTTCAGAAATCTCCAACTAGCAGCTCATGGAATCTGGGTTGAAGGAAAGCCATACTAGAGCAGGAAAAATGGTTGTTCAACAACTACAACCCAACTGAGAGACTAAGACGGTGTTGGCAAGGATGGAGAAGAGGCAAAGGAGATAAGAGATGACAGATACAATATTTAGGAAATAAAGTAAATAGAACTGAATAATTCAGAGCTTGAAATGCTATGTCACAGTCTGGCAAGACTACATAAGAATGATGTCTTTCCCGCCCATTTTACTCTTCCTCACCCCTTTTCTAGCTGGGGCAGAAAGAAGATGGGGGAGGAATGGTGTGTTTCATTGTTTTGTAAGCTGAACTGTGTTCACTTAGTAAGTTGCATCATCAAATATAGCCTGGGGCAGGTCGGAGGCAAAGAAAACTACTCAGTGGGACCCCAAATCCTAATCAGCTACAGACCCGGCTCAGCTGCCATGGCTAGAGGGGCTCCCCACCTGTCTTCCTTGACCAGCTGTTCTGTCTGGGCTTGTCTTCGTTCTCAGGCTGCTGATTTAAGGGGGCAGCCTTGCCTTTCACTAGTGTTTCCGACAGGTGAGACACGGACTCTAGAGGCTGAGATGCACTGTAATTCACAGAGCTTGTGGCTTCCACTGGGTGACGCTCAGATATATAAAGCCTGGCCTGGAAACAAAGCCCTCCTGGATTCTAATCAGACAGGCCTGATTCCTCTACTTCCAGTGGCTTTTATGACCCATCCTTGCCTGAGATGACAAAGTTCCTCATTGTCCACCAAAAGGTAAAAATCCGTAAGAGGCAATTCAATTTCACAGGTCATAAAGTTATATGTCCACTTCTTGCACTTCTGCTTGTTTATCATGGCAGAAAACTTCTGAGTTCACCATTGGTATTTTGTCAGTGGATAGAAATTGTTTTATCCTACAAGTTTCTCCTGCCTCCTGCCACCCTGTCTCCTCACCCTGGCCTTGCTTGTATCTCGTTCTCTTCCTTGCCTAAGAGATCCCTTAAGTCAAGGCTCACTACTTCCTGGCAAATAAAAGCAAACTGCTTGTTGCTGAGACCGGGGATGCATTCCCTCTGGATGATAGGATCTGTGGGGGAGAGAAAGGAGAGAGGACATAGCAAAAGGAAAGGCAGATGCTTCCTTTTCTGAGTAGCGCTTGGAGTAACTATATAGTTTTTCTTTTCCCTTTAGATCCCAGAGTTTTACATACAAAGATAAAGTGTTTTCATCCTGAATGTGGTAAAAATCTAGTTCCACACTTTTATTGTTCCCTTATTTCCATTAAACCTGCTATGGAGGCGAGTTTTACAGTATCAGCCTTGAATATAGCCCCTTGAGGGGGCAGCCTTCGGTCTCTTGTGACTCCTTGCCCCATGGCCATGGCTGATTGAACAGTAATAAGCCCCTGACCAGAAGGTAGCCAGCCAACTCATTCCCTGGTCTAGGACTTTCAAAATCTGGGCCAATCGGATTCTTCCTTTTGAGAATTTGGGTTTTTCCTCCATCATTTTATTATGAAACATTTCAAACATTTAGAAAAATTGAAAGAATTATACATTAAATACCTCTAAACCTACCACTGGATTCTATAATTAACATTTTACTTCTATTTCAAGTATCTATCAGTCTCGCCATTCTTCTAGCAATGCATGAATACATCTTATTTTTTATGCATGTCAAAGTAAGTTGCTGACCTCACTACACTAAGAGACATAGGGGTCTAGAGACTGTTGTCAGTTGGTGGAGAGCGTTGGAGCTGGAAGGGCACGTAAACCGTGGTATGGGGGTGACTGGATCGGAGTCACAGACAGCTGGTAAGTGATGGATCCGGTTTGCTAAGAGAAGGAAATGGAGCAAGGGTGTAGAGGAAAGCAGAGGCCTGTGGCCGCAGAGAGAAATTGCTGCAGTTCGGAAGCTTTTCCAGTACCCAGTGATAATTCCCAGCGGACCCAGCTGTGTTTATTTTTAAATTTTTGGTTTTTTGGATGCAATGAGATTTCTGCATCCTTTATAAAACCTCTTTTTCTTTGAGTTAGTTTCTGTATCTGGCAACCTAAAGACTCCTACTTTAAACACCTTTTTATTTCAGCACATAGTCATTGCATTGCTACAATGATCCAGTGACTTTAGGTACACTGAGGACACAGTTACCTCTGCCTGGAATGCCCCGGCCCCATGACCTGCCAGGCAGTCAACACCTGCTCTTCCTATAACGGCCCACCTCTGTGAAGCCTTCTCTGACTGGCCAAGGCTGAAGAAATCAATCTCTCATTTATGCTCCTAGAGAACTTTATGCATACATAAACTGTACTGATCTCAACACTGTGCCCTAGTTAACATTTTATGTGTCTGAGTCCTCTGTATACTATGAGTTACAATGCAGGTGATGTCATCATTTTTGTATCACCATGAACTAACGGATTATTTGGCACACAGTAGGCTTGCAATAAACATAGCAAGGTTGATGCAATTTTTCTTCCATTGGTATGACCTGGAAAGCCTTCTGGGTCTCTTCTGCTAGAGAATTGCTGCAAACATGGAAATGCATTGCTCAGATCTCCCTTCAGGAGAGAAGCCCCACAAGGAGTGCAGTGAGTTGACAGTCTCCAGCTGCAGAGTTTTGGGATCCGTTGTGGTGTGTCCTCCAGAAGCCCCAGCCAGTGACTGAGCACAGGGGTATGTATGTGGGTGGAGTAATAGGAACTAGCATTTTCTACCCAACATGGGGCTAGCCAGAACTTCCTCAGAGCTGCACTACAGTCTGAGGCTCTTCCTACCTAATCCTCCTTCCTTCCCTCTATCCTTTCAGGAATGATGGACCTATATCTTTCCTTATTCCTGGTTCCTTGCTCCAGTGTCTTTCATAGGTATTATCCCCCATAAGCCTCTTGAATTTCTAACTCTGTCTTGGTGTCTGTTTCTTTGAAAACCCCAACTGACATAATCATTTCCGGAAGTGGTCAACAAAAGTCAGGTCGTACGATGAGGTTTGGGAATGGATCCCTGATCACCATCTGGCTGTCCAAAAGGATCTCAGTCAGAGTGGTATGTGGTTCACAGATAGTTCTTGCCACAAAATGGCAGTCCAATGGGTTGAAATTTCACTAGCTGTAACTTGAACAATATCCCACTGGAAGGAATGCCCTCCTCCAATACCCTTCAAGCATTGGGAAGGTATAAGGGGACAATGTACACAGGACAATGGAATTGACTGCCTATTATTAAGTTGCCTTAACTCCCTACAGAGGGACAATGGGAAGCTGAGAGTAGTCAACAAACAGCTGAAATATAAGTGCATTGGCCAGGGAGCATTTTGGAATCTTGAAAAGGTCACTATTTGCTACAGTGGATGATGAGATTCAGCTGAGGAGCAAATACAGGTTCTGGTAGCTAGGGTCACAGAGCTTCAGATATTGAATCCTCAGCCAAAACTCAGGTAAGGAAGGGTCCTTGTTGGGAAAACTTTAAACCCTGAAGTATAGTTACAGGGACATCTGTGTAGAGGTCATGGGGACTGTATCTAAAGGTTTATCTTCATGAACCTTTAGAGCATGGAGAGGTTAACTACTTCTCCCTAATAAGAGCTAGCTAACCAGTTCATTAGGTACATATTCTGTTTTCCCGATGATAGCAGGAGGCAGTTTACCAAATGTTTTACCACCATGTAGCACAGGTCTCCATTTCTTCAGCTTTGGTCAAAGTTTCCTGAGCCATGTTTATATATTTTAGGTTTTTGCTAACATAAGCACCCATCTCTAGTTACAAATTTCTGTATCAGTCAGCTTTTGCTGTATAATAAACCACTCTCAAGTTCAGTGGCATATAATAACAACCCTTTATTATTTTGCTTACAAACCTTTAGGTCAGCCTGGCTGTTCTGCTTCAGTCAGCTATGTACGGACACATTGGTTGTGATGGCTTTGCTTCAGGCTGCAGACCTGTGCGTCAACCTCTGTTCCAAGTGCCACTTTTATTTTGGAACCGGTGGGCTATCCAAGGCATGTTCTTCCCATGGCAATGGCAAAAGCCGAAGCAAACAAGCCCCACTGCACAGACATGTCACATATGCTTAAGCCTTAAGCCTTTCTTCATGTCACATTTGCTAACCTTCCATTGGACAAATCAAGTCACATGGCTAAGCCCAGCCAACAACAATGGGATGGGAACGTATATACTCCCATGGTGAAAAGGAGTGTAGTGACTATTTTCTGAACAATAGTTTGACCTATAATAAGTGTGATAATTTGAGAAAGTTTTATAAGACATCTAAGTAGAGTCCTTGGATATATATAAGTAGGAATTTCAAGACAGGAATCTGACAAGAGGCAAAAATTTTGGAGCTAGTAGCATATATATGTTTATACACACACACACACACACACACACACACACACATATAGAATTCACTTCAAAAAGTACATAGTTGAGGGCTTCCCTGGTGGCGCAGTTGTTAAGAATCTGCCTGCCAATGCAGGGGACACGGGTTCGAGCCCTGGTCTGGGAAGATCTCACATGCTGTGCAACTAAGCCCGTGTGCCACAGCTGCTGAGCCTGCATTCTAGAACCCACAAGCCACAACTACTGAGCCCATGTGTCTAGAGCCTGTGCTCTACAACAGGGGAGGCCACCGTAGTGAGAAGCCTGCCCACTGCAGCAGAGTAGCCCCCGCTCACCGCAGCTGGAGAGGGTCCGCGCCCAGCAATGAAGACCCAACGCAGCCAAAAATAAATAAATAAAATTAATAAATTAAAAAAAAAAAGTGCATAGTTGAAAATTTTAAGCCTTAATTTCTTATGTTGGGAGAGGAAAAAATGGCTGGAAATTCATAAGATTGAACATCCAACTTTAGAAAAAAGGGCAACAAAATAAACCCAAAGGAAAGAGCAGGAGGAAAATGATAACAATAAAGCAGACATCAATGCAACCAAAAAATCCCAAATATACAAGAACAATAGCAAATCTTCATTCTTTGAGAAGACTAATACAGTTAACACAACTATGGTGAGATTAACCAATCCAAAAGAGAGAAAGCCCAAATCAGAAATATTAGAAATAGAAAAGAAGTCAAAACTATGAGTGCTACAGAGATAAAAAGGATTAGAAAAGGATACAATAATCAATCAAATGACAATGAAAAAGATGAAATGGACAAAGTACCCCCAAATAAGTTGCCAATTCTGAGTCAAGAAAAAAATAAAAATCTGACCAGCTATAACAATTAAAAATATTGCGTTTGTAATAAATCTTCTCCTAAAAATATCACCGAATCCCAGGAAGTTTTTCTTTCCTTTATGCCAAATTGTACCATTCAAAGAAGACATATTTCTATGGTACCTAAACTATTGCAAAATATAGTAAAACGGGAACACTCTTCAACTCATTTATGAAGTTAGCAAAATGTTGATACCAATAACTGAACAAAAGTAGAAGAAATGATTATTATAGGTCAATATCTCTTATGAACATGCATGCAAAAGTCCTGAACAAAATAATAGCAAGTAACATCTGGTGATACATTAAAAAAGATACGTGATGACCAATTTGGGCTAGATTTCTGCAATAAGATTAGTTTCACATTACACTATGAATTACTATAATTCAATGAATTAACAAATTAAAGGAAAATATGAAAACATCATATTGTTATTTCAATAGATGCAGAAAGTGTTTCATAGAATTACGCACATATTTATTATTATTTTAAAAACTCTTAGGAGTAAGCAAAAGAAGGAAATTTCTTTAACAGTTAAATGTAATATTTTAGAGACTTCCCTGGCAGACCAGTGGTTAAGACTCCACGCTTCCACTGCAGGGGGCACGGGTTTGATCCTTGGTTGGGGAACTAAGATCCCGCATGCCACACAGTGCAGCCAGAAAACAAACAAAAACAACAAAGCAAAAAGACAGTTAAATGTAATATTTTAGTGATGAAATCTTGAAATCATTCTTAATAAAATAGACAAGAGGGCTTCCCTGGTGCGCAGTGGTTTTCCCTGGTGGCACAGTGGTTGAGAGTCCGCCTGCCGATGCAGGGGACACGGGTTCATGCCCCGGTCCAGGAAGATCCCACATGCCGCGGAGCGGCTGGGCCCGTGAGCCATGGCCACTGAGCCTGCGCGGAGCCTGTGCTCTGCAACGGGAGAGGCCACAACAGTGAGAGGCCCGCGTACCAAAAAAAAAATAAAAATGAAAATAAAATAGACAAGATAAGGGTGCTCATTCTCACCACTTTTTCAACATGGCACTGACTGTCCTAGCCAAAGCAGAAAAGTAAGAAACATAATAAAAGGTAAAATAATTAGAAAGGAATTTTAAAAAGTCTATTTTTTCACAATTACATGATTTATATGTAGAAAACCTACAATGACCTACTTTATTATAATAAAAAAGAGAGATAAGTAAGGATGTTGGATATAAAATCAATATATAAAAGTTAATTTCATTTCTATACCTAGCAACAAACATTTAGAAAAATTAATTTTAAAGAGACATCACTTGTTCTGGCTTCTAGAAACAGTAGAGTTGCTTGGCTGAACTAACCTTTCCTCAGATAACAATTAGAAAATATGAAAAAAGTTTAGAATTATCCAACTTTTTGGAGAAACAAAAGAGTTAACAAAAGCAGAAAGAAACTAGTGGGGAGTCATCCTTTGATAGATGAACTGTGAATTAGATATTCTAGTTTATGGCACTCCCCAATGTGATAAAGTCATTGGGCAGGAAGCCACAGCCTTACTGTCTTAATGTGTTAGAGAACAGAATTTGAAACTGATAAAAAATGTAGCAATAAGGTGGGAAATCTTAGATGGTAGGGATCCACAGAGAGGTTGCATATATTAGTCACTGAAATCCCTGGATAAACATTAGCTCTTTTTGCATAAGGGAGACTCCAGAAGGAGGTGTGATGAAGACAACCAAACAACAAACAGAAAAGATGGAAGCTGATAGAAGAGACATTTAGGCTTCTGTTCATTGCAGGAAAGACAAAATTTGGAGTTGGAGTCCAACTAAGGTAAAAGAAATCATTCTTCAGGGGAAAGTAACAGAATGCAGACTCTACAATTTTTATAATGTCCAATATCAATTAATTATCAATAGACTTGAGAAAGAAACAGAAAAATGTGACCCATACACAGAGTAAGTCAATAGACTCCAACTTCAAGATGATGCAGAAGTTGCAATAAGGAGATACAGACTTTGACACAGCTACTGTGAATGTGTCCAAGGATTTAGAGGAAGATGTATTCCTGATGAACAGAGGGGAAATATAATCAGAGAACTAAAACCTGTAAAAAAGAACAAAATGTAAATTCTAGAACTGAAAAGTACCATAACTGAAATGAAAAATTCACTGAACGAGTTTAACAGCAGGTTGGAGAAGCAGAGGAGTCAGTTAAAATAAAGCAAGAAAATAGAAATTACCCAGCCTGAGAAGTAGGAAAATATTGCACAGAAAGAAACAAGCTTCAGAGACCTGTATGACAATATTAAGCAACCTAATATATGTGTAATTGGGAACTCAGAAGAAGAGGTAAAGAATGAGGCAGAAAAGAAATATTTGAAGACATATTGGGTGAAAACTATCAAGATAGAATAGAGAATTCAAAAATATACCCCCAATTATAGTGTCAACTGATTTTTGACAAAGACACCAAAACAAGTCAGCGGGAAGAGGAAAGTGTTTCTAACAATTGTGCTAGGACAACTGGATATCAATCTATGGGAAAAAAATGAGCCTCAAACCCTTACCTCACCATACAAAATAATTAACTCATAGATATAAAATTAAAAGCTAAAACTGCAAAGCTTTTAGAAAGAATATAAGAAAGTATCTTTGTAACCTGGGGTTAAAATTTTTTCTTAGATGAACATTGAAACAAGAATTATAAGATAAAGTAACTGATAAATTAGATATCAAAATTTAAAATATTTACTCATCAAAATAAATTGTTATGTAAAAGAATAGATAAGCCAGACTGGGGAAATATATTATCTCATACATAGACAGACCATCCAGTGAAACTAGATTAAAATTAAGAAATTTTATCTTTAAAAGGGCAACATAAAGAAAGTTAAGGAGACAAGATATAAATTTGGTAAAGATATTTGTAACATATAATTATCAAAGGATTAGTATTCAGAGTCTATAAAGAATAGCTCAGGAACAATACAAATGTCCATAAAAATGAGTAAATTACAAGAAGACAAATATCAGTAATCCAGTAGAAAAATGGGCAATCACTTCTCAGAAGAGCCAATTAAAAAAAAAAAGTCAATCTCCTTAGTAGGAAAATACTCATTGAAACCATAATGAAATCTTTCACATTCAATAGACTGACCAAAATTTAAAAGTCCAACCATGTCAAGTTTGGCAAGAATGTGGATTTAATCAGAACTCATACACAGCATGCAAAAGTGAAAATTGGCACTAATGCTTTGGGAAAAAAAATGATATTATCAAGTTAACTTGAGAATGCACATACCTTTTAATCTAACAACTCTATTCCTTGATATATACCTAGGGAAATTCTGGTACATACCACCAGTATACATGCATAAGAATGTTTATACCAGTGCTCTATGTGATAGCAAAGTATTAGAAGCAATCCAAATGTCCATCAACAGTAAAATAGATAAATACATTGCAGAAAAAAGGGAATACTATACAACAGTGAAAATAAGTGAACTATAGCAATATACAGTAACATAGGCAAATCTCAGAGATATGAAATTGAACAACAAAAAATCAAGGTCCAGAAATATGCAATGGTATTCCACTTACGTAAAGTTTAAAAACATGCAAAAATAAATGGCATATTATTTAGACATAATGATATATGTCACAAAATAATAAATAAAAAGAATAGATTTACAAACAGAAAATACAGGGAAGTGGTCTGTAAGAGAACAGGGAAATGGATGAGATTGTTGATGGCACAAAGATAGCTACATGAATAGTGGAATTGTTCTATCTCTTAAACTGGCATGTAGGTAGGTGGATACATGGAAGAATTCATTTGATAGTGAATACAAAAATGAAGATACATACATCTGTCTTGGTAACATTTTTTGACTTCATCATGTTCACTGCAATTCTGGAAGTGGAAATATGATGTCTGAATTCCAGCTTATAGAGCAGTTTAATGGCATCATGTATGTTATATTCTTTTTCCCATCTCTTAGCCCTATTTCCTTTTCCACCATACAACCTCCACTCTCTCTCCCTTATCAACATAAAAACACAACCTATGACAAAGTACTTGGGCATTATCAGGAGGAATGATAAGAATGAACTTAAAAATTAACTTAACCTTTCTCTCTAAATGTGTTTGTTTTGAGGTATGTTTATTTTCAAGGCTCTCACCAGTGGTTGTGTTAGTCCTTGTTATAACTGACCAGGTCAGTATTTGAAAACTCACATTGAGGTTGAACCATTTGACCTCTTTGCCCCAAGATATACACTTACAACCATAAAGATCTTTTTTAACGTACAGCCTCAATAGATAAGGTCTACATGGTAAACAGGGGGGTGATAAAGAAATCAGCTATATTATCATGAACATTTGAATGTAAAAGGAAATTCAGATTATCAATAAATGTCCATATTTCATAGGTAAGGAAATGCACAGTGCTAGAGGACCATAATGGTTTTGTCCTGGATAATAAATGGGAGGGGGATGTAGGTCAAGCTATGCTGACAGCAGATATCTGCCCCTTAAATAAGCTTGATATAGGTCTTTCTCCTATTTGCTCTCTCCCCAAAGTAAAGAAGAACAAGGGTAGGCTGCACCACTGCTTGGGCACTAGATAGGATACTGCTACAGAAAGTGGTAAAAAGACTCAGCAGTGGTGTCCAGGGAGTGGTAGAAAGTGATAGGAAACTATTATTAACTGTAAAAAAAGAGGATTGTTCAACCTCTAGCTTTCTTTTGTCTTCTTTCTTTAGGAATATTTCCTCAAAATTGAAAAGAATAGAAGAAACACAGCTCAGGAAGAATGAAATCCTAAGAAAGATATGGAGCATATTAGACAGAACCTTGATGTTCTAAACTAGTCAAAGTCCCCAGGTTAATAAACCACTGGAATTTGGAAATAATTGTATTGGTGTTTACCAAGCTGTTGTTCTGCATCTAGGACCAAAAATATCAAATGCTCATGCTCAAGAAATGGAAGAACTGCTTTACTACAAGTTTGTGAGGAAAGATTAGGTGCTAATAATTGACTGCAAGCTGAATATGAATCAGGTATAATAAGAGACACAAAAATGACTAATGTAATCTTAGGCTGTGCTGATAAGAGTATGACACCTAGACAAAGAGAGTTTGGTCTCACTCTTTATTTGTAGCATTTCAAGAGAAACGTTGATAAGCTGGAGTATGCCCAGTCACGGGAGGTTAAATAGATTGTTGGGAGGACTGGAGACAATGCCACAAGATAAATAGGTGCTGGCTGTGTTTATAATCAAGAAAAAACCCCACAAGACTTAGCCATGGAGAAAGAATCCAATAGCTGTCTTCCAATATTTCAAGGATTATAAAGAATGATGAGACTTATTCTGCATAATTTCAGAGGGCAGAACCAAGAACAAAGTTTAGAAGTCATAGGAAAGGAAATTCCATTCAATATAAGAAATTCTAACCATCTCTTAAATTCATATAATGTTACATAATCCACATATATTCTCGTGTGCATCATCTCACTTTAGGAAGAAATCCTGAAAACTTGGTAATAGAATGAGCTGCCAGGCATGTTTAAGCAGAAACTAAAGCATCATGTTAGACTCGATGAACTTGAAGATTGTTTTGAATTCAGACTGTGAATCAACCCAGAGGTGCTTCCAAGGCAGTTTCTAAACTGAGAAGAAACAGGCTACAAGAGCAATAGCACCTTAGTATCAATTCATCCTTGTTTTCTCAGGTTACACTTTTCAAAGTAGAAAAAAGTGAAAAGATAAATGTCTGTGCTCACCATATGGGAATAGGTTGAGTTAGGTACTTCAGTTCTTTAGAGTATTGTATTCAAGGGGATATTGGCTGCCTCTCTTTTGGGATTTCTGCATTGGGTAGGAAGATGGACCACATAACCTTTGAGTTCCCTTCCAACACCCAGATTCTATGAAACCTGTCTTTCACCCTTGCCTGTTACTTTCTAGCCTGGCTTTGAGGAAGTTGTTTTCACTCTCTTGGCCTCAATTGACTCATCTATTAAATGAGACTATTGAAGAGTGTGATCTTTTTAGGGAACTCACATTCTCTAATGATGAGATTTTATGAAGATTTTGTGGGAGATTCGTTCTCCCACATTCTACCAGAAAACAATTAATCTTGAGTTCTGGTCCTGGTGAGATCATGGTGGCAGTACAGTTTCTGAACCTTTCCAAACTCCTCCTGAAAACCAAATAGAAAATCCAGATAGCGTAAGAAAATATGTGTGAATTATACATTTTAAAGTACTAAGTGACCCCCCCACCCCAAACCATAGAGCATTGGTAGGTGTGATCCAAACCACGCATAGCAATAGTATCTAAATGCAGTCAGCTGTGGTGGAGATTGAGTAGAACAGAAACCCTGGCTGTTTGGAAGGGGAGATGGAGGAGACAGGGAAAGAGAATGGTAGGCTCAAGTGCAAACCTTTAACAAGGCTTGGTTCCAAACTATGGAAACCCAAGTCACCTATGAATACTACTGTTGAAAAGAGCAGGCCTTACCTGGAATGATATCTGTGTGTGCAAGCCTGAGCATAGCCATGAAATTAGAAGTTCTTCTATGCTGTGAGTTACAGATGACAGCAAAAACTGTCATATCACATAGCAAAGAGATCAAACAGTGCTGTAGTCAAGCAAACCCTTGGTGAACTTCAAAATATCCAGCCAATATCCCTTTCCAGACATAAAGCATCTCACACTGAGGAGAAAACTGCTAGAAGCAGGTGAGTTGAGAAGGCCAGTAACACTGGTCAATTGAGGTCACAAGAGCTGGTGGGATGGATTTGTGGTTCAAAGGAATCAGATCCCAAGAAGTAACATAACAACAAAGTCATTCATCTAAAAGGGAAGCTACCACCTTGGTAAGACAGGAGTTCTGGGGCACACAGGCGTAGAGGCAGAAAACCTTGCTTAGGCTTAGAAATGAGAGCCAGAGGGTTTGTGTTTTGTGTTCCTCACATTAGCAGGGATGAAGATGCCTGGTGACAAAGCTGAGAGAGCTGCCCTAGTTTATTCCTTGGCCTCCTCCTGCCCCAGGAACATCCCGCTAATCGTCTAGGAAAAGCCATCACATTTAAATATGCAACACACAGAAAGGAGTATAGTCTAATCTAACACAGAGTTATTATAAGAAAAAAAGGTAATGAAACAAAGATTTGTCTGATAGTCCAGGAATAACACCAGAAAAATATGGACACAAAGCAGATGAAAACTGTAACATGCAATATCAAAATGAGGGAAAAGAAGTTAAGGAAACATTAGACACTTTGAAAGAATAGTATAAATAAAAAATGGAAGAAATAGTTAAATAATGAGTAGCTCTAAACTGAGAACTCACAGAACTCAGGAGTTACAAGAAAAAAGAAATTCAGAAATAAAAACTAGTAAAAAAGAAATGCATGGGAGAAAAGACACTGTGGAAAGTACAGTAGGAAAATTAAGAGATGGAAAAAAAAACAAAGGAAATCAAACAGACAGAAAGAAAGAAAGAAAGAAAAAGGATTGGGAAGAAAAGGAAAGATAAGAAGACAGGCAAAGATAAGATGATAATGGAAGAAGTAAAGAAAGAAATAATGAAAACAATGACGACCTAACAAAGAAGTACCCAATGAAGGAAAACTAAATTTAAACTATAAATCAAGAAAAGATTTGTGAAACAGAAGAAGCTTAAAATCTACCTACTTATTTTAACTGGAGAAATGAACCTGTACCACCAAGAGAATACCAACACCAACATCAAAAGCAAGGGAATCCTAATAAAAAGACTGGGCTATAGGACTTCTCTGGTGGTGTAGTGGTTAAGAATACATCTGCCAATACAGGGGACAAGGGTTCAAGCCCTTGTCAGGAAAGACCTCACATGCCACAGAGCAACTAAGCCACATGCCACAACTACTGAAGCCCGTGTGCCTAGAGCTGGTCTCCACAACAAGAGAAGCCACTGCAATGAGAAGGCCATGCACAGCAATGAAGATCCAACACAGCCAAAAAAATGGGCAGAAAGTCTAAGTCATTTTAAGGGAAAGAAAATCAGATTGGAATTGGACTTCTCAAAAGCAATATTTATCTGTTAGAAAACAACAGAAATATTTTACAGACACAAAGAAAGAGAATGGGATTCAAAGACTGCACAGTCTAAGAGTATAAAGTCTAAAGTTATGAACATGCAAGTTTTCATGGGGTGTTACCCTCATGGGCACTTCCTCAGAAATTTACTACAGAATAAGCTTCAGACAATCAATAAATGGTTCTAGAAGATTCACCATAAGTTCTCAGGGGTGAGATTTACATTTAACTGTAGAACAACCATTAAAAGTTGGAGGATAAGTCTAAAAATAGTATACTAGTGACATATGCTCAAACAGAGTCAAATAATAAAACTAACAAAACTGGGAGGAGAAAGGAAGAGTAACTGGAAAGAGTAATTTTACAGATTGCCTGGCATTATTAGGTGGGAGTAACAGGATACCAATACAGGCTGTCAATTCAAGTAGTTGAATCTTGAGCTTTCTTACTGTTTAAAAATTATCATTAAATTAATACCAGTGACTTAAAATGGATGGTGGGGGGGGGGGGGGAAGAAAGGGGGAGGAGAGAAGAAATGAAACTATTTCTCAAGGAATAAGAGTAGTAAATAATGATAACCATTGAAACATAAATAATAAACTTTCTAAATGTCAAAAGAAATAAAAATAAGACACATCACAAAGTAAGAACTTTGTATATGCATCATGTCTGTTTATAGACATTAAAAATCATATATATGTACATTTTTGATTGAAACATGAAATTGGCATTTTTGTAGGTTATAAGAAATAGACTTTCAGCTATTTCACATGATTCAACAAAGAGCAAGCATATAAACCATGTAACTGTACTGAGGAAAAATATTGATTATATCAATAAACGTAGAATCATCAAGAGGAAGACACAAGAAATCACCAAAAAAGATACCCCACATCCAAAGACAAAGGAGAAGCCACAATGAGATGGTAAGAGGGGTGCAATCACAATAAAATCAAATCCCATAACTGCTGGGTGGGTGACTCACAAACTGGAGAACACTTATACTACAAAAGTCCACCAACTGGAGTGAAGGTTCTGAGCCCCACGTCAGGCTTCCGAACCTGAGGGTCTGGCAACAGGAGGAGGAATTCATAGAGAATCAGACTTTGAAGGCTAGCAGGATTTGACTGGAGGACTTCGACAGGACTGGGGGAAACAGAAACTCCACTCTTGGAGGGCACAAACAAAGTAGTATGCACATCGGGACCCTGGGGAAGGAGCAGTGACCCCATAGAGACTGAACCAGACTTACCTGTCAGTGTTGGAGGGTCTCCTGAAAAGTTGGGGTGTGGCTCTCTCTCAAGGACAAGGACACTGGCAGCAGAAGTACTCCTTGGTGTGAGCCCTCCCAGAGACTGCCATTAGCCCCACCAAACAGCCTGGGTAGGCTCCAGTGTGGGGTCGCCTCAGGCGAAACAACCCGACAGGGAGGGGACCCAGCCCCACTCATCGGCAGACAAGTGGATTAAAGTTTTACTGAGCTCTGCCCACCAGAGCAATAGCCAGCCCTACCCACCACCAGTCCCTCCCAACAGGAAACTTGCACAAGCCTCTTAGGTAGCCTCATCCACCAGAGGGAAGAGGGCAGAAGCAAAAAGAACTACAATCCTGAAGCCTGTGGAACAAAAACCACATTCACAGAAAGATAGACAAGATGAAAAGGCAGAGGGCTATGTACCAGGTGAAGGAACAAGATAAAACCCCAGAAAAACAACAAATGAAGTGGAGATAGGCAACCTTCCAGAAAAAGAATTCAGAATAATGATAATGAAGATGATCCAGGACCTCAGAAAAAGAATAAAGGCAAAGATCAAGAAGATGCAAGAAATGTTTAACAAATATCTAGAAGAATTAAAGAACAAACAGAGATGAACAATACAATTACTGAAATGAAAACTACACTAGAAGGAATCAATAGCAGAATAACTGAGGCAGAAGAAAGGATAAGTGACCTGGAAGACAGAATGGTGGAGTTCACTGCTGTGGAACAGAATAAAGAAAAAAGAATGAAAAGAAATGAAGACAGCCTAAGAGACCTCTGGGAAAACATTAAATGCAACAACATTCGCATTATAGGGGTCTCAGTAGGAGAAGAGAGAGAGAAAGACCCGAGAAAATACTTGAAGAGATTATAGTCAAAAACTTCCTAACATGGGAAAGGAAATAGCCACCCAAATCCAGGAGGCACAGAGAGTCCCATTCAGGATAAACCCAAGGAGAAACACACCAAGACACATAATAATCAAATCGGCAAAAATTAAAGACAAAGAAAATTTATTGAAAGCAGCAAGGGAAAAAATGACAGATAACATACAAGGGAACTCCCATGAGGTTAACAGCTGATTTCTCAGCAGAAACTGTACAAGCCAGAAGGGAGTGGCATGGTATACTTAAAGTGATGAAAGGGAAGAACCTACAACCAAGATTACTCTACCCAGCAAGAATCTCATTCACATTTGATGGAGAAAACAAAAGTTTTACAGACAAGCAAAAGCTAAGAGAATTCAGCACCACCAAACCAGCTCTACAACAAATGCTAAAGGAACTTCTCTAAGTGGGAAACATAAGAGAAAAAAAGAACTTACAAAAACAAACCCAAAACAATTAAGAAAATGGTAATAGGAATATATGTATCAATTATTACCTTAAATGTGAATGCATTAAATGCTCCAACCAAATGACACAGGCTTGCTGAATGGATACGAAAACAAGCCTCATATATATGCTGTCTACAAGAGACCCATTTCAGACCTAGGGACACATACAGACTGAAAGTGAGGGGATGGAAAAAGATATTCCATGCAAATGGAAATCAAAAGAAAGCTGGAGTAGCAATACTCATATCAGATAAAACAGAGTTTAAAATACAGAATATGTTACAAGAGACAAGGAAGGACACTACATAATAATCAAGGGATCAATCCAAGAAGAAGATATAACAATTATAAATATATATGCACCCAACATAGGAGCACCTCAATACATAAGGCAACTGCTAACAGCTATAATAGAGGAAATCAACAGTAACACAATAATAGTGGGGAACTTTCACATTGCACTTACACCAATGGACAGATAATCGAAAAAGAAAATTAATAAGGAAACACAAGCTTTAAATGACACAATAGACCAGATAGATTTAATTGATATTTATAGGACATTCCATCCAAAAACAGCAGATTACACTTTCTTCCCAAGTGTGCACAAAACATTCTCCAGGGTAGATCACATCTTGGGTCACAAATCAAGCCTCAGTAAATTTAAGAAAATTGAAGTCATATCAAGCATCTCCTCTGACCACAACTCTATGAGATTAAAAATCAGTCACAGGGAAAAAAACATAAAAAAACACAAACACATGGAGGCTAAACAATACGTTGCTAAATAACCAAGAGATCACTGAAGACATCAAAGAGGAAATCAAAAAATACCTAGAGACCAATGACAATGAAAACACAACAGTCCAAAACCTATGGGATGTGGCAAAAGCAGTTCTAAGAGGGAAGTTTATGGCTATACAAGCCTACCTCAAGAAACAAGAAAAATCTCAAATAAACAATCTAACCTTACACCTAAAGGAACTAGAGAAAGAACAACAAACAAAACACAAAGTTAGCAGAAGGAAAGAAATCGTAAAGGTCAGAGCAGAAATAAATGAAACAGAAACAAAGAAAACAATAGCAAGGATCAATAAAA
Source organism: Aethalodelphis obliquidens (assembly GCF_003676395.1). Lineage (NCBI taxonomy): Eukaryota > Metazoa > Chordata > Mammalia > Artiodactyla > Delphinidae > Aethalodelphis > Aethalodelphis obliquidens. The sequence continues at coordinate 5,852,809 of NW_020837992.1, read as the reverse complement.
CTAAAAGCTGGTTCTTTGAGAAGATAAACAATATTGATAAAACATTAGTGAGACTTATCAAGAAAAAGAGGGAGAAGACTCAAATCAATAAAATTAGAAATGAAAAAGGAGAAGTTACAACAGACACCACAGAAATACAAAGCATCCTAAGAGACCACTACAAGCAACTGTATGCTAATAAAATGAACAACCTGGAAGAAATGGACAAATTCTTAGAAAGGTATAACCTTCCAAGAATGAACCAGGAAGAAATACAAAATGTGAACAGACCAATCACAAGTAATGAAATTGAAACTGGGATTAAAAATCTTCCAACAAACAAATGTTCAGGACAGATGGCTTCACAGGTGAATTCTATCAAACATTTAGAGAAGAGCTAACAGCCGTCCTTCTCAAACTCTTCCAAAATATTACAGAGGAAGGAACACTCCCAAACTCATTCTATGAGGCCACCATCACTCTGATACCAAAACCAGACAAAGATACTACAAAAAAAGAAAATTACAGACCAATATCACTGATGAATATAGATGCAAAAATCTTCAACAAAATACTAGCAAACAGAATCCACAACAAATTAAAAGGATCATACATCATGATCAAGTAGGATTTATCCCAGGAACGCAAGGATTCTTCAATATAACCAAATCAATCAATGTAATACACCATATTAACAAATTGAAGCATAAAAACCATATGATCATCTCAATAGATGCAGAAAAAGTTTTTGACAAAATTCACCACCCATTTATGATAAAAACTCTCCAGAAAGTTGGCATAGAGGGAACCTACCTCAACGTAATAAAGGCCATATATAACAAAACCCAAAGCAAACATCATTGTCAGTGGTGAAAAACTGCAAACCTATCTTCTAAGATCAGGAAGAAGACAAGGATGTCCACTCTCACCACTTTTATTCAACATAGTTTTGGAAGTCCTAGCCACAGCAATCAGTGAAGAAAAAGAAATAAAATGAATACAAATTGAAAAAGAAGGAGTAAAACTGTCACTGTTTGCAGATGACATGATACTATATAGAAAGAATCCTAAAGATGCCACCAGAAAACTACTAGAGCTAATCAATGAATTTGGTAAAGTTGCAGGATACAAAGTTAATGCATAGAAATCTCTTGCATTCCTATATATTAATAAAGAAAGGGCAGAAAGAGAAATTAAGGAAACAGTCCTATTAACCATTGCAAGAAAAAAATATGTAGAAATAAATCTGAGGGAGACAAAAGACCTGTATGCAGAAAACTATAAGACACTGATGAAAGAAATTAAAGATTATACCAACAGATGGAGAGATATACCATGTTCTTGGATTGGAAGAATCAATATTGTGAAAATGACTATACTACCCAAAGCAATCTACAGATTCAATGCAATCCCTATCAAAATGGCATTTTTCATGGAACTAGAACAAAAAATCTTAAAATTTGTATGGAGATACAAAAGATCCCAAATAGCCAAAGCAGTCTTGAGGGAAGAAAGCGGAGCTGGAGGAATCAGACTCCCTGACTTCAGACTATACTTCAAAATTACAGTAATCAAGACAATATGGTACTGGCACAAAAACAGAAATACAGATCAATGGAAGAGGATAGAAAGCCCAGAGATAAACCCACGCACCTATGGTCAACTAGCCTATGACAAAGGAGGCAAGGATATACAATGGAGAAAAGACAGTCTCTTCAATATGTGGTGCTGGGAAAACTGGACAGCTACATGTAAAAGAATGAAATTAGAACACTCCCTAACACCATACACAAAAATAAACTCAAAATGGATTTGAGATGTAAATGTAAGACCGAACACTATAAAACTCTTAGAGGAAAACATAGGAAGAACACTCTTTGACATAAATCACAGAAAATCTTTTTTGATCCACCTCCTAGAGTAACGGAAATAAAACCAAAAATAAACAAATGGGACCTAATGGAACTTCAAAGCTTTTGCACAGTAAAGGTAACCATAAACAAGACGAAAAGAAAACCCTCAAAATGGGAGAAAATATTTGCAAACGGATCAACAGACAAAGGATTAATCTCTGGGCTTCTCTGGTGGCACAGTGGTTGAGAGTCTGCCTGCCGATGCAGGGGACACGGGTTCGTGCCCCGGTCTGGGAAGATCCCACATGCCGTGGAGCGGCTGGGCCCGTGAGCCATGGCAGCTGAGCCTGCACGTCCGGAGCCTGTGCTCCACAACGGGAGAGGCCACAACAGTGAGAGGCCTGCGTACCACAAAAAAAAAAAAAAAAAAAGGGTTAATCTCCAAAATATATAAACATCTCATGCAGCTGAATATTAAAAAAACAAACAACCCAATCCAAAAATGGGCAGAAGATGTAAATAGACATTTCTCCAAACAAGACATACAGATGGCCAAGAGGCACATGAAAAGCTGCTCAACTTCACTAATTATTAGAAAAATGCAAATCAAAACTACACTGAGGTACCACCTCACACCAGTTAGAATTTTCATCAGAAAATCTACAAAAAACAAATGCTGGAAAGGGTGTGGACAAAAGGGAATCCTTTTGCACTGTTGGTGGGAATATAAATTAGTACAGCCACTCTGGTGAACAGTATGGAGGTTCCTTAAAAAACTAAAAATAGAATTACTATATGACCTGGCAATCCCACTACTGGGTATATGCCCAGAGAGAACCATAATTCAAAATGGCACATGCACCCCAATATTCATTACAGCACTATTTACAATAGCCAGGTCATGGAAGCAACCTAAATGCACAATGACAGACGAATGGATAAAGAAGTGGTGGTACATATATACAATGGAATATTACTCAGCCATAAAAAGGAACAAAATTGGGTCATTTGTAGAAACATGGATGGATCTAGAGACTGTCATACAGAGTGAAGTAAGTCAGAAAGAGAAAAACAAATATTGTATATTAACGCATATAGGTGGACCCTAGAAAAATGGTACAGATGAACTGGTTTGCAAGGCAGAAACTGAGACACAGATGTAGAGAACAAATGTATGGACACCAAGGGGGGATAGCAGCAGGGAGTGGTGGTCGTGGTGTGATGAATTGGGAGATTGAGATTGACATGTATACACTGATGTGTATGAAATGGATTACTAATATAAACCTGCTGTATGTAAAAATAAATAAAATAAAATTCAAAAAAAATAGATGGGCTTTACTGAGCTATTAAAAGAAAAAAATCTTTCTGATCTTAGCAAACCAAAATCCATGCTGTTATATGAGACATATTAAGAAAAAAAGGTGAATCAGAAAGGTTAAGAGTGAAATTATAGTTGAAGATATACCAGTCAATTGAAAATAAAAAGGAAGAGGAGGACATGATCTGTATCAGAAAATAGATCTTTTGAGCTAACAAATATTGAAAGAAATAAAGGCCATTTTATAAATTTATAGAGTACAATTTATAGTAAAGATATAACAATTACTAATATCTATGCAGAAACTAAAATTGCAACTTTTATAAATAGAAAATAGAGGAGATAGAAAGAGTGGACAGACACTACGAGTCAAATTATTAACTTGAGGTTTTTATCACATTTTTCAAGAAAAAGGGATTAAAAATTATTAATACACAAGTCTTTTTTTTTTTTTTTTTTTTTTTTTTTTTGCGGTACGCGGGCCTCTGACTGTTGTGGCCGGAGCACAGGCTCCGGACGCGCAGGCTCAGCGGCCATGGCTCACGGGCTCAGTCGCTCTGCGGCATGTGGGATCTTCCCGGACCGGGGCACAAACACGTGTCCCCTGCATTGGCAGGCGGACTCTCAACCACTGCGCCACCAGGGAAGCCCTACACAAGTCTTAAAAAATCAATAATGTAGTCCATGTAACTATGTTTAACTGTATCCCAATAATAAAAGATACACTTTCTTTTCAATTGCATTTGCATTGTTTACAAACATTTGCCATATACGAAAACACAGAAAAACTTTGGCTAATTTTATAAAATAGAAATAATAAGCCAGCCTTTTTTGACCAAAAAATGCAATTAAACCATAAATAATTAACAAATTATCCAAAATCTCTCTTAAAGACTCTTGGGTCAAAGGGAAAATACAAAGCAAAATTGTAGAGTTTCTAGAAGTTACAATAATGAGATATTATATATTTGGAAAACTCAAGAGAGCCATTGAAAAAGACTCCTTTAAACAATAATAGTATTGCTTAGTAATATAATTTAGTAAAATAGCAGGATATAAAATTGATAGAATTCAACAATCATGTCATATGAAAACAATAACTAATTAGAAATTTTAATGGAAGAGACAACTTCATTTATAATAACAAAAGAGAAAAAAAAATCTAGGCATAAACCTAACAAAAGGTCCATAAGTTATATCTAGAAAGCTTTTACATGTATCTAAAAGATACAAAAGTAGGTATAAAGTGGAATGCTGTATCATGAAAAATGAGGAGAAAAAAATGACAGATCCAGCAAGAATGGTAAAATCTTGACAATTGTTGAATATGGGTGAAGAGTATATCAATATTCATTACACTGTGTCCTCTACATTTTTGCATGCTTGAGAATTTTGTAATAAACTAATTTGAAATAGTTAATCTTGGTGTTAAAATTAAAGGTATTGGGCTTCCCTGGTGGCGCAGTGGTTAAGAATCTGCCTGCCAATACAGGGGACACAGGTTCGAGCCCTGGTCTAGGAAGATCCCACATGCCGTGGAGCAACTAAGCCCATGAGCCACAACTACTGAGCCTGCGCTCCAGAGCCTGTGAGCCACAACTACTGAGTGTATGTGCCACAACTACTGAAGCCCGTGCACCTAGAGCCAGTGCTCCGCAACAAGAGAAGCCACGGCAGTGAGAAGCCCTCACACTTCAGTGAAGAGTAGCCCCTGCTTGCCTCAACTAGAGAAAGCCAGTGCACAGCAATGAAGACCCATCGCAGCCAAAAAAAAAAAAGAATAAATAAAATAAATAAATTAAAAATTATAAAAAAATAAAAAGAATAAAGGTATTTAGGTTCTAGCTCCATGCTATCAAAGCACACCTAGATAATTATATGAATTAATTAAGATGACTTGATTAAATTTTTACAGTCAGACTTAGTTAAGCTAAATCTCTTTGGAATCTCTACTTAATAGAAAATTAATTGTACATGCATGTTTTGGATACTTTAAAGTGATAGCTGTTTCTTTCTACTCTCCAGTTCTGGCCTAATGAGGAATCACATTTCTCCTTGCCTCTGCTTCTGAGGACAATATTAGGTAAACTGAGAGGCAGGAAGAGACTGTCAGAGTTACTGATAGAAGTGCTTCAAGTTCTCAGGCTGGAAGGCACCTTCACAGAACATCTTACCCCTTAATCGGGCTTCCAGATGGGGCCACGTGGAAGCTAGGTGAGTGTCTTTAATCTCTAAGTGAGAAGGTAAACCTGCTTAAATACTTTTCTATGACAAATTCTTGACCACATTCCATGCTTATTCTCACTGAAAATTCCAGATGAATGATTTTACTTTTTCTTGCAGTTAATGTTTTCTATTCTTGAAATAACGGTCATTAATACTATTATAATTACCTTCAACGAAACAAACCAAAACAAAGTAACACAAAGCAAGACATGAGGGCCTATTGGACAAAGCTCAGCTTCCTCACCCTGGCATCCTGGCCCTACCATCCCCTCCCTCCAGAGTACGGCTCCAATATATCTTTTTCATTGATGTGGTCTGTCATAGCCCTGATGATTTCCTATAATCCAGACAAACAAAAAAGGAAAAAGTGTAAAACCTAATATTTGTTTAATTATTGTTTACCTTGCAGAATGTAAGTTTTTCAATATATTTCAACAAAAGCCTTAAGATCTGGGCATCATTTACCTTTATTTATTTTTTAATGGGAAAAGTGGTGCTGGAAGATCTGGAGCTTTGCCCAATATATAACACTAATATGTGATGAAGCCAGAATTTTGATTCTGAATTTTGTGCCCACCCTACAGTAATATGTTACCACTAAATTATGTACTTATTAATCCCTGGGAATATTCTGAGTTGAACCTCTTGATTTTAGTACCAGACTTCCTTTTCACTCCCCTTCCAAGTCTCTCAAAATTCCATCCCCCTTTCAAGATTTGGATATAAAATTCTTCTTGATCCCTTGAGGATTATGTGCATGCGCTCTCTCTCTCTCTCTCTCTCTCTCTCTCCCTCTGTCTCTCCTCTGAACCAGCAGAGGATGTCTGTGTCTTTTGGGGCACTTGGCATATTCTACCTTGTGTGGTGTTATTCTAGGCGCACTTGTCTTACTGGTAGAGCCTATGTCTTACTTATCTTTCTGTTCCTTCCAAGTTGCAAGCACAGTGGCACATAGTAGGGGTTATACTTAACAAATGTTCGGGGAAGGACATGGAGTTTTCCTTAATATAATTTAAAGATCTGCCTTCACTCTGAAAGAGTTCTTGAAACTCTTATGGTAAGTGGAAACCAGTTTTGTCATAAGCAGACAGATTCATATGAAGTATAAAAATAAAATAATACTGCTAATAGTAATAATCAGTGACATCATAATAATGGTAATTTTATAACCTTGAATTATAAGGTTCTTCTCTTTCAGATTATAATAATTCATATGTCTCATTCATTTCCCCTATATGCCTGAAATCCAAGGAAACTGTTGCCCGTACAGTGTTAACAAGGGAAACCAAGAATAGGCATGTTGGCCTCCCATTTTGTTTGAGGGTCAGCCCCTCCACTTCTTCAAGCAAGTTATTTAACCTCCTGAGAGCTCCATCGCCTCTCCACCCTTCACAAAATACAGATAATAAGATGACAAAATTTGCAAACTCACTATAAAGAATAAATAAAATCGAGTAGGCAAAGTTCTTGGCAGAACATCTGGTGCATAGTAAGTGCTCATTAAATAGTATCAGTAATTATTCTTATGAGGGAAGAGAATGAGACCTAAGACCCAAGATGATTAAGTGACTTGCTCAAGATGGTATAATGAAATCTAACTAGAACTTGAGTTTTTGCCCCCTGGATTGCAGTATCATCTCCCTCTGCCCCTTAACTGCCCTCCGTCTACCTTAGCCCTGCACAATTAAGAGTTTCACTGGCCTTTGTCCCAGTTCCTGGGACGTAGCCTCTAAACCTTTGGAATTTCCCAAATAATAGAAGTGTCTTTGTTATTTATGGTGGACCCTGATAGGATATGTTTACTAGGTAGTTTATGCTAAGGAAATAGGTTACATGCTAATTGTATATGCTAAATTTTAGGTTATAATTTATGCTAAGGAAAATATTTAGTATAAGAGCTGGCAGTGGCAGAAAGACCAACTACGTGATTAGAAGGTTAGGGCTTTGAGCCACCTTGATATCAGACCAACCCCCAGAGAAGGGAGGGGGGCTAGACATTGAGTCACATGGCCAGTGACTTAATCAAATAAACAAATAAAACCCATGGACATAGATGCTCAGGTTAGCTTCCTTGGTGGGCAATACTCTATACTGCCACATACCAATGTGTTGGGAGAGTGACATATCCTGATACCACAGGGAGAGGACAAAGGAAGCTTTGCGTTTGGCGCCCTCCCAGACATTGCTGTATTGGTCTCCCTTTTGTTGGTTCTGATTTGTATCCTTTTGCTATGATACAATGGTAATCCTAAGAACAGTGCTTTCCTAAGTTCTGTGTGTTGTTCTACCATATTACTGAACCTGAGGGGAAACCCTAATTTGTAGCCAGTAGGTCAGAAGTGAGGGAGGCCTGGGGACCTTGCAGTTTGTGGCTGGTGTCTGAAGTGAGCACAGTTGGGTGGAGGACTTTGCCCTTGACCTGTGACCCTTTGCCTGGCTTGGCTCCGGGGCAGCTGGTGTCAGAAGTCTTGCTGTCCCTTCATCCAGAACCTCAGCAGGGTTCAATGTTTTATAAGGTACACACTTTGCAATCTCAGACTCAAAACAGATGTTTAAAATCTAAATGTTTATTCCTTGTTGTTCTTTTTGGATGCATAGTGTTAAAATATGATCACATTGGCCCTATGCAGCTGAGCATTTAGGTAACAGTTGTATTGAAGGTTAAAAAACCCCCCAAAAACTGAAAAATTATTTATGTCTAGTACTAACCTATCATGCACTCTTTTCTTTCCAAAAACTCTTCTCCAATCTCCAAACAAATTAATTCATCTGCACAGTTGAGAGGAGGAAACTAAGCAGAGACCTCCACCTCTGGGGCATGAGGGGCACCAAAGGGACATCCACCAGGACAGCTGGAGTGCATATGTTGTGACTCTCCACATCCTGCTGGAATATCTCTCTTGCCAACAGTATGGAAATCATAATTAGCACCCTGCAGCGACTCAGGGCTTCAAACCCACCCAAATCTATTTGCAGCGTTTCACAACTTACTGAGAACAGCATCTCTCATATTTAGGTAGCTGCCTCCCGTCTGCTTTGTTGGCCCTAATGTATTTAGATAGATTCTTCTTCCATGAGGCAGAGCCCAAGTTCATTAGAATCATGCGTTCTGCTTCAAAACCTCCCTTAATCTCCCTAGGTGCTCTTTGGGCTTTTCCAGTTGTATTCACTAACCTTGGAAGCGGGTATTTAGGAACAATGCTAATGTTCTTAAATTGCTTTGCAGTCTTTTCTCCTGGATTATGCTAGCAAGCAAAAGAAAGAAATGCCAATTAAGCCCCAAGAGCCATTTTGCAAATGCTCTTTCTCTTAAACCAGGGAATGTCTAACTGCGAACCCAAATGGAAAAGATGCAGGATGGTGTTGTGATGTGTTATGCATGTTGACTCTTCTTTCTGAGGGATCTAATCTTTTAGAGTGGGCATTAGGTAAATGCTTTCAATGTAGTATTAAGAGCCAGAAAAAGAAAAGAAGACACTTCATACGTTTTGGATAATAACATGTTTGTGCTTTAATAATACTCATCTTAAAAGGGTATTTGTTATTCATTATGTACAGTGCATTTCAAAGTTCTGCCTTCCATTAACCCTTTCTCTGAGCAGACTGCAGACAGTTTTAGAACCTTTCTGTTAGGAGAGCCAGCCTCAGCCTGGATCTTGAACCTGCTTGGATATTGGGATGAATGCGGGTGTTACAGTAGGGCAGTGGCAAGTGGTAACACTGGCTGCCTCCAGGAGGGGAAGTAAATGGCCTGGAGACAGGAGAAAAAGGAGATATTTCACTATTAATTTTGTGCTTTGTAGCATGTGACTATATTACCAATTCTAAATACAAATAAAAAAATATATAGTTTTTTTAAAAGGTAAGAAAAATGATGTGGCCACAGTGGAAAACAACACTGTGGTTCCTCAAAACATTAAACAGAATTACCATATGATACAGCAAAAGAACTGAAGGCAGAGACTTGAGCAAATATTTGTACACCCATGTTCATAACAGCATTATTCACAATAACCAGAGAGTGGAAGCAAGCCATGTGTCCATGGATGGATGAATGGGGAAATAAAATGTAGTATATGCATACAATGGAATCTTATTCAGCCTTAAAAAGCAAGGCAATTCTGACACATGCTACAACATGAATGAACCTCGAAGACATTATGCTAAGTGAAAGAAGCCACCAGTTTTCCTACTGCTATGAAATGTAAGGTGATCACCGTCTCTCTAGAGCTCAGAGACCATGTGTCTTTATCCTTCATGGTCTCTTTTGTGGCTTTTTAAATTGGGAATACTCAATAGATGGTACTTTCTGACACCAACTTTCTGACACTGAGTGTCCCAAAATTCAAGTCAATGATTACACTAAAACACATGGAGTTAGTGTCAGATCCAATGAGTTAAAGGGCAAGGTCCCCGACAAGGCTGCCCTTACTTCAGATGCCAGTTTTAAGTGGGACTACAAATTTAGAGCTTCCCACACCCCCTGAGTTTCAGTATTTCTCTAGGATGACTCACAGAACTCAGAAAAGGGCTATGTTTACAATTTACCACGTTACTATAAAGGATGCAAATGAATAGTCAGATGAAGAGAAAGATAGAACAAGAGCTAGGAGCATCTGTTCCCATGGAGGCAGAGTGAACACCCTCCTGTTCACCAACCAGGAAGCTCCCCTGAGCTTCAGTGTCCAGAGCTTTTATTTGGGGTTTCATTACATAGGTATGATTGATGGAATAATTAATCACATGATTGAACTTAATCTCCAGTCTCTCCTTCCTCCCTGGAGTTTGGGGGTGGGCCTGTAAGTTCCAGCTCTCTAGTCACGTGCTTGGTCTTTCTGAAATGGCCAGACTGGCTCTTGAAACTACTGAAGTGCTCATCATGAAGCCACCTCCTTAGCATGAATTCAGATCAAAGGGGCTCCTTATGAAACACAGAGACACTCCCATCACTGTGTAAATTTGAAGTTCTGTGCCAGAAACTGGGGGTGAAGACAAGATATATTCTTTATTATATCACACATAGCAATAACTCAATCTTGATTTCTCCAGCTAAAGCTTACATAATGGTCATATAGTTGGCTATATTCTATCCAGGATAGAAGAGAAATCGGTTTTTCCAGCTCTCAGCAAAGAGAAAATTGAGAAAGCATGGCCTCAGCAAAGCCATACTTTGCAGTTGGTTTAAAATCTATAAGCTAAAATGTAATGTATCCTCTGTCTCTCTGGCTAATGACCAGTCATGGGATATGGATAAGAAGTTCCAATTTCAGCCCTTTGAGCCTGTACTCTTGCTGGTGAGCTCTGTGATCTCCTTCCCTCTGATACCTCTTTTAGCATCAAGCAGCTGTTTAGTGCAAGGTTCTCGTCAGTTCTTTTCTCTTTCTCTTGGTCAGTGGATTAGCCAAGATTGATTTTTCTGCATGGCTGGGGAAGGCCTAAGGTTAAAAGATAAAAAAAAGGTAGATTCCTTTTACATGTAATTTAGATTTTTTTCTCCTGGCATTAGTTCTGATATCAACCACAGAATCATTTCAATTTTCCAGAAGAACCTGGGCCCCAACTACAGCTGCTGGGGCAGGGTAAACCCAGGCTTCCAACACAGGACAGCTGGGTGGTACAGGCAGGGTTGCCACCAGGTGCCTCTCTCTCTCTCTCTCTCTCTCTTCTTTCCTTCTCCCCACACCTGTCTTTCTCTCTCTCTCTCTCTCCTTTTCTTTCTCTCTGATTCTGCTTGCAAAACACAACTAGACGTCTCACGTGTTTATTCTACACATTGTTCTTTCAGGTCAGTGTGTATTTATCTTTTGCAAACTAAAGAGCTCAAGGGGGAACTGCTTCTGAGTCAACCAGATGACAAAAGACCAAATCAATTCATCCAGAAATCCTGTCAATTCAGCGGAACATCATTGGCACGAGTAGTGTGTGGACAAAGCAGGAACCTGATTGACTCAATTTTCCACCTTTTGTCAGGCTTCTCTTTGGCAGCCAACAGACCCTATCCAAAGACCGTGCCAGATGTGATGAATAACCCTCTCTGCCCTGGGTGGGTATCTTTCCACTTACCCTCTGCAGTGTAGGCAAGGCATCCTCCCTACATTATAATACATTGTGTGGTTTTATAAGTGCTGTCTTTTAAGGGCTGGAGACTCCCTGGAGCCTGAGGCAGAGTGGGGGGCAATGGTGTGATGCTGGAGGTGGTGTGATGCTGACAGAGCAGGAGAACTAGAGAAGTGTGGGAGAAGGGAAACTGATATTCAGTGAGTGGGGCTGAATAGGGGAAGAATATCCCAGAAGAGAACTTGTGAACACAGTCGATTCAAGCTGAGCAATGCTTAAGATGGTAGCTTGGGCCAGACTCTCACACTGTTCTAAGCAGACCAGCTTGAAGGGTCTTAAGCACCTGTGTCCCTAGGAAGGGGCAGTGTGACATCATGCCATGTTTACGTGGGGTGTGGGGGCAAGAGACAAGGGTCCACACCCTGCCCCACCATCCCTTTTCTCCCTCCCTCCCTTCCTTCCTTCCTTCCTCCCTCCCTCCCTTCCTTCCTTCCTTCCTCCCTCCCTTCCTTCCTTTCTTCTTTCCTTCCTCCCTCCTTCCCTTCCTTCCTTCCTTCCTTCTTTTCTTCCTTCCTTCTTTCCTTCCTCCCTTCCTTCTTTCCTCCCTCCCTCCCTTCCTTCCTTCTTTCCTCCCTCCCTCCCTCCCTTCCTCCCTCCCTCCCTTCCTTCTTTCCTCCCTCCCTTCTTTCCTTCCTTCTTTCCTCCTTCCCTCCCTCCTTCCTTCCCTCCCTTCCTCTTTCTCCCTTCCTTCCTTCCTTCCTTCCTTTCTTTCACTATTGCTAAGATTGAAAGGGACGCTTGAGTAATACTTACTTGTGTCTTAGCTACACTCAGTTAAACTCAAAGGGTTGGCTTCAATCCAGCCAGCCAGCGAGAAAGCTTCTAAATGACAGGATGGGGTTTCAAACGGCCAGCTGGATGTCACTTCTTCACCCCAAAGCCTCCTCTACCATTGGGTCAATAGGCGGAGAAGGAGAGAGAATTTGGACACTGTACCAAACCAAAGTGAAGCTACAACATAGGAACAAAATGGGAACCCTTATATCAGTAATTGGGAGATAGAAGCTCACAAGCTGGACGTAAACTTGAAGGGGAAGAATTGGAGAACTGAGGAGAGAAAAGTCTGGATTAGTCAGGACTGTCTTGGTTGCAGGTAACAGCAACCCATCTTGACAAAGCTTAGGTGAAAAGGAAGTTTATTGGTCAATCCAGTTAAAAAGTCTGAGGGTACCTTGGCTTCAGGCCCACTTGACCACATGCTCTTATAACACCTGGTACACCCTCTCTCTCTCTCTCTGTCTTTGTGCCCTTCTCTGTTCTGGCCTCATTCTCAGGCACACTTTTCCCTTGTGGTGGCAGGAGAACTCCAGCATTTCCAAACTCAAACTCGATCTCATTAGTACCAGGAAAAGTTCCCAGTGGGCTCTCATTGGATCGATTTGACTCAACTTTCCTCTCCTGACTAATGACTGCAGCCAGGGAAACAGGATGTTCTCATCGGGTATGCCTTTGCCAGGTGCCCACCTCCAGAGACAGGAGTGGGGTCAGCCCCACCTAAAGTGTATGGTCTGGGAGTGAGCAAGGAATGGTCCTGCTTTAAAAAAAATGGGGGTCTTCTCTACATAAGAGAAAAATGCTGGCAGGCAAAAACATTAGATGTCTACCCCAGATGCCAAAAAGAAGCCAAAATCATAAAACTTTGAACGAAGGGCAGTCATGCACCACGTTCTGGAATCCACCAGGAATACGTCAGGTCTATACGAAGGCTCAAGGCTTATGTGACAATTGCCCAGACCCCTTTTGGTATAAGCATCTCTTTTTTGATAACTGGTTCAGGGCTTCCTGGCCTGTTTCCTGTTGCTCTTGAAAGAAACTTGCCCTTTCCAGGCTGGAGCCCAGACACCCCACTCCAGAAGGGAATCCCTTTATAGAATTCTAGCATGTCCTCTGTCTTTCTCTTTTTCATGCTCACTAGCTCTGATCTTATTGCCTCCACGACCCCAGCCTTCTCCCCACATGCTTACAACATATTTTTTTTAATTGATGTCACATAGTAATCAGAAAGGCCATTCTGGTGAACGTAGCCATTGGAACAGACGCTACTCTCACAGACACGTAGCAGACGCCTGGGGACACGAGTGGGAGTCTAACAAAGTGGCCCAACAAACCGTAAGAAAGAGATAGAAAAGAGGAAAGGAAGGGGTAGCTGTGTAACAGGTTACATTTACCAAACTTTTAAAGGAAAGGGGAAGAGAAAGCCATACTTAATGGAAGAGCAATCTTTATTTAAACAGCTCACAGAAATAGTGGTTTCACCCCTATGCCAAGCTCTCACAAAGGAAACACAGCAGTATGAGCACAAAAAAAGGGAGGACAGAGCTGCAGGCTCCGGCGCTGGGAGGGCTAATTATCAAAGCTCTGTCTCCATCCTGTTGATATCAATCCTGGCAGGGCACCATGGCTGCTGCCAGCGGAGAGGAAAAAATTACCCAGACCGATGCCTCCAAATAATTGATAATTTGCCTAAATGAACAAATCAAGTAAGATTTAATTGTTGGCAGGGATTGCCACCCAGGAACAGCAAGGTATACAATTGCTTAAGCTTTGCACGTGGCTTTCCGTGCATCCCCCTTCCCTCCCCCTTTCTTTTTTCTAAACCAAGTATAATTGTTTAATGACATTGATGGGGAATAGACTCATGACATTATAAATGATACTCACGACAGAACTGTCACCTGATGACAGCTCCCTGACAGCCCAGTGAGAAATTAATCATTTTAGATGCTTTATGCTTTGCTCATTTAATGCCACAAATAAGATCTTACTGTAAAACCACACATAATCTCATCCCCTAAGGGACAGTTTGGTTGTTCTCCTACCTCCTCGAGCAGGGCTGGTGCAGGGTCCGGGGTAAATGGTTGGGAATATTGTGTGGTGATGAACCTGGCACCTCCAATTCTAGGCAGAGGCTAGAAGTTCTCTGAGGAAATTTGTACCGAATTTAGTTTTCTCACTTGCCACTTGTTTAAGGAAGCTTTCAAGGGGAAAGAGCTAACCTGTTGGGACTGATGCTAATAAAGACAGAAAGCTGAGGAAGGGAAAGGTTATTTTTAGCCAGGTAATGGGGAGTAAATGGGGCCACACTCTGATATGCTAAGATATGCCTGCGCTCATTTCTGCCTGGAACTCCCACACTCTCTGCTGGGCAGACATCTGTTAATTACTTTCTCTTGGACTTCAATTTGACATTTGGAGAAATGGAAGGAGATTGCCTAATCGTTCTTTTTTTTTTTCCTAAACAATGTCTCTGTGGAGTTTTGGAGCCAGGGAAGAAAGGAGGTGATGTGGGTTTGAAGCACACTCTGCTTGGGTTTGCTAAAACCTTCAATACACCATACCTAAGGCACTTTGACCTGGATTTTATTGAAAACCCTGTGCGGGTCTCCAGACAATGAGTCACTCACGTTTTTTCCTTCCACTCTGCGCTGGCCTGTGCTACCTTTAATCTGAACACATGCTTATCTCTCTGCCCACCTTTCCTTACATTTTACTCATCTTGTAATTAGATTCTTGAAAAATAATAAAATGAAATTTCCAATTTAGGGCAAAAAACAAATCTTCAAATCGGTGTGCATGCATCAATGCCTTGTTGATGAGGCAGTTCCTGTCACCAAGGAGCAGGAGGCTGAGAACCAAACTTCAGAGGATGGAGATGGGAGTTTCAGTGTTCCATCATCTCTTCCCCCGCCTTTTCTTTCTTTAGGCACGGGTTTGCCTGCCCTCCTTTACAACTGCGTTTGGATAGGTTGGGTAGGTTGACCTATAGTATGTGGTGTAGTGTGATTAGTGACCACTGGGTGGCGACAAAGACCCTGGCTTCATTATTGGATGTAGGCAGTGACTGATAGGTGAAAAGGGCCTGTTTTCTAACAGTCTCAATAATAACAACTTCTTGGATGCTGACCATGTGGCAGGCACCATCAGAAGTGCTGTCTGCACATTAACATGTTCATCTTTGCAACACTCCTGTGAATCCTACAGGGAGTGAGGAGCTAACTTGCCCAAGGTCACCTACTGATGGTTGGCAGAGCTGAAATTTAACTCCAGCTCTGACTGATGACCCAAGATGTGTTCTCAGACATTGAGCTCTACTGTAGCCTTAGGGAAATATGCTACCGATTTGGGGAGGAAGTTGACTGGCCACAACTAATATCTCACCTTCACTGAGCTCTGATGCTTCCTTCATCTCCATAAGATGAGAAAAAGGGGCACAGAAAGAGCAAACTTATCAGGTATATAGAATCTGAGAGTTGGAAAATTCTTGACCCACTGGCCCAGCCTCCCATCCAATACAGAACTGTCCATGAAGGAGGATTACATAGACTTTGCTGGACCACTTCTGGGACCAGGTTGCCACATGAAGGTGGCATGGTGCCTTCTCTGTCTGCCCATCATCACCTTCCTCTTCAAGAGTAGAAGTTCAGAGGGAGGGGACCAGGAGAAAAATTCACAGCTCAAGTCCATCAAAGCAGTTCTAGGAAACAACATGGTGTGATGGTTAATTATATGTGTAAGCTTGAGTAGGCCACAGGATGCCCAGACATCTGTTCAAACATTATTCTGGGTGCGTCTGTGAGGATATTATCAGATGAGATTAACATTTGAATTGAGTAAAGCAGATTGCCCTCCCCAGTGCAGGTGGGCCTCATCTAATCTTTGAAGACCCACATGGAACAAAAAGGCTGACCTTTCTGTGAATAATGGGGGACTCCTCCTGCCTGACTGCCTTCAAGCTGGAACATAGGATTTCTACTGCTTTCAAACTCAGATTGAAACATAGGCTCTTCCTAGGTCTCAAGCCTGCTGGCTTCCCACTGGAACCAGACTATCAGCTCTCCTGGATCTCGAGCTTGTTGACTGTGGATCTTGGGACTTCTTAGCCTCCTTGACCGTGTACTTGTGTGAGCCAATTCCTTGTAATGTGCAGATATAAACAGGGATGTAGATTTGTGATATATATACACACATCCATACATATATGGACATTTCCACTTAGATGTCCAACTCTACACTTTATTTATTATTTTAAAATTTATTTTATTGAACTGTAGCTGATTTACAATGTTGTGTTAGTTTCTGGTGTAGAGCAAAGTATGTAAATTAGTTCCCTGTGCTATAAGTAGGACCTTGTTGTTTATCTATTTTATATATTGTAGTTTGTATCTGCTAATCCCAAACTCCTAATTTAGCCCTCCCCCCACCCCTTTCCCCTTTGGTAACCATACGTTTGTTTTCTATGTCTATGAGGCTGTTTCTATTTTGTAAATAAATTCATATTTTAGATTCCACATATAAGTGATAATCAGATGGTATTTGTCTTTCTCGGACTTACTTCACTTAGTATAATAAGCTCCAGGTCCATCCAGGTTGCTGCAAATGGCATTATTTCATAAAATTCTACATTTTAAATTTGAACCTTTTTATGTTAATATCTATCTACATCTATATCTACACATCTCCTGTTGGTTCTGTTCTCTGGAGCATGCTGACTCATCCAGTGGATCAACTAAATGGAAGAATCTAAATCAAAAAGCAACATGACCCGAGTCCTGCCAGCACAGTGCAGTGGTTAAGCACGGGGAGCCCTGGTGTCAGACGACCTGGGCTTTAGTGCTGGCTCTGCTCCCTCATGCCTTTTTGTCCTAGGAAGCCTCAGTGTCCTCATCTTGAAAATGGGCATAATTATAAATGAGATGGTGCAGATTCAGTTCTTAGCACAGTCCCTGACAATTAGTGTCCATTACTTTAGACATTAATTGCTTCTCCTCAGTAAGTTACCAAGAAATCTTGGTAAAATAACACGTCTATCTTTTTTACACACCCACACAAAAATAACTTAGAGGGGGAAAAATGAATAACTCTCCTCCTCTTCCTTCTTGGAAGAGGTGTTGTGAGGTCAAAATTGATAAAAGAGAGAAAGTCTTGGTAAGTAAAGGTGGCCATAGTGCATGGGGTGGTAAGGGTATTATTATTGAGCTCATCATCACAGTCAGTGGAAACAACAGGACAGCAGACCAGCACAAAGATTCAGCCCTTCTGTCAGTTAGCATTTCTGAGGGAGACAAAGGGACCCTCTCAGGAGAGGCTTAGCCAGTGGAAACAGCAGTTATTTCTCCAGGAAAACTCTCAGTTTATTCAAACCGGAAAGCAGAGTGGAATGCAGATTGCCAGGGAGAGACATTCTTAGGATGTACTCAGGCAGCTTTGCTTTTCTTGACTGACAGGCCAGGCTTTGGTGCTTCCTTTAGTTTAAAAAATTATTTCTGAGGGAAGAAAGTGGTCTCCTGGTGTGGATATGATATTCTTCTTTGAGAGGCACCTGCACCTGATATCATCTGATGGAGGAGACCCAAGGGGAAGATTGAACTTCTGAACAAGTGAGTGTTCCTCTCCCCGCTCCCCATGTTACTACCTCCTCCCCCAAGTTCTTGACTCTATTTTTTCCTCCCCACCTTGTTTCACTCACATCTCTGGGGAGTTTGTACAGGCTCATGCTTTGGCTGACACCTCTTAGAAGGACACTGTAATATCATACTCATGCATGCAACTCACCGAGAGGGCATTTCCACTTAGATGTCCTCCCACCACCATCTAGATTTCTACATTTAAAACTGAACCCTTTTATTTTCATCATTAAGGTTGCCTCTGCCCCCAGTCCACGTTTCTGTCTGAGGTACCACTTCCTGGACCTCCAGGCTGCTAGGCTGGACAGTTTGAAACTGTCTCTAACTTATTCCTCCCCTTCATCAACTTCTACTAGGGTTTGCTTCCAAATGTCTCTCAAATTTGCCCCTTTCTCTCCATTTCTGCTCTTCAGGTGTTAATACTGCATATGTGGATGCCCACAACAGCCTTCCAGGAACTTCCTGTTTCTCATTATCCTTTGTCTGATAAAGGTGCCAAAATGCCCCTTGGGTCTTACCCTCCCTCTGCTCCGGACCCCACAGATACTTCTCCCCAGGTATAAATCCCCCTGCCTGGTTTCCATATTATGTCCCTTTTAGTCTTTTCAACCATTTCCCTTTACTTCCAGCTTCAGTCTGTCTGGCCTCTCTCTGCCTCCACCTATGCTATGGCCCCCATCTGGTGTAATGAGGGATGAGGGTCACGTCGGGAAGCCCAGGCAGGGGGCGCAGTGAATGTCCGCCACACTTCCTACTCCCTGCTGCATTTCCCCATCCTTTATAGCCCACAAAAGCACTCTATGCCTTATGCATATTATCACTTAAAAAATAATTTAAATTTTCATTACACAAGTGATATAATTTACATATTCTTTCTTCCTTCCTTGCGTCCTTCCTTCCTCTCCTCCTTTCTTTTTCTTTCTCTCTTTCTTTCTCCCTTCCTGCCTTCCTTTCTTTCTTTTTATTGAGATATTGTTACTTTGGAATGTTGTGTTACTTTACAATATTGTGTTACTTTCAACTGTACACCAGAGAGATTCAGTTTTACATACATAGATATATACATTATTTTTCAGATTCTTTTCCATCATAGGTTATTACAAGATATTGAGTATAGTTCCTTGTGCTATACAGTAAGTCCTTGTTGTCTACCTATTTCATATATAGTAGTGTCTATATATTAATCCCAAACTCCTAACTCTACATACTCTTTAAAGATGAAATTTTTTTAGACAAGACTAGGTTCCCCTTGATCACTTACTCTAATCATGGTCCTTTCCCCCCTTATATAGAGAAGGCATGGTTCAGTGTTTGGGGTGTATACTTCCAGTTATTTCTGATGTTTTTATATCCATATATATGTACCCATGGAGGGTATGTAATATTTACATTGCATGTGGCCATTTTTAATATAAATGACATCATACAAGTGTACAATGTACGCACAAGTATTTTGTAAAATTACTAGACATCTATCCATGTTAGCCCACCTGGATGAGTCTCACTCTGGTTATCTGGTAGGTGCTACTCTATAGTATGAATCCATCACCATTTATTTGACAATTGCCTCTTTGATGAGCATTAGATTATTCCAGTGTTTAGGTTTACAAACATGGCTTCACTGAGCAACTGGAGGACATGTCCTTTTGCCTGTGTGAACTGCTTTTGCTGATTGCATTTTCTTCTCAGTACCACATGGTAAGATTAGAACAAAGCTAATATTTATTGAAAGATAAATCTCAGGCACTGAGGTAGGCATTGACACAACCAGGCACCGAGATAGGTATTTGCACGACACACTTTGAGCTAGGTATTATCATTCCCATTTTATAGATGAGAAAAATGAGGCTTAAGGAGGTAAAGTGAGTCATGATTTAAGATCCCATTCAAATTCTTGCTCCTACCATTTCCTTGTGATGGATTCTTTCCCTCCAACTCTGCTGTGAATCTCGTGACAGCGGGAACTACAGCCATACCTCCTTTATTCTCTAATATGTCCTGATTACACAATACATCTCAATAAAATGTGATTAATTATCCGGGAGACAAATGAGTGCTCTCATCTTAACTAGTGGGATATTTTATTTAGGTATTTTAGCAACAATAAGATGCTAGCCTCATAGAGTAGCTGGTTAAAATATTATTAGAAGTTAATTCATATTTTAGCAGATAATTCCTAATTAATTTGCTGTAGTTATCTTGTTAAATGTCAGTTAAATCTCTCCACATCCCTTACAGGTTTCTTCTATTCATAAAATGTAATTACGCAGCTATTGCTCATGTATTCTTTATTGTTTATATAATCTACCAGTTAAATACCAGTCAAAAAGATTTATTTTCCAAGTTCTTAATAGCATCACTAATTGTTCTAATTAATAATCAATAATCCATTTGCATAGTTAATTGGGGGAAAGAATCCTAATGATATGGTGCCTTGCAGCTAGCCAAGCTGAGGCTAAAACTTTTATCTCCTATAGTCATCATTGCTCAGGGTGGAAGAGTTTATTTGAGCAACTCACATTCCTTCAGGGCTCCTGGAAGTGCTGGGCTTGGTGTGAATGATGGGCAGCTCATACAATTCTACTGGAACATCCTTAGTCACATCATTTCTTAACAATATGTAATATAAGTGTCTCCATGGAACATAACCTATTTGCTGGATATGAGCTTTGGAGACACAGGCTCAGGTGAACAAGAATAAATTCCTTCATTTTCCTAAAAATCAATTTAATGTTCTGAATCTGAGCCCTCAATCCACCTGATGCAAAAACTTAATATAGTCACTTTCAAATAAACTCAGTCCTATGTAGGATCTTCTCAGGCAAATAGAGTTACATTCTAGATTTGAAAACAATTCTCCCTTTCAGCTTTTTCCTCTCCCTCTTCCTTGGCACTGATGTTTAACTGGGGAAGACAGTGGTTTTACAATGGTCCCCACTGTGGTGTCATCTGGGCAGGGGCTGCCCATTTCCCAGGTTCCACCTGCTTGGGTCTGAGCTATCATCCTTTAAGGTATAATGTGAACGGTGGGTCCTTGAGGGAGCCCTCTTCACACTGACCCCACTACAAGGCATCAGTCATCCTCATTCACTGAAATATTTTTGGTTTTGCTGTAGCCTCCACCACCTCGGTTCCTAGTTATTCTTCATTGTCCTTCAGATCTCCAGGCTCCTGTGCTCCATTCACCCTTCCTCAGCCCTTACTAGCCCTTCTCATGAGCTTGGGATCACTTAGATCTGAATCATTCTTTGATGGCAAAAAAAGCTAAGGGACTGTCAGGGGTCTTTGCTGTGTTCTGACATCCCCCCACCCCTTACAGCCTCTATGCTTTATTGTTCACATGCCCAAAGCCACAAAGGTCGCTGAAGAAGAAGCTGAAGAGTGTAACTCCAGGTGGGACCAGTAAGACACAGATCTTCTCTCTTTGACCCCAGAAAACCAGTGGTTCTTTTTCTACTCCCCTCTTCTGAAATATCTGGGGTAGTTGGGGGCATGACACAAAGATAGACCCACATCTTTCTTCCCAGACCTTCTCCATCTCTTTTCTCCCTCTCCCTAACTTGTAGGGGAGGGGGTTGGTGTAAAGACGGTTCTACTTAGGAGCATCCCTTTTGTTACATTTTCTGTCTTACACCAGAAATCTCAGCACTTTATCTTGGAAGCTAACTATGTGGCATCTTTGTTCTCCGGCTCTGGAGTTAAATGTGGCCCCTTGTCAACAGCAGGAACAGGGTGGTCGCAAAGGAATAAAGAAAATAATATGCCATATATCTGGAAAAGGTGAAAGCTCTAATTTTAAAAGATATATGCACCCTAATGTTCATAGCAGCACCATTTACAATAGCCAAGATATAGAAGCAACGCAAATGCCCATCAACAGATGAATGGATAAAGAAGATGTACCATATATATATGGAATATTATAATATATATAATGGAATAGAAAAAAGAATCAAATAATGCTGTTTGCAGCAACATGGATGGACCTAGAGATTATCATACTAAGTGAAGTAAGTCAGATAAAGACAAATAGCATATGATATCACTTATATGTGGAATCTGAAAGAATGACACAAATGAACTTACTTACAAAGCAGAAACAAACTCACAGAGATAGAAAACAAGCTTATGGTTACTGGAAGAGAGGCGGATAAATTAGGAGTTTGGGATTAACATATACATACTATTATATATAAAATAGATAAACAACAAGGGCCTATTCTATAGCACAGGGAACTATATTGAATAGCTTATAATAACCTATAATGAAAAGGATCTGAAAAAGAATATATATATGATGGTTTTGCTGTACACCTGAAATTAACACAACATTGTAAATCAACTACTTCAATACAAAATAATAAATATAACAAAAAAAGAAAGAAAGCAATATGCCAGGTAACATCTCAAAGCGTTACCTGACCACACTTTATCATGTCAGAGTCGAGGCTGGGAACATTGGAATATGGGGAGACGCCAGTGTTCACGCCAAAGAGGACCAGCCTGAACCCATGACACAGAGGCAGAGAAGCAATTAGAAGTTCCTGAGGGCTCCATGAGGTGGGATTCAGACAGCTATGCAGTTAATTCATCTTGACTAATGGATTTTCAGTCTCAGGCAAGTTTCCTATAAAGCAAGGAGAAAAAAATGCTTCTTTGATTTGTTTTTTATCCTAAATCTCTGGCTTCACTTAACAAATAAGTCTATATGCTTGGGGGCTTGGGGCTGAGAACTGTACATTCTAAGAGGTTTCAAAGAACTAAAAAAAAAAAAACAAAAAGGATTTAAAATAAAATCCCATCATTGTTCACTGAATTACAAATTGCAATTGGTGAAAGAAAATAATATTTGGATTTGGAAGAAGAAAACTCCTTTACCCGAGTGCATCATGAGCCTGTTAATGCAGTTGCCTCTCTCCAGACAAGGCTGCCAGAGCAGACACACATCAGATCAACCAGAAGTATTATCACCCTATTGAAGAGACTATCGATAGTCATGTTTTATGAAGCAACTGCCCCTTTCAATTAACAACAAAGAGCTTTACCCCTTCTTCTCTGTTTATTCTTCACCCTGGCTCTTCTCACAAAGGAATTGCTTTTCCACAGCGACCCTTCTCACAAAGAAAAACTGCTTCTTCTGTCCATAATAATAGAAAGAAGATGAAGCAGGACTAGTCTATCTCATAAAGCTCAAGATGGATTGCCAATTAGTTCAGGACAGCACATAGTATACCAGCATGGGAAGCCCCCTCTGAAGATCATCTTGTCCATCTTCTGTCTTCTGACAAGATGCTCTTTGAGTCAGCCAAGAGGGGTCTCTCACCTTGAACGTCTCTGAGGAAGGACGTTCCTTAGCTTCTTGCTATTGACCATGTTACCGAATGCAAGTTTGTGTGCGATGCACAGTGAGGCCAAACAAACTGAGTCATCAGAGTTTGGAGCAGAGAAGGGTTTATTACAGGGCCATGCAAGGAGAACAGGTGGCTTGTGCTCCCCCCAAACCCCAAACTCCCTGAAGGGTTTCAGCAAAGCATTTTTAAAGGCAAGGTGAGGGAGGGGCGTCCCAGGGTATGTGATCAGCTCGTGCACAATTCTCTGACTGGTTGATGTTGAGGTCACAGGGCAGTTAACATTATCAATCCTTAGGCACCAGAAAGTCTGGGGGCTACCTGCTCATGATCATCAAGTAGTTGATTTCTTCCGTTTGGTGGTGGTTTTAGCATCTGACAAACAACTCTGGAAATACGCAGCAGATACTATTACCTAGGTACTTCAGAGAGGAGCTACAGCAGAGAATATGGGGAGGGGTCTGTCCCAGAGAGGCCCCATAGGGTCCTGCTTGGTTACAACCATGCCAGTCTTATATTTGGGAATTAGACATAAAGTCTAATCAAAATCTTTCCTACCATTTTTTACTTTCCTTCCTCCTCACAAGGCTTGCCCATGGAAAAATAAAGTTGGTGCTTTCTCTCTTCTCCTTTTTCCTTTTTATGCATCCTCTGCTCTCTACATCTCCCAGGTTATTCTGGGTCTTAATTGTCACAGAGGGAAGTAGATGAATTCACTTTCTTTTTTAGACATCAGTCCATTGCAAAATGAGCTGTGCAAGAAGAAAGAAATGTATAATACAAGATGTTGAATTATTAATGATGACATTTCAGGCACCTCTGAAAGGGAGATTGGGGTGAGAGTGAACTTTGTCCACATCCCTCCAATAATGTCATGCTTGTAAGCTCAATCATGACTGCTGAGTCAAGGCAGCCAGCTATAAACTTCAGGAGACCTGCATCCGTCTCTTCTCAACAGCTACCTCACTTTGGCCAACTTATTAAATGTTTCTCAGCCTCGTTCTTCCTGTCTGTAAAATGGGTGGTGGTGGTGGTAAGTAGCCTACATCATAGGTGGTTTTGAAGATCAAATGGGATGACGCAGATAATGCACTTTCCACAATGCTTCCCAGACACATTGTGCTCAGTACAAACTGGCTATTATCAAAAGACATGGTGACGCTTTACAGGTACAATCAAAAGATTTTCGGACAGACTACTGGAATACTAAGAAGTGCCAATGGGGAGTCGCTGTTCTTTCTACTGATATAGTTGATGAATATTACTATATGACCAACAAGTATTTTTCTCTCCCAGTATAACATAGTCTGGCAAGTAGTGAAGGCACAGAAGCTCAGGGAAGTGAGAGGCTCCCCAGAGCACGATAGGAGTGGATGGTCCTGTGAGTGTGAGGAAGGACAGCGGTTCTGTCCTCTGCTTGCCCTAAACATATTGTGCTTCTCATTAACTAGAGTGAGTGTCAGCAAGGTCTGGCAGTTGGGTTGAACCTTTGCACACTTCACATCTCCATATTTTATATTTCCCAGAACGGACCCCTATATACTCTTTTTCATTCTAAGATAGAGGTCTGCTTAGCATACAGTCAGGTAGACCGACAAGCCCTGATTTGGTGAAACCTAGAAGAATTACGAACTGTGGCAAAAATAGTCAAGTAAGGAATAGCTGAGGCATATTTACTTTTCCCCTTGATATCTGTAGAAATGGACATCTTCAAGCATCACAGAAATAATCACCTACTCTATATAGTTTTCCCCTTTTTATGGTTTTTATTGGTATACAACACTATTCAGGTTAGGCTCTTCCATCTCCCAAGCCAATTTATTTTGCACCTGTGTTTATATTGATGCTATCCAGACAATGATCCTCCACTTCCCCTGTCAGTTTCTGTCATGCATTTCACATATTATGAACTTATTTAAACAAAAATCATCCTCTCTGGGTACATTTCCTTTCCATTTTGTTTCCCCCCTGCCCCATGCTACCAATTCTCATTTCAAAGCAACATCATAATATCATTTATTGTTTTTCCTCTCTTGTTTTCCTAAACTTCTCCTATAACATTCAGAGTGTGAGAGGTGCCAGTGAGGAAATATATGGCTTTAGTATTGATTTATAGTCAAGAAGGTGTTTTTTACTCAAAATGTTTCCAAAAGGATTCATATCAATTTTTTTAGAGCAATGAGCCCTCAATAATGGTTGTACTTTATATTTGTAGGGTGCTTTACAGTTAGTTTTTAAATGTAATTTCACTAGATGTCATTTTAGGGAGTTTGGAGAAAGAAAAAGGGAGAAAATACAGCTAGTTATCCAGATCATTCTAAATATTCAGATTTTTGGCAACACTGTAGACTGGCACGCAGATGTTAGACTGAAATTTTCACCCTTCCTCCAGAGGCTTGGTGTTGCGGAAACACAGCTCATTGTGTATTAGAATCAAAATGAGGTGGTGGTGCGTGTTGGGGGATGGGAGCTTTTTTGATTATATGAAATAATTTAAACACAGGGAAGCAAATCTGAATACAGTTTTAGCTCAGTAATGGTTTTCTTAGTTTCCATTTGTTCAGAGGTACTTTTCTATTTCCCAGGCTCAGGAAGACCTGCTATAAATACCTTAATCCTTACTAAAGCAGTTGTTTTTGTACCTATTCCCATATAGATTTGTTAGAGCCACGAGAGAGAATTTATTTTCATAATCTGCCTGCAAAGGATCACCATTCCTCCTGCCTCTGCCAGCCTTGCCCAGATGAAAGGCCCAGAGTCTCATGCGTGCCTCTCAGGCCAGCTGTGGGAGATTGGCTTGGATTTTTTTAAGAGAAACTAGGCTTTTCCATCTTTGAAGAAATATCTGTGGAACGCACACTTCGGTAGACAACTGCCAGAGGTCACCAAATCCTGCACACAGTTTGTCACTCGTTTATAAATGGGCCACATTTCTTCCTCTGAAATGACAGATCTGGCGAGTTAATATTATCTCGCAGAACACTTATCCTTGAAATGAGAGGTGCTTCAATGATCGAGAGGTCTTTTGCAAGAGCTCCTGGGCTACGTTAGAATCTCTTGAGCACAGGAGGAATGTTGGTGAGGAGTTCATCCTTTGTCTTCCTCCATCCTTCCTGCTGCCTTGAAGCCCAGTACCCCCGAGTTGGACTTCAAAGCCTGCCCCATGTTGGAGAGCCTCTGCTCCACTTTCTCTGGGCTACAGAAAGCAAGATGCTTCAACTGCTCTTTGTCTATGATAGTTTGATAAGTAAGGAAGAAACTGTTCATCTCTTTTACAGTTCATTACACCTGAGGAACCTTATTTAGTCAAAGGAAATTGCTCTCTGGGGAATGGTTAGAATTAGCAAGGAGTGAAACCTTTAGGGGTGGAAAACTCTCTCTGCATATTACAGAAAACAAAACCCAAACTCCCAAACCTGCTCCATAATACGTTATCTCATTAGTAAATGAAAGGCCTTTTACTTTGCTTAACTCTTCCTCTGTGAGTGTTACATCAGTTTGGTTGCTTCTGTTCTTGTTTTCTATTTTCCTCAGGTGGATCAGATCTGGTTTCAGTTCATAAAATGGTAAACTTTCTAAAAGTTGGAAGATCCAAGCCTAAGATGCATCATTTTGAGACACAGTCACTGGGAGTTCCTATGTGGTCTCTTGGAAGAGTTGAGTCAGGAGAGACAAGCCTCAGGAGGGGGACTGGACCAAGTGTTGTCATTTTTTTTCTTTAAACATCTTTATTGGAGTATAATTGCTTTACAATGGTGTTAGTTTCTGCTTTATAACAAAGTGAATCAGCTATACGTATACATATATCCCCATATCTCCTCCCTCTTGCGTCTCCCTCCCACCCTCCCTATCCCACCCCTCCAGGTGGTCACAAAGCACCAAGCTGAGAGTAAGTTGAGACAAAGTGAGAGAGTGGCATGGACATATATACACTACCAAATGTAAAATAGATAGCTAGTGGGAAGCAGCCGCATAGCACAGGGAGATCAGATCGGTGTTTTGGGACCAAGCGTTTTTAAGATAGCCCTTCTTCTTATGAGTGACTAGCATCTTGGTATTTATAAATAGTTTGTTCCCATCACTAGTCATCATGACCATGACCTTGGTAGGCATCACTACCATGATCTTTGTTTCCAGAATCTTCCTCTACTTGTTTAGTTCATCCTGGCCTCTTCAGGCTTAAAAGGGCCTCTTTCAGAGTCTTTGAGTTTTGTCATCTTTACTTTACCTAGGAGGCTCACAGAGTTTCTTTTTTCAGTACTGATTACATTCTGGCAGCTACCTTCCCCTGTCCTGACCAAATATACTTCTGTCGTTGAAGATGAAGGAGTTTCTGAAATCAAGAGGCTCAAAGATTTAGGTCTGATGTGATGTGCTCACCATAGGAACAGGACCAGGAGATGGAGGGTTTCTGTAGAGTCTCTCAACACTGAGTGAAAAATTAGAATTTAGGTCTGAAGTCTCCATGTCAGTTCTAAGAAGTCTCTTACTGAGTACTGGGACATGTGATGGACTATGATTTGAAGAATGTCTGAAAGATGTTGTTCTGTTTTTAGGCATTTTTGACAGTCACTTTATATAAGTAGGTTCTTGGTTTATGTCACTCTTTCCTAAATTCATTCTGAAGTACAGGGGACATGTCCTGGTTTGGGAGTCAGGAAGCTTGTTTGGAAACATCTTCTCATCTGCTAACCAATCAGGTGAGCTGTGGTAAGTCATGCTGCAGCTCTGGGCTGATTCCACACCTAGAAAGTGGAGGTGGACCTGGGTGATCACCAAGGAAGCTAAGTTGCTGGGCAGGCATAGCGTTTGAACACTGATTGTCTTGGGATCAGAAATTCATAAACTTTGATGAGCTTCAAAATGATTGGAGTACTTTATTAAAGAATAGATTTCTGGGCTCACCCCAACAGGTCTTGTCTGGTAGCCTTTGGGGCAGAAGCAATCCAGCAGGATGCACGCCTAATCAGTGCATTGAGTGAGTCTGATGCTCAGGGTCCTCAAACCATGCTCTGAGAAACACCACTTCAAGAGGGATCATTTCAGAGTCACAGAGAAACCTCTCCTTCCCACTTCCTCATTAACAGTTGAATGGTCCTCACTGGGGTACCAAGGGAAGACTTCTCATTGGGCTTGAAGCGCAAATGTCCTTGATAAAAATATAATCATACCGAAGTATAAGTGACAAGTTTGAGTTCTTTCTAGAAGGAGGGTTTGATGGGAGAGAGGGGGAAGCTTGAGGGTGTTGAATGAATTAGGGGACACAAAGGTTGGGGAAAGTGTGGGATGTCTCAAAGATGAGCTGCACCGACTTTAACATTTTGCTGGTAGCTGTCTTCAGAGATACAGACATAGAGTTGATGAGAGATGGGAGATGAGGAAAGGAGTTGAGTAGAGTGGTTGGACACATGCATCCAGAAAATAAGAGCTTGGGGATATTTTCTGAAAGACACATAGGTGAAAAGTATGTGACTAAGAGATGACTTGTTCCAGCAAGTAACCTATGATGACTGGCTGTGCCCTGAAGGTGCAGGCAGAGTCATTTGATAATATGACATCTGTGGGGTGATGATGACCACTAGAGCGTGTGTGCTGGGGCAGGTGTGTGTGTGTGTGTGTGTGTGTGTGTGTGTATGTGTGTGTGTGTGGTGTAGGAGAGGTGAAGAGAGAGAGAGAAGTCCTGTTTAATAAGTCCATCAAGACAGAGAGTAAAGCTAAGCGACTCAATAACTCTGTTCTAGTTTCAGCTCTGTTGGTGCAAGGGAAAGGCACCGAAATTAGCCTTCAATCCAGTTTATTTGTTGCTATCTAAATTCCAATTTATTTTTTTGTCAAGTTGGCCCATTTGCATGCAAGGCGCCTAGCTCTAATCTACTCTGATAATGACTTGGGTAAGCAGGTTGAAAATTTCTTACTTCTCCCTGAAGGCTCACAATGTGAAAAGGAAGGATAGTAAAGCAACCTTTTCATGATTAAACAAGACATAAAATTACATCTTGTTTTTATTCTTCTCAGTTTTTTCCCCATCTCTAACAACTTTAGAGGCTGAACTAGGCTTGGCAGGGACATGGACTCAAGGAGAAGGGTGACTTGTTTCTTGGAATTCAAATTTCTCTTTATCGTGAAGCCTTAGTAATACTGCCCAGCCAATTTCTACCTTAAACAAACACAAACCGAATGAGAGACATAATTTAATCTCTACACAGCCAATGTCCATTAATAACCTAGATTTCCCTAAACCTAAATCTTATAGACAGCTTATTCATCTTTTTTCTTTAAATGTTTGATTCTTCTCTAAGATTTATTCTCAGAGATAGTTAATTCTTACATGGCTGACATTATATGTTCTCCGTGTAAAAATTCAACAACTCCCCTTTCAATTACAATCCATTTCATTTGGTTTTGTTCCATACTGTCCCATTCTCCTTCTTGTTTCATTCTAGAAATCACTGGAATCATATCTCAAACTTAATTCCCTTTTTGAATGTCTGGATTAGTTACCAAGACTTCATTTCAATGGTGTGGGATAAATCCCTGCAAGAATTGAATTCCTTTAACCATCCCACTATTAATCCCCTCTCCTAACCCTGCCAGACACTGAACCTAGAGTCAATGGGACTATGTTCACTTAAGAGGCCAGGATCTGGGTGAATTACCAGACAGTGTTGGAGCATCGCTGAAAAACAGTTAATAAAAGAGAGAGTCAGTCCAAAGGAAAATTTGAAAAAGGTGACATTTATTTAACGTCCCTTTCTCTCAACATTTTCTTCCCTCATGTGGCCCCTTGTTAACTTTCCCTTTCTCTTTTCTAGGCCCAGAGTATGCATGTTACTTTCCTGTTATCCCGGACACCCCTCTATAGCACCATAATGAATGGATGACTCCTCCTTCCCATGCAAACAAAGTCATAGACCTCAGCTCTCTACTTTTCTAGGTGACCCCTGGTTAACTTATAAGCCAAGCTATACTGAAGAATAGAGGGTTATTATGTTATATTCTTTTGCGAATTTTTGACTTTTAAAAGGAAACTTCAGAAATGATATACCCCAAATGGTGAGGATGTGGGGAAAAGGGAACTCTTGTGCATTGTTGGTGAGCATGTAAATTGGTGCAGCCACTATAGAAAACAGTATGGAGATTCCTCAAACAATTAAAAATAGAACTATCTTATGATCCAGCAATCCCACTTCTGGGTATATTCAAAGAAATGAAAATGGGATCTTGAAGAATTATCTGCACCCTCGTGTTCATTGCAGCATTATCCACAATAGCCAAGGTATAGAGAGGACTAGGTGTGCATCAACGGATGAATGGATAAAAATGTGGTGTGTGTGTGTGTGTGTGTGTGTGTGTGTGTGTATAAATTCAGCAATAAAAAAGAAGGAAATCCTGCTTTTTGCAACATCATGGATGAAACTTGAAGGCATTATACTAAGTGAAATAAGTCAGAGAAAGAAAAATAAAGTATGATCTCACTTTTATGTGGAATCTAAAAAGATGAACTCATAGAAACAGAAGGTAGAATGGTGTTTTCCAGGACTGGAAGGTGGCCTAAACGGGGAGATGTTGTTGAAGGGTGCAAACTTTCAGTTATGACAAATAGGTTCTGGGAATCTAAGGCACAGCATGGTGACTGTAGTTAATAATACTGCCTTATGTACTTGAAAGTTCCTAAGAGAGAAAATCTTAACTGTTTTCACCATAAAAAGACATGGTAATTATACGATGTGATGGACGTGTTAGCTAATGCTCTGGTGGTCATTATTTTGCAATATATAAGTGTATCAAATCAACACATTGTACACCTTAGATTTATACAATGTTATATGTCAATTATATCTCAATAAAGTTGGAAAAAATGTGCTACTTGTTTGCTTTAAAAAAAGACAGAAATGATTTCCCAAAGGAATGAATCATTTTGATGGAATCCTAGGCATCTTGGTAGAAAATTTTTTAGCTAATGTCTGTCCCTATTGTTCAAACACTACCAAGTATATCATTTTCTATTTTATGCCAAAATAAAATCATTTCCGCCAGCTGGGACTGAGGGGGAGCTTTTAGTTAGAAATGATACCCGAGTAATTGCTCACTTTATTCATTTTTATGTCCACATAATTTATTCATTCATTTAACAGGTATTTACTGAGCACCTACTGTATTTCAGGCTGTGTGAGGTGCCTTGGATACAAATGATGAATAAGGCAGTTTTCCAGGGAGTGAAATTTGAATAACCAGAGTTCACTTCCTGACTTCTTCTAGGCTAGGATATTTGCCAAACCCATCCCATCCATAGAAAAAAAAAAAAAAAGAAGGATGGAGAAGATGTAACTAACACACACTTGAACTTAATCCTTGCCACTCTCTTACTGTGGAAAAGAAAGGGTTTGGAAAAGCAAGATAAATACTTCAGTCGGAGCAAGCTGGCTGCCAAGCACATTTAAAAATCAAATTACCATTTTAGTGGTATGCATCATTTTCATATCAGATGATGACATTATTGGCAAAGGCTAGAAAGTGACACAATTTTGAGTGCTTAAACCGTACCAGAAATGCTGTGGTGATCATTATTTTGCAATATATTAGTGAATCAAATCAACACATTGTACACCTTAGAGTTATACAATGTTGTATGTCAATTATATCTCAATAAAGTTGAAAAAAGTGCTACTTGTTTGCTTTACAAAAAGACAGAAATGATTTCCCAAAGGAATGAATCTTTCTGATGGAATTCTAGGAAGCTAGCTTCCATGGACTACAAAGCTCTTCTGCCATCTGTTACCCTCGCTCCCCATCCTGGTGGGAATGGGAAACAGAGGGCTTCCAAGTGGTGAAAGGAGATTGGCCGCTGCCTTGAGAGGGTGCATTGAGGAGGGCCTGTTCCCCCATCTGATGTCCTTCCCACTGTGGCTGCATAAAGGAATGAATTCCCAGGCAGCAGTCTTATAAACATGCTATTCTTTATTACTGCAAATAGATGACATGTTTACTGAAGAAAACACAGCAGGACACAAAGCAAAAAATAAAAATGATTCATAAAACGTGGAGATAGCTAATATTGATATTTCAGTGTAGATCTTTTCAATCTTTTAAAAATTTCTGTATTCATATGAATGTGTGTGTTCAAAGCAAAATTGAGATCAAACTGTAATTATTTCCACTTAATGCAGGGCAGGCTTCGTGAGCACATGGCCTGCGCTTGTTTTAATGCTCTGCTGTTGCCATCATGAAATTCTTAATCATTTTATCTTTGAACTTGTGTTTTGTAATTGAAGTCCTGTGGGACATGTGTGTGAGCAGAGGACATCCAGGCAGCGTGGGTGACTCCTGTTCTTGTGGCCCTGTTTGCATATAGTGTTCATTGTGTTCATGTAGTGTTTCTCCATGAGCACAGAACTGCAGTGGGTCCACAGCGTATGAGACTTTCATGAGACTGAAACATGAACCAGGTTAAGCATATTACATTTTGAACAAGTAGGAATATTGACAGTTGCCAGACGTCATGCTTTCCATTTGAACCAGAACTTGCATCTAACAAAGACAATGGTGAACAAAGACAGTGGTGTCCTAAGAAATGAGAATGACCAAGAAACCCTATCATATCCTTTCTTACTCATGCTACTTCCCTCTACTAGCCAATCACTGATGCTGAAAATGACGACATTGAAGGAAAGGGGAAAATAGAGCAACCCATTGTTCTTTTTCCTTTCAGTCCTTCCTTACTCGCCAGTGAGCTGAAAGGAGAAAATGTTCGTATCAAGAAGTGAAATAAAAACAGCTGAGTTCATTTTGTGCAGCATTGCCACAGTTTTGGCAAGAAAGAAATACACGTGTGTATAAACTCTAGAAAATGAACTGTGTGATTTTGATAATTCTGCAAGCAAGTTAAATAGTTTTATTATTTACATTTTAAACTTGCATTGTGTAATAGAAAGATGAATGGTGCAATTCATGCTAATAATTTAAATTTTTAATTTTTCTTTTAGAACAACATTAAATAGCAAAAAAATGCCATGTCACATCAAGCAAGAGACCATGGCAAAAAGGAAAGGTACTTTTATCCTGCTTATTGGCCGCACAGTTTCGTTCTACTAGGCTGTGCAAATTATGTAGCCAGCCCTGACTGAACCCTGTATTATGATCTTTTTTCAAGTCATTAAATATGATTTAAAAGATTATTACTAACAGCTGCATAGTAAACAGTTTCAACTGATGAATTTATTTAACTTATCTCCTATTATTTTTGGGATCTTTAGATGGTATACAATGCGTTTACAATTAGTGGGTTATGATGGTATGATGAAAATCTCTGTACATAAATATTTACATACATCCAGGGTTATTTCCTTAAGTAAATTACAAGGAATAGAGTTGCTAAGTCAAACAATATGTATGTTTTTAAGGGTTTTGAGATATAGTGACACATTGTTCTTCAGAAAGTTTGTAGCAATTGACAATTTTCACCTTAATATTGCAACCTCAGTCCGTCCTTCAATTACTGTTCATAACTATGCGTTCTGTCTTGGCGTTTGTTCTTCAGTTTATTCATTCATCAACAATGCCAACTACTTGCCAGGCACTGTATTAGGAAGGTACTGGAGCCAATGGTGAGCAAGATGGGACTTGCCTTCATTCTACTTAAAATCAAAGTGATGAATCAGACACTCAAGAGCCACATACAAACATACATGTATTTACAAACTATAATAAGTTATATGAAGGAAAAGAATGAAGTGTTTTCAGAGAATTTAGTTGGGGATTTGACTTAGCTGGAGAGTCAAGAAAGGTTCCCCTGAAGAAGTGATCTCTAGGTAAGATTTGAAAGAGTAGGAATAAAGTTGGTAAGGAAGGAAAGGGAAAGAGATTAGAAGCATTTGAGGCAGAGGATGGCCAACCTGAGCAGAGTCCTATGGGAGGCGGAGGCATGTTGATGTCTTAGAAACAGGTCAGTGCAGAGAGCAGAGGGGAGCATGGAGAGAGATGAAGCTGGAGTGGTCATTTTGGACTAGACAAGGGGTCAGCAAACTATAGCCCACCAGCCAAACCCAGCCTGCTGTTTGTTTTTGTAAATAAAGTTTTATTAGAACATAGGTGTGCTCATGGTTGAGGTTTCTTTTTATTTAAAGAATGGATGCACTTATACATTTATTTATTTTATTTATTTAATTTTGGCTGCGTTGGGCCTTCGTTGCTGCATGTGGGCTTTCTCTAGTCGCGGTGAGCGGGGGGCTACACTTCAATGAGGTGCACAGACTTCTCATTGCGGTGTCTTCTCTTGTTGCGGAGCACGGGCTCTAGGTGCACGGGCTTCAGTAGTTGCAGCACGTGGGCTCAGTAGTTGTGGCTCACGGGCTTAGTTGCTCCGCGGCGTGTGGGCACAAGCCAGTGTCCCCTGCATTGGCAGGTGGATTCTTAACCACTGCACCACCAGAGAAGTCCCTGTTTTTTCTTTGTTGTTTTTTTTTTTTTTCTGTCTATGGCAGAATTATGAAGTTGTAACAGAGATCACATGGTAAAGCCTAAAATGTTTACTATGAATGCTGTGTAAACAACAACAAAAAAAGTTTGCTGACTGTTGGATGAGAACATGAAAGACCTTGAAGTCTGCAGAGAGGTTTCAGTCTTTACCCCAGAAAAACGGAAAATGATTGAAATGTGACATGAGGAGACTTGGGCTCTGGAATGCATTGGGTGGGCGGCGGGAGGGTGGTGAGGACAGGTGGAGATGCAGGAAAACCAGTGCAGCCTATCACAATATTCCAGGTAAGAGCCTGGCCCCCTGTAACAGGGCAATGTTAGAGATGGAGACTGGGAAGTAAAGCCAAGGGGTGAAACTTGATGTGTGAAGGGTCAAAAATTACCCTTAGGTTTCTGTCTAGTAGAATTACGTGTGCCACGAAACCCTTCATAGAAACAGGAAAGATTGGAAAAGAACCATTTTGGAGTGCTGTAGGAAATATTAATGAGTTCATTGTGAGGACCTTTGAGATATCCAAAAGGATTTTGAGCAGGCAGTTGGATAAAGATTTCTATAGTTAGGAAACGTCGTAAATACTTCCCATTATAATCTGACCAAATACACATACTTAGTGTCCCATTATATATTTCCTACTGGGTTTACATGTGCCACTTGACTCTTCAATGCCAGGAACGTTTATTTAGTAGGTATGAGGTGCTAAGCACTTGTGAGTTGCTGCAAGGATACAAATATGGATAAAATAGACTTTCTGCTCTCAAGACACCCACATACTACACCCATGTATCAGGAGGTCACCGATTAGAGTTGGGCCAAAAAATTCTGTGTGAGCAAACAGCAAATGCAAAAACAAGATAATATGGGAAGAGTAATTAATTGTTAAGAGTGAGGAATCCACAAAGGAGGTGGCATTGGAGTTTTGAAGGCTGAATGGGGTTTCAGATAGTAAAGGGGATGAGATGCATGGACATGATGGCAAGGAAAACAGCATGAGCTGAGAAACAATTCAGCTATTTGTAAGCAGTGGTTTCTCTTTCTATTTTTACTAGAGTCACCTCCACACCCCACCCCACCCCTGAGCTTAGAACAATGTTGGGCACCCTGATTCTGCTTTGGTTGACTCTAATCTCTGTTTCTTATGAGCATATAGTGTTTCATCACCCATACTGTAGATAAGAGATCTTATCTGTCTGATCCCTTCCTCCCATTGTAGAAATAATTAATTGCTTTCTCCTCTTCACTCTTATATTGCTTTATCGTTTATGCTATAATTGCCCTTGTCAAGCACCATTGGGGTTAAATGCATATAAGTCCCTTTGCCTACTTTTTCACTTATGGCTTCTACTTCTTTGGACCTCCAGTGCCCAGAGCAGTGCATTATCAAAATGACAATACATGGCAGCTGAATCAAAGCGAACAGAAGCCAATAACTTCTGGCTTCGGTGCTGGTAGTTTGAGTGATCTGATGAAAAGTCCCAGACTACGTGCTGGTGAGGAATGGTAGCAGAAGAAGAAATTGAATTTGAATAATTGAATTTTAAGAATGAGGCATATGCTTCTGCTGTAACCTCCCCACACCAGACAGCATAGCCCAGATGCGAGTCAAAATGAATTATGTATTTAATGTGTCTCATGGGGTTGGCATCCGAGATAATAGGAAGAGAAGGCAGGGATTATAATCAAAGTGGCAACATCTGAAGACGTTTAGCCGGTGGGGAAAGGTCAGGGCATATCTTCAGATATTTAGTCAACCTTGTGCCGGAGAAGAGTGGGCCTGATTGAGGGGTGTGTGTGTGTGTGTGTGTGTGTGTGTGTGTGTGCAGTTTAGAGAGAGAACGCACTAAGTAGCAGGATCAAGATCTCTAGGGCAGATGTTTCTTGGGGTTGCAGGAGCTGAACGCCAATTCGGAGCGTTGATGTTGATGTGTGGGACTTGAACCTGGGAAAAATCAAAGGACTTTGCATTAGAGACTCTGCATTGTTTCAGTATCTCCTGAACTTAGCACAAGAAGAAATGGGGTTTTGTGGAAGCAAGAGGGAATTAAGTCATCAGAAAGAGGGACTCTATCTTACAACTGTCACGTGCAAAAAAAAATAGTACCCTTTTTAATACATGCCCAACTTTTTATATGAGTTTATTAGTATCTACAATTTCAATAAGAGAAAAGGGAGGGTCAGGGAGGTTGAATAACATTGTTCATATCACACAGCTCGAAAAAGCAGTTTGGAAACCTTCTTTTGACCAATATTAAAACCTAGGATTTCATCAATATACTCTCTCGGCTCTCTAGATTTGGAGACCGGAAAAAGATTGTGAGGGACTTCCCTGGTGGCGCAGTGGTTAAGAATCTACCTGCCAATGCAGGGGACGTGGGTTTGATCCCTGGTCTGGGAAGATCCCACATGCCACGGAGCAGCTAAGCCCATGCGCCACAGCTACTGAGCCTGCGCTATAGAGCCCGTGAGCCACAACTACTGAGCCCACGTGCCACAACTACTGAAGCCCACGCGCCTAGAGCCCGTGCTCCATAGCAAGAGAAACCACCGCAGTGAGAAGCCCGTGCACCACAACGAAGAGTAGCCCCTGCTCGCCGCAACTAGAGAAAAGCCCGCTCGCAGCAACGAAGACCCAATGCAGCCAAAGATAAATAAATTAATTAATTAAAAAAAAAAGAAAAAGATTGTGAACCTTTGGTGAGATATCCTTCAGCGTAGGTATCTGACAGATGGAAGGGAAGGGAATGTGGGTGTTGCCATGATCTGGACTCCTTAGAGAGGGGCAGGCAAATGGCCTAGGTGAGCTCTGGACGTTTCTTCTGGATCCATGGCATTGTTACAAGTAAGCCTTACTACACTCCCTTGTAATGCCCACGGTTCTAGAAGAGCTGTGATTTGGAGCTAGAGGACTTAGCCCTGCCCTCCAGCCTCCACGGAGAGGGGAGACGAGAAGACAGGGACTAAGGGGAGGTGGGAAATCCTGGGACACGAAAGGCTGATGAAATGTCGTTATGGTACATCACAAACTGGAGAGGATCTTCACCACCATTTAAAGCAATGCTTTTATTTTACAGCTAAAGAAACTAAAGCCCAGGGACGGGCTCTAGGATATTTATTTTTAAAAGAGAAAGTTATCCTTGTGGTTCTTCTAGAACTTTCTTCAGCAACTTCTGGACATTTCTATTCTCCCAGGAGCATAAGACCCTTATCATTTTTATAGGGCCTTTCTCGCCAAAAGTTTTCAAATCCAAGACACTTGATAAGCTTTTCAGGTATTACCCCTGTTAGATATGCTGTATTTTTAAAAATCTAAGTATTTCTCATTGGAAATGAATATATTCTTGTGATGAATATTTTATGACAACAAAATTAATAGAAGAAAAAAATCATTTTTTCCTTTCATCCAGAGACAACCATTCATAATATTTTAGTGATAGTTTCCTTCCAGTCCTTTTTTTAATGTATCTTTTTTTTTCATGTTCTTTTATGAAGATATTTGAATAAGAGAGTCTGGAGCTGAATTTCAGGCATGTTGAATGAGTGTTTGGCCCTGTGAATTTATATATTGTGTATGTGTGTTTGGTGTGTGTGTGTGTGTGTGTGTGTGTGTGTGTGTGTGTGTGTGTGTAGGGCTGGGAGAGGCAGAGGGAAGGTGAGGTTTGGAAGAAGGGTGTCTGCCCAGGCCAGCACACTGGAAGCCCCGTGCAGGGGTAGCTGCCGCAGCTCCCTAAGAGACCAGAGGCTGAATGCTGTCCTTGGGGCGGGGGAGAGGGGAGTGGTGGATTGCCCGTGTATCACACACGTAGCTTAGCTCGTGTGCTCTGCCAGCCACTCAGATGTGAATGGCCTGATCGAATGACGGCTGGATTACCATGATGTCTACTTCTGTTGTCTCCACTCATGAAAAACTACTCAAAAAGAGGAAGCATGAAACAGGGGGAAAAAAAATCACCCTAAAGAAGCTGGGGTCCTTTAGGAACTCATCAATGCCATCTTGTCACTGGCCGAAGATGGAGGGATTGAGAGATCAGGAGATGCGCGGTTGTGTCGTCTGCTTTCTTGGTCCAGGAAGAAGCAAAGCGGCTCAGGCATCACACTGGAATCTCTTAGGTGGCTGGGCCGGCAAAAGGAGCGTGCTCCCAGCATCACACAGACCCTCGCTGCTCCCACTGTGTTTCTCCACTGACAATTCTGAAGACTTGCCACAGCAACCAGCTGTCACTGTCAACCCCAGTGTTTTTCTCTCTCACGCTTTCACTCGCTTTCCATCACACAAAAGACTTCTGTTAACTAGAAGCCTTTGCAGTAAGGCAGTGAGGTCCTAGGGGTTAGAGCCCCTGTCGGCCAAAGCTGCCAGTGGCTGTCTGGGCTCCAGACATTTTTAAGATCAAAATCAGGGGGAAAAAATATCACACCACTTTTTGAAGCTGCTGCTCCAGTTTTCTTTGGAGTTACCGGGTCTCCTCTCCGCCCACGGCCCCAGGCACTGTCTGACCCAGCCTTTTATACACTTACACTCCAGAGCGTTTCCAAAAATATACATGCCCGTTAACAAAAAGTCATCTTAGCCAGAGCTGTCTTGGTGGGAAGAGTCTGTCTGTCCAGGGGCTCTGAGCCCTCTTGCTCCAAGGAGAGGACTGTGGGAGGGGACAGAGAAGCTGCAGATTGCAAGGGTTGGCAGCAGCTTCTGCCTTTTAGTCCCTTCCCCCTCCTCCCTCTGCAAGGGCTTCTCCTGCCTGAAGAAGCTTCTGTGCAGAGAGTGCAGGGCGGAGGCCAGGATTTGCAGGCAACAGATGGAAAACAATCCTGGTGCCCCTTCACTGCTAGCGTGACCTTGGAAAAATTACCTAACCTTTCTGAGTCTCAGTTTCCTCATCTATAAACTGAGACTAATGACAACTGTCTACTGGATGTACAGGAATTAAGTTAGCAACATATGCTTGAGGTCTGATACATGGTCACGTGGAGCCTCTGCAGACGCAATAGCTATTATTACCACCCTTTGTCTGTGTTACAGCTATGCTCTTCCATAGCAAGCTCTCCCCGCTACACTCTACATGTCTTGCCCACCTTTGCGGGTGGTAGCCCATGGACTTACACATATGAGGGATGAGAACATCGAATGAGGTGTAGACCTGAGCTCTAGGAGTTGTCCTGTTCCAAGAATCAGGGCACAGCTCTGCTACCAGCCAGGCAGGAAGGTAACCTGAGGGTTAGGACCCTTAGAAGGACTCACTGCCTCCAAAGATTCCTCCTCCGCCGGCCTGGCTGATGCCTGAAATCCCATCATTACAGATTCCTCTCCTTGACATAGGAAACACGATCCCTGTTAATAAAAAACATCCCCCAGGGGGGCGACGTGCCATGAGGCATTTGCCCCTGCCTGTGACTGGGAAGGATGCCAAGAAAATAAAAACCGTGGTTGTTCAAAGGTCAGGGAGTCATAGATTCATAGTCAGACCTGGGAGGGACTTTCTTGAAGCTCATCCTATGTTTTCTTTTAACAAGGAGGAGTCTGAAGCCCAGAGGCTGGAAAGGTTCCTGCAAAGGTGCCGTCAAGTGGGGAGAGAGACGAGTGAAGCAGAGAGCAGGGTGTCCCGAAGAACCGACCTCACCGAATATTATAACTGTACTTCTGGGCTCTCCTCCACACTCACATTCTCTCCCCTAGCTTCAGAATACATTTTTTATATTAACTTTAAGTCTCTGGAATTGTGAAAAGAATCCAAATACCAACAGTAAAAATGGAGTTTAAGCTTGATGTCAGGAATATTCTCAGGTCATTTTCACCCGGAGAAATTTTGATGTCCCAGTGCAATAACAGAGGCCCAGGCAGAGTCCGTTTCTCTCCTATCCAGCCCCTCCTCCACACCACAGGCTGGCCCAGTGTTTATCAGAGTGACAGCCTTTTCTGCTAAACAGTCACTGCCTCCCACGCATGTTGGTATTACAATGGCAGAAAATGAACATTGCAAGAAGCAAAGGACACTGCTCATGGGCTTCAGCCAGAAGATCAGAGTTCCCCAGAATGCTCTCCTTTCCTTTCCTCGTCCTTCCTCATGTCTTCCTGCTGGAAATTGAAAAGTAATTTGATTAGAGTAGATGGAGAAGATTCTTTCTAAAAAGATCATTGAACTTAGCCCTCTGCCTGTCTACATTCCCTAAATGCCCTGAGTCTGGCACACAGAGGAGTTAGCAAGAACTTGGAAAATTCACTGGGAACTGGCCACAGGAGA
Organism: Aethalodelphis obliquidens; assembly: GCF_003676395.1. Classification (NCBI taxonomy): domain Eukaryota; kingdom Metazoa; phylum Chordata; class Mammalia; order Artiodactyla; family Delphinidae; genus Aethalodelphis; species Aethalodelphis obliquidens. The sequence goes on along the minus strand of NW_020837992.1, from coordinate 5,811,855 downwards.
TAGCAAGAGAGAAGTCACCCGTGCATTGGTAATTATTTAGTGCTTGCTGTATGTCTGGAGCTTTTGTTGGTGGTGGTGCAAGTGTGGCTGTCTTGTAATGTATGATGAGGGTGCAACAGGGATTAGGGGTTTTAAAAGAGGATTTATAAAAAGAGCAAACTAGTCCCTGGCTTCAGGGCACCTTCACAGTCATAGGGATAACATGATTGGGAGGCACGTGAAATGGCAAGAGAACAATACAAGCAAAACTGTGGAGTAGAGAGAATTGCAGGCAAATAGGAACCAGCCGGAGATGGGCACAGTCAGAGGACTTCTGCACTGAATGCCTCTTCTGTTACACAAAAGGGTGGGTAGAATTAAGATGAAGAAAGGGAATCTGGGGGCAAACATGGAGGATGCCAGGATGAAGGAGTCCCCTGCCTAAGTTCAGAATAATCCCAGCATCTGATGGACAGCAATGAGGTGTCCGGAGCCCTGGATTAGGGTTTGGCTCCAAAGCAGTAAGAGAGGAGGCTGGGGAGAGAAGTGAGTTCAGAGGGGCTTGAATTCCAGGTGGAGTAATAAAGACCTGACATGTTAGATAAAGGGTAAAACGTGTTAAATTATTCAATAACTATTATGTGCTTACTTAGTGTGGGCACCATCCTGCCCACTGGGATAAAAGTGATTAAGAATATCCAGTGAGGGACTTCCCTGGTGGTCCAGTAGTTAAGAACCTGCCTTCCAATGCAGGGGATATGGCTTTGATCCCTGGTCGGGGAACTAAGATCCCACATGCTGCGGGGCAACTAAGCCCGTGCACCGCAATTACTGAGCCCCTCTTCCACAACTAGAGAGCCCACATGCTGCAACTACAGAGCCCACGGGCTCTGGACCCCTCACGCCACAACAAGAGAGAAGCCCACGCACCACAACGAAAGATCCCGTGTGCTGCAACTAAGACCCAATGCAGCCAAAAAAAAAAAAAAAAAAAGGAATATCCAGTGAACTGGGAGAGTGTACATCGGGGTGGGGGGAGTCTTATCTAAACAGGAGGCTGGGGGAACATGAGGGATGCTTCTGAGGGTGAAAACCTGGACCTATTTGGTGACTACAGGATAAAGAGCTTGAAGAAGAGAAACCAGATTTTTGCCCCAAAATGATGAACCAAAAGGTCCTAGTGGTGGACTGGTGGACTTACTAAAAAAGACCAGGGAGGGTGGCGCGGTGGTTGGGAGTCCGCCTGCCGACGCGGGGGGCGCGGGTTCGTGCCCCGGTCCGGGAGGATCCCGTGTGCCGCGGAGCGGCTGGGCCGGTGAGCCATGGCTGCTGGGCCTGCGCGTCCGGAGCCTGTGCTCCGCAATGGGAGAGGCCACAGCAGTGAAAGGCCCGCGTACCGCAAAAAAAAAAAAAAAAAAAGACCAGGGAGGAATCATGTGAAATGAGTCTTATAATTCAAAAAAAAAAAAAAAAAAAAAAATCCTCAGCTGAAAGGTAGAGGTTGCAAGACATAGAACCTGTTATTTTACGCTGTGGTCACGCCCCGCCCAGCAGCCTTCCCACGCGGTGATGCCCACTGGAATCTGCAAAGCAGTTTAGAGGCTAAGCATCCCCCCACCCCCTGCTGGAGGCGTGGGCTTGTGAAGCCCTGAGCATGCGTGCCCGGGAGAACAAACAGGGAAAGAGGATGGACAAGAACCCAGGATCAAGCTGACTGTCCTTCATTCATTCAACCTGGGCACAGCTTCAACGACTGTATTAATCTAAACGCTCATCACCTATGTGCTGTAAGACTTTGGGGGCATTTTTCCTCATGGCAAACACCTTGTGCCTTAGTCATATTTGTATCCCTGAGTGCCTGATGCATAGGAGCATTTGGTCTGGGCTCCACAAATGGACATGTAGGTAAAAGAAGGGATACTTGAAGGGGTACCCTATGAGGGATGTAGGACTCAGAGACGCCTCCTGGAGAAGAGCTGTGATGAGCACTGAAGATGGGCAAGATTTAGAGGGACAAATGAAGGCTCTCCAGGTGCCGTCGAATCACAAAAGCAGAGTGGCGAGTATCAAGTTAGCCTCTCTAGGAGAAAGGCAGAGTTGCCTGAGGAATAGTGGTCCCCTAGCTATGACCCTTATACTCAGCAAATGTGGCTCGTCTTATTTGCTCTTCCTTGCAAGCCCCTGTCCTCTGAGTGGTGATGAAGAGATTGCTGTTTAACCTACCATGGTTAAACTGGCTTCGTTTTGTTAATTGAAATATTTCCCGGAGGTAATGCTCAGAATTTGGGGGCAGTGGCTCAGTTTCCCTTATTCTCTGTTGCTTTTTTCTGAGATGATACCTGGGTGTGTGGAGGGTGAGAATGAGAGGCTCACTTGGCATTTGGGGGGCGCAGTGCAGAAGCATTTACATTGTCCTGGGGTCCTCTGGTTGCTGGGTGCTCTGCTGGGCTCTGCTGATGAAGCCACTGCCTGGGTTCGATCAAAGCTAGTAGCCTTTCCTAGCTGACTCCTACATCCCAGCCCTCCTGCTCTGGTAGCATGGTAGAGATTTGTCTCCCTGTCACCTCCTACATCTTCCCAACAGCTAGTCTCTGCTCTGGGCTCCCCTGCCCCCTTGTCTGGATGTCAGCTCAACTGCCTTCTCTGCCTCATCAGTGAGACTGAGGATGGGGTGTTATGGGAACCTCTGGCTCCCACCTATGTCACTGGAACTCAAGGAGGCCCAGAAAAGCTAAACTCCAGGAACTGTTTGTGGCCCCCGCCCCACTGTATTACTAACTCTGCATTGATGTGGCTGTAACCCAGGGATAGCCTGTGACACATCTCCCAGGGCCAGAATCCTCCACAGGTAAGGGAACAAAATAGTGATGGCAAATGCACGTACCCCAAGCCAGCTTCCCTCTCCCATCTCTGTCCTTCTTTCTCTGCCTTCTTTTTCTTTTCACTTCCTGGATCCTCTATGAAATAACCTCCTTCTTCCGTAGAGCAGTGAGTCTCATGTCTTAGCTGTCTTGGATCACATTAGAAACTCTGCTATTTGCATATTGCATATATTTCATTATAGGTCTGGAAGGAAATGAATTTGCATATTTAAAAAAAAATCCTAGTTGCAGGTGGAGGTTATAGAAAACCAGGGCTGCTGCCCTAGATTGATCCTTAATCAAGTTCTCCAGAATTCTCTCTCTCTAGGGGAGAATTCCATGAGCTGGGACGTCTGGGCTGAATTCTTGCTAGACTAAAAAGTGACATGAAGAAATCTTTGAAAATCACTTATCAGGACAATTATTTTACTGGTCTGGATGCAAATTCTTGCTTCTGATGACAAGAGATGATTCTTCACTCTTTCTTTCCTTGCATTCTTTCTATAAAAAATTCCTGCTCTTTGCCCTAGGCAGATTCCTTGGACTTTTGGAAAAGTAAGAAACATTGAGACATATCACAGGTGTTTCAGAAATTTCTATCTTCAAAGGAACCCTGCACCATTCTGCCAGAGATGGAACCCAAGCGTGGGAAAGTTAGGAGACCTCCTCCCAGAGCTGAGTTCACAGGAACAGAACTGGAACCCAGGGCCATGGCTTCACTTTATGTCTCCCGGGCTCACCACCCGCTCCCAGCACACCTGAAGTGGAGACTGTGATTGGGCACCCAGGGAAATAAGACTGGAGACGAGGAGCAGGGCTGGAAACCAGGCAGAAAAATTGAGAAAGGATGAGGGATAAGAAAGAGTTGGTGGAAGCTGAAGAGAAGCAGTGTGTAAGGCGGTCCACCCGAGAGTGAGCTGCCCAGGTTTCTTTACATCACCACCCAGGGAGGACTCTTTCTTCCCAGTAGGAGAGTTTTGAGGGTAGTCTCCTCCAGGTCTCCAGCTGTGCGAGGCCCCTGCTAAGAGCAAAGCTGCAGGGGAGTTTGAGGTCTCAGGAAGTGGGGTGGGGCTGAGAGACCCTCCTGGCATCCTCAGGACCCCTCCTGCTCTGGCATCGTCAGCGTCCTTGCTGCTCCTCCGTTACCCAGCAATAACCCATTTTACCATGTTCCAGATGCTGCCGAGGAGACACGCGCTATATAAATGCTAAACAGACGGCCGCCTGTCCCCGGGATAAATACACCATCAGCTCTCGCTGTCATTCCTGTTCCCTTCATGAACACAGACACATTTCCCCAAGAAGGGGAATATGTTGGCATCGCTTCTCCATTTTTGTCTGCGATTCATTCTCAATCTTGATACCAGACTGTTGTGCTCTGTTTTCTGTTTTGTTTTTTTTTTTTCAATTTTATTTCTTTTCAGTATTATTGATTTTTTTTCCCCAGAAGGGCTTTATGGTTTGTTATTTTAATTTCCTGAATTCATATTCAGAAAATGGGATGCTTTTCTTCTGATTGCTCTTCCAAAAAACAGTAACTTCCATTTCTATGGTGCTCTCACATGCATTATCTCATAAAAATTCATTAGACCTGGAATCACAGGAAATGGATTCCTGTCTTGACTCCAGCTCCTACTTCTTGTTGACCTTGGGCACGTAGCTTGAACTCTCTGAGTCCTGGTCGTTTCATTTGTACAATGGGCATGGTATCAGACCTGTTCTTTCTAGAGCAAAGGTTTGTGTGAGAAGTAAATAGGATAATTTATATGAAAACTTGAGGTAGGTATTGATTTTTCAAAGAGAAATTTGAGGCACAGAGAACCTAGGTGGTTTGCTCCAAGTGCTGTAGCTTAGAAGCAGCAAAGGCCATATGTAAACACAGGTCTTCTGACAACAAGGGATCTGTCTGTGAACCATAGTTCTGAGTGATGTGTGAGGCTTAGACAGATGAACTTGAAAGCCAATATTAAAAAAATATATTAATAGTTAGTTAGTTATGAACACTTACTATAGGCCAGATACTCTTCTAAGAATTTTACTGTATTAACTCATTCCAGCCTTATAGTAACCCTGTAAGACTATTATTATGTTCATTTTATAATGAATAAGTCCTTTCTCTAAGGTCACAAAGCTGAATCTGAGCACAGACTGACTTGGGGACCCTCTCCTGCCCCTCTAAGACCGCACATGCTGTAGGGCTACAGCAGGTCAGAGCAGACCTTTTCCCAAATCAGCTCCAGGGGAGGAGGGGATCCAACTGGCTTCTAGGAGCCTTTAAAAGAGGGGTGAGGGGCTTCCCTGGTGGTGCAGTGGTTGAGAGTCCGCCTGCCGATGCAGGGGACATGGGTTCGTGCCCTGGTCCGGGAGGATCCTGCGTGCCGCGGAGCGGCTGGGCCCGTGAGCCATGGCCGCTGAGCCTGCGTGTCCGGAGCCTGTGCTCCGCAATGGGAGAGGCCACAACAGTGAAAGGCCCGCGTACCGCAAAAAAAAAAAAAAGGGGTGAGGAGGAGGGACTGGGGTGACGGGCACCGGCCATGTGACTCTGTGGACACACTGCAAAAGTTATCTCAGGGGTTAGATGTCCAGAGCTGTGGTTCTCAACCTTGAACACCTTCAGGGCCACCTGGAGGGCTTGTGGTCACACAGCGGGCTGCCCCTCCCTCCCCCCCAATTTCCTTTCTATAGATCAGTGGTGGGACCTGAGAATTTGCATCTCTAACAAGTTTCCGGGTGACATTGATGCTGCTGGTTCGGGGACCATATTTTGAGAAACATGGCCCTAGAAGGTAGGAAATAAACCACAAGACATCCGGGTCCCAGAGGCAGCCATCTAAGAACTCACCCTCATCTGAACAAGGAACCTAGAAAACCTGAAATGGTCTGGACCCATTCAACATGCCTCTGTGACAATGTCTCCTGTGGAGGAGGGCTGGGGCTGCCCTCCCTGGGCCAGAGCTCCTCCACCAGGGCTCGCTGGGGCTGCTGTGGGCTGTGGGCTGAGAGCAGTGTGTTCTGCATTATGAATGAGTGAGCCCTAAAGACCCCACTGAAGATTAAGCAAACAGCCGCTGCAGCTGCAGGAACCCCTGCGACCAAGCCCCCTAGCCCTCCCAGACAGAACCTTTCCTTCAGCTGTTGTTGTTTTGTTCTGCGGCTGCCTTCTCATCGCCTTGTACTGACAATAGTCGTAAATAACCGCAGTGCTGTAGAGAAATCATTTTAACAGCAGAGAGTCAAATAAATACATTAGACCTGACTGTTTAACAACGCGGAGTCCATTCGTACGTGGTGGCCAGCTGCTTCCCGAGACGTGCGGTGAGCTCAGTGGCCACGAGAGGGCGCGCCAAGATCACTTTGAGCAAAGTCAAGGCGCTTCCCCCAAATCCAGCCCGGTCCCTGGTGCTGGGGCTTTGGCCTCCGCTAAAACCAAGCTTTCAGACTCCAAAGGGCATGGAAACATAGTGCCGACTTCTGCCTCCAATCCTCACCCTTCCAGAGATTAAAGATTTCGTTTTCAACTCATCTGAGAGTTTAAGGTTAGGGGTGATAGAGTCACTAGGTCACAGTAGGGGTATCAAATCCTCCTACGTGTACGACCCACACGCACCCTGGTCCCATCAAGACACTCAGGACTTTTCTTTCTTGGTCTTGGTTTTCAACAGTTGTGGCTGCTGCATAGCTCAGCTGGTTTGGCCCCTGATGGTGCTTCTAAGCCTGGTCCTCTAATAACCAGGAGTGTTTATCTGCCTCTTTCTCTGGTTTTCAGGCTGCCCACCCTTTCAGGAAGTGCTGAGGGTCAGTTGAGGGCAATGCAGACTCAGGGTACCATCCTCCCCTGGGTAAAGGGACTTCCATGGAGTTTGATGGACGCTGCTTCCTCTGCAGCTCTCTGCTCCCCCTTCCAGGACCCAGCAAGCTTGGACCCAAAGAGCACTTTCCTGGGGACACACCTGAGTCTCAGCAAGCAGAGAGGCTCCCTATTCAGGCTGACCATGTTTGGCTCAAACCCTCAACCAGCATCTGAGCCGCTAGAGGTTGGGATCGGGTGTATGTGAGTTCTTCCCGCAGAGCCAGATCTCCAGACGGGGACAGATAAACATACCCAGATGCTCTCATGCTAATTGGTGGGGGGTTGATTTTTCCTCACTGTCTTCCTGGAGACCAGACTTCAGACTCCTTGTCAGCATAGGCTGGATCTCATTCTCTGATAAAACCCTATCCCCTGGCAGGATGCTTGCTATCGGCAGTCACCTGATTACAGGGGACAAGTTATTGGCTCACTTAGTAGCTGTCTTTGAGTCTGTGGTCATGAGGTGAATATTTCATGTTCTCTAAAGGGAGTTCAGACTGCAGCAGGTTAGATATAAAGAAGTACTTCCTAATAATAAAGTTATTAGGTGCTATGATAAATTCCAAAGAGAGTTGTTGTCTATCTCTTGGAAGCAGATGGGGTCAGACCATGCCATGCCTCCCTGAAGCTGGCCATATTTCCCTGTTGTTTGAGAGTGGAGTCCATGGTGGAGTGGGTGCCTATGGAACTGATGGCTTGGGACCACTTTTCCCCCAGGATGTACCCCTCCCTCCATCCACAGGCTCCGGGAGAGGCAGCCACATTAACACACCACTTCCCTTGTGCTCCAGTTACATTACATTGGCTGACACACTGGTGTCCCTCCCCATCCTCAGCAGATTGTTCCACAGTGGACACCTGGTGTAACCTGGGCCAATCCCAATTCTTCCGTGGGAATTCTGACACTGAAATTGAGAAAAAGAAGTCAATCTCTCGTTGGGTTCCCGGATAGTAAAATGAAAGCCAGGGTGTCCTTGGCACCATATTTCTTATGGACAAGAAAAGCAGAGGAGAAGCCCTTTAAACAACATATATATGCACCACACATAGAATGAGAGAGGGAGAGACAGATACACAGAGAGGAAACATACACAGAGAGAGGAGCAGAAATGTGAGATGGGGAGATAATCTGATTACTGACCATATGCAAGCCTCTGTTTCCAGTTGCTTCTGAGACCTCGCCAATCCTCATTCTTGAGTTCCCTGAGATACCTTAGTACTTCTGTAATAATTTCCCTTAAAAACAAAGGAGACGCCTCCTCCACACCCACGCCCCAGCTCCAGTCAGATATTGTCACTTGCAGTCAGAAGGACTTGACTAATTGTGCTGTATTTAGAGTAAGACTCCAACCAGCTTCACCCCTTCAACTTCCGGTTCTCTTCAGCAGAACTGATCATCGCTGGAAACAGACTGTACAGTTTTCTGCTATTTTATTGCAGGCATATCTCTCTGCCCAGAGCCCTGCAGAATTCCAGTGTCTTCTTCAACCTCTTATAAGATGTCCCATCTCCTCTGAAGCTGTACCAGACAACCAGGGGGATGTATTTGTTCCCAAAGCACTTTTCTCAGCCTTCCTAGCACGTCCTGGATTATAGAATTGTCTCCTGCATGGGACTATGACCTCCTTAAGGACAAGGGCAGGGACATGCCTGTCAGCCCCGATTCCATAATGTCTGACACGTTGTAAACACAGAGGAGTGTTCACACACTGACTATGGGGTTTGCAGTCCTGTGCGCAAGCAGCGAGGTGAAAAGGTCCTAGTAGCTAGCTGGTAATTCCCAAAGGATGGGATGATGGAGAGGATGGACATATAACACCGATTGGGTGAACACAGAAGCACAGTGACTATCTCTGTCCCTTTTCCTTCTTTCTTGACCCCATTTAACTCTCACTTTTTTCATCAATGCACACCACACACACACACACACACACACACACACACACACACACACACACCCTGTGACTTCCCTTGCTGACCTGACCCCCACCCAGTATTTAGAATTGGCTCACATCTCAGTATGTTCCAAGCTATTCCATTCAGAGCCTTCTCCATGCTTGAACTGCCAAAGGGAACCCTCCAACTCAAAGGTGAAAGAGAAAAGGAAAAGAAAAAAGGAGAGAAGAAAGAGAGAGGAGGTGAGAGAGAAAGTAATATCCAATTTCAACATTTTGTTCTTTGCCATTGAAACTTCCAGAGGCAGCAACTGTACAATTTGTATGTTTTGTATCATGTCTGCTTCCTTGTGGGAGTTTCATAAATTGATGATGATAACACAGCACATTTCTTTTAAGTCCTTAGACATTCAGTCTTTATTGCTTTATGAAGTCTGCTCGGGGCAGAGATGAAATGAAACTGGTGAGATTTTGCTCTGTCCATTCTGCCAATTCCATCACAGAATTTGCACCTGCTACGCAGCTTGCATTCAGAAGTAGCAAATCATGTTGCACAAGGTACTGGAGGCAAGAGCTGGGAGGCTCAGGACAGTGGGTGACCTGGGGAGATTGAACAGCGTCATCTCAGTGGCTGCTTGGAAAGGAAGGAACTTGATTAAGGATCAATCTAGGGCAGCAGCCCTGGCTTTCTATAACCTCCACCTGCAACTAGAATTTTTTTTGAAAAATATGCAAATTCATTTCCTTCCAGACCTATAATAAAATATATACAATATGTAAATAGCAGAGTTTCTAATGTGAAAGCCATAATACTCACCTGCTCTATTATTGGAGTGCAATGATTTTTTTTTTCTGCAGCTGAATAGTACACTAATAGGAATATTACACTGATGGACCAACTCACTCCCCAAGCCAATACATTTTTGGCTTTTGTGATAATTTTATGAAACAAATGTGTGTCATTTGTAGTTCACAGCAGAAAACAATGAGTCCTGCAGTCTATCATTACCTGCCTGTGCAGAGTCAGTGTGACTCTGAACTTCAGACTGGGAGAAAAACCTTCAAGTATTAATAAAAGGAATCAGACCTTTGCAGTTATAAAATTGAGATGGATGAAAATAATTCCAGACAAGTGGATTTCAGCTTTCTTACCCACACTCAATTCACCCAAATAAAACCCTCCAGCACACACACACACACACACACACACACACACACACACACACACGCTGGAATTCTTTCCTTCTTGAATGAACTAATTTATTCCTGAAGTGCAGGAGTGACAACTCAGGCTGGTTGCATGCAAATGACAATCTGTAGCTGGTTCCTTTTTGTGTGGAGTGAACAGACCGTACCCCATAGTGTGGCATTACCCAGCCAAGCTGGGCAGTGCTGACCCAGGGTGCCCAGCCTGGTAAACTTGCCCTTTCAGCTGCACACCCCTCTCCCCGCAGGGTGGAGCATTTCAGGTCTCAGAAAGACTGAACCAAAATGATGCTGATCATTTGTTGAGCACCTTCAAATCCTGACATTCATTCCCAGAGCTGGTGTAGCAACTGTTTTCATATAAAACGGATGCAAATATATCCACGGGGCACTGCGTGGGCATTGTTGATCAATATAAAGAAGCTGCATTATGGCCGGGCTCCATACGTATGTACATTCACTTGTCAAATACGATCCTGGATGCAAAAGAGCCTGCCAACCCTCCAGTGCTTTGTAAACTATGAAACGCTGTAGACACACAGTCTTGCTCTCATCAGCATGGCGATTATGAATCCCTGAAGGGCAGAGCATTACAGCAGGCAGACCCGGGGTGCTCTCAGACATGGAGCAAGTTGAGCTTGAAATCAGAAGTGAGCTTGAGATTTACTGATCTTATTATAAGGAATAAACGCTTAGAGACAGAGGGGGATCTTTTTTTGCGGGCCTTTCACTGTTGTGGCCTCTTCCGTATGCGGAGCACGGGCTCCGGACGCTCAGGCTCAGCGGCCATGGCTCACGGGCCCAGCCGCTCCGTGGCATGTGGGATCTTCCTGGGCCGGGGCACGAACCCGTGTCCCCTGCATCGGCAGGCGGACTCTCAACACCTGTGCCACCAGGGAAGCCCAGGGGGATCATTTTTGACTGCCGTTAATATCTTACTTGGAAAAAGCACATCGTGTTGCCTGCCATCTAGTGGCAGGAGAATAAGTTTGCAATTCCCTCAAGTCCCCGGGAAATGACTTACAGGTTGTCTCTGAAAAGGGCTGGCAGATGAACAAGGAGCTGTCGGAGGAAGCCAACAGTTCAGTGAATGAGAGAGAGAGAGACTGCCTCTGCCAGCCTGGGGTCCTGACCTCAGGCGCTGCCACGGCTTTAACTGGCATCTCCACTGTGTAAACCTTGAGAGTAAGAATAATAATAATAACAGAAATGATCTGGATGATGATGATAATATTCAGAAGCATAAACAATTACAATCATACTACCAGATTGCTTCCACTGTTCCTTTCTGGACTCTGATTAGTAAACATACAAAGGACTGAAGGGGTTGGGGTGGTGGTGGGGGGGGGAGGATGGAGGCCGCCCAGGAGGCTGCAAACAGAATATAAAACCTTCCCTCCTTAACTCCTCACTCCAAGAGTTTACTGAATTACAATTCTGCCTCTGGAGCTCCTGGAACTTTTGAAGACAGGGGAAACACCTTCAGTAACCTCTCAATTTACTCAGGCAAATGTTTGACTTCGGGCTGCCCTGGGCTGCCAGCTACCGGGGGTCAGGTACAGCCTTCTTTCCTTTGTGGTGGACACAAGCAGCTTATCTGAGCTCCCAAAAAGAGTCTGGGTAACCATTGGAAGTCAATGACAGTAATAAATAGATATAATACTTGCTTAAATTAAAAAAAAAACGAAGAACCTAAGTGATTTTTCAATTAATTTGAAGTCACTAACATGTATTGAGTACTTGCTATGCACGAGGCCCTCTCTATACCCAATGCCAGGTAAATCTTACCATGATGGTATGAGGTCAGTACAATCACTACCCCCATTTCACAGATGGAGAAGTCGAGGATTAGAGAGGTGAAGTAGTTTGGTGAAGGTCAGATGGTAAATCATGGAACAAAGATCCAAACCCTATTTACCCACTTCTCACTCTGCCCCTTAATGGGCTTTGGTTATCATGCCCTGACCACCAAAGGTCAGAATCTGACTGTAGAAAAGCACTTTAAAGTTCACTTAATTCAATTGCTCACCCCAAGTTTCTTCTATAGCAGTGGTTTCCAGACTCTGGCCATTTTTGACCTGTTGTATTAAAATCATTAAGAAAAACAAAGCAAACCAACAAAACAAAACAAAAAATACAAGTTCCTGAAAACCACCTCTGCCTGTATCTCCAGCTTTCCACCCCCCCCCTCCCATTACCACCACCTCCTACCTCACATTCTGATTCCGTGGCTTTGCACTGAGGTCTGGAGATTCATATTAAAAACTTCCCAAGGGTTTCTCCAGCCCAGCCAGGCTGGTAACTTGTGTCCGCTATGGAGCAGGGTAGGAGTAAGAAAGGGCTTGAGGTAGGAGAGGAGGGAGCTGCCTTGAATTATCTAGTGGCGTGGAGGAGGAAAGGTAAGTGATCACAAGGCTGTACAAGAGACTGCATTTCAGAAACAGGTCATTTTTTTTTTTTTTTTAATACTGGACATTAGCATCCATTTTTTTTGTTTGTTTTTGAAAAGCCCAGCAGAGATGTTTGAACAGCCAGTGTCTTGCTTCTCTCTTACATGCTGCCTAAGCAAAGAGGCTTGTTGTTCAAGCCAAAGTTAAGTAAAACCTTAACGGATTTGATTTTTGTGCTTCTATTTTTAATCGATGGCAGGAAGCAGCTGGGGCCATGGAGCCCTTTACTCACTGGCTGATTTTCGGGCAAAGTGAATTGCTGCTGCCTCTCAGAGGCTCAGGGAGTGTTAGAAAAATACAGGCAGCTGTGGGAAATGTCCATGTTGGAGATGGCTCTGTGAGGTACAGACCGGAGCTCACATGCTTGCTATCCCAGAAATGGGCTACCGGGGATGGGATGCCTTATGGCTGAGGGTCACTACCTGCCACGGGATATGAGTGGTGGCTGAAGCCCAGTGATTTCCAGATCACACCTCCCTGTGGTTGGGAAATGATGCTGGCTCCCTGCCTGGCCTTTGGCTTTGTGGAGGTGAACCTGTGATTATTTGAGGACTTGGGTGTCTGTGTGCAGTTAGAGTCTCTGCTTCCCATTAAAGTGAAAACATTTATCTGGCCAAATGAAGCCACCCTAGAGTATTCTAAAAGCAAATGTCCTTTAGCTATTTTGTGTCTGATGTTTGTCTTCCTGTGTATTCTCTCTTATCTGGGGACTTTGTGGATTTCCTAAAAATCAATATAAGAGGCTGAAAGGAAGTTAGCACGAGCTACTCAGAAGAGCTACATTTAAAGAGAAAAAGAGAGACAGAGAGAGAAGTAAAGGCAAACGGCCCCACAGTCCGTGAACATCTATGTGCCTCACCATGTGTTAGCACTATGAAAAGACAGAAGATAAAGGCAGGCACAATTTTCATGGGTCTCACAGGTATCTCAGGAGGCAAACAGCGAGGCAGCTGAAAGGATGGATTCTAATCAGAGGACCTGGGTTTAAACCTTGGCTCTGCCACTTACCATCTGACTAGCTACGTATCCACACTGAACCTCATTTTTCTCATCTGTAAACTGGGGATAAGAAAGGTATCTTCTTCTTGAGAGTAAGATGAAATTACATGAACTCTATTAGTATATTCAACTGGATAAGCTCAGATAAGCAATATAATAAAATGATCATGAAAGTGGACCTTAATTTGACCTCATGAAAATGAAAATTTGTGTATGTAATACACTTACAAAAAATTTAAAAAATAAATTAGTAAATTGTTTTCAATTCATACCACAAAATGCTTGTTTCCCAAGTATATCAAGAATTTCTACAATTTAATAATAAAGTCACAGTTTATTTTTAAATAGTTCATCTCAATACAAAACCATGCAGAAAATACAGACATATGGATGAATATGGATGACTTGGGAGTTTGGGATTGACATAGATACACTAATATGTATAAACTGGATAACTAATAAGAACCTGTTGTATAAAAGTATAAATAAAATTAAAAAAAGAAAATATGGACAGAAAATTCACATACACAGATACACAAACACACTTGTGCATGCGTGCACACGGAAAAAGGAAAGGAGGAAAGAAAGAAAGAGAAAGAGAAAGAAAGGAGAAAGAAGGAAAGAAAGGCAATGGTTCCCTTAAAAAATAGGAAAATATGCCCGATTTTATTCATAATAAGATAAATTCAAGTTAAAACTAAATTGGTGGGGGCGACCTTGAGGATGGCGGAAGAGTAAGACGCAGAGATCACCTTCCTCCCCACAGATACACCAGAAATACATCTACACGTGGAACAACTCCTACAGAACACCTACTGAAGGCTGGCAGAAGACCTCAGACCTCCCAAAAGGCAAGAAACTCCCCACGTACCTGGGTAGGGCAAAAGAAAAAAGAATAAACAGAGACAAAAGAATAGGGACGGGACCTGCACCAGTGGGAGGGAGCTGGGAAGGAGGAAAAGTTTCCACACACTAGGAAGCCCCTTCGTGGCGGAGACTGCGGGTGGTGGAGGGGGGAGCTTCAGAGCCGCGGAGGAGTGCACAGCAATTGGAGTGCAGAGGGCAAAGCGGGGAGATTCCCGCACAGAGGATCGGTGCCGACCGGCACTCACCAGCCCGAGAGGCTTGTCTGCTCCCCCGCCGGGGCGGGCGGCGCTGCGAGCTGAGGCTCGGGTTTCGGTTGGAGCACAGGGAGAGGGCTGGGGTTGGCGGCTTGAACATAGCCTGAAGGGGTTAGTGCACCACGGCTAGCCGGGAGGGAGTCCGGGGAAAAGTCTGCACCTGCCGAAGAGGCAAGAGACTTTTTCTTCCCTCTTTGTTTCCTGGTGCGCGAGGAGAGGGGTTTAAGAGCGCTGCTTAAAGGAACTCCAGAGACGGGGGCGAGCCGCGGCTAAAAGTGCGGACCCCAGGGACGGGCGGGAGACGCTAAGGCTGCTGCTGCCGCCACCAAGGGGCCTGTGTGCGAGCACAGGTCACTATCCACACCCCTCTCCCGGGGAGCCTGTGCAGCCCGCCACTATCAAGTTCCCGGGATCCAGGGACAACTTCCCGCGGAGAACGCACAGCGGGCCTCAGCCTGGTGCAACGTCACGCTGGCCTCTGCCGCCGCAGGCCCGCCCCGCACGCAGTGCCCCTCCCTCCCCCTGGCCTGAGTGAGCCAGAGCCCACGAATCAGCGGCTCCTTTAACCCCGTCCTGTCTGAGCAAAAAACAGACGCCCTCCAGCGACCTACACACAGAGGCGGGGCCAAATCCAAAGCTGAGCCCCTGGGGGCTGTGAGAACAAAGAAAGGGAAATCTCTCCCTGCAGCCTCAGAAGCAGCGGATTAAAGCTCCACAATCAACTTGATGTACCCTGCATCTGTGGAATACCTGAATAGACAACGAGTCATCCCAAATTGAGGAGGTGGTCTCTGAGAGCCAGATTTATGATTTTTTTCCCCTTTACCTCTTTTTGTGAGGGTGTATGTGTATGCTTCTGTGTAAGATTTTGTCTGTATAGCTTTGCTTCCAACATTTGTCCTAAGGTTCTATCCGTCCCTTTTTTTTTCTTCTAAATAATTATTTAATTCAATAACTTTATTATACTTTATTTTATTTTACTGTATCTTATTTCTTTCTGTCTTTTTTCCTTCCTTCCCTCCTTCCTTCCTTCCTCCCTCCCTCCCTCCTTTCTTTCCTTCTTTGCTTCTTCCTTCCTTCCTTCCTTTCTTTCTTTCTTTCTTTTTCTTTCTTTCTTTCTTTCTTTCTTTCTTTCTTTCTTTCTTTCTTTCTTTCTTTCTTTCTTTCTTCCTTCCTTCCTTCTTTCCTTCCTTCCTTCCTTCCCTCCTTTCTTTCTTTCTTTTTTTCTTTCTTTCTTCATACTTCTACTAATTCTCTCTACTTTTTCTCCCTTTTATTCTGAGCTGTGCGGATGAAAGGCTCTTAGTGCTCCAGCCAGGAGTCAGGGCTCTGCCTCTGAGGTGGGAGAGCCAACTTCAGGAGACTGGTCCACAAGAGACCTCCCAGTTCCACATAATATCAAACGGCAAAAATCTCCCAGAGACCTTCATCTTAACACCAGCACCCAGCTTCACTCAACGACCAGCAAGCCACAGTGCTGGAAAACCTATGCCAAACAACTAGCAAAACAGGAACACAACCCCACTCATTAGCAGAGAGGCTGCCTAAAATCATAATAAGGCCACAGACACCCCAAAACACACCACCAGACGTGAAGCTGCCCACTAGAGAGACAAGATCCAGCCTCATCCACCACAACACAGGCACTAGTCCCCTCCACCAGGAAGCCTACACAACCCACTGAACCAACCTTAGCCACTGGAGACAGACATCAAAAACAGCAGGAGCTACGAACCTGCAGCCTGCAAAAAGGAGACCCCAAACACAGTAAGATAAGCAAAATGAGAAGACAGAAAAACACACAGCAGATAAAGGAGCAAGATAAAAATGCACCATACCTAACAAATGAAGAGGAAATAGGCAGTCTACCTGAAAAAGAATTCAGAATAATGATAGTAAGGATGATCCAAAATCTTGGAAATAGAATGGACAAAATGCAAGAAACAGTTAACAACGACCTAGAGGAAATAAAGCTGAAACAAGCAATGATGAACAACACAATAAATGAAATTAAAAGTACTCTAGATGGGCTCAATAGCAGAATAATTGAAGCAGAAGAACGGATAAGTGACCTGGAAGATAAAATAGTGGAAATAACTACTGCAGAGCAGAATAAAGAAAAAAGAATGAAAAGAACTGAGGACAGTCTCAGAGACCTCTGGGACAACATTAAACGCACCAACATTCGAATTATAGGGGTTCCAGAAGAAGAAGAGAAAAAGAAAGGGACTGAGAAAATATTTGAAGAGATTATAGTTGAAAACTTCCCTAATATGGGAAAGGAAATAGTTAATCAAGTCCAGGAAGCACAGAGAGTCCCATACAGGATAAATACAAGGAGAAATACGCCAAGACACATATTAATCAAACTGTCAAAAATTAAATACAAAGAAAGCATATTAAAAGCAGCAAGGGAAAAACAACAAATAACACATAAGGGAATCCCCATAAGGTTAACAGCTGATCTCTCAGCAGAAACCCTACAAGGCAGAAGGGAGTGGCAGGACATACTGAAAGTGATGAAGGAGAAAAACCTGCAACCAAGACTACTCTACCCAGCAAGGATCTCATTCAGATTTGATGGAGAAATTAAAACCTTTACAGACAAGCAAAAGCTGAGAGAGTTCAGCACCACCAAACCAGCTTTACAACAAATGCTAAAGGAACTTCTCTAGACAAGAAACACAAGAGAAGGAAAAGACCTATAATAAAGAATGCAAAACAATTTAGAAAATGGGAATAGGAACATACATATCGATAATTACCTTAAATGTAAATAGACTAAATGCTCCCACCAAAAGACACAGATTGGCTGAATGGATACAAAAACAAGACCCTTATATATGCTGTCTACAAGAGACCCACTTCAGACCTAGAGACACATACAGACTGAAAGTAAGGGGATGGAAAAAGATATTCCATGCAAATGGAAACCAAAAGAAAGCTGGAGTAGCAATTCTCATATCAGACAAAATAGACTTTAAAAGAAAGACTATTAGAAGAGACAAAGCAGGAACTACATAATGATCAAGGGATCGATCCAAGAAAAAGATATAACAATTGTAAATATTTATGCACCCAACATAGGACCACCTCAATACATAAGGCAAATGCTAACAGCCATAAAAGGGGAAATCGACAGTAACACATTCATAGTAGGGGACTTTAACACCCCACTTTCACCCATGGACAGATCATCCAAAATGAAAATAAATAAGGAAACACAAGCTTTAAATGATACATTAAAAAAGATGGACTTAATTGATATTTATAGGACACTCCATCCAAAAACAACAGAATACACATTTTTCTCAAGTGCTCATGGAACATTCTCCAGGATAGATCATATCTTGGGTCACAAATCAAACCTTGGTAAATTTAAGAAAATTGAAATTGTATCAAGTATCTTTTCCGACCACAACGCCATGAGACTAGATATCAATTACAGGAAAAGATCTGTAAAAAATACAAACACATGGAGGCTAAATAATACACTACTTAATAATGAAGTGATCACTGAAGAAATCAAAGAGGAAATCAAAAAATACCTAGAAACAAATGACAATGGAGACACAACGACCCAAAACCTATGGGATGCAGCAAAAGCAGTTCTAAGGGGGAAGTTTATAGCAATACAAGCCCACCTTAAGAAGCAGGAAACATCTCGAATAAACAACCTAACCTTGCACCTCAAGCAATTAGAGAAAGAAGAACAAAGAAACCCCAAAGCTAGCAGAAGGAAAGAAATCATAAAAATCAGATCAGAAATAAATGAAAAAGAAATGAAGGAAACAATAGCAAAGATCAATAAAACTAAAAGCTGGTTCTTTGAGAAGATAAACAAAATAGATAAACCACTAGCCAGACTCATCAAGAAAAAAAGGGAGAAGACTCAAATCAATAGAATTAGAAATGAAAAAGGAGAAGTAACAACTGACACTGCAGAAATAAAAAAGATCATGAGAGATTACTACAAGCAACTCTATGCCAATAAAATGGGCAATCTGGAAGAAATGGACAAATTCTTAGAAATGCACAACTTGGCAAGACTGAATCAGGAAGAAATAGAAAATATGAACAGACCAATCACAAGCACTGAAATTGAAATTGAAATTAAAAATCTTCCAACAAACAAAAGCCCAGGACCAGATGGCTTCACAGGCGAATTCTATCAAACATTTAGAGAAGAGCTAACACCTATCCTTCTCAAACTCTTCCAAAATATAGCAGAGGGAGGAACACTCCCAAATTCCTTGTACGAGGCCACCGTCACCTTGATACCAAAACCAGACAAGGATGTCACAAAGAAAGAAAACTACAGGCCAATATCACTAATGAACATAGATGCAAAAATCCTCAACAAAATACTAGCAAACAGAATCCAACAGCACATTAAAAGGATCATACACCATGATCAAGTGGGGTTTATTCCAGGAATGCAAGGATTCTTCAATATATGCAAATCTATCAATGTGAAAAACCATATTAACAAATTGAAGGAGAAAAAACATATGATCATGTCTATAGATGCAGAGAAAGCTTTTGACAAAATTCAACACCCATTTATGATAAAAACCCTGCAGAAAGTAGGCATAGAGGGAACTTTCCTCAACATAATAAAGGCCATATATGACAAGCCCACAGCAAACAGCATCCTCAATGGTGAAAAACTGAAAGCATTTCCACTAAGATCAGGAACAAGACAAGGTTGCCCACTCTCACCCCTCTTATTCAACATAGTTTTGGAAGTTTTAGCCACAGCAATCAGAGAAGAAAAGGAAATAAAAGGAATCCAAATCAGAAAAGAAGAAGTAAATCTCTCACTGTTTGCAGATGACATGATACTATACATAGAGAATCCTAAAGATGCCACCAGAAAACTACTAGAGCTAATCAATGAATTTGGTAAAGTAGCAGGATACAAAATTAATGCACAGAAATCTCTTGCATTCCTATATACTAATGATGAAAAATCTGAAAGTGAAATCAAGAAAACACTCCCATTTACCATTGCAACAAAAAGAATAAAATATCTAGGAATAAACCTACCTAAGGAGACAAAAGACCTGTATGCAGAAAATTATAAGACACTGATGAAAGAAATTAAAGATGATACAAATAGATGGAGAGATATACCATGTTCTTGGATTGGAAGAATCAACATTGTGAAAATGACTCTACTACCCAAAGCAATCTACAGATTCAATGCAATCCCTATCAAACTACCACTGGCATTTTTCACAGAACTAGAACAAAAAAATTCGCAATTTGTATGGAAACACAAAAGACCCCGAATAGCCAAAGCAATCTTGAGGACGAAAAAAGGATCTGGAGGAATCAGGCTCCCTGACTTCAGACTATACTACAAAGCTACAGTAATCAAGACAGTATGGTACTGGCACAAAAACAGAAAGATAGATGAATGGAACAGGATAGAAAGCCCAGAGATAAACCCACACACATATGGACACCTTATCTTTGATAAAGGAGGCAGGAATGTACAGTGGAGAAAGGGCAGCCTCTTCAATAAGTGGTGCTGGGAAAACTGGACAGATACATGTAAAAGTATGAGATTAGATCACTCCCTAACACCATACACAAAAATAAGCTCAAAATGGATTAAAGACCTAAATGTAAGGCCATAAACTATCAAACTCTTAGAGGAAAACATAGGCAGGACACTCTATGACATAAATCACTGCAAGATCCTTTTTGAGCCACCTCCTAGAGAAATGGAAATAAAAACAAAAATAAACAAATGGGACCTAATGAAACTTCAAAGCTTTTGCACAGCAAAGGAAACCATAAACAAGACCAAAAGACAACCCTCAGAATGGGAGAAAATATTTGCAAATGAAGCAGATGACAAAGGATTAATCTCCAAAATTTATAAGCAGCTCATGCAGCTCAATAACAAAAAAAAACAAACAACACAATCCAAAAATGGGCAGAAGATCTAAATAGACATTTCTCCAAAGAATATATACAAACTGCCAACAAACACATGAAAGAATGCTCAACATCATTAATCATTAGAGAAATGCAAATCAAAACTACAATGAGATATCCTCTCACACCAGTCAGAATGGCCATCATCAAAAAATCTAGAAACAATAAACGCTGGAGAGGGTGTGGAGAAAAGGGAACACTCTTGCACTGCTGGTGGGAATGTGAATTGGTACAGCCACTATGGAGAACAGTATGGAGTTTCCTTAAAAAACTACAAATAGAACTACCATATGACCCAGCAATCCCACTACTGGGCATATACCCTGAGGAAACCAAAATTCATAAAGAGTCATGTACCAAAATGTTCATTGCAGCTCTATTTACAATAGCCTGGAGATGGAAACAACCTAAGTGCCCATCATCGGATAAATGGATAAAGAAGATGTGGCTCATATATACAATGGAATATTACTCAGCCATAAAAAGAAACGAAATTGAGCTATTTGTAATGAGGTGGATAGATTTAGAGTCTGTCATACAGAGTGAAGTAAGTCAGAAAGAAAAAGACAAAAACCGTATGCTAACACATATATATGGAATTTAAGAAAAAAAAATGTCATGAAGAACCTAGGGGTAAGACAGGAATAAAGACACAGATCTACTGGAGAACGGACTTGAGGACATGGGGAGGGGGAAGGGTGAGCTGTGACAGGGCGAGAGAGAGTCATGGACATATACACACTAACAAACGTAAGGTAGATAGCTAGGGGGAAGCAGCCATATGGCACAGGAATATCGGCTCGGTGCTTTGTGACCGCCTGGAGGGGTGGGATAGGGAGGGTGGGAGGGAGGGAGACGCAAGAGGGAAGAGATATGGGAACATATGTATATGTATAACTGATTCACTTTGTTATAAAGCAGAAACTAACACACCGTTGTAAAGCAATTATACCCCAATAAAGATGTTTAAAAAAATAAAAGAAAAACAAAACAAAACCAAAAAACTAAATCGGTATTTGTTTCAAATAAGTTAGTAAAAGTTCTAAAGTTTTTGGATACGTTGTGTATCCAATTTGGATACATTGTTATAAGGGTAGGGGAAACGGCTCCATCATACAGTGTTGATAAGGAATTTGGCAAACATATATCAAAATTACAAACATAAACGTGTATATCCTTGACTCTGCAATTCTATTCTAGGAATGTATTCTAAAGTTGTAGTCACACAATGATAAATCTGTAAGCAAGGCTGTCCACATCAAGAGATTGGAAGCAAACTGAACATCCTTTAGTGCATGACTCATTAAGTAAATTGTGGTGTACCTCTACATTGTAATACAATGTATCCATAAATTGACTGCCAAGGATCTTAGAATTGTCTTCAAGATTTGAAAAATCAAGATAAGTGAAAAAATCAAGGTGTACGTATGCATACACACACATTTATATGTAACAAACATATATATAGCAAATATGTATAACAAAACATACATGTTTATGCATATATATATAAACATAAGATTTGCTGTATATGTTACCACTTGTGGAAAAATAAAAAAAAATTATATTTGCTCATTTCTGCCTGTACTATCTGAAATATGCTTAAGAAATTGGTGGCATTGGTTGACCCCAAGAAGAGATGTGGGGTGGCTAACAGAAAGGGTTGAGGAAAGCCTTGAGTGTACACTTTTTGGGTTTTACAAGAACACAGTTTTGGAAGTCAGATGACACAATGGTCAAATGTATATTGTATTTTCCTTTCAGAAAGATTTACACAAACATTGTGGCATATGTACTCATTGGTTTATTAAATATTTATGTAGTGTTACTGTAGGTCAGAACATATTCTGGTGTGGAGGGGTGGGCTGTGATATCAAGGCATATACGATACTTTCAGTGCACCAGACTCAGTTCAAAGTGTTCTGCTTTAACTCATTTAAACTTTGCAACAACCCAATAAGCATGTGCTACCATTATGATTTCCATTTCACAGACGAGGAAACTGAGGGTCACAGAGGTCAAACTAACTTGTCCCAAAGGGAACAGGTAGTGAGTGGCAGAACTGAGCTTTAAAATGTCTCTAGAGTCTGTGATTTAATACCAGGAGGAGGTCCAAAATTTGTGAGGCCAAGTGACAAATGAAAATCTGGCCAAGTGTTCAAAAATGATGAAGAATTTCAATACAGAAACAATAGAGCAAGAAAGCAAGCTGAGGCCCATCTGAACACAGGACCCCGTGGGACTCTACAGGCTATGCACCCATGGAGCCGGCCCTTGTCACCATCCCACTCCCTTTCACAAAAAGGCCCCCTGCCCTCGTGGAGCTGACATTCAACTGGAGGGGCCAAGTGGGTGACACATAATACATAAACAGGCCATCAGTATGTGCCAGGAAGGAAAGCACAGTGCCACAGGGATGATAAAGAGTGCCAGGAGGACAGAAAGGCTCTGCCTAAAGACACCTGCTTAACCTTGTCTAACCCTCTGTTTCCCTAATGTGTTTGACTATAGAATTATTTCATTGAAGTTAATTCAATATTTTTACTCTTTCACCTTATACTGTCACCTCTGGAACTGGAGTTCTGCCAAACTCTTTTGGGGCAGCTCTGATCTTTATGAATCCTCTTATTCTGTAGATGAGAAAACAGGGGCCCAGAGAGTCAGAGGGGCTTGGTCAGGGTTCCACGTGGCTGGTTGCATGCTCTCTAATGTGCCATGAGCAACTGAGGCCCTGCTAAGTTATTCCACGTCCATTGACGTGTTTCAGCAGTCAGAGACCTCACAAAGAACCAGGCAGCGTCCAATTGTGCTTTATGTGTGGTATGGGTTTAATTTCTTATTGTCCAATCATTACAGAACATCCCTTTCATCACCTGGTAAAACCTTTTCCTTTTAAAGCCTTCTTCTCCTTTTTTCTTGTTTTCAATTCTGGACCATGTGTGTACCAACGTTTTCTGAAATGCAAGGCAATGTCATACTTGATACCATCTTAAGAACTAAAGGATTTATTTGCTTCCAAAATAATGAGTTCTGTTAAACGATGAATGTATCAGTTAAGGCAAGAGTGCAATTTTTGCATCTGAAACTATTGGCTTTGTCTTGTTTTGTGTGTGTGTGTGTGTGTGTGTGTGTATTGGAGTGCAGAGCTGAAATACAGGCAAGTGTTTACAGAATGCTAAATTCATTCATTTTTAAAAGGACACCCGTGGAAATTGTGCCAGAGGCTCTTTAGGTTGTTGAGATAGTGACATTTTTAAAACATTTGTCTTATCTTAAATTTTGCCTTAGATAAGATGCCTCCAAGTAGATTCTCTTCACAGCCGTTTGCTTCTCATTAAAGAGGGAGACTTCAAGCTCTTCGTCTTACATTTAGATCAACTATTTGACTGAAACAGTGATTTTTCTTGACTTTATTTCATGAATTTCCTTGTTTGCATTGACCAACTCAACCAGCTGTTTTGAATTCATGTGAACTCAGGGTCAAAGTGCCGATGCAGCTGAAGAATTGTAGAAATTAATTCTGAAAATGGCAGCAAAAGGAATAAGAACCTAAGCCCGAATGCGTGCTTGGGAGGCTAAAACTGATCAATTTCCCGGTCCCTAATTAAAACAAGACACCGAACACAACAGCAGCATAAAATCCAGTGCTTTTTCCTGGTGATGAATGCAACCAGCCTGCAAATTTCTCCTTGCTGGAAACAGAAATTCCATGTGCAACAGCAGTTAAACAGGAAGCTTCCTGGCAATTTATGTCTGGTAATATGTACGTTTATCTTCTCACCGTCCAGACACTGTGCTTACCCTACTCCATTCCCAACATAGGTGCCCTTTGAAATTAAACCAATAAAACGAAAGAGGAAGTTTCTTTCTTTCACCTATGTCTTTGAAGGGGTCCATTCTTCGATATTGAAGGGGTAAACAATTACGGCAGGGTATCTAATCTTTTACATAACTTGAGTTGTGAAAATCTGCATGTGAACCATCTGCTTTTAAATTGAATCCTGGCTTTACATCAATTAGCACAGTAATTTCAGATGTAAAGTAGGTTAACTTCTGATTGATCTTCAATTAACACTAGTTCTTAACCATTTACTTCATTTCAAATTCATTTCCCCTCCTAGTTATACAGGGAAGTTGCAGAATGACCTTCCTGCTTTTGAAATGTCGATAGCTCCTTAGGATGAAAGAATTGACATTCCATCCACCAGTCCCTTTATCCCTGAATTAGTAAGAGCTCAGGTAATGAAAAGTCACTATAATTTTATTTTCCAAAAGAGCATCAAGGAAACAGGAAGACCTCACTACATGCAAGGATGTTTGGGGGTTTTTTTTTTGTTTGTTTTGCTTTGTTTTCTTTTTGCTTTACTTATTTAGATTTTAGAATTGGGAATTTTCACAAAATAACTGACAAAATCATTCCAGGAAGCCCCAAAATAGCATTTGTAAAACTTAAGGAATCTGATGATCGTACAAAATTATTCAGCTCCTTTCCTAGGACACAAACTCTCAGGGTTGAAAGAGGATTCAAATGTCCTCCAGCCTATATCCACCCAGGGCAGGCATGCCCACCAGAGCACCGCCCCCCCGCCCCGCCCCCGCCAGATGGTCAGCCAGCTTTTCCTTATTGCCACCATTGGACAAAAGGGCAGAATCTTCCTGATGAGGCTGTTAACAGTGAAATTCTGCCAGCTGAATAATATTCACCAAGTGATATAAATCAGATACTTCTTTTATTAGAATGCTGCACACTGCTATTGATAATTTCTGTATAGCTTATGTTAAAAAACAAAAATTCAACTGAGTAAAATCAAAGAACTAATTGGCTTTATTCAATGAATCACGAATCAGGGAGCATCCCATCTAAAAAACCCCAGGAGCTGTACAAACAAAAGTGGAAGGTTTCTATAGGCAGAAGGAGGGAGGGACAAGGAAGTTAAAGAGTGGATTATTTCAGGCAAGGTCACTTTCCTGAAGGGGAAGGCGAGAGTCTTATTAAGCAGATTACCTCACTAGTGTCGATCAGGAAATTCCAGACTGGTGGGTTTAAAATTCCACTCATGGGAGGAGCTGAAACTGTAACCAGTTTAGATAGTAAGTCTTGCTGGGGTTTGGCATAAGTGACTCCACTTTGGGCCTATTGTTTCTTTTTAACACTTATGGTAGTATATCATTGTGATATGTTATCTGACTTTCCTTTTATAAATTTGATTCATAAAATACTTATGTCCTAAAGTATATAATTTTATCACATAGGGGACTGTCTTTTCTTCAAAAAAACATATAACTTGTTTTATAATAGTTATCATTGTAGAAATATGATTCTCTTAACAATCATTTCTGGTATGATCAACTTACTGGAAACTTTTTATACCATTAAGTAAAGATAGTTTTTTTTCATGGAAAAGATATATGACTTTTTCCTTCTTATTGTCTTCTTTTTTATTATATGCATAGTTGTTTTTCTTATTAGCATGCTATGTTGAAAATAGAACAACAAGGGTCCCTGTACAATTTAGACCAAGTAATAATTTCTGCTATAATAAACAAATCCAAATTCTCAGTGGCTTAAAACAATGAGTTTAATTCTCACTCATGTCACAGTCCAATGTCCATGTTCTTCCCTGGATTATGTCTCATATTATAATTCCACTGTCCTCCAGGGATTGGAAATTTTCCCCATTCAGCCAGCATATGAAGGGAAAAAAAAAAAAAAAAGAGGAGGACCAAGAGTAGGAGTTTTTGTGGGTCTAAAAGTGGCATTTATCATTTCTTCATACATTACATGAGCTAGAACTCAATCACTGACCAAACCCAACTGCAAGGCTGGCAGGGAAATACAATCCAGCCATAGGCTTAGGAAGAAGAAACAGTGTTGGTGAGTCAGAGCCAGTTTCTGCAACTGTTGCTATCAGCATTTAGTTTACCTCTCTACCCTGGAGACCTATATATCCAGAATAGTATCTAGAATTTCTATTGCATGTGTGCTCTTGGACTTCACTGGAAAATAAATGAAGAGGAATATGATGCTCTTGTTAAGTGTCCTGAATTCCTGGGTATATACATTGAAATATAGGGCATCCAGGGCTCTGCCCTGCAGTGACCCTGAAGGTGCTCTCTCTGAATCAAGGAAGAGTCCAATAAAGAAAATGGCTGCTGGTTAGCCTATTTCCCTTCCCCTCAGAGAATTGCACCTGATCACACCAGCCACTCTAGGCGCCGTGGGCACCTTATAGAGACTCACCCCTACATGTACCAGGGACACGCAGCACGTAGTGGTGTTATGAGTGGCGACAAAAGCATGGGGTCCCTGACAGTCTTGCTATTCTGGACCAGACTGGTCTCGTTGAAAGAGGAATCGATAGCCTTCTTAAAAGAAGTCTTGAAGGCCCATGAGCCTGGGCTGGAGGCCCCACTCAACCTCAACCACATAGTGTAGAATGTAGCCCAAGGAACTGGGCCTTGGAGAGAAGGGCTGTCTTTACTGGGTAGATTACTGACGCTACAGGCAGAATCTATTTTATTTCCTTGGCTACCTTTCTAAACTACAGAGAAATCTTTCCTAATTGTTAGTTTTCCATTTCCAACATATGTTTGGGGTTATACATCATCTGGTAGCAGCTGATACTCCTTGAAATTAGAAATGACTGATGGCCAGCTTCCTTTTCTTCAAGCTAACTTTCTCACCAGTGGATTTTTCCTACCATTTGGTGGGTAGGCATGTTGCCATGATGTCCTACTTTCTGGACTGAGGATGGGTGATCCTTATTTTTATTTTATATTTAATTTTTTATTTGTAAAATATACAAAGCCTAATATATCATTTAAACCTTTTGTAAGTGTACAATTCACTGGCATTAAATACAGTCACAATGTTGTGCGACGATCACCATCGTCTATATAGATGGATGATTCTTGCAGTATAATTCTTAAAACACGGAGCTAGAGAGTTAGTTACGATTATGTCATTTCCATGTCCACTATGGGATTGTGTCCCAGTTGGGTTGCCAGTTATGGCAAATGTCACCACTACCTGCCCTAGAGTCACTCTCTCTGCCACCATCTATAGAAAGCTCACCCAAGACCAGAGAATCTCAGCATACGGTCTCTGCTACTCCATTACCTTGCTGACCAATTAAAAACACTATTAATTTAAGTGAGAATAATACATTAACTTTGATTATCATTCTATAATTTGTGGATAATCTTGTATTTTAACTTCTTGGATAACTTCTACTTATTGTCAAGGATGCTTTGCTGGGCTGTGGGAATTTTACCTGGCTTTCCCTGCTACCCACGCAGCATGCTCTCACTGAGACTGTTAATTAGTGCACTTTTTAAGCCAAAGTGAAACAGATTCAGAAGGAGAATTTTCTGCTTAAGGAAGATATAATACTGATTGCCTCACTTATCTGGATGTGTATTGATCAGGAGACCCTAGAAAATTCTCTTTTTTTGTGCAGCCTGAGCCTTGCAATGACTCTTTCTCGAATTAGACACCAGTTTCTACCTCTAATAAGTTAAAGCTCAGAGATTTTAAATTGTAGCAATAGCAACAACAAGAACACTAGACAACATTTAGTGAGCCCTTACTACATGTCAAGCCCTGTTCTATGTGTTTAGCTGCATATCTCATTTAATCAACCTCAACTTTAGAAAGTATAAGAAGCAGGCACTATTCTTTTTCTCTTTTTCTTTTTCCTTTTTTTGACCCAATTCTTTCACAGGCTTTTTTTTTTTTTCTTTTTTTTTGTAAAAGCTCAAATTCTAGCAAGGCAGTAACAGGTACAAGTCACCTCCTTGAGTAATCCATTGTACACTGTCTTTTACATTGCTTTTGAGCATTTTAGAAGAGTCATATTATAATTTTAAAACTTTTTAAAAAGCTGCATTTTAATTAAAATTTTTTTCCAGTTTTATTTAGATATAATTGACACAGCACTGTATAAGTTTAAGCTGTACAGCATAATAATTTGACTTACATACATCACAAAATGATTATCACATAAGTTTTGTGAGCATATATCATCATAGATATAAAATTTTAAAAATAGAAAAAAAAATGTTTCTTGTGATGAGAACTCTTAGGATTTACTTTCTTAACAACTTTCATGTATAACCTACAGCGTGTTCATTGTATTTATCATGATGCACATCACATTACCAGTACTTATTTATCTAACTGGAAGTTTGTACATTTTGACTACTTTCATCCAATTCCCCCTCCTCCCACTCCCGCTTCTGGTAACTACAAATCTGATCTTTTTTTTTTTTTTTCTATGAGTTTGTTTGTTTGCTTTTGAAGTATCACTGACCTATAACACTATGTTACCTCCTGTTATGCAACACAGTGATTTGGTATTTCTATGCATTTCAAAATGATAATCACAATAAGTCTAGTTATAATATGAAACCATACAAAGATATTCAAAGTTATTGACTATATTTCCAACACTGTACATAGTTATCTATCTACCTATCTGATTATTTTTAGTTGCTGATCTCTTATGTTCAAATGCATTATAACAGCCTTGCATTTTTACTCGCCTCTCCCCACATTTACTGTTTTTGACATATTTTACATCTTTTTGTCTTGTGCATCCCTTAACTACTTATTGCAAATATAGATAATTGTACTACTTTTGTCTTTTAACGTTCCTACTAGCTTTATGTATGGCTGATTTACTACCTATACTATATATTTTCCTTTACGGATGAGAATTTTCCTTTTGTAATTTTCTTGTTTCTAGTTGTGGCCTTTTCTTTTTGAGTTACAGAAGTCCCTTAAACATTTCTTGTAAAGCTGGTTTGGTGGTGCTGAACTCATTTAGTTTTTGCTCGTCTGTAAGATGTTTAATCTCTCCATCAAATCTGAATAAAACCTTGCTGTGTAGAGTATTCTTCGTTGTAATTTTTTTCCCTTTCATCACGTTAAATATATCCTGCCACTTCCTTCTGGACTGCAGAGTTTCTGCTGAAAAGTCAGGTGACAGACTTATGGAAGTTCCCTTATATGTAACTTGTAGCTTTTTCCTTACTCCTTTTAATATTCTCTATTTATCTTTAATTTTTGCCATTTTAATTACAGTGTGTCTTAGTGTGGTCCTCTTTGGGTTGAATCTGTTAGGGACTCTCTGTGCTTCCTGGACCAGGATGTCTATTACCTTTCCCAGATTAGGGAAGTTTTCAACTATTATGTCTTCAAATATGTTCTCTGCCATTTTCTCTATCTCTTCTCCTTCTGAGACCCCTATAATGCACATATTAGAATACTTGATGTTGTCCTAGAGGTCTCTTAAACTGTCCTCATTTCTTTTTATTCTTTTTCTGTTCAGCTTCAGTGATTTCCACTACTCTGTCTTCCAACTTGCTGATCCAGTCCTCTGTATCATCTATTCTACTGTTTATTCCTTCTAGTGTATTTTTCATTTCAGTCATTGTCTCTTCGTCGCTTTTTGGTTCTTGTTTATATTTTCTAACTCTTTGTTAAAAACTTCTAACTTTTCACTCTGTTCATCCAATCTTTTCCCAAGTTCTTTGAACATCTTTACAATCATTACCTTGAACTCTCTATTGGGCTGATTGCCTATCTCCACTTTACTTAGTTCTTCTTCTAGTATTTTATCTTTTTCTTTCATTTTGAACATATTTCTCTGTCACCACATTTTGCCTAATTTGCTGTTTTTATTTCTATATATCTGGTAACTTGATTGTGTTTCCCAACCTTGGAGAAGTGGTCTTTTGCAGAAGACATCCTATGTGTTTCAGCAGAGCATGGCCCTCTGGTCACCAGAGCTTTATGCTCTAGGGCTTCCCCCTAATTGGGCAAGGATGCACACATCCTTCTTTTGTGGCAGGCTGATTACTGTGGGCAGTCTGGTGGGCATAGCTGGCCTCTGGTCTGCTTGGTTGCTAAGCCCTGCCTTGAGTGGAGGCTGTTGGCTACTGGTAGGCAGGGCTGGGACACAAGATTGCTGGCTGCGGGGCCTCAGGGGGTCCTGAGGCTAGTGCTGGCCCACTGGCAGGCAAAGCCAAGTTGTGGAGTGTGTTTCAGTGGGACCAGTGTTCCTGGATCTAGTGTTCATCCTGCTGGTGAGTTGAGGCAGTTCCTGACACTGTGGGTTACCAGTGTCCCAAAGCTGGCGTTGCCCTTCTGGTGAGTGGGGCTGGATCCTAGGGCAGTTGGCTGAGAGGTCCAAGGTGTCTTGCAGCTTATATAGGCCTGTTGATGGGTGGGACCATGGCCCAGTGGGTCCTAGTGTTGTTGCCTACACACTGGTGGGCAGAGCTGGGTCCGAGTGTCTCTGACTGCAGTGCTCTGGGTGTCTCGGGGTTAGTGCCAGTGCACACTGGTGTGCAGGGGCAGGTCCTGGGTACACTTGTGGACAGGGCCAGCTCATGGGCCAGCTCTGGGCTCAGGGGGTCTTAAGGCAGCAGGCTTGCTGGTGGGGGGACTGTGTCTCCACCTGGCTAGCTGCTCAGCCTGAGGCATCCAAGTATTTGTGCCAACAGGCTGGTGGGCAGGGCTGCATCCCAATGCTAATTGGCTAGAGGGAGAATTTCAAAATGGTGCTTCCCAGCACCAGTGTTCACATGGTAGTTCAAGCCCCCAGAATGGCTGCTGCCTGTGTCTGTGTCCCCAGAATGAGCTCCAGTTGCTTCCTGCCTCCCTGGGAGGCTTTCCAAGATCAGCAGGTGGGTCTGACCTAGACTCCTTTCAAATTACTGTTTCTGCCCTGGGTTCTGGAGTTTGTGAGATGCTGTGTGTGCCTTTTAAGGGTGGAGTCTCTATTTCCCACAGCCCTCTGGATCTCCTGAAAGTAAGCCCCACTGGCTTTCAAAACCAAATGTTCTGGGAGCTTGTCTTCCAGGTGTAGGACCCCTGGGCTGCAGAGCCCAACGTGGTGCTTGGACCACTTGTTCTTTGGGAAAAACTTCTGCAATTAAATTATCCTCCAATTTGTGGGTTGCCCACCCAGGGGTATGGGTCCTGACTACACCATGTCTCAGCCCCTCCTGCCCATCTCATTGTGATTCCTTCTTTATAACTTTAGTGGTAGGAGTCTTTTCTGCTAGTTTTCGGATTTTTCTCATCAATAGTTGCTCTGTAAACAGTTGTAATTTTGGTGTGCCCATGGGAGGAGGTGAGTTCAGGGTCTTCCCACTCCAACATCTTGGCCACTCTCCCGGCACAATTCTTGTCAACATTTGAAATCAAACTGAGTTACAAGGAGATTCAACTTTATTATACTGATATTATTTGAATATAGGTGCAAATGTCATATTTGATTTGGAAAGATGTGGCTGACTTTGAGGGGTATAAGTTGAAAGAATTAGTGTAAGTCTTAGCATGGATCCCCAGCACATGAATATCTAACTAGTAGCCACTTCCCTCTCGGGCATTCTATCATACCTGCCCATTCTAGAACCTGCAATAGAACTGATGACCCTCCCTGTGACCAAAAGAGAACTCAGCACTTTTTCAGAGTTCACAGGCTACCAGGCCAAGGTTCATCCATCAGCATTGTCTTCACCCTGTTTGACCTGGTGAGAGCTATAGACCTGGACCAGAGATGCTAACTTTTCTCTCGTCTTGGGCTATGAGTACAGAGGGTGGCATTAAGGTTTGTTCATATTTTACTTACGTCTAGTGAATGTATGGGAACTTCAATGTGAATCTATGTGAACCTCCTGTGAAATGACCCATTTGGTTAAAGGAAAACCCTGCTCTTATTTATTGCCTTAGCATTGGACATTAATCTTTAATGGGACTAAAGCAGAGTGTCACTCAATGACCCCAGCTCTACTGAAATGTAGTGAAGAATAAGGAAGCAAATCAAGAATACCCTCAGTTTGAAAGAGATGCCACTATCTAAATTCAATAGTTAGAAAGGAGTGTCAATGAAAAATTAATCAGTCAATCTAAGAAAGAAATAGAAAATTTTATTTGAGCCAAATTTGAGGATTATAACTTGAGAAGAGCATCTCAGAAAGCTCTGAGAGCTGTTCTGGCCATTAGAAGTCAAGGCATAGTTATATAAGATTTTTTTTTTTCTTTTTTTTTTTTTTTTTTGCGGTACGCGGGCCTCTCACTGTTGTGGCCTCTCCCGTTGCGGAGCACAGGCTCTGGGTGCACAGGCGCAGCGGCCATGGCTCATGGGCCTAGCTGCTCCGCGGCATGTGGGATCTTCCTGGACCGGGGCATGAACCCGTGTCCCCTGCATCGGCAGGCGGACTCTCAACCACTGCACCACCAGGGAAGCCCTATATAAGTTTTTTGAGATAGGGGCTGAACATTAAATGAAGTATTATTGACAGTTTGTACAATCCAGATCTAAGTGCCATGTGACCCCTCATCAAGAAGGAATGCTATCTTTAAGGAGTTGTCTTGCTGGTGCTAGGAGAATGTTGCCCTTTATGGCTGAGCAGGCATTTCTGCCTATGGGGAAGGATTGCTCAGTGCATAATGCAGATACACAATGCTCAGTTGGGGGAGAGGGGAGGCAGAGAAAACTTTTTTATGTTTAAATTTTTCTTGTCTTGCCATAAAATACAAATTTTATTTCACAGGAGAGATTATGCAGACGAAACACTAATTCCTACAGAGGAGGCCTTGGAGTCTCAAGAAGGTGTACAGCCCTTTCCTTTTCTTGGGCAGTTGAGAGTTGACTCTACCCACTTCTTGAGGATGACAAGGATGAAAGGTGGCAGGGAGAGGGATGTGGCTCTGCTATCAAAACCATGTTGGTTTCCCATGTTCATTTACCAAAATTAATGCATTTGACCCTCTGTTTAAAATTGTCTGCTTGAGTGGTCAATAGTAACGATGCTAAAAACTCGGCCTTTGTGCAGTGGTGCTGAATCAAATCTCGGAGACAGAGTTTTGGGTGAAGTAGAAAAGGATACCTTTATTGCTTTGCCAGGCAAAGGGGGACACAACGGGCTCGTGACCTGAAAAACTGTGTGTCCCAACCCTGGAAGATTTGGTGAGGAGTCTGGTTCAGTGGAGCAATGGTTCAAGGGCGGGGCTGCTATAAGGATCAGGATGTGTCAAGGGCCTGCATTCCTTTAATCTGGCCTCAGGTGGTCTCCTGATCTTCTCTGAAAAATACCTCTTCAAGTAATTAGCATCTTCCATTTGTTGGGGGCTTCAGTTCTGCAGAAGAGCTCAAAGATACTGTTACATGATGTGTATGCCTTGAGGTGGAGCCAGGACCCTCCCCGAAGGCTGCACTGTTGTTTCTTGGCTGCCTCTCCCTTGTCTCTGCATTCCCTGCCTTCTTCGATTACCAACTGTTTGAAAAGCTTCTGTGCCCAGGAGCCCCACAGGGTCCTGCTTAGTTTCTAGCAAAATGTACAGGATTTTCTTTTTTCTCTAACAAATGATTCAGTCATAACACTAAATCTCTGTTCTTCTCTCTCTTTTTTCTCTCTTGCCTACTGATGGAGACCTCTACCTTTCCTTTTTCTGGCCAATACATTTTTTTCTCCTTTTATTGGTCAGTATATTCACTTCTCAATTTGACTTAAAATAGCTTATGTCCCCTTTTCCAAAAGGCAGCCAAAGATTGAGTGAGAAACTCATTCATACGTGTTTAGTCTTGAAATCTGGGGCTGGAGTGGAGGGGTGAGTTTGGAAATCTAGATTTAAATATTCTTTGATGACTAGCTGTGATTAAAGAATTACTCTGATGAGTGTCTGTTACCTGGGGGAAAAAACAAGCAAATCAGGTGTGTTAAAAGGCTCTTAGGCCACATGAAAAATTTGGCCTTTTACAATGAAAGTGCCTGTCCTTTCTCTCTGGTATGTAGGAATGTGAAACAGAAGGTTCAGAGGTAATTTGTCTCCCACTGTGCCTATCACAGTGCCTTAACCACGAGGGACACTGAATTCATGATTTTTGAGTGTTCTGATGGAGGCTAGCCTGCAGGTGTGAGAACAAAAGACAAAGGAAATTACATAGGAGGGACAGAGGGCGGAAAGAATGGTTTTTCAATTTTAAGACACTGTGAAATGCTTGAGGGGGCAGAGGTCAGTGCATTTTGATCTCTGGGGAGATGAAACACCCTGAGTCAGACAAGAGAAGAGGAAGCCCAGAAAAACACAGTTAACCTCAAATTCTATAAAGGACATGGTGGTGAGGGTAAGAAGTGCAAATCCCATTAGTGGAGAAAGAGAGTATTTTCACAGCCACATTTTAAAAAACTGAATGGTAAGAAACAGAATTTTTCTTTCCCTCTGCCCTCCCTTCCCGTTGCGTGGGAATGAGGGGGCCGGAGCCGGCACACTAACAATAATGGCACTAGAGCAATAATGAGACCTTTCTCCAAGGACTGATTTGTCTGCAGAAAGGAGAAGTCATCAGGTATCCATTGTGAGGAGACTCGCCTTCTCTTAACAATGGCTCTGATGAAGCTGCTAGAAGGTTCTTATCAGGGAGAAAATACTCCTAGCAGCAGGAGAAGGGGAGAGGGAAAAAAAATGAAAGGCTACCAACCCCCAAGTCACCCTCCAGGTTCAGTGCAGTGGGGAGAATGAGGGAGGCACGTTTCCTGAATGCAAGTGATGTTGGCTGGTCAGTCAAACCAATCCTCTAAAGAGAGATTAAAAAAGATGAGAGAGGCCAGCTTTCCCACAGGCAGGCTTTTAGCAGGGAGGGCAAGGGTGGCTGGGCTTAAGCTATGGAATTCTAAGTTCCTCAGGCTGAAGTAAATAGCGAGAGGTCATACAAGCTTGTCCCCTGGCCTACAGGGTGGCCCCTTCTTTAGCTGGATTCTGGGAAGGAAGAAGACGTTCACAGACAGCAGAGCCTTAACAGGACTCTAGGCCCATTTCTGCAGCTCACAGACACTCAGATTCAGAAACAATGGATTTTCTGCATGCTGTAGATGGGAGAAGAGCATTAGAATTAATCTTATACTGATCAAAATTTGTGAGATGCTTTACTGTTTTGGGTCTCACTCCTCATCACCTCCCAAGAGGTAATGCTGAAAACTTGGCCTCTATGCACCAGTGCCAAAGTGAATCTCAGAGACAGAGTTTTGGGTGAAGTAGAAAAGAATAGCTTTACTGCTTTGCCAGGCAAAGGGGGCCACAGTGGCCTCATGCCTCAAAAACTGTATGTTCCCAACTGGGAGGATTTGGTGAGGAGTTTTATAGCTATGGTTCAAGGGTGGGGTTGCCGATAAGGATTACAGCGTGTGCAGGGCCTGCACTCCTTTAATCTGGTCTCAGGTGGTCTCCTGATGGGCTTCTTGAGGTTATCAAGCTGTGATCTTCTCTGGAATGAAGAATGCTATCATCTTCTATTTGTGGGGGGTTTTAGTTCTGTAAAGAGCTCAAAGATATTGTTCTGTGTATCCCTTGAGGCGGAACCAGGACCCTGCCCCAAGGCTGCACTAGTGTTTCTTGACTGCTCCTCCCTTGTCTGTCTCTGCATCCCCTCCCTTCCCCGATTAGCAACTGTTTGAAAGGCTTCCATGTCCAGGAGCCCCACAGTGTCCTGCTTGGTTTCAGAGATGACTATTATTATTTGCCGTGTGGTCAATGGATGCTGATCAAAACTCCAATCATATTGCCCCCTGTACAAAATCCTTCATTGGCTCTTTATATTTAAATTGAGCTAAACTCTGCCCTTCCTCTATCCTCAGAATTTAGTTTCCAGGATGTGGCTATCACCTACCTGTCCTACTCTTTCTCTACTTATATATGTATCTCTGATTTCAAGGTGAAGTTGACTCCTTGATTTTATCCAATTGAGATCTCACTGCTCCAATCTCCTGCCTTGGTTGATGCTATTCCCTCCACCTGGAATGTTCTTTTGATATTTCTGCCTACTCCATTCACTTGTTGAAATCCTACCCAAAAAATTTCTTTTTTTTTTTTTTCTTTCTTTTTTTGGCCACACTGCACAGGCTGCAGGTTCTTAGCTCCCCAACCAGGAATTGACACTGCACCCTCAGCAGTGAATGGAGTCTTAGCCACTTGACCACCAGGGAATTCCCATACCCATCTTTCAAAGTTGGGTAAATTCTCCTCCCTCATGAGGACTTTATTGAAATGAAAGTAACTTCTCCCTCTCTGGAACTCTTAGAGCACTTTTCTTCTCTCTCTTATAGGCCTTCTCCTATTGCACCTTATTTATGATAATTCACGTTCCTATCTA
Source organism: Aethalodelphis obliquidens (assembly GCF_003676395.1). NCBI lineage: Eukaryota > Metazoa > Chordata > Mammalia > Artiodactyla > Delphinidae > Aethalodelphis > Aethalodelphis obliquidens. The sequence goes on along the minus strand of NW_020837992.1, from coordinate 5,775,382 downwards.
ACCCTCTTTAATGAACTGTGAGTTCATCAAGGGCAGGGACTGTGTCCTTTTTATCTCGATTTATCTCCCAGTGACTAGTGCATAGTAGGTGATCATTAAATAATGATTGAATTAGAATTTTCATTAGCATCTGTATTTCTAATTTTTAAGTAGAATAAAATTTCTAAGTTGATTTGGAAAACAAATTTACAGGAAACAACTGGATCTGTAGAGGCAACAATTCCTGGATGGAAGGTCACATGATTCTCAGCTGTCACTGACTGGCATTCTTACCAGGGACAGACTGTTTAAATGGATTTGGATTTTGGCTCTTTTTACTGCTTTTCCTTCTCCTCTAAAGAGGGTAGGATAGAGGACTACAAGGTGGAATTTGTTGTGTACTTACTCTGTGCCTAGCTCTTTGTTAACCATTTTACATCATTAACTGGCTTAATCTTTGTAATAATCCTTTGAAGGAGCATTATTTCCATTGCATAGTTGAGTAAACAAAGGCATAATAAAGTTCAATAAGTTGCTATAAGTCATATAGCTAACAAAGGCTCCAGCTCAGATACTGGCTCAAAACTCATGTACTTGCCCCCTACACTATGCTGCCTCCTGGACTTAATCCAGAAATTTCTCTAGGAAAGAAAGAGCCAGGGAAATCATGAAAGATGCAACACTGTGTTAAAAATGAAATTTTAAAAAAGTCCCTCTAGGATAGACTAGATGGAAAGAAGATGTATTAGTGGGTCCTATGCCTATTGATCTTCATAATACCAGAGGCAATTTTGATTATCATCAGACCTGAAAGCCACAGGTCTGAGAGACAGAACGTGGATGTTATCCTCAGAAAACTATGGTTCAAGGTCCATCTCTGCCACAAGTCAGTGAAGTGAAGTTTAAGGAAGTTATGTAAACTTTGTGGGCTCAGTATTCTCATCTGTAGAATGGGGAGCATAATAATCTATAGAATGTTTGTTGTAAGGATTTAAGGAAAGGATTAAATGTAATTAAATGACCAAGGAAGAGGTGAAGTTTCCACCATGATGCTTGAGACACAATCCCTTAGGAATTAAAAAAAAATTTTTTTTAGATGCATTCTCTTATATTACCTATAAGTGATCAACTCCACGTGATACAATGTTTTATTTTAACCCATTTCTATCTCTGTGCATGAAGTCTTCCCAACGCAACACTAAGTTAAATGTTCTTTCAGGGCGTTCCTGGATCTTCCTATGCACACATCTCTCTTCACTCTTCTGTGCTCACAGAAATTAACTGTAGAAGAGTCTTGTCAAAATGGCACTCAGGCTGAATGTAGGGCTGGAGAGGCAACAGTATTTCTTTTTTTTTTTTTTTTTTTTGTGGTACGCGAGCCTCTCACTGTTGTGGCCTCTCCCGTTGCGGAGCACAGGCTCCGGATGCGCAGGCTCAGCGGCCATGGCTCATGGGCCCAGCCGCTCCGCGGCATGTGGGATCTTCCCGGACCGGGGCACGAACCCACGTCCCCTGCATCGGCAGGCGGACTCTCAACCACTATGCCACCTGGGAAGCCCCAGTATTTCATTTTTAAGACCACCAAAATTTTTAAATAACTTCTGAGTCCATGTGATTAATTAGAGGCAGAACTACAGATCAAACCCCAGGGCTCCTCTCCCTACACCAGGAAATGGCAACTCAGGAGGACTTGTCCTGGCCTAGGGAATAGGGGACAGTCCAGAGACAGATGAGATTGGTTTTCAACTCATCTCTAATTTCCCTTGATTTCTATACTCTGGTTACATGTTAATGGTTTGGCAGAAACTTCAAAATTAAACTTGTGAGAGACATCACTGTTGGACATTTAGGCAAATACAGTAGCTGTCAAAGGTTTTAGAGCCAACATCTAACATGACCCTTTCTAAATGAGTCAAAAGTGACAGTTAAATGAGAAATGAAGCAGAAAATTTTGTTTTGTTTTGTTTTGTTTTTTTTCTTAAACAGGAATTTTTATGGGGAAATTGGCACTGAATTTTACTGCCCTTCCAAAGGGTACTGGTGGTATGGGGGAGCAGAACCTAAGGCTGTTGTCTTTTGTTTGTTACTTCTGCTCCCTTAGTCTCTCCCACTGGAGACTCTCATGAGAAATCACACAGAGGAGTGCTGAAGAATTACTCCCCAGGAAGGCTTCATGCTCATGAGTGCAATTGGGATAGCTGAATTACTAGCTCCAGTCAATCCCCTTTTTCTTCTTCATCTCTGGGCTTGGTCAAGAGTAACCTACTGGGTGCCAAAACTGAGTTACTTTTTTTTAAAGACAAAATTCATACACCGTAAAATTCACCCATTTAAGGTATAAATTCAGTAGGTTTTAGTATATTAACAAAGATGTGCAACCATCATCATTATCTAATTTTGTAATATTTTCATGACTCCAAAAAAGAAACTCATACCCATTAGCAGTCATTCCCCATTCTTCCTTTCCTCAGCCCCTGGTAACCACTAATCTACTTTCTGCTTCTATGGATTTGCCTGTTCTAGACATTTCATAAAAATGGAATAATATATGCCATGTTTTGTGTCTGGCTTCATTCACTTAGCATAATGTTTTCAAAGTTGAGAAGTTAGAGGGAACAGTTTGCAAGATCAGTCTCACTTCTGATATCAATTGCAAGTTTGGGGGTCCCCAAGACCACCCAGTTTCAATAATTAGCTAGAGGAACTCACAAAACTCACCAAAAGCTGTTATACTCATGGTTACAGTTTATTGTAGTTAAAGAATAACACCAGAGACTTGGTGTACAAAGTCTATATTGGGGCTTGATTATGTAAACCTGATTGACTGACTACCCATGTGGCTGACTTCAGTCCCCAGTCTTCAGAGGTTAACCAATAAAAAGTGTCTCAAAACCCCATCCTAAATTCCATTGTTAGAATCTGGCTGGCCCAAGGCTCCAAGGCAACAAAAACACTTTTAATAGGACATTGTAAGCCTAGGTTCCCAGGAGTCAAGGGAAAAGACCAGATCTCTCTGGGTAAAAGTGAATTCTTTACTACATAAAAGTTCATCCGTGTTGTAGGCTGTATCAGTATTTCTTTCCCTTTTATGGGTCAATAATATTCCATTGTAGATATATTGCATTTGTTTATTCATTCATCAAATGATACGTTTTGGGTATTTCCACTTTTTGGCTATTACGAATAATGCTACTACATACATTTGTGTAGTTTTTCCATGGACATATTTTTCCAATTCTCTTGGATATATTCTGGGACCTCAAAATTGTGTCACAGTCATTCTTTTGGAATTGAATTCCATTGTCACATCAGTTGGGATAATGAGATAAACTGTTAATGTGAATTACTTTAGCATTAATTTAAAAAAATGGACATTGAATAGATGAAAGTCCAATTCTGGTGGGGGAGGATGCAAAAAAGTTCTAGAAAACAGAAATAGTGAAAAGCTAGGGTTGCTTGTGAGGGTCTGTGGGAACAGTGCCAGGAACTGGGGTTACTAGAGCAAGAAGGGGTGCTCTGTAGAGGGAAGTGAAAAAGTACTCAAGGTACACTTCACACACATCACAGCCTTCTATCTATATAGGCTTGGTTACTGAAGCAAAGCTACTTGACTTTCTGACTCAGGCTTGATTTTCCCTTAGTGATTCCCTTAGGATTCTTGTTATAGGACAGTGGCAACAATGGAATAAGACATGTTTTCTTATCCAATTCTTTTGGAGAGAGCAAGATCGATGGGAAACAATGCAAATATCTTCCTGGAACAGACGGGAAGAGCATTTTGCTTGGGGCAGATCAGTCCTAGCATATTGGAGACAGTTCGAAGAACCACATCAGAAGTGCTTCAGGGAATAAAGGAGTTGGCTGGGAAAGGGATAACCACAGGAGCTAAATATGGGCTAGCTGGCTCATCACCTCTGAAGGGGAACCAAGCAGTATGGCTACGATCTTGTGGGCAAAATACTATGGGGAATTTGCCTGGGCTGTAGGCATAAGATGAAGCAAATGAAAGGTGAAGGAGTATCCAGGAAGAATACCTTGCACTGATGGATTTACAGGGGACTCTCTCTCCTTTTTCTTTCACTGACATTATGCATTCCTCATCTTGGTTGTGTGTGTATTTCCAGTGTAAAGAAATCTGAAAAGACAACTTGAAAATTGCCTGAAGAAAGACCACAGCGTGTGTGGTGTGTGCTCACCTAAGCAGATGATGTGAATAGCAAAACCTAAGCCTCCTCCCAAGTTTACGCACCTTGATAGGTGGACACCATTTGGAACAAGTCTTCTTCATAAAATGCTGGGGTCTGTATAGAAGGGGCATTCATTTTTCTTCATTTCTCTTTTGTTTGCTGAAGGAGAGGAAAAAAATATTTCCTTCTACCCTTCGAGGTCTTCAACTGGAGATCTGTAACAAAAGACAGACTAGTAAGAGAGAAGCATACACATGTATTTAATATAAATTTTATATGATATGGGAGCCTTCATAAGGAAATGAAGACCCAATGAAATGGTTAAACCTCACAGTTTTCATACCAGGTTTGATGAAGAGCGGACAGTAGTGGGAAAATGTGATAGGAAAAAGGAGTATGAGCTAAAAGTAGTAAACTGGGGGAAACTTAGCAAGGCCCATTCATTCAGATTCCTCTTGGAGTTCCTCTGTCTTGGAGCTAGGGTGCTCCTTTCCCCTGGGTGTAGGGAGAGCACCTCTTGCCTGAGGGCCTTATGAACTGCTTCAGGGGAAATTCAGAAAGTCCTTCTTGCACTTACTGGTTCTTAAATTCCTTCACCTTAAAATATACAATATGCCAAGGTGTTGTATTTTGGGGTAACATGTTCCGAACCTTGTCATTGCAGACAGAAGGACAGGAAAATAGTGAGGGTTTTAAACTTTATTTTTAAGCCCCTGAAATAGTTTGTTGGGTGAAAAAAGACTTCAATTGCTCTTGTAACTGGATCATTATCATGATGGTACTTTTAAGTTCATTGTTTTTCTTATTTTTTTAGATAGATTCAAGCTGACCGTGGATAATGTCTTTGAAAGCAAGCAAGCAAGCAACTCTGTGATCCCACCCATAGGTTCATGAAACATTTTGGGAACAAGTCTTAGAATACCGCCACAACAAGTGGGCAAGGGTGATTACTGGGTCTGTTGTAGATATCAAGGAATTAACTTTTGCTTCAAAAAAAATTTTTTTTTAAGTTTCATATAACTGGGTTTGATATGGCTCTCCTGTTCATTTGTCTTAGGACTTACTGGTTGGGAGATAATTGGCTTAGACCTTTAGATTTTTGGGTGAAAGAGAATGAAAATAGAGAGGCAAGATGAAGGAGAGAAAACCGGACAGCTAGGAGCTGAGCTGAGCCATATACCTTCCTGGCAACAACCCTAATGCGTGAGGACTGCTAGGCTTTCAACAGGGATGTGCAAGCTTGAGCACCATTATTTATGGGGAGCACCGCTGGAGCCTGGTCTTGAAGAAACGGCTTGGCCTGTCCCTTTGTAGAAATGGCCACAAACATGTACGAATCCTGAGCACTTCCAGGATGTGTCAGGCAGGGTTTTCAAATGCAGATTGTCCACTGGCCCGGCACATCTCAGGCCACTAATAAACACTGTCTCCTTGGAAAATGTGCTGACTTCTATTTCATTCCCCCCTCAACCTCCCTTTGACTTTAGGAACAAGAGTTTCAACTAAACCGCCTCCTCCTTCCAGGGCTGGTGGGACACCATGATGTGAGAGTGTGTTTTTCCACCTGCAGCCCCCTTTGATGACAATGACCTCCATCTTGTGTGTAGGAAGTATGCATGGCTCTGTGAAAGGAAGCCGGCTAATCATGAGGCAACCACTGCCTCTGTAGTAGAAAATATGAGGCTGAAGGACAGGCATCCAGCCACAGATGTACTAATTTAATTTCATGCCCTGACATCAGCTGGTCCTCTCCACTTAAAAGGAACATTTGCATCCATCTGCCATCAACTCTCCCTTTCATTTTAAAATCTCTTTGCTCTTTTCTTTCCCTTCGCTCCTCCCCCACCACCACAATTTGATGAAATAATGGGGCACATTTAAAATCCAAACTCAGGCAATTCAAGTACTGAACGGATGTGATTTTGTTCCATTCTAAGTCAGCCTCAAAGAGTGTCTGGGGAGTAGAAATCAAGGGCCAAACAAAAAAAGCAAGTGAGAGAGAGAAGATTTTGAATGCAAATCAACCCCCTCAACCCATCTGAAACAACCTGCTGTGAACTGGGCTAGAACGTATGGCCCATTAGCACCTTGTTAGGCTGTCAGAACCTGAGCAACTGAAAGGGGTAATAATGGGGAAGAACTGGCCGAGACTTTTGCAAGCCTAGCCCCAGCTTAGTGCTCTTCTACCCGACCCACTCTTGGGACTCCAGGGGCAGGGCTGGTAAGAGTAGCTCCAGTGGAAAGGAAGGTTAGAGAGAACAACTTCATTAAGTTTATCGTTGACTTTTTAAAAAGTACCTTTCTAGCAAAAAGGAATACAAAGGTTAATTTTACTTTTCTGGAGTGGCGAACTATTTATTTATTTATTTTTGGTGGGGCTCTCTTTGTGTTTGCTTTCTCCCGCTTCATCAAATACTGAGGTTTTGTAAAAAAAAAAAAAAAATTATAGGATATTAGGGACTGCATGGCAAAGCATCAGGGATTAAGTCTTAGTCCTCAGAAGGCAAATCCACAAATAGAAAATGTATCCTAGACACACATGCCAGTTACATTCATTTGCAAATGCTTTTTTTTTTTTTTTTTTTTTTTTCGTGTTACGCGGGCCTCTCACTGTTGTGGCCCCTCCCGTTGCGGAGCACAGGCTCCGGACGCGCAGGCTCAGCGGCCATGGCTCACGGACCCAGCCGCTCCGCGGCATGCGGGATCCTCCCGGACCGGGGCACGAACCCGTGTCCCCTGCATCGGCAGGCGGACTCTCAACCACTGCGCCACCAGGGAAGCCCTGCAAATGCTTTTAAGAATGCAATACTTGCTTTAGAGACAGAGACACTTGGCAAGAGCTTCTCCATTTTCTTCCCTCCTAAATGCTTTGGTGTTCAGTGCGGGTAGTGACGGAGAGGCGACAAATCTTGCTAATGACAATATTTATTTCTAGATATTGAAGTTAGTAGATATTCTATTACCAGGGAATGGAAGTATTTTCTTTCTTTCCATCCTAAAAACACAATTTATCTGGTTTAGTATGAAATAAACTAGAAGAGCCTTACTGTCTTTAACGAACCAATAGAAATGACAGGAGGGAAAGAAAAATCTATTGCACGGTTTTTGCTGAAAAGTTTAACTGAAATGGTGCTGCCTTTAAAGGCAATGACCTTAAAAATTTAGGACTAGTGCACAGAGAAAAAACCCAATCACCATATGAATTAGTATGGAGAAGTTTGGGCAAAGACAGTTACTAGAGAATCTGTGGTTTCCCAAATGAACTCTGCCATTTTCAAGCCTAACTTCTTTGAAGTGTCTTAAAATTATTCTGCTGTCTTTACCAGAATGATTTTTTGTGTGGCTTTCCTTGGTGGAATAAAGGGATAGATTTCATACCCTCTTAAGGGTACCAGAATATTTGTCTCTTCTCAGGCTACTCACCAACAAGAGATAAATAACCCAAGGGTGTTTGTTTTAGTTTTCATTTCAGACACGAGGTGGAGATTAGGATTTACAAAACTAGGACGCTTCTTTTGTCTCTCTGTCAGGATAAAAAATGAGAAATAAATAACCATATTATACTTAATTTTATAAAGTGCAAAGTAAGTGCAATGTTTTGCAAATTTTTAAATAGTGCAATGTAAGTGCTAAATGCTAATAGTCCTTTGCTTTTATTCCTAAGGGAGCTTTCTCCCACTTTTTTCTACAGCCAGGATCTCTGAGGTTAACTCGGCATCCTGCTTTTCTTAAGGGATATGGAAATGTCCACGGGACAGCTGTACTCTGCTGGCTGAGGAGCCCACAAGGTTAATGATCACCCACAAAGACTGAGGAGGGAAGGGAGCATTCTTCACGGGGATGATTAGCATGCTGGCATTCTTTCCTTTGTGGTAACGATGGTCAAGAAGGTGCCTGGCGATAGAAGGGAGAATGGAGGGTTTCTGCTTCTTCTGCCTCCAACGCTTATTAAAATTCATTTCCATTCAAAGAGCCATCCTCTGATTTTCATCATCAAATAAGCACACACTGTACATATTTAAGCAGGCAGGAGACCTGTGCCGAGTTCATGTCTTTTTGAAGTGAAGGCCTGTTCCCTTAATGACTGTCCATGCTTATCTCTGTATGTAAATTTCTCCCGCTCCTCTTTCTTACCCCCTCCACTCTACTGCTACTCCAGTTCTGGGATCCCTGATGGGCAGCCTAGATACCTATTATGACAATAATTCATTTGGAGTCGAATGGAATCTCCTTGTGTAGTCTAGCTCATTATAAAGGTGAAGCCCTCGGGAGGACAGGCTGAGAATGAATAAGTTTACAGAGTTATTTTTTCTTCAAGAGGCAGAGGCAGGATGTGGGTGTGGTTTCCATACTTCTCTCCGCTTTGGGTTTATCTCCCTTTGGGTCTGGCCCCCATCCCCAGACAGGGCGATTGTCCTCTAGCACTCCTGGGGACCACCATCAGCTGGAAGGTATTTCAGCTCAGCCAGTTCTATACTGAACAGCTGCTAGGAACAGTTGGGCTCGTCCTACTGTTGTCAGTGAGAAACCAAGTGGCAAACGTGAGTATATTGGGCTTCCTTAAAGGGTTCACGTGAACTGATAATTCAGTAAGTACAACACAAAGATGTTGTCCTCTCTTGTAGTGTGCCACATAGATCCTGGTAAGGCTTGTTTAAATTTTATTTAAGCATAAGGGACATAAGAAATCTCTTTGAGAGCTTTGGAAATCTCAGAAAACATGATAAAGAAGGGTATCAAGAAAGCAATCATATTAATGGTGACAGCTCTCTTAAACTCATGGCAAGACTGCATTTTCTAGCATAATTCAATTTGTAAATCATCTTGTTATAATTATAGTCCAATCAGGGTAGAATGACAAGTAATGTACTTTTATTTTATTTATTTTTTTGTTTTTCTCTCACTTGCCTTAAAAACAACCCAACACCCTACAATAATTTTTTTAGGTCTAAAATTATCTAACTCAGTCTCATGGGTTGAAAAATCATCTCTACATCTACAAAGAGTCCTGGTGAGGAGAATGGGGGAAGAAATTAGTTTTACAAAGCATATGCTGAAACAAAATATAAGACAGGTGAGTTACGGGGTAAAGCAGAGAAAAGTATCCCTTGCTCAGGGTTTGGTTCTTGTGATTTCTTTCTTCTGTTGAAGCATATTGTGTCTCCTAATTTTAGAAACTTGATTATTCATAGGAAGTTCATTCTTTTTTTTAAATTAAAGTATAGTTGATTTACAATGTTGTGTTAATTTCTGCTGTACAGCAAAGTGATTCAATTATACATATATATATATATTTTTAAAATATTTTTTCCATTATAGATTATCACAGGATACTGAATATAGTTCCCTGTGCTATACAGTAGGAAGGAAGTTCATTCTGATGAGGCAGTTTTCCTGTTTTTCATCAAAGAATTTGGACACATTCAGAAAATTTGTCTAATCTCCTTATTTGACTATCTGGAGTGAACTGCTGCTAGCAACATTTGGTAGCAACTGCTAGCAGCTCGTCTCTCACCTTCACGAGTCCCAGAGAGTTGCCTGGCCCAGCCTAATTTAGGCACCAAATGACCTGGCAATATCTGATTCTTTATTGCTTTGGCCACATGGGTTTTTTCGCCTGGGGAATGCCGCTCATTGTTGGTTGAACAGTAAGAATTAAGTTGTATAGATGTAGAATTATTAGAGTAGCTGTTTCAGTCTCATCAGTATCAAGATTGGCAGACATTCCCCTTTCTCATCTGTAACAAAAACCAACCAAAGCAATGTGAAGGATTCCAGAAGAGACAATATGGATGAAGCCATTTATTAGATTTATAAGAACAGAAGGAAAGTGCTAAAGCTATCCATCTTCTATACTTTATTGAGAATATGACCAATGACTCAGACCATCAGGGCAATATCTCTGAGGCAGAATTGAAATCCTAAAGTAAGCTGAGAATAAGTGCATGCATTTTAGGAGAAAAGGGATCAAAGGCTGGAGTGAAAAATGCATGTAAGCCTCCAAATAAACTGACTACAAATCTGTCTGCAACAGTTATGCAGCTTTGTTAACATAACTTTGTAAATAAAGATCTCATTTCATAAGGCTTTAAAGATTGTTTTACCCCCTAGTCCTTTCCTGCATTGAAAAATCATACCTCCAAACATCAGATGACAGTAGGCAAAATTATTATTTGGATTATGCGAAATGCATGTGTGTGTAGATAAATAAGTAAAATAAGAATAATGAAAAGAACAAATAATACCTTTTAATTGAGAAATACACAAGTTAGCGCTTCTCTATTTTTTTTTTTTTTTTTTGCGGTACACGGGCCTCTCACTGTTGTGGCCTCTCCTATTGCGGAGCACAGGCTCCGGATGCGCAGGCTCAGCGGCCATGGCTCACGGGCCCAGCCACTCTGTGGCATGTGGGATCTTCCCGGACCGGGGCCCGAACCTATGTCCCCTGCTTCAGCAGGCGGACTCTCAACCACTGTGCCACCAGGGAAGCCCAGCCCTTCTCTTTTGTCATGATGAAATTCTCAGAATAAGTCAAATTGGTTAATTTTTTTTTCTGTGTTTAAAAGTGTCCTTAGTACATATGAGTTTGGAAATTCAGTAAATCTAAAGACATTTACTTTAGAACCTTGACAACTTGAAGTTCTAACATGTTCATCTAAGGGCATGAATTTCATTTTTTAAGTTACACATTGATTTCAAAATCTGTTTTATTTTGTTTGTTTGTTTTTGTTTTTGCTTTTGTTTTCTTGGCTAGAATTCCATTAGATCTAGCGGTTTCAGCCCTGTAGATGGTTGGTTTGCTGTTTACAAGCTATGTGACCTGGGACAAGTTTTATTTGTCCCTTTTTAGGCTCAGTTTTGCCTTTTTTAAAATGGGGATCCTAATGTCCTTAGTGTGAAGATAAAGCTTGATAATGAAATTAAGGCAGTTAGTTCAGTGTTCAATAGCAAATATTGGCTATTATTATTATTCATAAAAGTGGATGACAGAGACCTGGACTCTTCCAGAAGAGTATAAAGCAAGAAGGGAGCTGTGAACTAGGAATTCTCTGAGGAATCTAGTCATTGCAGAGGATTGAGGTTAAAATATTAATTCCGTGGAAAAATATTCGCTGAACATCTATCAGTTTCAAGTTTCACACTCCCTGCTCTCTTAAAGACTGTATTTGAGTAAAGAGAATAAGAAAACTACACAACTTACTTTGTTCCAAGCCAAAATAATACAAGTGCTACAAGAAAGGCATATACATGGAGTTATGGGCTTTTAGAGGAGAAGCATGCCAACTTCCGCAGGGATGGAGGTGGTCAGAGAAAACTTAGTGAAAGAGAAGTGAAGATGCATGCTTTAAGAATGAATATAAATTTGAAAGGCAGAAATGTTCATTTACCTAAAGATATGTATTGAGTACCTGCCGGATACTTTTTCATGTGCTAGAGATTCAGCCACGAGCAAAGCAGATGAATTGCTTTGCTTGGTGGAACTAGGAAGGAACATTTGAATGCATGTTCTTTGGATTTGAAAAAAAAAAATTAAATTTTATGATTATAAGCAACAGTGATTTCTGAATAAATATTTTAAAGTCACCATACCTCACCTCTATCCAACATGCATAAAATTGTGGTCCATTTCTCAAAATTAGAAGAAGGCTAGAAGCAAAATTTTATAGATAGACGTAAAGAAATAAAATCTTAAAGCAGAAAGTATACTCTGTTTCCTTGACTCATCCCACATCCATTAAGTTTTTCTATTTGACATAAAGATAATAATTTTTTCTATATATCTATATTTATAGTTATATCTTTCCATCTCTCAGTATAAAGTGTTTTTTGAAAACAGCGTATCTAAGTTCTTTCATAACTAAAAGTCTACATTTTATTTTCTAACTTGCCCACTTGGTACATTTCAGCTCCTGCCCCTTTCTTTCTACTTCTAGTTCGTATCATTGCACTCCAAAATATCTCTCCACCATACTCGAAACAGGTTACTGAAAGAAACAAAACAAATCCAATTATAAAACAGTACTTTTGATGACGGCCTCACCTCTATCAATCTCCTCAAGGGAACAAAGTAGAAACCTAATGTTGATGGATCCTGGCACTCTGCTTCCAAAATACAAAATTATTGAATTAAAGTCAAAATAATTATTAGGAAATCAGGTGACATGATTTCTAAAAAATATTTTTTCTATTGGACTGGCACATTTGCCTTTGGTCTGCTTGAAGGCTTCAGCCTCCTGGGCAATATCGATCTTCACTGAGTTTTGAAATCCCCGCAGCTCCTACAGGCCAGATGAGCCCACCCCCACCCCCAAATTAAGATGAATGTGTGTAATTGTCATTCAAACTGTCAATATTCAATGTTGCCATATGCAGTGAGAAGTTTGCTGCATGTGTCCCTGTCCATGGTGCTAAAAAGCCCCACCGTGACCAGATGTGGGAGAGCCATTAATGAAGACAATAGTAAATATTAGAAAAGTGTATTTGAAAGTAAGGTTCTGGCAGTGCTGTTTCTCAGAGGTATATGCACTTCATTTATAACTATTTTTTTTATAGTGCGGATTTACCAACAGTCTCTTTTTAATTATCATCCTCTCTTTTTCTCTGACTGATTGACCTTGGGTCACGGGAAGAAAATGTCAGGGTTTGCAGGGGGAAAGGAACATGTATTTATTAAAGGAAGATGGTTGAACTGAGCTAGTTTGTCACTTCCTATTATAAAATCCTATTTTCAAAGGTTTTACAACTCAACCATAAAAAAATTATACTGTCGAATAAAATTTAAGAAAGAAATGACTCTTTGCAAGCTAACTAATTAGGGGAAAGTTCTATAACCTACAAGTTATGCTCATGATAAATAAAGCTATGCTGGACTATAAGGGCCCAACTATTTACCACTTATTATGTGGAATCATGTAACTTGGAAATCGATAACTAGGTAGTGTATTTAAGACTTCCAACCCCAGAGTTGCACAATGCTAACCAATTAGAATTGGTATTTGGGGAGAAACATTGATAGTGGTGCCAAGAAATGGCTGAGACGTTGAAGTTCATGAGCCAGCTGTTATGCATCCGTTGTACTTTTTTACCAGTATCATTATGAGGAAGAGAGTGAGTTGGCAAGAAAACCTAATGCCTGATGCTTTTGAAATCATTAAATAAGATGGTATTACTTCAGCTCATATTAGGGCCACCTGAGCCCTTTTAGACTAGGTACAGGGATGTCTTAAAATAGAATTTAAAAGTTGAAAACAGGACAGGCTCAAATTCAAGATTTCTAGTCTTGTGTAATAAATTGGCTTATATACCTCTTGCTCAATAGGAAAATAAAGAGCAAAATAAACTCTTTTTTTTTCCTAGAGTGGCTGAAAAAGTAAAGCCTATAATTCTAGTGTAAAAAATGCTTGAAACTTGTATTTCAGATCTCTACAACCATTAATATGTTTGTTCTTAAAAAAACTTACGGCATTTAATTGTATGGTAAATTTGTCACAGCTGTGACTAGATAAAAGACAAGAACATAAAAAGGATAATTGTATGAGTGCTACATTAATTCTTGTGAATGAGTTAATTTATTAAATGACTTACATTGAGCCCTTAGAACAATGAATGGCACATAGCAAGTCCTTTTACTGCAAATATATTCTGTTTTTGCTGATGTTGTTTTCTTTGTTGTTGTCATTGTAACAGATAGGGTAAAAAAGCTTATTCCCTTCACCAAAAACCCACATTATCAGTTAAGTACAATCACCAGAGGTGTTTGGACAACCTTCTTCCCTCTCTTCATTTCCATCCTGTTACCTATATCTCAATATGAGGTTTCTTGTCCTGATAATCTTGGGTTAAATTACTATAGCTTAAATAAAAGTCAATTGTGAAAAAGCAGAAAGATATCTCTGGATGACCTCATAGTGACAGAATGATCCTTGGTTCAAATAACAAAAAATATATTCAAAGGATAGTCAGAGTTTTAGTCTGAAATCCAAAAAATAAAATAATAACCTCAGTTTCTTCACTTGGAAAATGGGCATAAGAAGACCTATCTCATACTGTGTAATGAGGATTAAATTATAATATCTTCAAAGTAATTAGTACTGATGCTTGGCACTAGGTGTCTAAGTGTTTTTAAAGAATTTTAAAAAATAAAACTAAAAATTTTTGTCATTCTTTTCGTTCTTATTTTTCTCATTGAGACCAAAGTAGACATAGAGACCTCGGAGTGTCTGAAATTGTTTGAGTGGAAACCAGAGAGTAAAGCCAGAGTAAAACCAGAGAGTAAAGTAATTTCAGCAAACTATCTTGTCAGAGGTAATAAAATTAACTCAGTTGCCAGGGCCAAGGGAGTTCTCATGCCAGGCTCCCACTTTGTCTCTGTATAAACTTTCCCTTTTATATCTCTCCGAGGGAGGCCTTCTTCCTAAATAGAGAATGCACCTAAAACCTGCTCAGTCAACCATGAGGCATGTAAAGCCACTTTACTCATCTAAGGGGAGAAGGTCATACGTGGTAGTGATTGTAGTGACTCCAGAAGTCATTGAATCCAAAAAGACTCTGCTGAAGGTAATGCTTAGGATTTCAGGGTAGGCTCTATATTATATTTCCTAATTCTTCCTTGGTTTTCACCTCTACTCCAAGCTAGAGGCCACCTCTTTCTATTTCTGTGTGGATGGAGGCAGCTGGCGTGCCTAGTTTCTGGCTGGTGTCTGTAAGACTTACGGGTAATCCAGCCTTCAACATTCTGAGCATCCCTGTTCCCTTAGTTTTCCGTCACTAACCATCTTCTTAAATTTCTTTTTTTTTTTTTCCAAGTCATAAATTCTGTGACTATCTCTCTGTTTCAGGTTTTTCCTGGGTGGCTGTCTCCCTGTAACTCTCCATTTTGTATAGTGGCCTGATTTCTAAGTTTCCTCCATGTCCACCTTCCACCGTCAACTCTTGTTTGTTTATTTTCACTTCTAACTTTTGTTTTATTTAGGTATGCAGAAGGGACTGAGCCCATACATAACATGTTTAATTCATATTCATATCATAATTACTTCTGCCAAAGTTAGGCATTATGTCCAAAATTTGGGAGTGTTTGCACCATAACCCAGGAGAACTGATAGAAGTATTTATAATTTAGGTGATTTGAACTAATATTTTGATCTAGACACAGGTTATATATCTATTTTCTGTATTCAATCATATTTTTCCCCAGTAAACATCTTTCTTTAGCTGGTTTGGGTGCGCTGGCTGCATTTCTGTAGTTGCATATCAGAAAATGATATACAAATTCCTATCTCTTCACCGCTTGAAGTGTGAATTGCAAACTTTGTTTTGGTAATTATTGATTTGTTTTAGGTAGGGTAATTTAAGCTGTCCACAGATTTAGGATGACAAAGTGGAAAGATAAAAGAAGGAAGAGAATCATTTTCCTAGGCAAGAGTCAAGAAAAAGGCCTAAGCCTTCCAGGGGTGGCGGAATGGTAAACAGTCTTCTGAGTCCTCACATCTTCTGGGTCCAGTTCTCTGAGATAACTCAGCCGGGTGACCGTGCACATACAGATAAACAATCGTCTTTTATTCTTCAGAACATTCTCCAGGGCTTGCTTGTGCGGAGGGAAGGATGCAAACCCTGTTTGTTTTAATATCTCAGAAATTCCCTTCTATTGCTAAGTTGCTTTGAATAGTCAACTGTTGAATCTTTGGCTACCCCTATGTGTAGAGTGAGGAGATAATTGCTCTGATCCCAGGGCGAACCATCTGCCAGTACAAATTGCTCTGCTATGTGCTTCATTGAAATGCCTGTGTTCGTTATATTATGTTGAAATGTTCATGAAACGTGATTTATACTAAGCTGTGTTCCTGGAAAATTTGATTCTATAAATGGGCAGAACACTCTTAATTGCAAAGGCTCTTCTCTCTCTTTTAGATTTCTAAACTGCTTTGCTGATTTGATCTGGGGCCCTGGAGAGCCAACATTCTGTAATAGTGGCTGATTATCGATGCCTAGGAGGATACTGCAGTGACAATCCAAATTTACAAGACTCAACAGTTTCTGAAACCTCCTTCAAAGCAGACGTTCCTGAGTTCTGGAATCTGAAAAAAAATATGTCTTATTATTATGATATAACTCGAATGGTCTTTGTTGGTGCTCCTATTGGAGAGTTCAGTTAGTGCCTCATCTATCAGCTTTATGTTTGTATTGTAATACCAGTCAGGGGAAAGTATAATTTGATAAATGCCCACTCCTAAATCTTTTATTGTGCTGTGTTAATGTAAGATTAATGACCATGATGTCTTGAGATAGGATTTTTTTTTGATTTGTTGCTTTATGTCTTCCAATATCACACAGATCTACAAGATGTATCTATGGCACAAAGGGAGAAAATAATGATTTAAGTAGAAAATAGGAGTAGGGCCTTCAATTAACAAGACATTGTTAACATTTGTAGGTAGATTTTATAATTTTCCAAACATGTCTGCTAGAAATTTTAGAAGTAAAAGTGGTGAGAGGCAGAGAGACTTAAGATATTAGCAATTTCTTCCTGCCACAATATTTCTTACTCCACTGTGAATAAATCTAATGCTAATTTATTTATCCATCTATCCTTTGAACTGCAATTTAAAAAGCCGTAAAGCAAAGATTCAGGCAGGATGGCAGACTTGCTCAGATTAAATACTCCAGCGATTTTTACCATCTGAGGTCTACTGACATATAATGAATATTAGTGAACCTGGAATCACCAGGTTGTGTCTCGCTCACTGTTATCTTCATGATCCATGATGATTTGTACACACCAAGTATTTCTTTGGGTGGAATGGTTTTACAAATAATGCTTGGAAATTTTATATATAAAGCTAAAAGTTAGTGGATCCAGCTTCAAAAAAAAAAAAACAATGTATGTGAGAATCTTCTATCACTCTCTCGTACACTAGACAGGATTTTAGGCCCTTGTGTGGTGAAATTAGCTTTAAAATTCCTCCTTTGTCTTTCCCAGTAAGAACTATTTATTTGAAACATCCCTCTTCCATCTCTTCCTCATTTTTCATAAATTTGATTCCCTTTTTATTATCATTATTTATGTTTTGTATAACTAGAAGAAGAATTTGTCATGGATTACGTCTTATTTGCAAGAGGCTCTAGGAAGATGGCAACAAGGCATGCACAATATATCATAATTTAGCAGCTTCTCTTGCACCTCTGCTGAAGTAATGGTGGAAAAAATACATATAAACTCTGAGGACAGATTTTGAATGATCGAGTAATTTTGATTTATTCTTGGTATTTGATGGAGCTGTATTAGCAGTTAAAGTCAATGGCTAAATGAGTCCCAGCACAAAATGAGCCAGAAGTACAAAAGAAGCTTTACAATGCACAATTGAGAGCTCCAAGCCTCCCAGCTGAAATTTCCAAAGTGCGTGTAAATTACAGGCCTGGTTGTCACTTTCAACTAACAATTCCACCCAATATGGTCTAGCTAGGTAATTTGTCCACTATTCCTTTATGAAGCAGTAAACACCAGCTTAATTCCATTGGCTTTTCTAAAGCAATCAGCCTCATTTCTTATATCTACTGCAGAGGAGGGGTGAATCCTGCCTCTGCAGAGGAGGGGTGAATCCTGCCTCTGGTGACAATAAGCCCTACGCAACAAAAGTATGGAACCTGGGATTGCATAGAAACGCTTTCCATGCCTATTAATAACATTGGCTGCCAATCATGTTGAAGAGAGCTCAACCTTCCCGAGTTCTCTAGGGAAAAGGACTCTCATATTCCTATATTTATTTCCTTTCCTCATCCAATACTCCTGCTTACCCCTAAACAGCCATTTTTCTCTTCATTTTTTCCCTCTATGGCTTTCCCTGTCACAAAGAGGAAATAAATGAAAGTACTGGGAATCAAAATCTAGCACTCTAACTACCAATATTAACAGAAAGGGAAAAGTGTTCCAGATATCAATGAAAGCCTCAAATCCAACCAAGCAAAATATGCAATTAAACAGGCAGATGCTGGCTCGGCAGCCACTGAGATAGACTGATTTCCACTGCTTCGTTAATTTGACTTGGCTACTCTGAGCAATGCGGTTATACCCTCACAGCAGATTTCTTAGCCAGAAACAGATCCCCAAAGATTACAGATGTTATGAGGGAAGGACCATTCAAACATGAGATCTTTGATCTTTCCAGCCCAGGTGGGAAAGCTAATAGATTTGTATAAATGCTTCCAGGACATCTCTATTTAGCAGTGATATGGAAAGTTTAATTTAAGAGGTTGGATGTGTAAATCCTCTTTCTTCTCTAACTTCACCATGGCATTCAAGTGCAGAGAAGTCAATCTTTACATCTACCTACTGGTCTTTATTCCTATATTTTGAATCAGTGGGCATGAGCCCTGATACTGTTACCTAATTTGTTGACTGAATACGCACCAGGGTCCTAACCTGGGCCAAGACCCTCTGTCCCATTAGGGTGGTTCTTTTCTCGATCAGATTTGTGTAGCCAATAACAAAATTGATGCTGAGACTGGAACAGCACAAACTTTATTCAATGGCCAAAGAATGGAGAAGCGGGAACTTAGTTCACAAATCAGCTTCTCAACCCAATTCAGACGGAGACACCAAATATATAGGAGGGTCGAGATAAAAGGGAGAGAACTGAGAAGAGTGGGAGGAATATTCATGAGTTATCAGAGAATAGGGGTATGGTTTGGACCTGAAATGATGCAACTCTCCTTCTCAGTCCTTATGTGGGCTTTTCTGGTTGTTGTCATGGCAATCTTCAACTGTCATGGCACTGGTGGGTGTGTCATTTAGCATGCTAATGTATCACAATGAGCGTATAGTGAGGCTCAAGGTCTACTGGAAGTCAAATCCTCTGCCATCTTGGGCCTAGTTGGTTCTAACCAGTTCTTGGTTTTCCTCTTTGTAGCTTCCTCTTGAAACTTAGATAAGAGTAATTGCTTTCTATTCAAGGGAGGGGCAGGGGTATAATTCTGGTGCAACAGCCTTGGTGACAATACTATCATTCATTTGAAAAGAATCATTGGGGGACTTCCCTGGTGGTCCAGTGGTTAAGAGTCTGTGCTTCTACTGCAGGGGGCGCAGATTCAATCCCTGGTTAGGGATCTAAGATCCCACATGCCACGCAGCACAGATACAAAAAAGAAAAAAAGAAGGAGAATCATTGGAATCATCCCATCATTTATCCATTCACCAAATATTTGCTAAATTCTTACTGTTGCTAGCATTGTAATGGACATTAGGGATGAAAAATGAACACTGCTTGGCCACTGCACTTGCAAAACTCAAAGTCTCATGGGAAAGTCAGATATGTAAATAGACTATTATAACACAATAATCACAATAGATGTATATTACTGATATAAAAACCCTGAAGAGGGAGGAGGAATTGGGAGAGTTATGAAAGGGTTATAAGAACAAGTGGTATTTGAGTGTATTTCTCAAAGATGCCCAGGAATTTGCAACTCTTGGTAAGGAGTTGCTGTGGTGGGGAGGCTCTGGGGGTGTGTGGTCACTACTCAGGAAGATTTTATTGAGCCATTACTGTCTTTTCCAGCATTGTGTCAGGTGAATTCATTATGCCCACACAACTCCATTATCACCATCTGATCTTCCTGGGAGACATCTCCAGGATGGAAAAGAAGCGGGTAGAGTTGTGGTGAGGAAACTTTGAGGTTCATTACCTAAAGGTCATTTGGAGAACAAGGTGATTGTGTTCAGCTCCTCTTTGGAAGTTTCTCCTGAGCTGCCAAAATGCCACCATTTAAGAAGACAGTAGCAGAGTTTTTCTCTTTAATTTCTCTGCTCATTAAGCCTTCACTTCTGAGGTGTGAAAATGACTCCAGGCTGGTAATAAACTGCTAGAGAAGTCATTATTTTAAAACCAATCTTGCTCCCAAAGGGAATGGGTTGGTACAAAGCACAATTGCTCTAAGATCAGCTCCTCTGTAGGACAATGATTGTTCAAATGTTTCAGTTATCATAAGAATAAGAAAGGGCTGTCTAGTTACTGCAAGAAAAGATGAAGCACAAAGCTCCCAGAGCTATGCAATAATCACACTAGTCTATTTTGGGGGGTGGGGAGAGGGTACATTTCAATGGGGGAAAATTATAGTATTGTTAGCCTGTGTATTATAATGCAAAGGAAGCTGAAAGGGTACTGAAAGGACCAAAGTAGACAGAAGTCACTTTCAGGGAGTTTAGTGATGTTAAAGAAGGGACTGGGAAGAAGTTGGACTAACAATAATGCTGTTAATGATAACAAGATCCTCCTGAAGCAGTAAATGTCACTCACTTTCACTCCCAGGAGAACTTAATCCTGGATAGACGGACCTGCTCAGTTTTGCTTTTTTCACATTGGTTCTCATTTTGGCCCCAAATTAGCAAGGGGCAGGAAAGTTTCTCTTGACTAGCACTTTCCCAAGGCAGTAAGTCTGTATCCTTCTGTATCCTTTCTCTTCCTCCCCTTCCTTTCCTCCCTCCCTGCCTCCCCCTCTGCTTCCCTCCTTCCTTCCTTCCTACCTTTTTTCCTTTCCTTCTTTCTTCCTATTGTTCGTTCAGTGCTTAAGGCTGTATATTTCCCCTTAAAACCATCATGTACCATGCAATCTCTGAATTTCTCTCTAAATAAAAGTGAACTAAGACAATTTGAGTTCAGGAAATTTTTGAGCATACAGTGGAACCCAGTGAGATAATCAAAGAGCTCCTGCGTTGTTGCCTAAGTGGGGATTGTGGGAGGTGTAGAGTGAAACATGATTGATTAAATGTGGGTAAAATGTTATTCTAAGGTTTAGGCTTTTCATCCCCTTTGAACAATCAATCCCCTCTGCTTGGACCGATTAAGGGTCATGATTAGAGGGAAACTGAAGCTTCTGGCTGGTGATACAGGGATGCTGTTCCTCAGGAGCTAATCTCTTCTCTGGGGAAAGGAACCCATCCAGTCACCTCACCTCTGACCTAGAGCCAGTGAATCTGAGGGGGAGAAGGAATAGTAGAACCCCTGTGGTCTACACAAGGTTTTGGCTTTTCTCTTGAGGTTACCAATTATTTCCTTCCATGGCAATTTGGTCACATGTCCTCATTGTAAATCACCCAGGGACCTGCCCTTCACCTCTAAAGACCCATTCTCAGCTTTCCTTTGGCCACCAGGTGCATGGCCTTGTTCAAACACATAGCAGTTGTTACTCAAGGCATAAAATGATTAATTGTTCTTTTGGTAACTGCTCTCGGATTCTATGGTCGCATCAGCAATCAAAAGTAATACCTTATAGCTCACCTCTTCTCAAACCCCTTATGTTACATGGTCAACTTCCACGTGATGGGTTATTCTCCAGCCCTTTGAAGATCAATTCAGCACCAGATGGCAACTAATGAGGAGACTGGATGTTAGGGATCTAATCAGAGCACAAAGGAGAGAGAACACATGGTGATCTCAACTGGAGTGATGTGATCACATTTCTCATGTTTTTTGGCTCATATTGATGACTAAGCCTTGTCTGTTGCCTAGGAAGTTTGGCAAATAGAACCTCTGTGGCCTGTGGGAACAGCTCCAAGAACTTTACCATCAAAACCCCGACCAGAACATGACCACTACCTCCAGACCCACCTTTACCACCACTACCTCCACCTCCACCTCCAGCACCTCCTCCATTTCCACCTTCACATCCAGTGCCACAGCGATCACCAGTACCATCACCGTCATCACCACGATCCCACCACCTTCACCACCACCAGCACTGCCACCCGATCCACTTCAGATCAATACTTGAGTAGGCAGCGGCACCGTCCCTATATTTGAATGAGGGCTTTGTGAGTCTGCCTTGCCTCTGGTTCCTTTTCTTTTGGGAGCTACAGCTGATCATTTTTTTCTTTTCAATTTAAAATTTTTATTTACTTAATTTTTAAAAAGTGTAACCTTCATTTTGTTTAAAACTCAGAAATTATGAAGAGTATAAGCACTGAAAATTTTCAAAATATAAATATATCCCTTTTATATAAATGGTAGCAGATTATATACAACATTTATTTTTAACTTTCTCTTAACAATATGTCTTGGACATCATGCCAAAAGAGTCCATAAATAGCTTCACTCTTTTAAAAATATTTTTAAAAGTTAAATTTCTGCTCTTACCTATATTAATTCTTTTCCTCTCTGTTACTTGGGTTTATTTTGGTGTTTTTAATTCTGATTTCTTCTGAGAGACGCTTAGCTTATTGCTGTTAAATCTTTCCATTTCTATTTTTTTCTAGTATAAATAATTATGGCTATACATTTCTGTATATTCCATTAGCTTCATCCCAGGTAAAGTATATACATAATTTTGTTATATTTTTATTCAAAATATTAAAACAAATTTATTATGCTTTGTTCTTTGACCTATTGAAAAGTATATTTCTTAACTTTACCAAACAGGGCTTTTTCAAGTTGTCTTTCTATTGTTGATTTTTAGCTTAATTGAGTTGTTGTCGGGGAGCATATTCTATGAAGTTAATTTTTTTTAAAGTTGTTCATTTTGCTTTATGTCCCAGTATATAATTATTTTAAAAAATGTTCTATGTATGTATGCTTCAAAATATATATTCTATAGGTCCTGAATTGAGTCTTCAACAGATGTCTATGAGATTTATTTTGTTAATTTTGTTTTTCAAATATTCTATTTCTTTACTGACTTTTTTCTTGTTATATCAATTCCTAATAGTTATAAATTTTTGCTTTATATATTTTGAGGCCCATATTATTAAGTGCATGCAAATGTAAAATTGTTATACTTTACTTTTATTTTAGTCTTTATCATTATAAAGTTATCTTTATCCTTATCTCTAGTGAAGCTTTTCATCTGAAAGTCAATTTTGACTGATATTAAAATAGCTGCATGAGACTTCCTTTGTTTAAAGTTTTCAATTTTTAAAAGCCTTTTGTATCCTTAACTTTTACATATGTTTCTTTTAAATAATATATAACTATGCTTTTTGAAAGTCAGTCTTTTATCTAGAATATCTTGTCCATTTATAATAATAGAATTCCTGGGGCTTTTGGGTTTAAATCCAACATCTTATTTTGTGATTTATATTTGCCATACCTTCTCTATATTCATTTTTTACTTGTCTTGCAAAAATTTGGATTAATAATTTTTTATCATTGTATTTTTTCCCTCTACTAGTTTATATGTTAGAGACATAGTTTCTATTTTTTTCCTAGGGACCTTAGAATTTACAGCATGCACATTAGGCAAGTCTAAAAGTAATTAATATGCCTACCTAACCTCCTAGATAATTCAAGAACCTCATAACATTTTAACGCCTCATGGATTAAATGGATTTTTTGTTGTTCTTGCTGCCATGTACTTCAATATTATTAAAAAAAAAGCCCCACTAGGTATTGTTATTATTCATCTATAAGCTATAATCACTAAATACATGTTGCTATTATTATTTTGACAAACTGAAGCTGTTATCTGTTAGTCGATTCAGAATAAGAAAAAAATTTAAATTTTACTTTACCTTTATTTATTCTTTCTCTAATACCCTTTCTTTACGTAAATTGGAGTTTTTGATTGATATCATATTTCTTCTTTTTTTTTTTTTTTGAAGAATTTCTTTTAACATTTGTTGCAAGGAAAATCTACTGGTGATAAATTCCTTCAATGTTTTTTGTCTTAGAAAATCTTCATATTTCCTTTACTTTTAAAGTGTAATTTTGCCAGACACAGGATTCTAAGTTGGTGTTTTTTTCTTTCAACACCAAATATTTGACTCTACTTTCTTCTTGCTTGGATGATTTCTGAGAAATCTGATACAATTTTTACCTTTGCTCCTCTATAGGTTTCTCTTTCCCTACCTCCTGAAACTTTTTTCAAGATTTATTCTGTGCCTGATTTTTTGCAGTTTGAATATAATATGCATAGGTGTAGATTTTTTTTTTTTTTTGGGTATTTATCATGAGCTTCCTAGATCTACAGTCTGGTGCCTATCATTAATCTGGGGATGTTCTCAGTCATTATTGCTCCAAATATTGCTACGATTCTTTTCTCTCTTCTCCTTATGGTATTCCCATTATGTTTATGTTACACCTTTTGTAATTTTTCCACAGTTCTTAGATATTTTGTGATGTCTTTTTCTTTCCTTTTTTCTCTTTGCATTTCCCTGTGGAATTTTTATTGACATTTCTTCAATTAAATTGATTCTTTCCTCTGCTGCGTCTAGTTTATTGATGAAACTATCAAAGGCATTCTTTATTTCTGTTACAGTGTTTTTGATTTCTATAATTTGCTTATGATTATTTCTTAGAGTTTTCATCTCTCTGCTTACCTTACCCATCTGTTCTTGCATGCTGTTTACTTTTTTTCATTAGATCCTTTAGCATAGTAATCATATTTATTTTAAATTCCTGGTCTGATAATTCCAGCATTTCTGCCATATCTGAGTCTGGCTCTGATGACTACTTTTTTCCTTCAAATTATGTTTTTTTCTTTTAGTATGCCTTGTAATTTTTTTGTTCATAGTCAGATATGATCTTCTGGGTAAAAAGAAACAGGTAAATAGACCTTTAATGTGAGGTTTTATGTGAGGCTAGGGGTTAGGCTGTGTTTTACTATTTGCTGTAATTCTAAATGTTGAAGCTAAAATTTACTCTGGTATCCTTATATTTGTTTCCCTCTTGTTTTTTGATTTCCCTATACAATTTTTAAAGAAGATCTGAGACAGGCAGTTTTTTTCCAGTTTTATTTCCCTGTTATTATACAGAACATTATTGATGTAAGGTGGGGAGGAACAGAAGTATTCTATAGTCTTATGATTAGGTGTCAGTCTTTTAGTGAGCCTGGACTCCTGGGCTGTGACCTTCACAAGTGCTTCTTGTTTTGTTGCTTTCTTCCCCTTTAGGTGAGGCAGGAGGGCTAGCATGGGCTGGAATTGGGTGTTTCCCTACCTCCAGGTTAGATAGGCTCTGTTAAAATAGTTCCTCTTAAAGGCAGGCCTTGTTAAGAAGAACAGAATGTTCTGGTGTATTTTAAAATGGTTTCTCGAGGGGATTTAACTGTGCGAACTTGATACAGCTTCTGGAGGTAAAACTCACAAAAGTGTGTGTGTACCCCCAAATACTGAGCCTCTCTGGAATTTTTAACTCTCATATTGCCCACACTGAGGGTCCAGCAATTCATCAATTACAGTTCAGGTTTTCCTACTCCAGTACTGGTTCCTGGGCAGGTTTTTGTTTCAAGTTGTGATTCTTTGTATCTACCTGTCTGTCTCTCGCATTCTGGGAGTGTCAGTGTGCCCTATGACCTCAATTCTCTGATGGATCTAAGTTGCTGATTTTCAGTTTGTTCAGCTTTTTTTGTGAGGATGGGAATGATGACTCCCAAGCTCCTTGTATACCAAGTTCAAAACTGTTTTCCTCAAATGTTGTCATTTTTAAAAACAGATATTTTAACTTCTATTTTCTTTAAATAGTAAGTATAGTGGTTTAAAATCGATTCTAATGGTTTCAGTATCTGAAGTCTTTAGGGGTTCGTTACTGCTCCTTGTTGCTGTCTGTTAGTTCTCATTCCTGTTGTCCTTTTTCCTTACATAATTGAAAACTGTTCGGTGTCACTCATGGCCTTTGAGAATTATTTGTTTAAATTCTCAGAGGTCCTGGATGAAGATAGCGCCATCCAGAGTTGATCTGAGTTAGCTTCTTCAATTATTTTGAATTCTTTGTCATGCAATTCATGTATCTCCATTTCTTCAAGGTCTGTTACTGGAAGTTTGTTGTGTTCCTTTGGTGGAGTCATCTTTTCCTGATTTTTCTTGATCCCTGTAGCCTTGTACCGGTGTCTGTGCATTTGAAGAAGCAGTCACCTCAGATTTTATGGACTGATTTCAGTAAGGAAAGACCTTCACATGGGCGTGGGACACCCTGGAGTATGCTGTGAGCCTGGGTCTAGGGGTGCAGGGCACCAAGTGCAGGGGAATGGGAGGGTTCCAGCTAGGGGAGGTGTAATGTCTCACCAGCTCAGGCTGCTGGGGTCCACACACTGCCCACTGTGTGGACCTTGGCAAGAGAGCCATGGGCGATGCACAGTGGCTGCAAGGGTTGCTGGGGTCCTCAGCAACACTTCCAGGTCCAGCAGCCAGGGACCAGGGCAGGTAGGAGTGGGTGGTGCACACATGGTCTATTGCAGGGGCCTGGCTGCAGGTGTCTGTGTAGTGGTGAGGGCCAGCTACAGACACACAAAGTAGCAAGGGCTGAGGCCGTCAGCAGAGGACCAGGCCAACTGCAGGCTCAGTAGCAGCTGTGGGGCCCTGGCTATCAGCACACACTCGTGCTGCTGCAGTTTCTCAGCAAGCGTGTCTGCATGGCAAGGGAGACTCATGATGGGAGTCAGGATGGCAGCGTGCCGGGGCCCAGCGGCAGGGGCTAGCTGCAAGTGAGCCCAGTGATGCTGGCCAGTGACAGGAGTCAGGGTTGGATCCATTTGGGATCACAAACAGCTCTGGGGGCCCTGGCTGTCAGTGTACTCTCCCGAGCTGCTGGGGCTAGCCAAGAGTGCATGGTGGTGGGCGTCAGCTGTGAGTGTCTAGACTGGCGTCTTGCATGCCCACAGCCATAGAGGCTGGAGCTGGCTGTCCCTATGGGGATCCTGGGCTCTGGGGAGGGGAGAGGAGTTGGGGTGGGGAGAGACTCTTGCAGCTGGCATCTGCAAATGTGGAGAAAACTTTAGCAGTGAAATCTGCAGAGGGTCCAGGATGGCGGTGCTGACTTTTGGTCTCTTCGTGGGCGAAAAGCCATTGGGGTCCTCTGCAAAGCAGTGTCGTGCGGTCTGCGGCAAGGTTCTTAGTGATGAAAGTTGGGAGTGCCCGAAATATCCACCAGGGCTGTTGTCCTCATCGGTGAAGGCTACTGGGGTCTTTTGAAGAGCAGGCCACGGGGAACCATGGTGGCTCCCACCGTGTGGCTGATACTGGTAGCCCCTACCGTTCTTCCTTGTTCCTAGCATTTTCTAGGTGTCTCAGCTTTACTGGTCTTTGGTTGGAGTGAAATCAAAGCAGGTCCTTCATGCAGTGCCTTGAAAGCTGGGGAATGTGATTGCTCACCCCATTCCCCCTTTGCTGGCAAAGGAAACTCTTTTGATTTGGGGGGTTTCCTTTTGGTGCTGAGCAGTGCTGGCCTGGGGGATGGGATGATGCAGGCAAAATGAAGCTATTCTTTCTACCCCTTTTCGGTGGTATTTTCAGATTTTTTTTCATTTCACTGTGTTACTGAAGCGTCTTAAATGGACTCCTGAGCTCTCCCAGAGCTGTTTTCAACCATGGATAAGCTGTCTAATTGTTGATCTTTGTTGGGGAATGGAGGCTGGGGTCTCCTATTCTGCCATCTTGGTGACATCACTGCCTCAACTCTTCGATACTTTAAAGAAAACATTTAAAAATATTTTGTGCAGCATTTTATTTTTTCTCAGCTGGAGAATTAGTTCAAATACCCTAGCCTGCCATTACTAGAAGCAGAACTCCTCTGTATTTTTTCAAACTGTTCCTTGATTACTCTTTTGAACTTGTTTTAAGATGTGTATGTTTTTTGTACCAATCCAAAAAAGCCCATTTTCAAAACCATTTAAAGTTGGAATTCTTTAGAGCAAAGTCTAAGGCAGCCTAGTCTCTACCGCTGTTTATTCAGAGTTACACAGAGAAGGGGATGAATATAGCCCTAGTGATCTGATCTGTTTGACTGGTTCTGATCAGGGGCAGAGGGTGGGAGGAGTGGTCCTGTGATCCTGAACTCACTTAGCTGGTCCAGTTGAATGTATGGTCCTAGAGTCATGGGATTTCAAATACACTTAAATCATCCTCTTCACCCTCAAATTTTACTCCACCAGGGATTTTTCTCTTCTTGCATCATTGTTGACTGTCCAGTTTTCTTTGACTTTCTCAGATCTAAATCGTCTCTTGTAGAATGTCAATTCTTTTTTATTTTCCAGACTGTTCCCTAATTTACTACTCCTTCTCTCTGAACTATATGAGGAGTCTAAAAGGCCTGGATCCAAAGTAATGCCTTTTTACTTTCTAGGCTAAATTACCTTGTTGAGTCATAAACAGTGACATTTATTGAGTGCTTACTATGTGTGATAAGTGTTTTTACTCACTATCTTGCTGAACTTTTATTCCTTTGTCACATATGATTATCTTGGTTATTTTGAAGATTAAAGTTATATATGAAAGATTTGTCTTATAAATGTGCACATTTCAGTTTTCATTGTCTTGTTTTAATTGTTTATTCTATTGCTTTTCTCTTTGTTTCAGTTTGAATCTTTGGGGATCATTGATCTAAAAGTTTTCAAAGATGACTAAACTGAGACTCAAAGAGTTTAATTTTGCAGTGTCATACAGGTAACTTGTAAAAAAGTTAAGTTTAGATGTACAAAGAGTTGCAACAATATTCCTCATTCCTTTAGCCTAGATTCCCCTATTGTTAATATCTCATGTAATCATATTACAGTGATTGAATCTAAGAAATTCATGTTGGTACAATACTATTAGTAAAGCCATAAATTTTATTCTGATTTCACCAGTTTTTCCACTGATTTTCTTCTTCTTTCCAGGATCCAGTCCAGGATGCTGTGTTGTCTTCTTAGTTTCCTCTAATCTTTGACAGCTCCTCTTTTCCCTTGTCTTTTATAGCCAGGCCATTTTTGAAGAGTGCTGGTCAGATATTTTGTACAATTTTCCTCAATTTGTGTTTGATGTTCTCTCATGACTGATTGAGATTATACATTTTGGGTAAAAACCCTACAGATGTGATATGCCTTTCTCAGTACAGGCAGACCTTGTTTTATCATGCTTCCCTCTATTGCTCTTTGCAGATATTGTGTGTTTTACAAATTGAAAGTTTGTGGCAACCCTGCATCAGGCCAGTCTGTCAGCACCATTCTTCCAACAGCATTTCCTCATTTTGTGTCTCTGTGTCACATTTTGGTAATTCTTGCAATATTTTAACTTTTTAATTATTATTATGTTTGATATGATGATCTGTGACCAGTGATCACTGATGTTACTACTACGACTTGTTGAAGGCTCAGATGATGGTTAGCAAATTTTTTAGCAATTATTTTTAAATTAAGGTATGCACATTGTTTTTTTTAGACATAATGTTATTGCACACTTAATAGACAGTAGAGTGTAGATATAACTTTTAAAAAACATTTTCACTGAGATATAGTTGATGTACAATATTATACAAGTTACAGGTGTACAAAATAGTGATTCACAATTTTTAAAGGTTATACTCCATTTATAGTTATTATAAAATATTGGCTGTATTCCCTGTGTTGTACAATATATCATTGTAGCTTATTTATTCTCTGCATAATAGTTTGTACGTCTTAATCTCCTATCCCTATCTTGCCCCTTCCCTCTCCTCATTGGTAACCACTAGTTTTTTCTCTACATCTGTGATAGACATAAGTTTTATATGCATTGGGAAACCAAAAAATTCGTGTGTCCTGCTTTATTGCAATATTGGCTTTATTGTGGTAGTCTGGAACTGAACCTGAAATAGCTCCAAGGTATGCCTGTACATCATATCAGGGAGTACAAGACATTGATATCTTATAAATGTTGATGTTGACATTGATCATTTGGTTAAAGTGGTACCTACCAGGTCTCTCCCCAAAAAGGTGCTATTTTCCCTTTATAAATATATATTTGGGGGGGGAGATATACTTTTCCTGTTTCTCCATAAATTTTACCCACTAATTTTAGCATCCATTTGTTACTTTCTATATATTTTACCTTTTATAGAGTAAATTGTCTGGAAAGAGAATGGTATCAGATTTTCACATTCTGCCTGAGGGACCAAGGTGACAACATGGGCCAATTTTGGTTGAAATCAAAGGAGAGTTGATATATGAGTTTGAACTGTTACTGAAAGGTGATGTGTCAGATTAAGGCATAATCTGGAAATACAGATCAAAAGTATAGGTGAAACCCAGATGTAACTGGTATCCAGTGTTAAGACCAGGCTGTCACATTAGCCAAGAAATAAAGGAAACTTGGACAAGACACATGACCTAAAGGCATGCAAAATAATGAAAACAACTACTCAGTTTGAATATACGGGTAGAAGGCGACTGACTGGAGCTACCTAGGTGCTGTGAAAAGTGTGCTAAAGGGGGAAAGGTGTTTGCCAAGGAGGAGGATTATACAAGGGTTTTGGCAGAGGTGCATTTTAATCAATTAACAGGAGGTTTTGTAATAACAGAGAAACAGTCAGTTTAGGCAGATTTTGCAATTATTCATGGAGGATGGTTATTTTCTCATATCCATTAAGAGCTGAATAATGGGAACCTAATTGTCATTGTTCTTGTTTTGCTTTACACATCCATTATTTCTTCCCCTCTCTTTTCTTTCTAATCTCAGAGAGGGACTTTAAGGGGGTCATGAACAAGATGATACAAAGGGGACATCACAGAGTAATTCCCCCCTTTACCTCCTTTTCTGGATAGAGAATCCTTTGATAGGAGAAGTAGAAATTGTGATACTATTTCTCATTGCTTCCTGGCTTCCCTTTTCCACTTTTCTGAAAGAATGGAAGTTGGATCAGGTCCTGTCATTTGTTTGGGAAGTGCCCTGCCAGGTCTGAAAGAGCTAAATAGGAAAGAGAAAAAAGGAAGCCAGAGCAAGGGGGAATTGGGAGGTCAGGAAAGGGGGGAGTACAAATCTGCCCAGTTCAGAACTTAGGGACAAGAGAATAATGAGGGATCCTAGGAAGCAGGGTGTGCAATTGTCTGGAGCATCCCAGTGACATTTCTCAGGATTCTAAGCAATGGGGATGAGCATAGGTGGCTGGCTGAGGTAACGCTAACCATACAGATTGGGGAACCCTCAACAATTTTTGCTGTGTACCTTCATGTTAATAACGTTAATCCCAAGGTTTTAAGTTTGATGGTGGAGAGCAGGGCTCCTTTGTGATGGGTACTGAGGTCTCAGAATCTTCCATTTTTTCCATATTGCTCCCGAGTTTGAAAAGGCAACTTCTCCAGAGAAGGGTAAGATAGCTAATCCAAAGCACCTTAAAATCAATCAGCTTATCAGAGATAAACAAAACAGCTATTTTTGAAACACTTAAGGCTCAGTACTAGTTTTCTATTACTGCTTTAACAAATTACCAAAAATTAGCTGCTTTAAGTAACACAAATTTATTATTTTACAGTATCTTTAGCTCAGAAGTCTGAAATAGCTTTCATAGGACTAAAATCAAGATGTCTGTGGGGCTGTGTTCTTTTCTGGAGGCTCTGGGCAAGAATCTGTGTCCAGTTCACTCTGAGTTGTTGGCAGAATCCATTTCAGTGTGGCTGAAGAATTGAGGTCTTGCTGGTTTCCTTGCTGATTGTTGGATGAGGGTTGTTTTCAGCTCTTGGAGGCTACCTGTCTCCCTTGGTTCATGGCTCACTTTATCATCAAATCCTGCAATGATGGGTCAAGTCCTTTCCACATTTCAATCTCCCTGACCTCCACTTTTCCCTCACCTTTCCTGCTTCTCTTTTGTCACATCTCCAACTGACTCTGGCTGGAGAAATTTCTTACCTTTTAAGGGCTCAAGTGATTAGATCGGACCTGCATGAATAATCCAGGATAACCTCTCTATTTTAAGGCCTATAACAATTAAATCTTCAAAGTCCCTTTTGCTGTGTAATGTAACATATTCACAGATTCCAGGATTTAAGGTATGGACATCTTTGGTGAGGAGGGACATTACTTGGCCTACCATAGGCTCAAACAACACAAAAAGAAGGTTTTACAAAGGGTTGGGGGAAGAGATGTGGCGTCCGGCCAAGTCATGGAGTGCTGCCTGTAATAAACCATGGGAGGACACTGAGAACACCACAGTGATGGCCAGGGATGATGAAGAGGAGTAGGAGGTGCTGGTCTCCTGGGTGGGTACCTGGGAGATGAGGATTTAAACTAGAGAGGCTCAGCTGGAGGCAGAAGTGATGCAGGACAACACTGCCTTCTTATATGTACCTAGGCTGACTTCACTGAGGAAAGCATGGGTGGCGGTTGGGTGGGGAGGGGAGTGGGGTTGATCTCTGGAGCACTCAGCTTCCTTGAGGAGTATGCGGATGTCTGTCTAGCCCTGATAGGCCAGGCTGCACACAGGCCAGTGGCAGAAGACAAAGAAGAACTTGGAAAATCCTGGACTTACGTGACCTGCTGGATCCAGTACACAGCTTTCCGGCTACCTCTCTGCTTTGCTAGCAGTTCTGTGGCAAGGACTCCCTTTGAGCCCTCCGATTCTTCTTGTCAGTGGCACGGGCCCTGATGGTCCTGGCTTCTGAGAAGCTCTCACACTCCCCTGCATGCATCCTGACTGCCCTCCCTCCTCTCTGCTTGCTCCTAAAGGAAACTCTGGTGCAGTCCTGTCACTAAGACTAGACACACCTGTTATAGTGGACTCTTCACGTGCATCATCTCACATTTGCTGGGTCCATTCTTTAGCCCAGTCATTGCCAGGGCAGCTAGCTTCACACCAATGTAAACTAATATTCCCTTGCTTGCTTTCTGCCTTAGGATGGTGCAACACTACAATAGCGATGGTTGGTACAGAAAGTAACTGTCATCCATATACACAACTTAGAAGTCAGTGGGAGTTAATATTCCATGGAACAATCTTTGCCCAATGGGAAACGTGAGCTTGTGACAAATGCTACCCACTTCCGTCCCTGAGGTGGACGTGTCTGAAGGGTATTCTATATCAGCTGCTCAGACGGACGGTCCTAGTGAAATCGATGTCCAGATGTCCACAGCTCAATAACACCCTCTCACCCTGGCTTTTCACCCTCTTCAATTTTGTCCTCTCTGGGAACTCCTGTTCCCGGAGACTCAGGTGAGGGAATGGAACTGGACATAAGGATTTGGAAGTAACCTGCATGTACATAATTGTTGCCGTGAGATTGGATTACCTGCACGCAAGCTTTATCTCAGGTTCTGCTAAGACATATGCCAAATATATTAACTGGCAAAGCTGAGGAAAATCTTTATCAGAATCAAACAAGTTTAATAAGATAAAGTTCAGTCTCTTTTTACAATACCCACCTGTGAGTCACAGGCCAGAACTGGGGGAAAACAGCTTGCAGCCTCTCTCCCCATGACGCCTAGCTCTTGGGGAGATACATGTCTCTGCGATGCTCTTTTAGCTGCAAGCCAAGCTGGAGATGACTTGCTTGTGTAAACAAAAGAGGCAGAGAAGCATAGAGGAGGCATTGAACTAGTATTAGGCATAGCTTATATAGACATCATGAGGAAACAAAGTAGAAAGCCTAGGATATATCAATTAGTCAAATGAATTGATTGCTGTATTTTAGTCCTGTTCTTTGAAAGGAATTGGGAGGAGGTGGAATAGGGATAGAGTCCACATAAATCTCTTATATAAATAAGTGTAGCAGGAGCTTAAGGATTGAATTATCTTTAGTGATGGTAGAAAGTCCAAACACTATAAGGTTGGAATGAAAACAAACACCCTAGAAAAGAAGAGTCCTTGGCTGTGGATGAAACATAGAGTTTAAAAGTGTTTCTTTCCTATCTGTCAGACCTTGTTTCTAGTGACTTAACATATTTGAACCATCATTTTCTTGTCTGGAATTTGGGGATAGTAATAATTTTGTTATGATATGTGATAAGCATCAAATGATATGATGTCTGTAAACCAAAATTAACATAAAGCAAACATTTGGTAAGAGCCAACTATGTACCAGGACTGCCCTGGGCATGGCAGGATACAGAGATGAATGTTACGTGGTCCTTGCCTTTGAGGAACTCCCCTGGTATGAAGCAGAAAGGCACATGTGTGACTTTATATAAAAGGTAATGGCATTGATAGAGGAGAGAAAAACGTGAGGAATCCAGAAGAGAAGCAATCCATTTTTCTAGGTGTGGGAAATGAGAAGTTGACATCTAAGCTAGAAGGTTAGTAATTTTGTCAATGTATAGAAAGCAATGAAATGTGTCAGGGAAGGTAAGAGCATTCCAAAAAGATGGAAGAACAGAACTAAAGGCATATATTATGCAAGTGAGAAGTCGAATGAAGAAAAGAGTAAGTTTGTTATGGGATTTATTAAATTTAAAGTTCCCATGGAACTTCCATAGTGTTATTATTCAATAAGAAGTGGGAATTAGGAGTCAGAGATTCAGGTGGGGGAATGGAACTGGACATAAGGATTTGGAAGTAATTTGCATGTACATAATTGCTGTCATGAGATTGGAAAAACTGCTCAGAGAAGACAAGTTTATTGAGTGAAGCAATAATTAACTCAAGGACAGAAACTTGTGGAATACCAATATTTAGTGGGTGGGGAAAGGAAGATGAAACAGGATATTAAACTGGAAGCTTTCACTAAGACAAGAAAAAATAAGTATAAAAATTGCGAAGTGAAGGATCAGATCACCAGATAGAAATTTAAAAGTAGATGTCTGAGAATCTTTTGCTAGCTTTCATGTCAACAAGGAAAATATGAAAGGATCTGTAGAGATGGATAGAAGAGTTTATGATGAGGGCTTCTTTGGGAAAAATGGATTCTG
Source organism: Aethalodelphis obliquidens (assembly GCF_003676395.1). Taxonomy (NCBI): domain Eukaryota; kingdom Metazoa; phylum Chordata; class Mammalia; order Artiodactyla; family Delphinidae; genus Aethalodelphis; species Aethalodelphis obliquidens. Next base: position 5,740,669 of record NW_020837992.1, on the reverse strand, counting down.
GGATTTCTATTATTTCTCACTCCACTCTCTTGGGAAGAGTCTCAAAAGAGATCACTTAGAGAGCTTGGTATGTAAACCTTGTATTTGGGGAGTGGGCAATCACCTGACGTCTAGCATATGCCTTAGGAATCATAATGTGAGGAAGTGGCCAGCTGAACTGACCTCTGACAGCAGTATAGTGAGAGATCATTGAATTTCCTTCTGATAATGTGTCCAAGGTGGATGATTCTGAAGAAAGGATGTGGACCTCATGATAAGATGTCATATGATGTCATTTCAAAAGTTATTTTGGCCAAGAGACCTTATGTCAGAGAGCAATCTCGTTGGAGGCTTTAGCAAGGGAGCCTCCAAAATACCCACTCATTTGCTCATGAGAGGAAGGGTCAGCTTCATGTTCTTGCCAAGCCCAGAGACAACTGAACCTCCTTAAGACAGTACCAGTCAAGGCAGAACCTTCTCATTCCTCTGCCCTCCTTCTTTCATCCTATCCCCAGTTCAAACATGGCAAGTTTAAAAATAGCAACTAGGATGAGCTAATAAAGGAAAAGAGAAAAAAAATGAACCACACCTCCTTTCTTGAAGGTAGTCAGTCTGCTTTCAACTGTGCCTTATTTGGGGTATGAAGAGCAGAAAGGGGCTATTATAACTTTAAATGAAGATTTAAATGCCAATTAACATAGTTAACTAGGAATTTCTAACTTTCAAACTGAGACTCTATGACTTAACTCATTCTTTTGTTTATTTATTTCCCAAGAGTGACTGTCCCAATGTTTTATCCAGGGACTTGGGAAAGACATCTTCTAATGAAAAAGTATAAATGGACAGTGAAATATACAAATAAGTTTGTATTTTGAATAGATCTCACAAACTGTGCCTTTTCAAGGCTTGATATGAAGAGGATTTAGACAAAGAAAGAGAATAAAAAGCCAGAGAAGTCAATAAGATTAGAGTTGCAGAAACTAAGGGAAAGAAAAGTATCAAAAATAGGGCTGGTACAGGAGAGAATTGTTTTCATCTTAACAATGAGGACAATCTGGATAAACCATAAAATCATAAGTGTTTTTTAAAAATATTTAATTAATGAATTAATTAATTTATTTATTAAAAAAAATTTTTTGGCTGCATTGGGTCTTAGTTGCGGCATGCGGGATCTTCATTGTGGCATGCTGGATCTTTCGTTGCGGCGCATGGGCTCTTCGTTGTGGTGCGTGGGCTTCTCTCTAGTTGTGGTGAGCAGGTTTTCTCTCTCTAGTTGTGGTGCGCAGGCTCCAGGACACGTGGGCTCTGTAGTTTGTGGCACGCAGGCTTCTCTCTAGCTGAGGTACGCGGGATCAGTAGTTGCGGCATGTGGGCTTAGTTGCCCCGTGGCATGTGGGATCTTAGTTCCCTGACCAGGGATTGAACCCACTTCCCCTGCATTGGAAGGCGGATTCTTTACCACTGGACCACAAGGGAAGTCCTCTATAAGGGTTTTTTGAAAAACCTGTCAGAGATCTGAGGATTTGAAGAATTCTAAATGAATTAGATCCAGAAAGAGATGAGTCCTTCCTAAGAGAAAAGAGTCTCATAGCTGCTTTAATTGCTGGAGACATATTAAAAAAGAAAGTGAACCCACCATGAAAGGGTAATGAGAAGTCAGCCTAACTCTTTTTTTTTTTTTTTTTTGCTACGCCGTGCAGCATGTGGGATCTTAGTTTACCAACCAGGGGTTGAACCTGTGCCCCCTGCAGTGGAAGTGTGGAGTCCTAACCACTGGACTTCAAGGAAGTCCCCCAGTCTAACTCTTAATGAACATTTCATGGTGGCATTTGGAGTGGCATGACAAGTCAGAACAGAATGATTCTACATATACCCACTAACTCTTTTCCATGGACATTCTTTGTACCACCCTACCATACTACAGCAGTGTGCTGAAAGTTGGGGCAGGGCAGAAAAACAGAGAGATTTACCCCTGAGTGCAAGGGGTATTTTCTAAGGGCAAGGCAGGAGTTCAGCAGGGCATAGGTAGAAGAGGTGGCAGAAATGCCTTTAAATTCCACTAGAACTTTACCAAGTACAAGTACTAAGTGACCCAATAAAGCCTAGGTACAGTCTTACAGAATAGATAGTTCTTCTGAGATACAGAGAACCAGCATGAGAATTAGAAAGCAAAGAAAACTATCCAGTGACCCAAAACTCTGACATACAGGCAAGAATGGAGAGAGATATCCACAATTTGGAAGGATAGTGCCTAGAGAGGTCTCCAGGTTATCACAAGTACACAGATTCCAAGCCCTGCTGAAGGAAAAAAGACATGATTTCACTTTCAAAATATTTGGCAAGGTGAATATAACTAAAGTTGCAAAAAATCCCAGACCCAGCTCAAGTGCCGATCAGATTTAGTCTGTTCACAAACTCTAGCAGTCTGGCATATAAAGAGGTATTGTTTTTTCTGAAGATAAATTTTATTTACTTCAGTCTTTATTGTTCTTTTATACATGCTGTCCTGTATAAAATAAAAATTATAAAACATGAGAAGAGGCATGAAATTATGACCTATAAAAAAAGAAAAGAGTCAATAAGAGACCTACAGATGGTCCAGATATTGGAAGTAGCAGATAAAACTTTAAATTAACCATTATGAATATATTAAATATTTCAGCAGAAAAATGAAAAGTATAGAAAAGAACCACACGAAAATATTAGAAATGAGGAATACATATCAAAAATAAAAAATTCATTCAACAGCCCAAATAGCAATCCGATACAGCAGAAGAAAGTATCCGTGAATTGAAATATAGGTCAATACGCTTATCCAAACTAAAAATCAAAGAAAAAATAATAGAAAAAGACAGAGTGTCTGAGACTTCTGGGACAATACCAAAAGGTCAAGAACACATACAGTTGGATAGGAGAAGAGGAAGAAAGACTAGGGAAGAAGAAATATTTGAATAGGTAATGATCTGGAAGTCTTCAAAATTGATGAAAGATATAAACTCAATTCCTGAAAGCTCAGCAAACCCCAAGAGGATAAATAGAAAGAAAATTACACTTAAGTACATCATGCTCAAACTGATAAATATTAAATATAAAAACTGTCTTAAAAGATAAAAAAGACACATGGACTGTGGAACAACAAGAATGATGACTGACTTCTTATCAGAAATAATGGAGGGAGAAGACAATGGTACAACACCTATAAAGTACTGAAAGAAAAAAAAAACTGTCAACCTCAAATTCTACATTCTATATCAAGTGAGATTATCCTTGTTTTTCTCAGGCAGATAAGGGCAGAGATAATCCTTCTCCAGCACATCTGAACTACAAAAATGATAAAGGGTATTCTCCTGATACCAGATAATTTTCCAGGAAGGAATAAAGAATACCACAAAGGGTAGAACTGTGGGTAAATCTAAAAGATCTTTATATTTTCTTTATTTTTTAATATTTATTTATTTATTTATTTGGCTGTACTGGGTCTTTAGTTGCGACACGTGGGATCTTCTTTGCTGCATGCATGCGGGATCTTTTAGTTGTGGCATGTGAAGTCCTAGTTGCGGCATGTGGGATCTACTTCCCTGACCAGGGATCAAACCTGGGTCCCCTGCACTGGGAGCGCAGAGTCTTAGCCACTGGACCACCAAGGAAGTCCCTATATTTTCTTTAAACTTCCCTAATGGACTAATGAATGTCAACACAAAAATTTTAGCAATGTAGCTTGAGTGTGAAGAACAGACCAGTTGTCCAGTATATCCTATGGCACCAGGGCCAAGAATTTACTTGGGGTTGTCTAGTAGGGCCAAAGCCAATAAAGCAATTTGTGTGGTCAGGATCAGTGTGGCCGTTGCCAAGGAAAGGATCTGATATTGGCTAAATGCAGGGAGATTGAGCAAATAAGCAAATGTTTTGAGGAATGGTGGGGGCCGGTTTCTGACTGTTAAAGAAGTGAGTTACAAATATAAAAAGAAGGGAGGCCATAATAAGCCTTGTGGTATTGGGTTAGAACTGGAAGTATTGTTGTGAACTCATGGATTTATAACTATCTAGCTAGCTAGCTACTTACCTACCTATTGATATATACATAGATGGAGAAATGGAAATAAATATAGATGCCGTGTGTGTATATACACAAATATATTTGATAGCTTTGCCCCTTGAGAAGACCTAGAATCAATGACATGTCAGGAACAATGAACACACCTAGATTTTGCTTTCTAAATACCATTATTCACTAAAAGAAACCAGGACTTTTTGAGTCTGCCACATCTTCATGCATCAGAAAGTAAGAAAGTGCTCAAAGAATTTTGGAAGTTATGACAGAAGCATATAAGAACCTGCTTGTGTGAACTCCTACTAGCTATATCTGGCAATTTGAGTATCAAAATAAATAGTGATAATAATAGGCTGTGACCCACTGAGTAAAATAAGAATCTATGTTTCCATATTAATACAGGTGAAGGAATGAATGAAAGAGAAGGGAAAGCTGTATCTTATGGTAGGATGACAACTAATAAATGGAGAAGTAATATAGGCATTAGAAAAACCACCATTTCAGTACCATCATAATATTAATTAGTGCAGGCAAGTATCATCAACAGATACTTAAACTGGTGGGTAAAAGTGTGAATAGAAACAAGGTATCTATGTACTGTCAAAGCATCTCCTCACAAATTTACCTATTAATTAATAAGTATAAAATACTTAGTAACTTTACAGTGGAGTCACCTGGCAGACTCCATTTTAATCAAGAGATAAAAGTGGTTAATGTCATCAGTAATAGGACAAATATATATCCTGCTTCCTGTTGTGTTTCTTTGAGATGAACACAGTATCACTTTTGTGGCATTTCTGCAAAAAAAAAAAAACAAAAACAAAAAAACATAACCTGAAAATAATTGTGAGGAAATGTCAAACAGATCCAAATTGAAGATTATTCTACAAAGTAACTGGTTGCACACAACAATGATTTTTATTTTTAAAGAAGCAGCCAGATGAGTTGCCAGCGTCCACCCCAGTTCAAAATATAAATGGTAAGCTTTCAATGGGCCAAGCCAAAAAGGGCAGCAGTCAACCAGAGTAGGAAAGGCTTAGAGAAGGCCCTTTCCTCTCCATGCATTTTGAATATCCATTAAGGACTTACTTTATGGTTAATAAGCTTCTCCTTTAAGACAAAAACCCTTATAAAAGTTAAACTTCATCTTCTCACTTAGTATGAATTTCTTGAATCAGGTAATTAAATGCTTTCTTTTGGACACATCTCAGAACCACAAACTGCGAGAATCTTTTGTTTTTTCCTTTAATTAAAAACTTTTGGGGGTGCTGATTGCTTGGAGCATGTGGCATTTAGGAGAAAGAAAGTACCTAATCAGAGAGGTGGATGTTGACGGGCAGCTGCTCAGTCTGCAGTTGTGAGGAGGATGGGGAAAAGTTGAAGACTGGGAGGAGAGAAAACTCCACCAAAATTTCTGTCTTTTCGCAATTTTTTTTTTTTTTTTTTTTTTTTGGTGGACTCAGCTGTCTGCCTTTACGGCCTGGAAAATCACCCAAATGACCATTGTCCTATGGGAAGAAGGTCATTACCAATGCCCTGAACAGAACTAATGGCCAGCCAAGACAGTTTCCAAGGAAATAAGTGGTGAAGTTGCTGCAGCCACGCATCTTATCAGAGGACTAAAGAAAATCATTTTCAGGGGCAGGGATCGTTGCCCTATCAGATACATGCGGCTGGAAAGCCATCTGGGTCCTAGGAAGATTTTTACAAAATGCCACGCAATCTGGTTGTTCTATTGCCTCAGAAATCTGTCTCCTCTGGCTATCTGATCACCAGTCCGTAAAAGGAAGACTGCCTCTGAATGGGATCTGAGACTTTGGAATCTCAGATAAGTGAAAAGCAAAACAAAGCAAAAAATCCTGCTCTCCAGTCACTTAATCATACTTCCTAGAAGCAGCCAGGAAGAGAGAAGAGGCTCTCGTCAAACAAAGCCTGACGGAGAGGAAAATCATGCTTGGAATGCTTTGCTGTGTCCAAATAGCTTTTAACTCTATTGTCTTCTCAGATTCTGGAAGAGAGGAATGGTATTTGAACGACTGTGGTCAGTCATCTACAGATCCATCCTCTTGTTCAGTGGGACCCTAAAGGGCAGAATGCAGATGCATAGTTATAGCTTGAAGTTCCAGCAATGCAATTGACTAAATGAGGAGGTCGTAAATGCCCTAACGATGAAGACATTCAAGTTAGAATGCTGTGGGGTGGAGAATAAATTGTAAGCGTCATTTGACGATGAGCTTGGGTGACCAGCCCATCCCAGTTTGCCTGGGACCCTCCTGGTTTTGATCCCATGTCTTAAATACCCCCTCATTCCCTGGCAAAAGTAGATGTCTGGTCACCCACCCAGCGGGTCAGCCTCAGTGTTTCATAAGTCTTTCTTCAAACCCTAGAATCCTTTCAATCCGATGCCTGTATATGTGAGCGCAGTATTGCCTTCATGAACTCTGGACTTGATATAACAGAAAACAAAAGTTGTGGCACTACTTTGGTCTAGAGGGCAGAGTGTTGGACTGGGAGTTGGTGGGTCTACCAATAAACAACTGTGTGGCCTTGAGAAAAAAAAATCTCTCCTCTCTGAATCCTTTTTCCCCCCCAGAGTGAAGTACCTCAGATGGATGTTTTATAAGATTCCTTCCAACTCCACCACACTATGGCTTTTTCCTATGAATTTAAATTATCTCATGTGAGAAGATGCTTTTGTATGCTTTTGTGTATGTGGGGTGGGAAGGAGTGTGGGTGGGGGGTGAGGAAAGCAAGTTGGTAGAAGCCAAAATAAGGTGTAGAAAGGACAACAAAAAAAATTAGGAGAAATTTGTAGCTTTTATTCCAAGGAGGTCAGAGGACATATTATAAATTTATTTACTTACCACTATAGATTTTTTTTTTAGGTGCCTAACAAGCAAGATCCATGCTTTCCCCACCTTAACGCCCAGGGAGGAAAAGAAGTTTGTCCAAGGTCACACAGTAAATTACTGGCACAGGTAAGAAGCAGAGATTACGTCTCCTGAACTGTTTTCCTGCCAGGCTGTGCTGCTTATGAGGTGCCCCTAATTAGAGTAACTGCTCCTTTCTCCTTTCATTTTGAGCCAAAGAGAGGAGTGTTATGTCTGATGAAAGAAAACACAGTAGACAGGGAATAATTTTCAGGCTCTTGCCTTCTCACAACTCATTGTCCAACCCTTGGCTTTGTTGACAATTTCAGATGGGTTAAATACAGCAAGGGGAAGTCAATGCTACACCTTAAAAATTAATTGTTCAAGTACTAGGTCATTTCAGAGTAATGCACTGTGAAATTATGTTATTCTCCAGAAGAATTTCCATAAAGTTTAACATGCCATGACACATTTTTTTGCCACTGGAGTTCGTTTTTTAAAAAAGTACATAAAGAGTCTTTGGAGTCCAGGGGTGTGTGTATCCCTGGCTGCAGACAAAGCAGGACGTGTTTTGTTAGGGAGGACTCTCAGAGCAGCAGATACTGTCAGATCACTGCTAAAGAAGACCCCATTACTAAGACGTGTTCCATAAAAGTGCAGCCTGGCTGGGATCTGTGGAGGCAAGCGTAGAAGAAGTCATTAGTCTTGGTGTTTTTTTTTTTTTTTTTTTTTTTTTTTTTACTGTTATTCACACTGGAATAATGAGATTATTGGAATATTTTTTTTCCTAATGAGAGTGAGACAGAATACCTTGGTCTCTAAATGATTTAGTCACAGAGGGAACACATTACTCTTCCCTTGATTGCTGTCAAATGCTGGAAAATTGGAATATTATACTGATATTTATCGTGATGGGCAATATTTTTCCTGCCTTTTCAGTGTCAAATGAGATGGGAAAAATATTTGTCTGAAAAGCAGACTCCTTTACAAGGTTTGTAGAAAGGAAGACAGATGAAGATGCAGGATAAGGAACTGGGGGCGGAAGTTAGAAGGAGGATAATTGGAAGAGGGTTTTTGCTATTTCTTCTTTTTTCATCAGTAAAGCTAGCCCCCATTTTAATTTCCTAGAGCGTTCTCTTCTAGTTAGCTCACCAGTGCTTGGGGCTAATGAGACATTGTTTAGATTCAGAATAGAAGGTTAATTTCAAGGGGAAGTGGGTTTGTGTTGGTCTGGAGGTCATTAGTGGCAGCTAGTTAACTTGTGTTTCTTGGAAAGAAAGAACATCCTCCTGCAGAAGAGTTCCTTGTAGAGGAATGAAGGTTTTTCTGCTCTTACTCTCAAGAGCCTTTCACCTGAGGCTTGTCAGCCCAAAGTTTATGGAGCTGGTACAGAATAATTGGGTGTCCTGGCACACTGCAGCCAGGGATATGGGGTTGAATCTCAGTGTAACAGGACAGGTCATAGGTGGCTTTGCAGCCATGCTGGACAAAGATCCTGGGGTCTAGCTGCCGGTCTTGCCACACCCCCACCTCATCCTTCAGGAAAACAACCACCACAAGAAATCAACAAGTGAAACACTCCCTGTCATCCTTACCTGCTGCCATGCAGGAAGAGAAATGTCACAATATATCTATATCATAATCAGGAAATTTCAGTGATTTCAACTTAACAGGTGGAAGAAACTTACACCGTGAGCATTGGTCCTGTAAGTTACAGATACAACTATTCCTTAGATTCATTTAGGCATCCTGTCATAAATGTAGAAATTCAGGTTGACCCACTGTGGTCCTGATCAGTTAGTTGGGGTGAGGGCCGATTCATCTGTATTTCAACAGGCTCCCAGGAGACTGTCTTTCATCCAGGGACATAAACAGTGCCTCTTCCAGGGATAGGAGGTACTCTAAATTCTTAGGAGATTTGAGGAGGGGCCCAGAAATCAACGTAGAAGACAAAGTCAGAATGAATGAGATACATGACTGTGGATGCATCATGTGAGCAAACTTTTACACCTGGAAATATCTGGAAGCAGTTTTATATCATCAACTCATTTGTCATTTTGTACCACTGTTTCCTCTGAGATGAAGAATTGTATTTTTTTTTTTTTCTTTTTTTTTTTTTTTGCGATGTGCGGGCCTCTCACTGTTGTGGCCTCTCCCGTTGCGGAGCACAGGTTCCGGATGCGTAGGCTCAGCGGCCATGGCTCACGGGCCCAGCCACACCGTGGCACATGGGGTCTTCCCGGACCGGGACACGAACCTGCGTCCCCTGCATCGGCAGGCGGACTCTCAACCACTGCGCCACCAGGGAAGCCCAAGAATTGTATCTTTTTACCATGAATCCCTGGAAAGGAAAAATTCCTCCATGCCAGGAAAGAGGGTATTCATTTACCTTAGAGGATGCTCAAATTTCAGCTCCTCTAAGAAATTTCCCACCCCCTGCCAAGAATCCCTTCTTCTTTAGTAACGTCCAATTTGTAATATTGGTATTTGTGTCTATAATTTAGCCCCAATTGAACTGTATGCAAGTTGAGAGCAGAAAACATATATCTTGCTCATCTCCATACCTCACCCATGAGGATTTCTGGAGAGCCTTGCTTATAATTGGTGCTCAATCTGTTTGTACTGAATTAATTAAGTGGATTAAAAAACTGCCACAGAGAGAGACCACCTAACACAGTGAATGGCCCTGTACTGCACCTGTCATATAACCTCTTTCTGTCTCTTACCACTTTTTTTCCCCCTGCTCTGATGTCCCACCCTCCACCTTCCATCATCCCAGGTTCCCAGATGATGGCTTGTGTTTTTCTTTTTTTATTGCCTCCTCCTCTTCCTTATTCTTTTTCCTTGGTTAGAGTCACCGGTAGGAATGTTACTTAGCCCATTACTGGGTCAGTGTTCCTTACTGCTGCTGAGAACCATGGTGAAGTTTCGGATTCTAGCATCATTTTGCATTCAGAATGCAAATGATTTCCTGGGAGGTAGGGGACGGTGTATTCTGGTCACGCTCAGTTAGTTTCAAGATAGCTTGCATCTCACTTCCAGTAAAACCACTTATTTATAACATATCAATATATTGACAAGGTTGCAGAACAAGGCTGTCCTGAGGTGAGACACAAATTCCAAAGAGGTGAGCACTGATTGTTCAAGTGATTATTTATTGGCCACGACATTATTACTCTCCTTGGGGTTCTGCATTCGCCTCCAGGTTACTACGTGGATGTACCCTTGGGGTCAGGCCAGGACAGAGTGTGGTCACTGAGACTCAAACTCCCAAAGCAATCAGCAAGAACCTCCTAGAGAAGGTGGCAGACCCTGCTTTCCGAAGGATGTTGAGCGGTGCATGGGTGGCTTGGATCTTAACCCTGCCCTGGAAGCTTTCCTGCTCTTCTTGGAGTATTGTAAAATACTAAGTGGGCCCAATGTGTGTCTCAAACGACCACAGATATACGTGGGTAGAGCAGATGAGTTAAGAGCCTGGTCCTGGGAAATTAGTACGGGTCTCTGTATTCAGAGATGCGTGACAAGGCGTCTCCCATTACATGTCCCTTTTATTTTGTAAGGACCTGAAGCCCTACAATTACACAGCTAGTGATGAACACCTGACAGGTAATACATGGATATTTTTAAAGCAGACTCATTTGACCTCTATCCCTCCAGCCCCAGAGAATAGATATCAGTCTCTATTTCTGAATGGTAAGCAGTCATTTCCTGGCAGCCTGGCTGAGATCATTCTGGACCCCTTTAGGGACCTGCCGATATCCTTGGGATCAGGGAAGATGAGACACTTAGGGCTCATCTGCCACAGCCTCCCCTGGGGGCTTCGACACGAAGATGAATAGGTCTGTGAATTTTTTTCCAGCTGAAGCACACTTGCAAGGGTCAGCACAAAACTGGAAACCCAGTGGGCTCCTCCAGCTGCAGCAGCCAGCGAGCTGGACCCCAGGCCCGCAGCAATCTGTGCCCTGCAGCAGACCTACGGTGGGGCTTGGGGTGACTTTCATTTGCACTGTTGTCTTACATGGCTGGAGGCGCTCTCTGGGAGAGTGAAGAGCTGATACAGGGAAATAGCTGAACGTGGGAGAAATGGGTTTCCACCAAAGCAATTTGCCCAATTTTTGTTCTTTATTTCCTTATGCATTTTTATTTATTTATTTATATAACTTTATTTATTTTATTTATTTATTTTTGCCTGCATTAGGTCTTTGTTGCTGTGCGCGGTCTCTCTCTAGTTGAGGGGAGTAGGGCCTACTCTTCATTGTGGCACGCGGGCTTCTCACTGCGGTGACTTCTCTTGTTGCAGAGCATGGGCTCTAGGCACGCGGGCTCCAGTAGTTGCAGCATGTGGGCTTCAGTAGTTGTAGTATGTGAGCTCAATATTTGTGGCTCATGGGCCCTAGAGCACAGGCTCAGTAGTGGCGCGTGGGCTTAGTTGCTCCGTGGCACGTGGGATCTTCCCGGACCAGGGCTTGAATCTGTGTCCCCTGCATTGGCAGGAAGATTCTTAACCACTATGCCACCAGGGAAGCCCAATTTCTTTATATATTTTTAAAGCAGATGTTTTCCTCGTAAAATTGCTGGCTGGACAAAGCTCTCTCATGCTATGTGTTTGTTTTTTCTTCTCTTGAATGTTCTAAACCTGTCTAGGTGTTTTGTCTCTCTGACATAAACTGGCAGAGAAACAACGTAGGCAGCCTGGATTCCCAGATCACTGCTATAAAGGCTTTGCTGTTTGCTGGCTGTGCTGCCTGGCTGGCCAACTCCAGCCCTGCAGAACCCACGCAGTAGGGCATGCAGTGCCAGATGGAGAGGAAAGAGGGAAGGCAGACCCAGCGAGAATCCTCTCAAAGAGGAGCGAACGGCCCAGGGAGACGAAAGATGGTGCTGGACCAGTTGGACAAGAGCCCAGCTCTGAGTAACTCCTCCCATTCAGGGAAAATAAAACCACAAATGAGAACAGTTAGGGGCCAAGAACCAGCTGGAGACAAAGGGGTGTTAGTTTTGGAGGGGATGGGGGCTGTGAGACAAGAAAGGCTCTGACTAGATGTTCAAAAGTCTGGCCTGCTGTGGACAGCTGCCACCCAAGCTCCAGACCCAGAAGATAGTCACAAGCCCAGGGAACTGCACCGTTCGCCTCAGCCCAGGATGGGGAAGACTGATGAGATAGGAGAGCCTTCAGCCTCCTGCCCTCCTCACCGTTTAGCCTTCTTGGTCCATCCCTGGCCACTTAGTGGGTAGGGCCAAGATCCCTCCCCTTAGGCAACTGGTAGCAGGAGGAGGAGGGGAGGAGGGGATGGAGGGAGAGAAGGGGGAGAAGGAGAAGGATGAGGGGGAGGGGAGAGAAGGGGAGGAGGGAGAAAAGGAGGGAGAGGAGGAGAGAGTAGAAGAGGGGGAAGAGGAGGAGAGGGAGGGGAGGGAGGGGAAAGGAGGAGGAGGGAGAGGGAGGGGGAGAGAGAGGGAGGGGAAAGAAGAGGGAGGGGGAAGGAGGGGGAGGGGAAGGAGGGGGAGGGAGAGGGAGGGGGAGGGAGAGGAAGGGGAAAGAAGAGGGAGGGGAAGGAGGGGGAGGGGGAAGGAAGGGGAGGGAGAGGGAGGGGGAGGGAGAGGGAGGGAGGGGGAGGGAGAGGGAGGGGAAGGAGGGAGAAGAAGAGGAGTAAGAGGAGGGAGAAAAGGAGGAGGAAGAGGGAGAGAAAGGGGAAGGGAGGGGAGAGAGGAAGAAAGAGTGGGAGAGGGAAGGGGAGAAGTGGGGGCGAAAGAGGGAGAGGAGGAGGGGGAGGAGGAGGTGTAGGTTGTGAGATCCAGTGAGTTTCAGAGCAGAGGCTGCTTCTCACCACCCCCATCTTTGGGACAATGTCTCTCATCAGCAACTGAAATGGTCTTTCTGGAATGTTTCAGGCTCTCCAAATTTCAGAACATGGAATAGAAACAGAGATCCATAGCAGGAGGATGGCCTGGGTCTGGCCATCCCTGTCCTGTTGTGCCCACCACTTGTTCTGTCCCATTCTTGGTGAGCAAATTATTCTGGCTGAACTTTTCATCCTGGAAAATCACACGGCCTGTCCCACATCAGAGAGCTTCTCCCTGCTGCCTATTACTGCACCACTCGGGAAGATTAAAGATTTCTTACTCCTCAAGCCCTGCTCAGAAACAAGGGCAATGAGAAGTGCCGTTTAGTCATTTCTTCCCATTAATAGGTGGTCATCCCTTGATCTGGCTGGATGGTATGAGGGCACTTTCCTACCTGGATAAAGATATATAGGGCTGAAAAAGAGTCCCAGTGTGGAGGAAGAGTATGGTTAGTTTCTCCTAACCATATGTGTGTTATGCAACACACACACACACACACACACACACACACAATATATATATATACACACACACACATATAAAATACAATATATATACATATATATTTATATACAAATATATATATACACACACATATATATGCATATAATCTATGTTTAAATGAGATATTTATATAATCTTTAAAATATTTTTATAATGATTTATATTTTAAAAGTATTTCCATATCTATTATCACCTTTGATGTGACTCATGTGATAGCCTGGTAGGATATATAACATTAGAATGCCCATTTTAGAGAGGAAATGAAAGTTCCGAGAGGTTGTGACTTGCATCAGGTCACACAACTACTGGATGGCATAACTGGAATTCAAAGCTAATTTTCTTTTTTAATGTAATAGTTTATGTTCTTTCCATTGTGTGATTCTGCCTTTCACATAGCAGGTGGAAGAATGGGGCTAGCACAGTGTACCCGTCAAAGTGGTTCCTTCATCTTTCCCAGGTAATGCGCTGGAGAACTATTTTATGTAATTTAGTTCTTAAAATAGTTATTTAAGATTAAAATTATTCTTCTTCAGTATGTAAGCAGTAGAGGCAGGCTTTGAACCAGATCTGGATGACCCTATAGCCATGTTCTGTCCATGACTCTAGGGAACAGATAAGGTGACACTTTGCAGGTCAGTGGGGACAGAGTAGTCCAATGGAAAGGGGTAAGCTTTGCCATCAGTCAAACCTGGGTTGGAACTCTAGATCTATCATTTATTAGCTCTGGGAACTTGGGCAAGATGGTCAGTTTCCTCTGCTATGTTAATGGGATTAACATTGACCCTACTGTGTGCTATAGGATTAAATGAGATAAAGTAGGTCTTTAGCATAGTGTCTGACACATAGTAGGTACTCAACATGTGACACTTCTAGTCCTTCTGTCTATATTCTGTCTCTATTGCTGATTTAGGTGTAATTCCCTAGTCCTCACTTAGACCAAATAACCCATACAGATCCAGAAGTGTTGTCTAAGTAAAAACAGGACATTAAGATCCAGAAGAGGGAATTCAAGGCTAAAACTGAGACTCTAAGGGAAGAAGAGGAAAATTTGAGAGCAGAGAGGTCCTGAGAATCATCATTCTTGGTTCTTCCTTTTCTACCTTATCCAACTTTCGGCTCAAGTGAGTTGGGAGTGAAACAGAAGAGCCACACAGATGCCTCCAGCACTGCTCTGTACTCCAACCAGCACAGGGAGGCAGTGTCCATCATGCCTCTCCCTCCATGCTCCTCCTTGCAAGCTGGGGGCAGTTCTTTGGCTTTACCTTCCTGAATGACAGAAAAGAGAACAGTAGCTTAAGCAGTATATATTGGGGTGGTAGGAAATTCCAACACAAACCCACCTCCCCTTCCAAGCCAGCGGATCCCACCCCCATCCTGCTTTTCTGCTCATTGACAGCATGGTCACGGACTCTGGGCAATAACAGAGACAACTGAAAGATAATGATTAGTTTACAGACTAAGGGCTGTGCCCACTTTCTCTTCTTTGCAGATGCTATATTCTTTGGAAGCTTTAGATTAATGAAGATTTCTGTCTCTTTTTGTTCTTTTGTATTTTAAATCAATTTTTGACTTTACTGTTTTAAAAAAAGAAACACATTTGTTCCCTACTCCTTCTCTCCTCTGACACATGCAGAAGCTACATTTTTAGGCTTTTAGTACTGTTTTTCTTCTGATGCATGTGACACCTTAATAATTCTAACACCAGGGGTAGAGAAATGAAAAAGGGAACAGCATGACAAAATACTTCTGGGCCATTTTGGAATTAGTGATATTTTTCAGGAGTGATCAATTACATTACTTAACTGGAGAGCTCAGATTATAAAGAGAAATATAATTAGTGGCAAATGTGGTGAGATATATAAGGATAGATAGGCGGGCTAAGGAATGAGAGCTCATCAATTTTTCCAGGTTCCATCAGGAGGGCAATTGTTTTACTGCAAACTCCATCCCGATGACTGGAAAGCAAAAGCAAGCACACTCTGAGCATTGGCAGTCCTCAAAGGAAAGGGCATCAGCTGAAAGTCAGCAGGTCTGCATCTGGTCTACCATTGATTACTGGGCAATTCACTTACCCTGACTGTGTCTCAGTTTCCTCCTCTGTAAAAGAGGGTTAATGATGCCTACTCTTCCTGCCTCCCTTGGAGCTGTTGTGAGGATAAAATAAACCGTATGGATGTGGACTTGCTTTGAAAATTAAAAGCCCTACATACATGCAAAGGAGGATTAGGAATATTAACGCTATTTGAGCTGGATCTTGCAGAATAAGTAGGATTTGACTTTCTGGAAATAGATATGAGGGATATCAATTAAAGGATACAGAACAAGCAAGGCATCAAACCCATACATTAGTTTGGCTGTAACATAGAATATTGAAACAGAAGTGGAAAATACTACATCCAAAATGTGGGCTGGAACAAGAACACAGAGACTTAGGAGTTGCAGCTTTTTGCCAAAGCAGGAGCAACCACTGACTAGTTCTGGTGGGGAAGAACAGGATCCAGGCAGTTTTGCAGAAAGGTGAAGCTAGGAGTGCAGAGCAGAAGTCATTTGTCCGAGGGGAGTTGGTTAGAAATTTATGGTCAGAAATAAAAGATGCCTGCCTACACTGGGGCACTGGATATGAGAAAAGATGCATTGTGGGAGAATTACTGGGACAGAACTCACAGGGCTGATTGAAATGCCATGGAAGGAGCTGGGGATACAGGAAAAAGGGAGGAATCAAAGATTACTTCAAGGATTGAAGTCTAAATTCCTGGGAGGATGGCCATGCCGTTGACAAAATCTAGAATGCAGGTTGAGGGGCACTTTAGGGTGGGAATAGAGAATTTATTACCATAAAGGTGATAGATTCTGCCAATGTTGATTTTAAAGTGTTGTTGAGACCTACAGCTAACACTGTCAGTTAACTGCCTGTAAAAATTGCCAGGCTTAGAGCTTAGGAGAGTGGTCAAGGCATTTTGAAATCACTAGGAAAGTGGAAAAACCAGGAGAATTGGGGAACTCTTTGAAGGGTATGAGAAGAGACAAGGGGATGGCGGCAAGACTTTCAGGAAGTTTACCAGAAGGTGAGGTGGGTGTGTAGATTTAACGCTCATGGAATTTCCTGCTGCCCTTCGAAAGCATCTTACCTTTCTCCCAAGGACAGGAAGGAGGAGAGGACTCAGTATTATCTCCTTCTGTGAGGAAGCAACCTATGGGCCACAGAGGTTGTAAGAATGTTTGCTAAGATGCGTTCAATCACTGGTGCGGCACTTAAGGAGGAGAAGGGATGCAGCTCTGTTGGAGTCCTCCAAAGCCATCATTAGCCGCTCTGGCCTCCGGGAGTCTAGGAGATTACTTTGCAGCTAATTGGGAGTCACTCTTGAGGATCAATACCATAGGTTGATTCTCTGTGTCCAGAGCCAGAAAATTAGCTCTTCTCTGAGAACATGGATGGTCTGTGTGGCTGCTTTGTTAATAGAAAGCTACACAGCTCTTGACTGAAGTGTATTTCAAACCAGCAGCTTCCAGATATGGAGGAGACAACGGCTTGCAGCTTCCCTGAAACACAGTGATAGGCTCGGCGCTGTCATCGAAGGAAGGAGACTAATTGTACCAGCCGACTGGAAACTAAATTCCACTCCTGAGTTGCAATGCCAAAAACAGCATCTTTGCTTTGGTATCTCCCAGTGCTTGGGTATTATTTTTATTGCTCTGTTTATGTATGTGCATGTGAGTGAGTGTTTATTTTTGAAATCTCAGACACATGTTTTACAGGAAGAGTATTGGCATTTCAGAAGTCATTGATGTTTTGCGTTATTTTCTACCAGGGATGTGGGTCATTGCCGAGCAACCTGACAAAACATCATCAGGCTTGCAAACCTGTTTTCAAGTGAGATGTTCTAAAACAATATTTATAGCAAAATTATGACCTCGAGGCATCTAAATGTAATCCATTTTTAAATCTCACTTTTTCTCTCTGAATCCTTCAATCTAATTAGGCTCACATTATTACAGAGAGTAATCATTCCTTTCTTCTAATAACATTCATGGATAATTTTATTTCTCATTTCCAGCCTCCTACTCCTGTGGTGTAATTAGTGTCTTTGGCACCTCGTGATGCTCAGAATGAGTTGCAGCTGCTAATTGCTAATTGAAAAATTAGAAACTCAGTTAGAAAAAAGATCTAATTAAAATGAAATTAGATAGAATCCCTTCAAACCAGCTCCTTTGTCTCTCACTCACTTTTCTTTGTTTTTTTTTAAATTTTTTCCCTTATGCCTTCAGTTTTTCACCACAGAACTATTAGCACTTGCAAAATATGTGTAATTGCTTAAAGTAAAATACCTTTCTATATCAGGCTATCCAATGGTCTTTAGGAGGGAACTAGGGACAGGTTTTTGACAATTGAATTCAACTTCAGAACTTGGGTTTTCTTTCTGTTCCTGTTCCACTTGTGAAACATGAGTTCTACCTTATAAATAAGACTTCCAAGCTCTCTCTGGGGAACAAGTGTGTGGTCAGCCCCAGGTCCTTTTCCTTTGTGTTTGGAAGGGTTATTGCCAGCCTCGTAACTGGGAGCTATAGGGATCCACTCACTTCTTGCTGCAAATCCATGCCCACCCTCTTCTCTATTGCGTTGTCCCACCTGACAAATAATGATCTAGTAAATTCCCAGCCCTATAGGAGACACAGAGTTAACCAAATCCCTTCTGCCTCCAAAGTGCTTACAATCTGTTGAGAAGTCTAGATGGATAGGTGTAACAACAGAATAAGAAAACATATCATCAAATGCAAAATATTTAGTTTAACCTTTCAAATGTTTTTGAGCACCTTCTTACTACATGCCAGGCACTAGTCATACAAAATATACACATTGCCTGTCCTTAAGGAGTTCATACCTTGACGTACATGAAAAAGTGATTTATAATATATGAAAAAAGCAAAAATAGCAACCAAAAGTTGTTGAATTAATGCAGAAATATGGGTGATGAATTCTTGTGGGTTAAAGAGGTTATCAGGGAATACTTTACTTAGAAGTGACCCACCCATAGGATTTTGAAGGATGAGTAGGAGTCCACGAAAAGGACAAGAATTTTAGACAAGAAAACCTGTTCCAAAAAAGACACATAAAACAATATGGTGACTTCTGCAGCTATGAATTATTTGGTATTTTTGAAGCCTAAATTGAGAGGTGTGTAGCAGGAGATGAGGCTGGGAAAGTGAATTAACCCAAATTAGGGTTTGGATTACAAAGAATCCTTTGTGCTTTTGAGGGTTGAAGGAGATGTGCGCTTGAATATTTGGGGGAAAGTTTCTTAGGCAATATAGGATTTAAACAATAGTAGGATCCATAAAAGTGTTCAGGAGGGAGATTTTTTGGAGTAAGAGGAACATTCCAGATTAAACAAAAAGATAGGAAAGACTTTGAATAGTTCAGTTTGATTACAAGAGTGGGAGTAGTTTAGGAATATATATAGAGAAAAATAAAGTGAATTCAGATTATGATTAAAAATCAAACAAGGCAGTTTATTTTATAAAACAATAAAAGTAGGCACTTTCATGCCTTCCTTTGCAGATGTGAATACTGAGACTTGGAAAGCTTAAATAATTTATTCCAGGTCACACAGCTAATTTGGGACTCTGGGGGATTCCAACCCAACTTCTGAAGCTATTCCATCTACACTTCATCAGCCTACTGCTGTTAGGCTCCCAACTCAGGCCAGTGTCCATTGCACCATCCCCACCCTCTATACATTCTGAAGGGGGCGACTGAGACTCTGCAGACTCGGCAGATGCCCTCTCCCTCAGTCCGTGGCAGGCATGGGGAATGGATCCTGGCATTCTCTGACTTGCCAGCGTCTCCTGGTTCAGCAAAAGAGGCAGTCATTACCAACTGATCTGCGAGCTGACACTTAGGGGAAGCTATTCTATCCTTTAAGAATTCTCAGTCGACAAAAAGCAAGGAGATAAATGAGAAAAAGTGGTGGGCTCATGGGCCAAGGGACTGCTTCCCTGCATGTGCTGTGGAAGGAGAGAGCTGGGAACAGGCCAAACCAGGAATTCATTCACACAATAATATTGTGTCTAGGAAGCTTCTACATGAGTGATCTTATTTTCTGCTTGAGGAATGACTGCCCAAACAGAAAACGTAAGTATAAATGTTCTGTTCCTCATAATTTATTCTAATCCCAAGAGATAATGGAATGATAATTAAAATATGTCTTGCCTTCAAGAAGTCCTTCTTTATAGCTAACTTAAATTTCCCATGATGCAATTCAGCTTACTTTCTTCTAGTTTATCACAAGGAAACCCGCTGCTTTTAACCAACCTACAACTTCTAGGATAATTAAAGCTCTCTGGTTTGTTCATGAATCAACATGCTTAACAGAGCTAAGGTCAATGGGTGAGGAAGATATAAAGTTATGTTAGTGTGTAAGCATCAGATCAGACTACCTGGATTCAAATCCTAACTCTTCCACCTAACTGTGTAAGTTGATAAACCCCTCCATGATGATGATGATGATGATGACAAAAGGGACAGTAAGTATTTGTACAGTTTGGGGACAATCAAATGAGATGTATACTTGTTCAGCACATGTTTGACACACCCTGTGCTCAGTAAATGTTAGCTATTATCGTTATTGGGACAAGAGAGTAGGAAGGAAAAAAAAAAAGGTGAGAAGAGAAGAATAGGAGAGAGTGATGGCTGATCTTATTTATAGCACTTAGCTCCGTGCCTGGCAGAGACGAAGCACCCTGTGCTTATGGCTTGATTACAGAATGGATGCCTGGATAGCACCAATTCTTTGCCTGATTTGCTACATGTCATTTTTAGTCATCTAAACTACGTTGGTTGGTCCCATGCTATTTTTTTGGAGTGAGATGTTTTAAAGCATACTGAGATAGGAAATGATACACTGACAATCGCCTGTTTGTCACTTCTGGAAGGAGACTGAACAAGTAAGAAAAAAGGATGGTAAATTAGTCAGGAGAATAAGCCTAAATTCAATTTTAGGAACCGACACCAAAGGGAGCTCCTCCTGCTGTGGCAGGAACAGATGCCTGAGCTCGCCTGCTCTTCCGCTTCTCCATGCTTGCTGAGCTCCTGGGTCTTCTCTCAATAGGTATAGCCCGGGGGCTCTTCTGTAAAGTTTCTGAGAAGTTTTCTTCACCCTCCTACATCTTACTCACTTTTGGGGAGGAGTCTGATAACTGGATAAGATGTAGATAAAAACTATGGGAAAGTTAGGTAAAATTACCCCTTCCTGGAAAAGAAAGTTAAAGATTTTCTATACATGCCAATTTACTCCAAAGGGCATGTTTTAGAAACAGGCTTCTAAAACTGTTCAAAGGTAGCATTTATGGATTACAAATTGTGATACCTTTAAAATTCAGCAGTGATCAGCTCAAGTCTCGAGAAATAGATTGGGTAACTTGCCTCTTTGCTAAACGATTCCCTTGTATATCACCTCTTTCCATTTTCCTCTTACACAAAGCATCCTTGCACATTCACACAAAATAATTCAGCATAACATACCGGGGGAGAAGCATTTTCCCCTGCTTTGACCTAAAGACTCTCTTCCCTCAAATAGGTATCTGGGGAGCTCCCCAGCTTTTCAGACTCTATGCTCTAAAGGTGAAGCTGAGAAATTGTGCAAAGGAAAGACAGAATGTGAAGCACATCCATATTCAAAGCATGATTCCGTTGGATAGGTCAGTCCTTACGGTGTTCAGCTTCCACCTCCACACACCCTGCAAACAGTAGCCAAGATGGCAAAGCTATTGCTATTCTGCATCATAGCAAAGGGATTTAAAAAGAAAGGTGACTTTGAAGGATTCAAGGTGAAAGTCACTGTCAGCTGGCAGAGCTGGCTGTTTGCAGAGAAGGAATTCACTAGGGGATAGAAGATGGGCTGGGGGCTTTAAGTCCTTGATATGGCTAAGCTTCCCATCTCAGAAAAACAGGTCATCCTACTAATTGTCTGTCATGTCACTCTGGCTCACCACAGAAACAGATAATTTCCTACTCTGGGTTTTTCAAATCCATTTATAGTTGTGAAAAACCCTTCCCAACCTTTCTTCAGAGATTCTAGGAACAAGAGTAAAGGTGATAATCACTGGAACAATTTTCTTCAAGGAATTTTAAATATGTTAATATCTTTGCAGGAAGGCAGATGCTCTAACTCAGTCACCACAATACCTTTAAGAAAATAGATGCAGTTTTATGGTTTCAAGCTACTTGGAGGCAGAGATAAAATAGTGGAAAACGTACTCAAGGGGAATAATACAGCGTATTATGAGATCTGGGTAAATGTACATAGGATTTGGGTAGTCTGGCCCAAGGGCTGCCAACATCAAATATTCAAATAATCTAGATTCTATTATGTGCAAACACCTTGAATCATATCACATGGTGTAGAAGCTATTAGAGAGAAATAGTGATAAGAAATGCAGAGGGATGACACCAAGGGAGGCCTGGCTTCTAGGAAGCCTAACAAGACTGTAATGGATTTGCCAAGGTTTAGAGACTACCGCTCAGCTTTATAGGTTCAGAGGCTCAATTTTGTCCATTTCCTAGAGTTCATTAGGGAGACTGATACCATCAACAATGACATGAGATGTTTAATAAAACTGCACCTATTGTGTGCCCTTCACGATGTTAAAGAATGGCAGAGTCCGGTGCAGGGGAGAGAGTGACCCCCTGGGGAGGGGATCTGGGTACTATTTTTTCTGTAGCTTCAGTGTCCAGCCTTGTGCCTGGTCCCTAACTACATTTTGATAGATGGCAAATGAACACTCAATGACCTAGTGATTGGATGGCTGGTTGGGTAGATGAGTGAATAGATGGGGATAAATGGGTGAAGAGATGAGAGGCATGGAGAAGAGAGAAAGAGTGAGGGAAAGGACCATAGCAATGGTCCTAGCTGATATTTATTAGACAGTACTATGTGCCCAGCTCTCTACTAAGTGGTTTTACATACATTAATCTCTAAATCCTCATTACAACCCCAAGAGGATGGAAAGGTTGTATTTTCCATTTTATAAGTGAGGAAGCTGAGGTTTAGAGGAAGGTAACATGGCGGGGACACCCAACTAGTAAGTGGTAGAGTCAGAATAAATTCACAAGAGATTAAGGCCTAAAAATAGAATTTTTTTATTGTGCAATGAAACTAGAACTTCTAAGTTGACACTACACTTTCATTCTCTGGCAAGAATAATATCTTCCTTTTGACAAGCTACATAGGAAGCCAAGTGTAATTAGAAGTGTTCTTGTGGAGGATAGCTTCAGAATGAGGAAGTGCCTATGTGGTTTAAATGTTTAATATTGTCTAGTGCCTCCCTGCAATGTACATAGTAGGGGTATGCCTGCCAGATGGATCAAACCCGCATTTGACTCTTTGGAGTATCTTCTCCCCTGGACATTGCTCAGATGGATGTTTCTATGTTCCATGTTTCTATTCCTCATCTTTTAAGTTTATCCTGGTAATCAGAAACGCTGTAATACCATTTTTAATGTTCCTATTCTTATACACTTTGTGTGGAATGTATAGTTATAAACAGCTACTCTTGTTTCCCTCATTGTTCAATTCCTGGGGTGTGTCTCAGTGTTATCTAGTTAGTGCTTCACTATTTGCAGATGACATGATACTATACATAGAAAATCCTAAAGACACCACCAGAAAACTATTAGAGCTAATCAATAAATTGGCTAAAGTTGCAGGATACAAAACTAATATTCACAAATCTGTTGCATTTCTATATACTAAGAACAAAATATCAGAAAGAGAAATTAAGGAAATGATCTCATTTACCATTGCCTCAAAAAGAATAAAATACTTAGGAATAATCCTACCTAACGAGGTAAGAGACCTGTACTCAG
This sequence comes from Aethalodelphis obliquidens, assembly GCF_003676395.1. Classification (NCBI taxonomy): domain Eukaryota; kingdom Metazoa; phylum Chordata; class Mammalia; order Artiodactyla; family Delphinidae; genus Aethalodelphis; species Aethalodelphis obliquidens. The sequence continues at coordinate 5,717,562 of NW_020837992.1, read as the reverse complement.
AAAACTATAAGACACTAATGAAAGAAATTGAAGATGACACAAAGAGATGGAAAGATATAGTGTGTTCTTGGACTGGAAGAAGTAATATTGTTAAAGTGACCATACTACCCAAGGCAATCTGCAGATTCAATGCAATTACTATTAAAATACCCATGACATTTTGCACAGAACTAGAACAAATAATTTAAAAATTTGTATAGAAACACAAAAGATCCAAAATCTTGAGAAAGAAGAAAAGAGCTGGAGGGATCATGGTCCCTGACTTTAAACTATACTACAAAGCTACAGTAATCAAAATATTGTGGTACTGGCACAAAAACAGACCCATCTCTCTCTCTCTCTCGCTCTCTCGCTCTCTTTATTTCTCTCTCTCTCTCTCTCTCTCTACACACACACACACATACACACACACACACACAATGGAATACTACTCAGCCATAAAAAAAGAATGGAATCTTGTCATTTGCAACAACATAGATGGATCTTGAGGATATTATGCTAAGTGAAATAAGTCAGATAGAGAAAGACAAATACTGTATGATATCACTTACATATGGACTATAAAAAATACAGCAAACTAGTGAATATAACAAAAAAGAAGCAGACTCACATATATAGAGAACTAACTAGTGGTTACCAGTGGGGAGAGGGAATGGGGGAGGGGCAGTATAGGGTAGGGGACTTAGAGGTACAGACTATTATGTATAAAATAAGTTACAAGGTTATATTTTACAGCTCAGGGAATATAGCCCATATTCTATAATAACTATAAATGGAGTATAACCTTTAAAAATTGTGAATCACTATGTTGTATACTTGTTAACACATAATATTTTACACCAACTATACTTCAGTAAAAAAAAAATAAAGTTAGTGCTCAGTAAGTGGTGGTTCATAGGGAAGGAAAGTGATTTGCTTAGCTGGATGAAGCCAGGTCTCCTGATCCCAACCTGGTACTTTCTCACCATTTATACCCACTGGATGAGTGAATTAATATCATTTCACAGAATCTTATATCTATCAAATTAAAGTTTTTTTTAATGAGATGTGTCATGGTTTTTTCAGTGTTCCATGAGTTCAGCGGAGTATGGGGTTTTTTAGCTCTAAAGGCTTTATGCCTGCTTTCTCTGCTCTCCTCCAGCCAGGGACCTGCCCCAGCCTGCTGGCTCCCAGTACTTAGTGCTGACTCTGAGTGGGTCTCTGTCTTGTGGCTTATGTACTTTGGAAACCCAACTATAAATCATATAAATAACTCCTCATGTGAAATAAGCAGACGCCAAGTCACACATCTCTTAAATCCACATACCTTCCCAATATGTCTATTTTGGCAACAAAATATCAAGATTACCAGGTGTGCTGGATACCTGTCAATCCTACAGTTAATCACAAATGCTCCCTTCTGTAGCAAGACTCTTCTCACATGCCCTTCTTAACCTTTCAGGACTTTGAAGGCAAAGGGATGACACGAGAAGTTCTGGGGAGGCTGAGTGTCTTCTGAGATTTTTTTCCCCCAGTGAAGAAGCTGGACGAAAATATGACTTACCATGGAGGATAACTGATGAGTTATTTTCTACAAAAAAACAAGGAGTTATTTACAGGGATTTTGCCCATAAGGGAAGAACACTGTCCATTTGTATCAAGGTAGGTATATGTATTAACAAAAGAAGTCCTCATTTTCCTATCCTCTCCCATCTCCCCCCCCACACACACACGCACACACACACACACGCAAAACCCTCCAGTGGAAAGCCTGAGAATTAATCATGGCTGGGCTTACACAGGTAAATAGGCCTTGCCATCATTTTTTTTCCTATATTTTTTCTACTTCTGGCTAATGTGTCCTATATGTTCTCCAAGTACTTTATTATCTGCTTATTTTCTTGATTCACCTCCTTCTCTAGCTAGCAATTTCACTGGTACAGCTAAAAGTTCCTTTTAATAGTTTCTTTTAGCTCATTTAAAAACATCTCTCTTTCCCCAGTCCTTTCATGCTAGATTTGGCTTTATCCTAAACTAATCTCTGTGGCAGCAAATTAAGGTCAATATATATTAAATATACCACCAATCAGAGTTTGTAATGAGAATCCTTTCATTTATTAGTTTTGTTTTAAATTAAGTGGAATGATCAATGGGAGGGACTCAGAGCACTGAGGATCACACTTTGAATTCTTCCAGCTAACAACCGAATGGGAGTCACTTGTGTACCTTCAGATATTCCTATGTTAGCATATTCTGAGGAAGTCAGCTTAGGTGAATAAACACTGCTCAACCTGTCCATGGGTTTGGAACAAGCTAGCTTCTAACGTTTACAGGACCCCAGGGAGGAAGTACCAAATGAAGTCTCACATGCTATGTGTCTATGTGTTTAAATCTTCTAAATCAAGGTAAAAAGCTGTGAAATGAAATATGTTCTAAACGTCTACATCGACAATTATATCTAAGTAATAACTTGAAGACCAGGTTTTCATTTAGAATTCTTAGACTACTCAGAATTGTTAAACATGATAGCACGGTGACATGGGAAGGCCTGGCCCCTGCCTGGCCCATGGTCCTCCTTCTTTTTCTTTCCACTCCTGAATCTGACTTGCAAGGGCTCTTGTGAGCATTCATGTGATGTCATAGCCTGCACATCCAAGCTCTGTCCAGTCTTCACCACAAAACCTCTCTCTCCCCCTCAGCTTGATGTGTGGGAAAACAGCAGACCTGGAGAAGAGGCTTACCTAGGTTCTAGAAGTGAACCTCAAGCTGATCAGGTAAGGGGTTGGGGGCCTAGGTACTCTTGAGTGTGGGCTAGATAGATGGGGTTGGGGGGGACAGATAAACTCTGAGTAGACATTCCCCTTGGCCCCATGGACATCTTCCTCCCTGGGGTGGGGAGCAGTTGGAGAAGGGGGACAAAGAGGGGCCCTCTAAAGGTGGGGCCCAGGGTAGAGGTTCCTCCCATGGGGTCAAAGCATAGCATTGGTGTTAGAAGCTCAGTGGAATTTGGAGGAGTTAATGTGAGAAGAATCAGAGCTGACATCAAATGATTACGTTAAGGATATTTCTATCTTATTTTTATTAGACAGTTTCCATTATTATAAGCAATAACCATTTTTATTAAATTAATAAGCATTATACACTCTCAAGAATTCTCATAAATCATCCAGACTGCTGCAGTTCTGGCTCAATGAAACAAGGCTCCAACCCTGTAGCATCTACTCCTCTCCTGCATCCGTTCAACCCACCCCACATCACAACAATACGTACACGTGTGCACACACATTAACACACATGGATTGCCAGAGACAAGTGGTCATCTCAGTTGAGCCTTGGAAGTGCAATTCATACAGTAAATATTTCTGAGCTAGAAGACCCCTGAGAACTTCTTATATCCATCCCTCTCCCTCTGTGTAGGGTACGAACTGAGGTCAAGAGAAGGAAATAACTTGCACATGTTTGTTTGCTGATCCTCATTTCTTCAGAGCTGACTGTGACTCTGTGAAAACAGAAATAGTGGGGCCACTGATGGGGTCAGTTCTGAGGAAAGGAAAGTAGTCAGGTATCCCTTGACCAGTGGCTAACGGGGTGATCCACTAAGAAATCAACTCTTTGTTTTTTTTCCTGTGTTAGAAAACTTCTGGTTACTCTTGGGGGAGGTTAACTAACCAGAAGGCATGGAAGTGTTTTCACTTGACTCTAGAGAGGGGAGATAGGCTATTTTGTTTCTAAAACTGAACCATTCTTACCCAGAAGGAGGACAAAGATTTTTTTACAAATCAGGATTATAGAGGTAAAATTTACATACAATAAGAATCAACAATTTTGAAAGTACAATTTTATGAGGTTTGCCATATGTTTACAGTCATAACTACCATCACCATTATGACATAGACCATTTCATACGCCCAGAAGTTCCCTCCTGCCCTTTTGCGGTCAATACCCGCATCTACCCTCTGCATCCATCAAATGATCAGCTCTTTGCTACCATTGTTTTGCCTTTCCTAAAATTTCATAAAAATGGAATCATATAGTACAGGGGTCCCCAAACTCCGGGCTGCTGACTGGTACCAGTGTGAGGCCTGTTAGGGACCGGGCCGCACAGCAGGAGGTGAGCAGCCGGCAAGAGAGCGAAGCTTCATCTGCCACCCCTCGTAGCTCGCATTACGGCCTGAACCTCCCCTCCCCCGAGGTCCATTGAAAAACTGTCTTCCACGAAACCAGTCCCTGGTGCCAAAAAGGTTGGGGACAACTGAATATAGATTTTAATGGTTGGTTTCTTTCACTTCTGAGATTTATCTATATTATTGCATATAATAGAAGCTCATTTATGAAATTAACCCATGATTCTTTAGCAAAATATTATTTACAAGGATTTAATAGTCCGTCTTTCTTTTTTGTTACTTTTTATTTGTCTACTTTTATTGCATTATGGTCAGAGAATATGGTGCCCTATCTTTCAGAAATTGTTATAAATTTTTTTTCACTTAATGTACAGTCCAATTTTATAGATGTTCTTCGGCACTGAAAAATGGAATGGTAATCTTTGTTTGTAGGGTATAAATCAATCTTATAATATTTTGTATATTTTAAATTCTTTTTTTTTGTCTATTCTAAATTAAATTGTCTCATTTGTAAAAAAAAAAAAAAGTAAGTTAGAAATCATTAACAAAAAATTACTGCAGTATGCCAAGTATTTGAAAAGGACACAGCAATACACATCTAAAAAATAAAAATAAATAAATAAATAAATACATTGTTGGTTAGTATTTAATTATACAGACACCCCACAATTTATTTATTCAACCACCAGTTGATGGACATTTAGATTGTTTCCAGTTTTTGACTGAGAAAGAAAAAAAAAAGAGCATCCCCTGACAGTTGAAAGCTGACCTGACACTCACAGCTAGATCTTGTTATTCTCCTATAGGATGTAAACAAACTTACAAACACAAAACTCAGACGAGGTTACTTCCAGACCATGATACAATGAGACAGCAAGTCTACTTTATAATTTTGTCTGAGTACAGACAAAAACAACGTCATCTGCTACCCACAAGATACTATACGTCCTCTTTCTCAGATAAAATGAATGACTACTACTTCTTTACTAATTAGAGCTCTATGTTTGTCTGCCCTCCCTATAGATTTATTATTCAGACACACAATCATAGAATTGACTTTACTTTCTGACAGCCTCAGTCTAGAGTCAGACCCTACTTCATTAGTTTACCCCTCAAGTCACCCAACTAGAGCTCAAATCCTATAATAGTTCTCTCCAATGTCCTCTTACTAAGAAACCCCAAGATTCCCCATGGTATGTGTTGCTCCCTCACTGCAGTGAGTAATCAACTCAACTTGTTCAACTACAGACTTCTTCTTGGGGACTTTTGGCTGGAGGGCTGTTACTTTATATTCATGTGCAAGTCTTTGTTGTGTACATGTATTTTCTTTTCTTTTGGATGAATCTGGTGGAGGGGATAGTGATTGCACTGGTAAGTATATGCCTAACTTGATAACAACTTGTCAAATTTTTTGCCAGAGTGATTGCAGCCTTCTGTGTTCCCAACAAGGTTGTATGAGTTTTTCAGTTACCTCATCCTCCCCAGTACTTTACGTTTTTGGTCACTTTGACTTTAGTGGGTGTGTAGGTATTCCACTACAGTTTTAACTTTTATTTCCCTGTTCACTATTTATATTGAGTATATTTCAATATACTGATATGAATTTATATATCTTTTTTTGGTGAAGTGTCTTCAAATATTTTGCCCATTTTTAAATTGTGTTGTTTATCTTTTATTGTGTTCTAACAATTGTTAGAGTTCTTTATATATTTTGAATTCAAGTCTTTTATCAGTTGTATTGATATTACCATCACAATTTTTTAGCAATTTTTTTTTTTTTTTTTTGCGGTATGCGGGCCTCTCACTGTTGTGGCCTCTTCCGTTAGCGGAGCACAGGCTCCGGATGCACAGGCTCAGCGGCCATGGCTCATGGGCCTAGCCTCTCTGCACTTGTGGGATCTTCCCGGACCAGGGCACGAACCCGTGTCCCCTGTATCGTCAGGCTGACTCTCAACCACTGCGCCACCAGGGAAGCCCCTAGCAATTTGTTTTTGAAGAGCAGACTTTCAAAATGTTTGGTAATATCTACTTTATCATTTTTTTGTTTTTGGTTTGTCTTTTTGTGTCCTAAGATATCTTTGTTTACCTAAGGTGATAAGGATTTGCTTCTATTATTTTTCTAGAAGTCTTTAAAATTCTGTATGTACTTATTTAATTTACAGCATATTTTATTTCATATTCACCACATTTTAATTACTCAATAGTCGGATATGGCTGGTGGGATCCATACTGGACAGTTCAAGACTTGAGGTGTATCAGTCTTATTGATAAAGAATTGGCTTATAATTCTTTGAGTTTTCTCTGTTGCTGCCCTTTTTTCAACTTCACTTATTTCTGCTCTCACTGTTCAAATTTTTGCTCTCCTGCTATTTTGGGTTTAATGATTTCTTCTTTTCCTTTTTTCTAAAGGTAGAAATTTATATAATTGATTTGAGACTTTTTTCTTTTATATAATGCTTTTTCTATAGATTCTGATATATTTCACTTTTATTTAAAAACACTTCAAAATATATTCTGATTTTTCTTTTGATTTCTTCTTCCACCACGTGTTATTTAGAAATGTATTTTTTGTTTCCAAATATTTGGGGGTTTTCTAGATAGTTCTGTGTTATTCATTTCCATTTTCATTCTGCCATCAGAGAATATATGATTTTAATTTCTTAAATCTATTGATACATGTTTTATGGCTCAAAGTATAGTTTATCTTGTGAATATTCCATGTGTACATGGAAAAATCATAGGAGCATTTACTGCTCTTGGGTATTCTATTAATGCCAATTAGGTCACATTTGTTGACATTTTTCCTGTGTTCTATATCCTTATTTTTGTGTGTGTTTGACTAGTTACTCTATCAATTACCTAGAGAGGAGTGTTGGAATATCCAACAATAATTGTGAATTTGTCTATTCTTTCAGTTCTATAAGCTTTTGCTTACATATTTTGTAGTTCTGTTTTTATGAGAATACACATGTAGAAAAATTATGTCCTTATGATGAATTGACCTTATAACTATAATTTCCTTATCCCTGGTAATATTTCTGGTTCTTAAGTCTACTCTGTCTATACTAATGTAGCATTGCAAACTTTCTTTTTATTAGTGTTTGTACAGTCTATTTTTCATCCTTTTACTTTTAATCTATATTTCTTTTTATTTTACATATTTAAACATTTAAAAAATTTTATTATGGTTTTATTTATTTATTTTTTATGTCTTTATTGGAGTGTAATTGCTTTACAATGTTCTGTTAGTTTCTGCTATATAAGAAAATGAATCAACTATATGTATACATATATCCTCATATCCCCCCCCTCTTGTGCCTCCCTCCCACGCTCCCTATCCCACCCCATATCTCTTTACATCAGGTAGCTTTCTTACAGACAGCATACTGTTTGGCCTTGGTCTTTTATCCATTCTTATAATTTCTGCTTTTTAATTACAATGTGTAAAGCATTTACATTTAATGCAGTTATCAATATAGCTGGGTTTAAATCTACCATCTTGCTGCTTCTTTTCTATTATTTACATCTGTCCTTTGTTCTGTTTCTCCCCTTTCTTGTCTCTTTTGGATTAGTTGAATTTTAAAATATTAATTTTACTTTATGTCCACTGTGAGTTTATTATCCATAACTCTTTGTTTTATGTTTCTAGTGGTTACTCTAGAGTTGCAGTATACATTTTTAACTTAACATAGTCTATCTTTAAGTAATATCAAATCACTTCCTATATAGTGTAAGACTCTTATAATACTGTAGGTCCCTTCTCCTTCTTGACTTTTTTACCATTTTTGTCATTCATTTTACTTTTACTTATGATAAAAGCCACACATTCATTGTTATTATATTTGCTTTTAATTGTAAATTATTCATTAAAGAGATTAGAAAATGAGATAAAAGGCTTTACATTTAATTCTATATTTACTATATACTGGTGATGTTCATTCCATTGTGTAGATCTAAATTTGCTTCTGATATAATTTTATTTCTGATTGAAAAACCTCTTTTACCATTTCTTGTAATGCAGGTCAGCTGGCAATAAATTACGGCAGCTTTTGTTTGTCTGGAAAAACGTTATTTCACCTTCATTTTTTTCTTCCAGTTTAAGGAGATATATTTGACATACAGCACTGTATAAGTTTAAAGTGTATGGCATACTAATTTGACTTACATACATCACAAAATGATTATCACAGTAAGTTTTGTGAGCATATATCATCTCACATAAATACAAAATTAAAGAAATAGAAAAAAAATTGTTTGTGATGAGAACTCAGTATTTACTCTCTCAACAACTTTCATATATAAGATACAGCAGTATCATTTTATTTATCATGTTGTACATTACATTTCTAGTACTTATCTTATAACTGGAAGTTTGTACCTTTTGACTGCCTTTATCCAATTCCACCTTTCCCTACATTGCACACCTCTGGAACCACAAGTCTGATCTCTTTTTCTATGAGTTTGTTTGTAAGTATAATTGACCTATAATACTATGTTAATTCCTGTTATACAATATAGTGATTCAATATTTCTATGCATTTCAAAATGATCACCATGATAGGTTTAGTTACAATATATCACCATCAAAGATATTACATAGTTAATGACTATATTCCCCACGCTGTACATTTCATACCTGTGACTCCTTTTATTTTGCAGCTGGAAGTTTGTACCTCTTAACTTCCCTTACCTCTTTCCCCAACCCCCTCCCCTCTGGCAACTACCTGTTTATTCTCTGTTATCTATAACTCTGTTTCTGTTTTGTTATGTTTGTTCATTGTTTTGTTTTTTAGATTCACATATAAGTGAAGTCATACAGTTTGTCTTTCTCTGTCCAACTAATTTCACTTAGCCTAATACTATGTCCATCCGTGTTGTCACAAATGGCAAGATTTCATCTTTTTTATGACTGAGTAATATTCCATTGTGTGTGTGTGTGTGTGTGTGTGTGTGTGTGTGTGTGTGTGTGTGTGAATGCTACAATGAACATAAGTGTGCATATATCTTTTCTAATTTGTGTTTCCATCGTCTTGGGATAAATACCCAGAACTGGAATTGCTGGATCTTATGGTAGTTCAATTTTTAATTTTTTGAAGAATCTTCATACTGTTTTCCATAGAGACTGCACAAATCTACATTTCTACCAACATTGTACAGGGCTCCCTTTTCTCCACATCCTTGCCAACACTTGTTATTTGTTGTCTTTTTTTTTTTTTTTTGCAGTACGCGGGCCTCTCACTGTTGTGGCCTCTCCTGTTGCCGGAGCACAGGCTCTGGACGCGCAGGCTCAGCGGCCATGGCTCACGGGCCCAGCTGCTCCGTGGCATGTGGGATCTTCCCGGACTGGGGCACGAACCAGTGTCCCCTGCATCGGCAGGCAGGCTCTCAACCACTGCACCACCAGGGAAGCCCTTGTTGTCTTTTTGATAATAGCCATTCTGACAGATGTGAGGTGATTATCTCATTGTGATTTTGATTTCCATTTCCCTGATGATTAGGGATGTTGAGCATCTTTTCATGCGTTCATTGGCCATCTGTATGTCTTCTTTGGAAAAAGTCTATTCACATCCTCTGCCCAATTTTTAATCTGGTAGTGTTTTTGTTTGTTTGTTTTGATGTTGATCTGTGTGAGTTCTTTTTATATTTAGGATATTAACCCCTTATATTTAGGATATTAACCCCTTATTGGATATATTGTTTGCAAATATCTTCTCCCATTGAGTAGGTGGTCTTTCCCTTTGTTGACAGTTTCCTTCACTGTACAAAAGCATTTTAGTTTGGTGTAGTCTCATTTGTTTATTTTTGCTTTTTTTCCCTTGCCTAAGGAAAAATATCCAAGAAAAAAGTATTACTAAGAACAGTGTCAAAGAGCTCACTGCCTATGTGTACTTCTTCTAAGTTTTATGGTTTCAGGTATTACATTTAAGTCTTTGATCCATTTTGAATTTATTTTTGTGCATGGTGTAAGAGAGTAGTCCAGTTTGATTCTTTTCTTTTTAAACTATTTATTTACTTATTTGTTTGGTTACACCTGGAGGGCTCATTCCTTAGTTGCAGCACTTGGGCTCCTTAGTTGTGGCATATGAACTCTTAGTTGCAGCGTGTATGTGGGATCTAGTTCCCTGACCAGGTGTTGAACCCAGTTCCCCTGCATTGGGAGCATGGAGTCTTAACCACTGCGCCACCAGAGAAGTCCCCCAGTTTGATTCTTTTGCGTGTAGCTGTCCAGTTTTCCCAACATCATTTATTGAAGAAGATGTCTTTTCCCCACTGTATATTCTTGCCTCTTTTTTTTTTTTTTTTTTTCTGCCACACTGTGAGGCTTGCAGGATTTTAGTTCCCTGACCAGGGATTGAACCTGGGTCCCCTGCAGTGGGAATGAGGAGTCCTAACCACTGGATAGCCAGGGAATTCCCATATTCTTGCCTCCTTTGTCATTGATTAATTACCCATTTAAGTGTGGGTTCATTTCTGGCCTCTCTATTCTGTTCATTGATCTATGTGTTTGTTTTTTTGTGCCAGTACCATACTGTTTGGATGACTGCAGCTTTGTAGTATAAATCAGGGAGTATTATACCTCCAGTTTTATTCTTCTTTTTCCTGATTGTTTTGGCTACTTGGGGTCTTTACTGTTTCCATACAAATCACCTTCATTTATTTTTTATTTTATTTTTTTTGCGGTATGCGGGCCTCTCAATGTTGTGGCCTCTCCTGTTGTGGAGCACAGGCTCCAGACGCACAGGCTCAGCGGCCATGGCTCACGGGCCTAGCCGCTCCACAGCACGTGGGATCTTCCCAGACTGGGGCACGAACCCGTGTCCCCTGCATCGGCAGGCGGACTCTCAACCACTGCGCCACCAGGGAAGCCCCACCTTCAGTTTTGAAATACATTTTTCCTGGATGTAGAATTATAGGTTGACAGTTTATTTCTTTAGATAGTTAAAAGATGTCATTGCATTAACTTCTACTTTTATAGTTTTATTTGACGAGTCTACTTTCTTTCTTATCTGTACATAATGTGTCTTTTCCCTCTCTTGCAAGATTTTCTCTTCATTAATGGTTTTCAGCAATTTCACCATGATGCACCTTGGTGGCTTTACGTTTTTCTGCTTGATTTTCTTCGAGCTTGTTACTTCACAGCTTCAACTCAGCAAGACCATCGGGCTCTAAATGGGTTTCCCTTTCTTGAACAGTAGCCTAGAAATTGCTTCCAGAAAGTAATCTTGTGCAATCATGCAGACTACCTCAAATTTTTTTTCTCTTAAGATTCACAGTAGTGTGCTGTGTTCCAATGATTGAAGAAGTTTTTTTCTGATTGTTTAAGGCAGATGGATAAATCTGATCCCAGTTTTTTCATCATAGTCAGAAACAGAAGTCATTAGTAAATGAATTTTTATCAACTTTTTCTCATAAGCTATCAATATTTTTCTGATTGCCGGAAAGGACCTATTACTGAGATAAAAGGCAGGAACTGGACAAAAGCCTTAGGGAAATAGAAGTAGGGAAAGGATAATGGGTTTGGAGTTTTAAGCATATGGGCTCTCTCTATGTGGTTACAGGATCCTTCAGAAGGACTGAGACTGGCGGGCTTTGTGTGGAGTTCCTAATGAGGGCATGTTACCTGTGTTCTTGTGAAAAGTGTCATCAAGGCAAGTGCCATTGTGTAACTGAGGACATTCTATCTTCACCCATCATGAGATCTGAGCACTCTGTAGGATTTCCACCTTACAATATCCCAGTCACTGATTCTGGAGGATGACAGGACAGCCAGCATGACAGGTAAGGAGGCTTCTTTGCTAAGACTATCCTCAGAAGCTGGACTAGGGCATATGAATGCATTGTTATTATAAAAGGAAGGTTGCTTGCTTCAGAGTTGAGTTGGGCTGTTAGCTTTTTCATTTTAAAGTATTTTAATCCTTCCTATGTTGCATCACTAGGTGAAAATAGAGGAATAAGTTGATGTATGAAGCTCAAGCTTAGAATACTCTGTTTCACTTTTAGAATTAAACAAAAGTAGGCTAAGAGGGCCATTATTCCTAATAAGAGATTTATCAATTCTTTTAAAAGAAATTAAACACTTATCACTTTTAAACTTGAAGTTTTTCACCTATCTTTATAATTCTAATTATTTCATAAAAGATTTGAACCTGCTTATCTAAGAATATATTTCTGATCCAATCTATGAGTTAATTAACTACTTTGTTAGGTCAATGTCTTATTTACATATATACATAAGATAGTTTTTTCTAAATTGTAGGTTACGCTATTTTGGTTCATTGAGGCTGCGGGAAAAGCAGATCTTTGCTGTGTCTAATTACTCTAATTTACAAGATTTTTAGTCATGTTACTAAGAAACTTAGGAAGACAGGAAATCTTCTCAGGAACTCAGCTAAACACCAAGAAGAATGAGAACATACTTCAACAGAGACTGTGGTTATGGCAACCAGGTATTATAATCTTGGTAGCTCATGATCCTCTACAGCTCCCCACCTAACTGCTCTGCTATTGTAGTCACGATGTGCCTCAGCTTCTTTCTGTCTTTCTTCTGCTTTTTATCCTTCTATGGATTGACTGTCTCCTCTTTCAGTCAATCGATAGAAGGCTTCTAGTAACAGCCAAGTAGAAGATTGGCTTCTACTTATTTATGGCGTTATTGCATCATAGTTTTAACTTCCTGCCTTCCTTCTACATGAATCTCCCCTTCAGCCCATTTATCTTCTGTTCAATCTAACTGGGCTGAACTCTCATTCTGGGTTACATCATAGGCTGCTGACAAGATGGTTGCTTTGGAATAAGTACCTATCCTTAGTCCAATAACTTGTTACGACGTCACATGAATACGTAGCATCAAACTGGTGGCTTATACAAAAGGAACCACTTAGAAAGGTGCTGAGATTACTGAAGGCACTGTGAGAATTCCAGTAGGGGAAAAGATAGGTGTCTGATATTGCGCATTGTCTGCACAATGTGTAGATGTTAACTAAATTAACATTGAATGAATGAATTAATTAAATATAAATCTATTCTACTTTGTGTGAGTGGATGAAGAGCACTTAGCTGGAACCTCTTTAAACTTCCATCTTATTTTATCTCTGTCTGCTTTTCCTCACTTTGTAACTCAAACTGGAATTGGGTAACTCCAGGCAGGGCAGATCCTTCATTGTCAAATGAAGTAAGGGTTTCATTTCCCCTGGCATCCTATCTCCTGGCAGTTAAGTGTCTCATTCCTCATTTGCTTCACAGGGTGGTTGTGAGGATGAAATGGGATCCTTTATCTAGATTCACCAAACTTGGTGTTCATGCCATAAGAAGTGCTTCATATTGGTTGGGTATTACTTTTCTATGCTCCTCATTATTGGTTCCTCATTTAGGCATATCCCAAACTCCAAAATTACTTACATTTTTTCTTTCTTTCATCTCAGGCAGTCTTCCTATTTCTATGCCATCAATGAAGTTGGGGAACAGTAAATTGATTAAAATAATCAGACTTAAGGGCTAATAATTTATTTCCCCCTCTTCATAAGATTTTTGTTCTTAAAAGAAGAATTTGTTAACTCCAAAGAATTAAACTCTAAATGTATTTGCCCTTAGCAAATATGGGTTGGGTAGGGGATATCTCTTTCATGAATGTTCAAAGTTAGGAAAATGCAATGGGAAATACTTATTCTGCCTTATTTGGCTTTCTCAATTCAAGCATTGAATAAATCTAGTCAATAAAGTTAGAATCAGGATTAATTTCTACAACTCCTGGAATTCAAAGACAAGATCTATGCATTATCTCATTTAAAAACATCATTATCAAATACTTAAAAATTTTTGTGGCAACTAAGTTCACAGCATTATAGTGAGAAATATTTTCCTGTTTTAGGGAGGGGTAAATAAGGGCCTGGAGAGTCTTAGTCAATCTATAATTGATGAGATAGGTGCAAATAAGAACACTTATTCGTAGACTACTTGATTGGCCCTAGAGCCCCTCCTTGTTTATGATATCAACTGTGCAGTGGACACTTCCCTTTATTTGAAGCTTGATGAGAAAGTGGTCACTGGAGGAACCGAGCTGCCAGATGCAGTGAGGCCCTGGAGCATTTACAACTTCTCAGAAACTAGTTACTTTTTTATCCAAAAGTGAGATGGATAAACCATAGACAAACTCCTGCTTGGCCCTCACATGCAGCTGCTAGCTTTGGGGATGTCTTTCTCACTAGTCATTTTAGCAGTGTTTCAGCAAGCTGTGCAGCCAAGCAGAAATACCACATATTTTGTGAAAACCTGAGGTCAGCACAATTTCTTCCCTGGGAAATTGTAACCTTTTGCTGAGATTGGGATGTCTGGGTTAGAGAAGAGGAGAGGAAAACCAGTTTCTGGGGTCCCCAAAGCCCTTATCTCTTTCCTGAACACCAGAGCTAAGAGCACAAGTTCATTCTCGGCAGCAGGGCCGTCTCCCAACTGTCAGGACTGCTAAGAGAATGCAAGGTATTTTGCAAGTCACACTGCCAGGAACATTTACATCTGAGGTGACATATGCTTTTGGGTTCCTTGATGGCTTGCTCTTGCCTCTGTGGCTTTGGATGTGCTCATTCTTCTTTGTGGAATGGCTTGGTTCTCCTGGACTAGTTACTCTTCATCCTCAAAGATTCAACTTTTCCAAAGAGTCTTTCCTGAATTTTACACATTATCTCTTCTTCTCCACCAATTCTAGGTAGTTGAACTTCTTTGCTCTTGCAGCCTCCTGTGTTTGTTTCCAACCTAGAGAGCACATAGGACTGCGTTAACATCTTCCATTTACATGTCTGTGTTTCCCATTAGTCCATGAGAGCAAGGGACATATTTTATCCATCACTGTGTCTGGAGGGCTCAGGGTTTAGTTTAAAAGCTTTTGAATCAGAGAGCTCTGGATTCAAACCTATTCTGTCTCTTACTATCCTCATGAACTTTATTTCTTCTTCTATAAAATGAAGATAATAATGCCTTGAAGGTTGACATGATTAAAAAATGTTAATTCCTTAGTTTATTCTATAACAATCTTATTTTTTATTGACTGAATGTTTTGCTGAACATCAGGAACCTCTCTGAAGGGGAAGAGATGTATATACAGGTTGAGGGGGATGTAAGAGAGAGGAAGTGTGCACTGTAAAGCAGCCAGCCTTTTGGTGGCATGGGTACAGAAGGTAGTGGTGCAGGTGTTATGGGCTAATTTTAAAAGTTGTGGTCTGCCAGATCTATCATGGTGCAAGCTGGCTGGGCGACCACCTTCTTGTCAGCCCCTGGCTTCTTCCCTACTGCTCTCTCTACCTTCACACCCCTCTAAGCGTGGCCCTGAGTTGTCTCCTGGGATGACCAGATTTTGTGGACAGACATGGTGTCCGAATAAAGTCTCAGGAGAAAGGGCCTTTCTTTCTTGGCTCAGATCAAAGCTTATGCTGTATGGCTGCCTTTTTCTTAGAACACTTGTAATATTTCTGTAATTCCAATAGATTTCATTTGTGTAGAAACATGTTAATCGTATCGTATAAGCCTATGTCTCACCTTTCTTGAGGAAAAAAAAACAACCAAACTATGATGACTTTGTCAGTCTATGAGCTCACCTGGGAAAGTATCAATTTAGGTGGTAAGATTTCTGAGGTGGGAGATGAAGTAATGCCTCCCAATGTTCTGCTTCTTTAGACACACATTGAATAAGCATTCCTTGAAGATTCCAGGGAAACATGCAACACAAATGTTTTCATATGTACTGTTCCTTTTCATTTTCAGTGACATGTGGGATAGGTATTAATATTACCATTTTGTAGAAATAGAGTCATAGAAGTAAAGTGACTCACCCAAAGGCACACAGAAAGTAAGTGGAAGAGACAGGATTTGAACCCAAGTCTGTCCAACTGTCAAGTTCAGGTTTTCCCCCTTAACGTCACCTACAGTGTTAAAAATAATTCTTTGCCCCAAAGCAATACAAACACCGAGATCTAGTACAACCCTCAATTTCATTAATGTAGGGAGCCATGGACTTACTTGTGAATCTGAAAAAAAGCTATGTTCCTTCTTTCTAGGAAAAAGGTACATAGGTATCAAATTTTACATCTAATTTCTTAGATTATCAGAGCTCTGAATCTCATCCATGGGCCTCAGGTTAAGAATCCCTAATCTGAGCCAGGTCATCCCTTTACTTATGGAGAAGTCAACACCAAGAGAGAGGAGAAGGAAATATTAGTCAGTCACCTGGAGGTAGAACCCAGGCCTTTCAAATCTTGGTCCAGTTTTATTTTACTACCTGATGGGGTCTCTCATACTCAACTGTGCAGAAAGAAGAAAGCACACTCAAGGAAAGGATGAAATTCATGGTAAAGGAAGGTAACTGCTTTCATTATATGAATCCCAGTTTCTAGGCCCCAATTTCTGTTGGCTGTGAGGGCCCAGACCTACAGAGTGGAGGCAGAACCTGCTGGTAAGTTTAACTCCTTCAGGTGTTTATTAGTCCAAGGAGCCTGAATTCCCAAGGCACTTCATTTACTAAGGAACAGCTTATACATAGAGAAAATCTGTGACATCAGTACTCTAGCCTTGCCTCACACGCACAGATCAATGGCTTGTTCTTATCTGACAGCATCCACTGAAATATTTCCCCAGGATCGAAGAAGGGAGAGAAGAAATTTCAGGGAGGGTTTGCAGCTGGCTGGCATATCATGTTTTTATTGAAAAGCTTTACGGTCCCCACATTGGATCCACCAAGTCCATGCAGTCAAGGGGCTCAGCGTGCATGGGAAGGTGTAGGAAGGCCCTGCCAGTGAACTTCCGCTATTCCACATTAGGTGGCTCCTTGCCATATTGGAATATTATCTTCAAGGGCTCTGACTCTTATCCTGACAATTCTGTATCTTTATGAGAGAATAAGCATAGGAAATCCATGTCATGTGTAAATGTAGATCCATATACAGACTTGTCCAGGGTACTCTTTAGGGTGGACAACATACACTGTGAGGTTCAGGGTCCACAGGAAGATATACTATAATTTTGATTAATTGCACAAAAGCAGCTCTCAGGTAAAATCAACTCTTACAAATTCTTATTTAGTATGTGTCTGGGACTGTGTTAGGTGATGGGGGTGTAAGATGAATGAGTCAAGGCATCCATCCATCCATCCATCCATTTATGCTTTCAGGGAAAAATGTTATAGCTGTTCTAGGGTTTCTACAAAAGCACAGAGAAGTAAATGTAAATCAAATTAAACAGTCAGGTGGGACACCCTGGAGGAAGTGGCCATTGAGCTGAATTTTGAAATGGAGTAGGGGCACTCTGGATAAACTGGAAATCGAGGTGAGATGTTTGGGACATTTATTTGATGCAGTGGGGTATGGGGTATGTAACTAGCATAATGAGTTTAGGGAATTGCATGAACTTCAAAATCATTGAAGTAAAGGATGTATTTGGTAGAGTAGTGGGGGAGGGAAGGGAAGAAGCTAGAGAATTATTCAGGCACCAGATCACAAAGAGTTTTATGTGCTAGGCTAAAGAGTTTGAACTTTATCTTGAAGACTAAGGGGAGCTGTTGAAGGATTTTAATAGGGGTGAATTGAAGTATCAGATTTATGTTTTGGACAGATTACTCTGTCTACAGGGAGGAGGATGTGTTGGAAAGGGACCAGGCTGAAGGCTGGAAGATGCGTTAGGAGTTATTGCTGTAATCCAGATGGGATCCAGGATAAAGCAGTAACAGTTGCTAGAGATAGGAAGACTTATATATTAAAAAGATATTTAAGAGGTAGAATATAAATGACCTGAACTGTTTGCATGTAAGGATAAAAGGGAAAGAGGAATCAGGATTCTGCTTTGGGCAATTATTTGCATGGTGGTGTCATTCACTGAAATAGTGAATATAATCAGAGCTGTGCATGGCAAGAGCATTAACCAAAGCAAAGTAATTAATTCTTTTTAGGATATTTTGAATGTGTAGTTGGAAGAATGATCAAGTGGAGATACCAGCATCGCTGTTGGCTTTGTGGGTCTCAGGGAAGAAATCTGAACTGAAAATATAGATTTTCAATTTATCATTCATAGAAGACTATGGACAAGATCACCTGATGAAACCGTAAAGCCTGAGAAAAATGAAAGATGAGGATGGAGTCCATGAAGGAGGTCAAGGAGTCGCCAGAAGGAAAACTGGAGAACAGTGGTTTCAACAGAGGCCAAAAGAGGAGGAAGTTCTAATAAGGAAGAATTCTACATGGTTAAGTGCTTTAGAAGACAGAGGTAGGACGGTTTGGAGAGTCTGGTGATATGAAGGGCTTTAGTGTCCTAAAAGGATCAATTTCATGAGTGAGGTATTGTTGGAAGCCCTATAACAAGGAGATGAATCATGAGTGGGAGAAATTATGCATTATAAGAAATTGGAAACAACTGATGCAGATAACGCCTTCGAGAAGTTAATAAAGAGAAGGAGGTAGATAGGAAGTTTGGGCAAAAGGGTATGGTGCTTTCTATGGTTTTTAAAATAATTAATTAATTAATCGTTAATTAAAGTATAGAAGATTTATAATAGTGTGTTAGTTTCAGGTGTACAGCAAAGTGATTCAGTTTTATATATATGTATAATATACATAAAAGATATATTATATATATAAATATATAAATATATAATATATACAATATATATAACTATGTATCAGCAAAGTGATTTAGTCTTTTATATATATAATATATGTTATATATACATTTATATATATATTGGGTTGGCCAAAAAGTTCACTCAGGTTTTTCTGTGTATATATGTGTGTGTGTGTGTGTGTGTGTGTGTGTGTGTGTGTGTGTGTATTCTTTTTCAAATTCTTTTCCCACATAGGTTATTACAAATATTGAGTATAGTTCCTGTGCAATACAGTAGGTCCTTGTTGTTTATTTTACATATAGTAGTGTCTATATGTTACCCTCAAATTCCTAATTTAACCCTCCCCCCTACCTTTCCCCTCTGGTAACCATGTTTGTTTTCTATGGCTGTGAGGTTATGGTTTTGATCTACATTGTTTTGTCTTGTTGTTGTTTTAATGGGTGAGACCTGAGAGTGTTTATTTTCCGTCACAAGGGGAGAGGTTGAATAAACAGGAGAGATAAGAAATGAAGCAGCATGGTTAGGAAGTACAAAAGATGGGATGTAAAACATTAATAGAGAAATTATTCTTAGACAGCAGAAGAGAAGAAAGAGTAGTTACCGATGGAGGTAAGAATGCGGCAGCAGGGGAGAAAGCTGAGGGAGCCCTTGCTGGTGGCTTTTGTTTTCACCACAATGACATGGGCAAGTCCAATTTGAGACATGGCTGGGGAGGGACCACTGAGGGCACAGGACAACTGGAACTGGAAGTAACTGGAGGCTATTAAAGGGTTATTGAGGAGGGTGACAAGGCCCATTGGAGACAGCAGTCCTCGAAGCTGTAGTGACACCAGTGTGTGCTTCAGAATAACCAACAATAGAGTCACCTGAGTACTGACCACACATGAGACAGTGGTCTGGAGCCTGACCGTACCTTTCCACAATGCCAGGGAGATGACATACTGAACAGGGAGACAGAATATCTGGGGTCTTAATCTAACTAGATCATGTCCTAGTTATGTGACCTTGAGCTGGTAACTTTACTCTCTGAGCCTCATTTTTCTTATCTGTAAAAGGGCTAAGAGCGCCTATCTCAAGGGTAGTTACTATGTAGGAGAATTCACTCAGTCAATTATTTAATGATATGTAAAAATGATGGCTGTTTTTCTCAATATGAAAAATGAATACAGAATCTTGGGAACTCTTACTATCGACATAAAATGAAAGTAAATGTGAGGTGACGTGGTTGAAAGGCAAAGCTGAAAAGGTGCTGAACAGAAAGGACTTTTAAGACTAAAGACAAAGGCACAGGAAAAGTTCTTCCTTTTTTTTTTTAAGCAAATTTTTTTTTTTTTTTTTTTTTTGCGGTACATGGGCCTCTCACTGCTGTGGCCTCTCCCGTTGCGGAGCACAGGCTCCGGACGCGCAGGCTCAGCGGCCATGGATCATGTGCCCAGCCGCTCCGCGGCATGTGGGATCTTCCCGGACCGGGGCACGAACCCGTGTTGCCTGCATCGGCAGGCAGACTCTCAACCACTGCGCCACCAGGGAAGGCCCTAAGCAAAAATTTTAAAGTTACAAGACAAGGTGGAGTAACCAAAGTGCACAAAATATCTCATCTGAGAACAAGGACCCAAGGAACCTTTGATGACTGACCAATAGGGAGGTAAATATGGGGATTAAGGAGGGGAAACGGAGGACAATGCTGGCACCGGCCTCTAAGAAACCCCAGGGGATATGTATCCAGGACACCGTTAAGGTCCCATGTGGAGATAAAGAGGGAAGAAATCTGCCATTTTGAGGAAACCTCCAGGTCTTTTTCTGAGGCAGCTTAGGATATACCCCCTTTTCTCTAACAGCCACACAACCTGGTACTGACCCACCTAGACTAGACTGCCCACCGGAGCATCATGTCAGATACTGAGAGTGTGTGTGTGTGTGTGTGTGTGTGTGTACACATAAGAGGGGCTCCTACAACTAATCTCTTATTCATCAAATTGATTCACTTTCCAAAAAAACACTGGATGTTCTGAAATGCCATTTTGTGCAACAAATTTTGAGGAGGAAAAAACAGGAAACAATTATAGGGCAATAGAAGTTGGCATATAACCCGGAATGAAATTGTGCATTACAGATGACAAGACTTATAGAAATCCATGGGAAGGGATCAGGTATTGTGGGCTGGACAATCGGAGTTGGAAACAATGTCAAAACTGGAAGAGCCCTGGAATAATGTAGTTCAATTACTTTGCCCCTTTTCAAATTTTACAGGTGAGGAGACTGAGACTCAGAGGGGTGAGCTCATTTACCTGGGGTCACAGGTTGAATGAGCAGTAGAGCTGTTGTAGAACAAATGAAAAATGGTGGAAGCAACCAAGAAGTGGTTGATCAAAGGCAAGAATGATGGAGTAATAGTGGCAGAACAGTTTCCACTGGTGGAATGCTTACTAGGCACCATCACTGTGTAAATCATTACATATGGATCATTCTTTTCTCATACATGCAACACCTCTGTGAGATAAGTTGTAGGTTATAGACATTTGTCTTTTTTTTTTTTTTTAATTTGGTCATTCAGAATCTGAATACCATTCTCATGTTTGAAGAATCTGTCGCCTTTGGAGGTGGACAGTGACCTTTTCTGTAGAAGTTGGAAATGCCAGGTGAGGAGCAGAAAGGAATACTCCCAAAGTTGACAATCTCTGGAGCCAGACAACTTAGGTTTTAATCCCAGCTCTGCATATACCAGCTGGGTACCTTGGTCAAGTTACTCAGCTTTACTGCACCTCAATTTCCTCACCAGTGAAAATTGAGTTGACATAACTGTCTTCATAGAAGTCTTGTGATGATCAAGTGAATTCATATATGGCAATACAGAATAGTGCCTGGCACATAGTAAGTGCTCAATAAATGACAGCTACCATTATCGTATTTACTTTCCCAGTTGCCCTAGCAGCTAGAGCGTGGATCCACGACTTAGGTTGCACCAGTCAAACACATTCACTTCACATGCTGACAAGAAAAAGCAGGGGTTACCAAATATAAATCCCTTTTAGTTAGTATCAAGTGCCTGGCTGCAAAAGCAGTAACCATGACTAGTTTCTAGAGACATCAGTGGCAGCAGTGATTACTGGTGCTTCCTGTGAACTACCCTATATTCTTCTAACACATTTCTTTTCTTAAAATATCAGCTGGTGTCAATTTCTTCCATCTAAGAATGCTGACTTGTTAAAGAAACATTATAGTTTTTTGGTCCTTAGAAATTAAGAAATTTGTTCAAGGTCAAGTAGCTAGTGTATAGTGAAACCAGGATGCCAATCCAAGTTTTTCTCATTCTAAATCCTGGCTATTAAGCGTGATGCTGTCTGCTTCAGAGGTTCAGAGACTCCTACTGTTTATGAACATGAGGAAGTCATCTAGTCCACCCTTCAGTGGGAACCTCCCATACAATATCCTAACTGGTGACCATCCAGCCTCTGCTCCCTGATTTCCTCTCATCCGTGATGGGAAATCACCTATCATTGACCTTTCAGTTTTGTCAATTTTCAGACAACTTTTTGACGCACGCACAGAGCGCCTTGTGGATCAAAGAACATAGCTTTCAGAAATGCTATTTTATTAGTTTCCTGGGACTGCTGTACCAAGTCACCACAAACTGGATGGCTTAAAACAGCAAAATTTTCTTCTCTCACAGCTGTGGAGGCTAGACATCCATAATCAAGGTGTTGGCAGGGTTGGTTCCTTCTGGAACTCTGAGGGAGAATTTGTTCTTGTCTCTCTCCTGGCTTCTGACAGTTGCTGTCAACCCTTGGTGTTCCTTGGTCTATAGCTGCATCACTCTAATCTCTACCTCCATCGTCTCGTGATCCTTCTCGCCCATCTGTTTATTCTCTGTGTGTGTCCAAATATCCCTCTCTTTTCTCTTGCAAAGACATCAGTCATTGGATTAGGACCCAGTTTATTTCAGTATGACCTCGTTTTAACTTGATTAAAATGGCAAAGACCCTATTTTCAAATAAGTTCACGTACATAGGTACAAGAGGAAAGGACTTGAACATATATTTTTGGGTGACACATCAACACACAACTGTGATCAATAAAATTAAAATATGAAAATATTTTCACGTAAACACGTATGACTTTGGCTGTACAAGAGAAAATTGGCTAATGTGAGGAAGAGGCAGCTAGAAAAGGGAACGAGCAAGGAGCTTGCAGGCAGACCTGTCTTCTGGAGATGGATCCTGTCCCTCCCACTGACAGACACGTATAGATTAAACATTAACATTCATTTTCCCTGTCCCTCCCTCTCCCAGAGGTAACCACTACTAAAGGATTTTCTTCAGACCTGTTTAAAAAATGCATTTTCTCTATTTCTCCATACGTATAGTTTTTTTTTTAAATGTATGGGCTCATGCTATGTTACGTATATTTATTTGTATTGTTTTCCATCTTGCTATTTTCTGTTAAATTTATATCTCATATCAGTGTATATATAGGTTTACCATATTCTTATCTTACTTTTGGTCTGCAATAGTGCTTCCAATTTTTCCGCCAATACAAACTTATTTAACAAACTTATACAAAAAGAAATCTTTGTACATGTATGCAAGTACATCTTTATTTATATTTATTTGTTTGTTTATTTATTTATTTTTGGCTGCATTGGGTCTTTGTTGCTGCATGTGGGCTTTCTCTAGTTGCAGTGAGCGGGGGTTACTTCTCGTTGTGGTGCACGGGCTTCTCACTGCGGTGGCTTCTCTTGTTGCGCAGCACAGGCTCTAGGCGCGTGGGCTTCAGTAGTTGTGGTTCGTGGGCTCTAGAGCACAGGCTCAGTAGTTGTGGCGCATGGGCTTATTTGCTCCTTGGCATGTGGGATCTTCCCAGACCAGGGCTCAAACCCGTGTCCACTGCATTGGCAGGCAGATTCTTAACCACTGTGCCACCAGGGAAGTCCCTGCAAGTACATCTTTAAAATAGATCTAGGCAGGTGGTGTTACCATATCAAAGGGTATGCATCTTAAAATTTTATTAGATACTACTCTCTTCTAGAAATTAGTTTATCAATTCATTTTTTCACAAACAACCTATTTTTGTGTCTCCTCGCCTACACTATTATTGCATGTTTTATTTTTGCTAACCTGATAGGAAAAAAATATCTTTCTTTGTCTCTCTCTTATTACTGGTGATGTTGAGCAAATTTTCTTATTTTTATTGGCTGCTTAATTTCTTCTGTGAATTGCCTGTTCATATTCTTTACATTTTTATTGGTCTATTTACCTTTTCTTATTAATTTGTAGGTGATTTATATATTTTGGGTATTAATCCTTTGTTTTCTATGATCTTTGCAAATACTTTCTCACAGGCTTTCCTGGTGTTTTATCATTGCTTGTGGTTGTTTGAGCACAGAAATTTTAAAGTTTTATGCAGTCACATCTATAAATATTTTTCATGTTTTTACATCTTCTAGATTTTTCTGATACTTTTATAGTTTTCACATTTACATTTATTACATAAATCTTTGATTTAAATGAATTTTATTTTTGTGCGTGATGTGAGGGTCTAGATATTTTTTTTGAGATAGCCACTAATTTCATCATCATTTATTGAATACTTAATATAAAGGGTTGAATTCTGCTCAGTACCTGTTTTTGTAAATAAAGTTTTATTGGAACACAGCTGCACTCATTTGTTCAGTTTTGTCTGAGGCTGCTTTCACATCATAACAGCAGGGTGGAGTACTTGTAACTGAGACCATATGTCTCACAAAGCCTACAGTACTTGTAATCTCTTCCTTTACACAAAGGACAAGGTTTTTTAAAAGATTTAATTTAATTTAATTTTTTCAGCTTTATTGAGGTATAATTGAAAAATAGAAATGTAAGATATTTGAAGTATATATCATGGTGATTTGATTTACATATACATTGTGAAAAGATTCCTACCATCTAGTTAATTAACATATCCATAAATTTACATATTAATTTTTTCTGATCCCTGATTTCCTACTGATTTGAAATATCTTCTTTTATATACTAAACGTCTGTTTGTATAATAACTCTGTCTGGGTTCTCTTCTCTCCATTGATCTACATATCTATTGCTGAGTCAATGCCATACTACACAAAGATAGGTTTATACTATATTTTGATATCTGATATAGCAAATACCACTTGTTTTTTTTTTCAAAAATGTCTTTGCTCTTTCACATATATTATTTTCTACATAAGTTTTAGAATTACCTTGTCAAACTGTAAAACGGCAAATAAACAAAAACTCTTATGATTCTGATCAGAATTTCAGTGAGGTTGTAGATCTGGAGAGAATTGACAGCTTAACGATATTGACACTTGTCTTTCAGAAACTGTGCCTCACCATTTACTTGAGATTTCTTTTACTTCCTGAGGAAAGTTTTATAGTTTTCTTCTATAGGTCTTGCACATTTCTTGTCAGATTTGGCACATTCATCTAATGGATCTTTATTGCTATTGTATATTGACTATCTTGCCATTCACACTCCTTTTCTATTTGGGGGGAATTCTACGGTAGGAGAGAGGAGTTGCTTTGGTCCTGCCTGCCTCTTACTATAGAAGATAAAGTAAAGGAGAATTATCTCCCCACTTCTGGCAGCTACAGGATGGGCTTATAACTTAATTTTGGTCAATGAAATGCTACTTGGAGGGACTTTAAGCCTTAAGAGAATAATGCAATGGGCCAGTTAGAGATATTTTTGATGTAGTAGCTTCTTGGAAGTAAACATTCCATTTAGCTGGTTGGTGGTGAGTGTGCTGGGTAGAGGGATCCAGTGACACGGCAGCGAGTGTTCAGCGTTGACACGGCCACAAAAATTGCCTTTGCTGTGCTCATGACCGCATATTGCCTGTCTTGGTTTCTACTTGAACCTCTCCTTCTAATCAGTTCAGTGCACTACCTGATACCCTTCCAATAAACTTCTTTTCTGCCGAAGATAAACAGAATCAGTTTCTGTTGTTTATAACCAGGAAGCTTGACAAGGGATCATCTTACCACTACAATTTATAATTGGTTACTATTGATGCATAGATGCTAGCGATTTTTCCAGTAGTCTTAGAAGTCAAGGTAAAATGAATTATTTGATCTTGTGACTCATGTTTAGAGGATTTTGACGTTGTCATAGTCCTGAGAACTTATGGCTGTTGAAGACCTATGTGACAGATACATATGTCCTTTATTGCCTTTAATCACTGTCGTTATCTTGGAGACCTAGGAGTTTTATTTCTGTTTTTACTAATAAGGAAATGGAGTTTTAGAGAGATTAAGTAACAGATCCATGGTTATATAATTAACCAGGAGTGAAGCCAGGCTTTGAACTTGCATTTATCTTATTACCAAGCCCCTAATCTTTTCAGTTCATCAAGCTGACTTTCTAAATAAGTGTCGTCTTTTAAATATTTACTTTGCATATATGCATATGCAATATTCATCACTGTTTTTCTCTAAGAACATAGACATGGTACCAGGTCTTCACTTTAGACCTTCCAACTTTGTTCATGTCCATCCTCTTTGCCCTCTGCTGGCCTCACACTGTAAGTAGACAGTTTTTGCTGCACTGTCATAAGCACATCACTCTTCCCCTCCCTGTCTCCTTTTCATATGTCTGAATTCTCCATGAAGGCTCTGTGAGTCCCCTGACCCATAATGCTCCTTCTTCCCCTTCTCTGCGGCACATCTCAGTTCCACTCACTTGGAGTCTTACATAGCTTTGCATTTTCATTGCCTCATCACCCATACAAAACGGTTCTGATTCTAGAGGGCACGGATTTACCCTGTTCATCTTTGAGGTCTCCTATGGGGACGTGCATCCATGTTAAACGGCCAGCCTGTGGTAACTCTTTAAAAGCATCAAAAATCATCAAGTCTCTGAGGTCTTAGAAAACGGTTGACCCTTGTTTATGAGATGGTCCAACGTGCCAGTGCTCTGAGAGCTTATATTTCTGAGGAGGTGATTTTCTCATTCTGTCTTTAAGTGACTTCAGACACTTTGGGGGATTTTCTTACAAATGCCTAAGGCATGGATTGCGGGTAGTTGGCCATCTCCTCGGCCCTAAAACCAGTACAGAAGGCTGTGGACAGAGCTGAAGCACGTGGCCACCCAAGGGCACCGTGAGGCATCCCTGCCATCCAGCCTGCATTTGCCTCCCAAGCCTGGTGCCCTGACCTGTGGCTGTGCCACCAGGAGGGAGAGACACCTTTTTCTAATTTGCACAAAGTCTCCGTATAGCTTCTCAGAGGCCGTGGGTGTGGGTTTTGCCTAAAGTAAGAAGCACTGGTAGCCAATGGCAACTAAGTACTTTCTTACTCAGAAATCAAGACACTGACATCGTTGGTGGTTTTTCCTTCTATAGAAATTTTAACAAACAAACAAAAATGACCATGTCCTCAAAAAGTTTCATTTTATATTTACCTGAATACAAGGAGAATAGATGTTGCCAAGGACTGCTGATTTTAGTAAATTGCTTACCTTTATCATGATTTGAAAGGGTTTTGAGAATCATTGCTCAGAGGAGTATGTCGGGGATCAGGGGTGAGGGCTGACATACAAGCCTTCCTCCAACTGAAACTGGAAGGGAAAGGGATCAATCTCCCCAATGCCGTATGAACTTCTGAGTGCCTCTCACCAACATGCATGCAAGACTCACACATGCACACACACATACACTTGACCCATCTAAGCTCTGTCGCATCCCCCAACCCCTGGTGCTTATCAAACTTACGCCGTACCACGAACTTTCTTTTATAGGAGCTCAAGCCCTCTCTCTATTCTAACCAAGGAGAAGAAAATACTGTCTCCTCTTTTTCAGCAAAAATGAGGTTTGGAGTTTTATAAAGGTACAGTAATTAGAAAAATGAAACAAAAGCAGACTCCACAAACAAGTAAAGAGGTATTTCATAAAAGTAGACATCTGAGCATAATTTTATTCACTGTTAGGTCAGAGAACGGCGATGCATTTTTCAGAGTGCTTAGAGAACAGTTGCTTTATTTCTATTCACCCCTCTCTGGGATGGACACTAAAGGATGATGTGCAGATTTCTGGCCTGTGGTAGATTTCAGTTGGTCCAACTTTGGATTATAATGGAGTCCTCAGTCTCCCTCCCCAAACCTGTGTGTAGGGCCAGTTGCCCTGCCCAGCCCCTCAGCTCATCCTCTCTGGCCTGGCAGGGTGGGTTTGGGAGTCGAGGGCTTGCCCACACTCATGCTCTGAGACTGCTGTCCCTCAAAACCTCCTCTTCCCCATCTACCAGGAAGAGGGTCCCATCCTATCTGATTTTACAGATACCTCTCAGGGCAGCAGAAACTCGTATACTGACTTAGAGTCATTATTTCCCTTTTGCTAGAGGTCTCTATGGCTTCCATTTATAAGCTCTAATTTTGCCCCTGAAAAAAGAGGTTTATTTTTCTGAAACATATTCATCAATATTATTACAACTGGTTCTATCCCCTAAGTGAATATGCTGATCTAGTGTCTGAAAGATTTGGTGGCCACATTTTCCAAAGGCAAAATTGGGATACGTGGTCTGACAAGGTGAAAAAAGATTTGGAACTGGGACTGACCTAGAAAATTCAGGACAGGCGGCTGTCATACATAATGGCCAAGCTGCCTAGATAACACACACCATTTTCCCTGAAGCCTGTCTGCATCATGACAGCTTCATTTGATGGTCCGAGATAGGCTGTCTCTTTCTGTTTTGGGTCACCCAGTTCATAAGTCCCCATTTCCTCTCAGAGGGGTGAATCCTGCTTTAGCTTATTTGCAGCCCAGAGATGATTGACAAGTTGTGTACTCAGTTCCACCCACTTCTCCAGGTCAACTTGGCTGTACAGAAAGGGGAGATCCTCCAGAACTTCTTATGACTGAGGGAACCAGTGTAGCCACACTGAAACTCAGACCATGGTGGACTGACAATCTCTCCTTCAGTCCCTTTGCATGAGCTAACATGCATAACATCCTCTATTTGGGGAATAAAAGAAAAGAAGGAATTTTCTCTGGGGAAAGACAGGGGAAAATGAGAATAAAAGGGGGCAATGCTTGTTTTTCTTATGCTAGACTGAGAAGAGGAGCTGAAATTGATCTTCAGGGCAGAGAGGGCTGCAGGACCAGTTTTCTTGGGAAGCTTCGTGCAATTCTAGGCACAAGTATTGTTGCTTAATATCCAGGTGGCAAAGGAAATTTAGGAGAGAGTCTCTCTTTTTATTTCTGAACCTCAGGCGCCTCTAGGATTTATGGTTTGAGAGACACCAGGAGAGAGCACCTGCTGAGTTGGTTGTGTCCCCTCCCCCCCAGATTCCCATCTTGACACCTTAACCCCTCATGTGTCTGTACTGGGGATAAAGCCTTTAGGGAAGTGATTCAGACTAAGTGAGCTCATAAAGGTGGGGCACTGATCCCTGATCCCATTGAACTGGTATCCTTATAAAAGAGAAAGAGATACCAGAAAGCTTGCTCTCTCTCCCTCCACCATGTGAGGACAGTTGGCCACATACAAGCCAGAAAGAAAACTCTCATCAGGAACTGAACTCTGTTGGAACCTTGAACTTTCTAGTCTCCACAACTGTTAGAAAACATATGTCTGTTGTTTAAGCCATGCAGTCTCTGGTATTGTGTTATGGCAACCTGAGCAGAGTTAAGACAGCACATTTATCACAGATATCCTTGCTTCTGTAGAGTACACTGGAAGGGTGGAGGCTTTACGCAGGCTCTGGAGCCAGATTGAAAGGATTTGTATCTTGCTGTGCCACTCACTCGCTCTGCAACTTTGCACAAATTACTTGACCTTTCTGTGCCCCGATTTTCTCATCTGGTAAATGGGTCTAATATTTGAAGATTAAATTAGTAAGTGCATGTTAAGTGCTTAGAGCAGTGACTAACATGTAGAAAGTCCTCAGCAAGTGTTTTCTGTTATTGATTTGCTATTATTTTTATTGTTCCTATAAGGGATTCAGAGCAGGGTATCATTAATGCAATTATTTTTGAGCTCATTAGATACCTTGCTGGAGCTCCCACAAGCACCTGCATAAGCTTTTACAGGGGAGCACTGAGGATCTGTAGTCAATCAGTTGATACACAATTCTTTGCAAAGTTGACATAAATATTAATGTCATCTCATTTATATCCATAGGCTGATGAGGCCTGTGAGCATCAGTGTAACATATAATTAGTTTTATAATGTTCCATGAAGTAGAAACGGCTACCTTCTTACCAAAGTCCATGCTTTCCTCTTCTTCCTGGGAAGGCAGAATGTGAAGCCAGCCTTTCCTGCTAGCAGGTGCGTCTGTGTCTAGCAGTAGAATGTGACACATGGAAATGATGTGAGTCACACTCAGGCTTGGCCGACACACATCCTGTGCATCTCTTTATCTAGGTGACAGGGATATCTCTGAAGAGGAACACCCAAGTCTAGAAAGTGGCAAAACTCCCATTAGTCTGGGTCCTTGAATAATTGCGAACTGTTCAACCAACCAGCAAGAAATAAGCTTTTACTGTGTTTGTTCTATACATTTTTGAAGGGTTATTTGCTTCTTCAGTTAGCCTAATTTACTTCAAATGTTGTAAGCCTATCATAAGCTGAAAATACCTCTTTCACTTTTCTTCAAAGGGGTTATTTACTTGTAGCATTATAAATGCAACTATTATTATGAATAAGCAGGACTCATGGGATTTGATCAGAAAGCACTTTTATATTTATTTTCCATTCTCTTTATACCTGCTCAGTAGTAAAGATACTTCCTTCCCCATTGGTACAAACTAGGGTAAATCTCACAACTTTTCTGCTCACTTCTAGAAAAGACAAAGTCCTATGTTTACTTAAAATTGCAAATCCAGGTTCAATTTGGTGATTAAACATGTCTATCCTACATAATAATCAAAGCTTCCAACTTCAGCAAAAGGTCACATTTTACCCCGTCACCTCCTGCCTGCTAGGGGCATGCTGCAGATGAGTCTCTTGCCTTCAGAAAGATGGTGTGGTTGGTTTCTTCTCTTTTTATATCTGACCCTCCTGGGACGGGGTGTGGAATTGGGGGGGGGGGGGCGCGGTCAGGTAGCAGGGCATGAGGAGAGATAAGGGGAGTGGAAAAGTTCTTACCTTACAGGCACTTCTGGACCTGAGAGGTAGATGTATATATCTCCTCTTTCTTTTGTGAGGCTCATTTATAAGTTCTTTGGAGACTTTCCGTCACTGGTAGTTTTTCACCTGCAGTTTCTTAATCTGGGTCTATGCTTCTCTAGCCCAACTTTATTCCTTCTCAGTCCATGATCCATCTCTACATTCTCTCTGTTGAAGTTTCAGCATCCTTTCAGGTGAACTAATTTGAAACGCATTAAAAAAAAAAAACCCTAAATTTTGACTCTCTCTTTAATATCCTTTGATCTGCCAACATTTATATATTGCTGGTTGGATGAACAACAGCAGAAGTCCTCCTTTGTTCTACCCCCAAAACAGCTAGCCAGTTTATCTTTTGTTCTCTTGATTTCCAGAGTGGGTTTAAGACATCAGTCCACTGTGGCACCCTTCTCCCGCATCCAACTGCAGGGACACATATCAGGCCCACGGAGTGTTCTCATTTAATCCCTCTTTTGAAATTAGGTGAAGGTCAAGAGGGGATATTCATGACGCCACTCTCCCCAAAGAGATTCTCATCACAATTCTCTTCATTTCTATTCTCTTGACCCTTGTAAAACCTTCATGGGGCTGAGAAGGTCTAAGAGTCATAACACTGGTTCTTATCATTTCCTCTGAAAATTTGCATCTTAATTGTGTATCTGAACATGGTGGCCAATATAATTGTAACTCACGTGAAACTTCCAATTTAACATTCTGCTACAAAGAAATTAAGTGAAATCTTTGTCAAAAACTAGGGCATGAGGTTCTGAGCCTCAGCAAGTAGGCAGAACAATGAACAGACATTAGGATTCGTTAATTAATTCAACAAATATTTATCACGTCTTTATTATATAATAGCTTCCGAAAAATGTATTAGAGGTAGAATGAAGTAGAAAACATACATAGTCACTTCCCTCATGCAGCTTATAGTCTAGATAGGGAGACAAATATTAATTAAATAATCAAACAAAATGATATACAATTTAAACTAGTCATGATTGTATGAAGGAACATTATTGGATGTTACAAGAGAAAATAAGAGAAACATCTGATTTAGATGGAAGGTTTTTAAGGAAAGGTCATTAGGAGGTACAGGTGGCCAGATGAAAATTGGCCAAAAGAGTGTCCCAGGGAGAGGGAAGTTTTTCTTCAAAGTCTGTGAGGCTACAAATAGCACAGCATATGTGAAGAATTAAAAGAAGACCAGAGCTGGTGCTCACATAGGAGCCCAGTCATGTAGCACCTTGGAAACCACATGGGACATTTTAGACTTTAATCCTTAGAGCAGTGGAAACCCATTAAAGGGCCTTAAATAGGGAGTGAGGTGATCATGTTGTGCTTATAAATGATCACATTAATGCTGTAAAGAGAATGGATTAGGTCCAGGAGTAAGCCTAGAAGAGACATCTTAGTGGTGTCCAGAAGAAATGTGCTTTGGACCAGGTATGGTTATGGAGATAGATGGAAAGAAGAGGGTTAATTTGGGATCATTTTGGAGGTATAAAGAAAGGGATGTGGAATTTAATTGGATGAGAGATAGGGAGGTGTTAAGGGCAGCTCCCAGGTTTCTGGCCTGGGCAAAGGTGAACAAAGAAGCCACTTACTGATAAAGGGAACTCTAAGTAGGAGACAAGTTTAGGTTGAAGGAAGATAAGGAGTTGAGTTCAAGACACACTGCATTAGAGAAGTCTGTGGGACACCTAAACAGAGAGGCTAAATAGACAATTGTGTATATGGATCTGGAACTGGAGACAAAAATGTGGGAGTTGGTGGCATACACTTGGCACTTAGAGGTTGCATAGAGAAGCAGTCACCAGTGACGTGGAGAGAAAACCAGGAGCATGTGGGTTTATCGAAGCAAGTATATCAAGAAAGAACAGCTGGCCAGCTGCATTGAACTCTAGTTGAGATATCAAGTAAGAAAAGGAGCCATTGGATTTTGCAACATGGAAGCCATTAGTGATATTAGTAAAACATTTAGAAAGAAGAAAGGGCTTGGAAGAAAAGTTATTGAGTGGGTAACCATCATTCCAAGATCAAATACTGGAATTATGGGCTTCCCTGGTGGCGCAGGGGTTGAGAGTCCACCTGCCGATGCAGGGGACATGGGTTTGGGTTCGTGCCCCTATTCAGGAAGATCCCACGTGCCGCGGAGCGGCTGGGCCCGTGAGCCATGGCCGCTGAGCCTGCGCGTCCGGAGCCTGTGCTCCGCATACGGGAGAGGCCACAACTGTGAGAGGCACCCCCCCCAAAAAAAACTGGAATTATAGAGTTTATGAGGACATTATCAGAAAGTGAGATTCAAAAAATAGAAAGTAGACATAAGCCAGGAATCAAGCATACAAAAGGAAGCCAGGGAAAAATACTACATGCAAGTAACAAAGAATAATTCAAGTGTAGGGATCCTTAGTTATTACTTAATCAAACCCTCACTGGATAGATGGGAAAGCTGAGCCCTAGGAATGACTTTGTCGAGGTCACACGGTGAAATAAGGGCTAAGTCAGGATTAGAACCCTGTCCAGAACGCGAGTCCGTTGCTCTTTCTGTGTCGCCTCCCTCGGTTGGCTTATTCCAGGCAAGAGATTCAGGAAGGGGACTGCGGCTCAGTTGTCAGGCATTCCCATCTGGAAGAAACTCATTGGAGCAGACTTAAGTGACCTATAACTCACAACTAGCAATCCAGGGTCAGACATAATCAAAAGCCTCAGCCTCCTAATTTATCAGCACCTGGAAGTGCACTTCGGAGGCTGCCTGTCTCTTTGAGTTGCTCAGGCGTGGGCCACACAGCTCTCCCTCGGTCCTCCGGTGTCTGGAGGACTTCATAAGTGACATTTGATTATGCTCAACACAGCAGCCAGGGGCCGTGCACGAACTTCAATAAAGACGGCAAACATGAGCGATCTCCATAAAACACGGGAGCCCGGGGGAATGGAATCGAAATCTTAATGTAGAGATACATGGCCACTAAGGCAGATGACAGCAAAATGCGAACAAATTGCAAAACCAATAAAAATAAAATGTCTGCTTGTGCCACCTGCAAGGCATCAGCTCTCCAATATCACCCCCAGGGAGCAAAGTCAGCTCTCCCTGGGTTCAGTGGAGGCTATTAGAAGCCTGCTTGCTGGGCTTCTCGGCTGGAACCCACAGTTGCTGAAATAGCTTTGTGTTCAATTGACTTCAAACTCTTTAATCCTTCCTGGATGCCTGAGGGGAATCGTAGGCAAAGGTAGCCTTAATTCCCAAGCCAGGAACAGCCTTCAAGATACACGAAATCTTGATTTTTTTTGATTTCTCAATTATGACCACGTTTGATGAAATTTTTGAGTTATAATGCTAGAAGTCTTAGAGAAATCAGTTAGTCCTACCCTCACTCTCTACTCAGAGAAACTGAGAGCCAGAGAAATAGACTTTGTCCCGAATCACACAGCTTGTGACAGCTCTTGAATTAGAATCTGAGGCACTGAATACACAGTCAGGGCTCCCAGGCAGACACGGTGAAGGGGAACTTACTATTAAATAAGGAACTAAATATAGATGTACTTAAGAATTTTTTTTTTTTTTAATTCTAGGGGAGTCACAGAATTTACCTCAAGGGGGAAATTTATTCTGTTGTTTAGAAATATACTATAATGTTTTTGTTTTTCCTTTTGGCCATAAAAGGCACAGCCTTGGGTTTGTCTAAAATGGGGAAATTAAGTTGACTGTATAAAACTGCATAGTAAAATAAAAGTGCATACTCCCCTGAGCTAGAGAGATTTTTTTGATGTGTTCTGACTGGGGAGAGTGGTGGGGTAGATTTCCTCTTGAGGAGAGTTTTAGTGGGTTCTTTGCTTGCTGATAGAACGAAGAATGGACTGGCCTGAGTGGAAATTGGCTGTGGGTTCTGCAAATCTGGATAAGGAGGGGAACAGTGGCCCCCTTGCAGTGGAGGTGGCTCTGGACCTTTATTAGGCAGAATGTTTGATGTCGCCCTAACATTATCCCATTAGCCTTCAAGAAAATGTTTGCTTCACAGCTGAGCATCGCATTCATGGTGTTAGGTGGAATGAAAGCCCCTGCCTGGGCCTCTGTGCAGTGAGGAGGAGGGTGGCCTTCCTAGCACCCCATCCCTGGAGTCTTTGAGGCCCAGAAATGATAGCAGCATCATAGGAAGAGAGAGCTGCATCCCAGGATCCTAGCAGCTGATAAGCTGGTGGAGTCCTCAGAAAGCAAGGGCGGTGATGACCAACAGCCAGGTGGCAGCAGAGGCGTGGGCAGCAGTGGGACCTAGGAGGGACAGACTTGATGCCAAACCAAACTTATTGAGGGAGGGTAACGCTCAAAGGGGTGGTGGGTGTGGGATGAAAAGTGGGAGGCACTACATTCTGCTTTTGGAAACTAGAAATTGCACAGATAGTAAGTATCAGAGGTGACCCTGACTATAGATACAAGGGTTAGTCATTTGACTTTGCTGAACTTCATTGTCTTTAAGCTAAAATAGGTTCAGTTATATTTTTCAAAGTTCTTGTTCTGATTTAAGATGATAATATGCTAAAGTGCCATAGATAAAAATGTGTTATTATTTAGCTCTAAATTAATATTTAGAATATGAATATTTCTGCTACATGGGCTATCCCAACCCCAAAGCCAATCTGTGCTGGCATCAGTATAATAATTTGTTAACCTGTATGCTCTGGACCCCATACTTACTTCAGTTGCAAGATCATTCCAAAGAGCAGACGAGCAAGGGTGTTGTACTGTAGAAGTACTCTAGGCTCACTTTTCCTCAAGAAGCCAGCATTTCTCTCCTTTTACCTCCTTTTTTATTTGGGGTTTCAGAATGAAAGATTGAGGAGCTGAAATCTCCCCTCTTCTACATTCTGAGTTACGATTTCAGAGACACCCACGGTGGGAAAAAAATCATGAAGAAGATGAAAACTGTTCTAATCACCAGATGCTTGCATATGGCCAAAAGCTGTAGAGAGAGCAAGAAAAATGGAGAAGAAAAACGGAGTCAGAGAGGGTCCAAACCTCTTTTATTGGGAGTTCTCTGGAGTTTGTGGGAAAACACAGTATGTATTTTGAGCTGTGTACATTTCATTTCACTGCTTCAAGGAAAATAGCAGGCCAAGGCCACAGGGGGCCCCAACAGAGAGAGGGGGGCCTTGAGGTATATACACACTCAATACCGTGACCTTCTCAAATATAAACATTCCAGAGATGAATAGTTTATGACTTCTGTTGGTGCCTGAGATAGCTTCATAAATGAATGAATTAGATTTGGCCACAGTAAATACCAACTGTAAGAAACTTGCAAAGCCAGCAGGGGAAAAACAAGGGAATGGAAGCTTCTAGCTATCCTTACAAGAAACATGATTATTTCTCATTTGTAGCCTATGTAATATATATTAATTTTCATGCTGTAGTTTGGGTCTAAAAAAGAAAATTATTCTTGCTCTTTGTGGCTGCTATTGCAGATTTCTTAATAATTCAACTCTGCCTTTAAAACTTTTTAAATTTATTATTTTTTTAATTTATTATTTTTTTAATTTTAATTTTACTGGAGTAGAGTTGATTTACAATGTTGTGTTAGTTCCAGATGTACAGCGTAGTGATTCAGTTATACATATTCATATATTCGTTCTTTTTCAGATTCTTTTCCCATATAGGTTATTACAGCATATTAAGTAGAGTTCCTGGTGCCATCCAGTAATTCCTTGTTGGTTACCTATTTTATATATAGTAGTGTGTGTGTATGTTAATCCCAAGCTCCTACTTTAACCCTCCCCCCAGCTCTGCCTTTTTTAGGGTGGCAGTGACCCCAGTTATTCCCAGCCTTTCCCTGCACATAGGGTTGGCCACATGGAAGAGTTCTAGCCAGTGAGGTGTAAATGCAAGTCACAGGATGGAACTTCTAGAGATGTCTTGGGAGGAGTACAGATTAATCTGGCTCTCACATCTCCCCCCTTGCTCATTCTACTTTCTTCTAGGAATTGAAGCCAGGAGGCTTGTGACCCTGAGGATGACAGATGACCACTGAGGTGGCTGAGAAGAAGCCCAAGGCACCTGGTCTCTGCTGGAATCTTTGAGCCACCACACTATTCCTCAGCAGCCTACCTCTGGACTTCTTTTTGCACCAGAAAAATTAGCCCCTTAGTGTCTTTATCTATTTGTTGAAGCCAAAAGCAACTCTAACTGATAGACTGGTAGTGTTTATTTTCAAGATGCATATGGAGAGAAATGAAGTACCCACTCTAGCAAATTCGTCATGACTTCCTCTGCGGGATGTCCAGGTGGAATTGCACCAGTGGCTAGGATCTTCCTTGGAGCTGAACACCCTCACCCCAAGGCAGTCATACCAAGGAGGAAAATCTGCCTTCTCCTGGATATTTAATTCATGTCTTTCCTGGAATTAGAGGCAAGTGATTATAGACCTCACAACTCACCTCAGGTAAGATGGTCTGTAAAACATAGGACAGAATCCAAACTCACACATGTGAACTAAGACCCCAAGCTGAACCTTTGTCTATCGTTGGCTGCCAGAAAGATAGCCACAGCTGCTTGATGGCAGCTTCAGGAGCAGCAGCAGCAGCTTTCATGCTAAGCATGCAGTAGTTTTCATGCTAAGCATGCACTTCCAAAAAATGTTGTGAGGTGGAGTGTAATTCAGAAGTCTTATTAGTCTATGGCCATACCACCATGAATGTGCCTGATCTCATCAGAAGTCTCTTTAGAATTGTCCAGGAGTATTGCCAAATCATGGAAAAAATATATGTATATATGACAGAGACTAGGACACTGAAGACTCAAGGATATCTAATTGCTGAAAAACCATGAGCCAAAACTCCATTCCAAGAGGGTCAAATGCTATGCCCATGTTGACATGAACTGTTCTTCCTATAATGCAAAGTTGCCATTAGATTGGTGACGTCTACGTGCTATCTCTACTTTTATACAGGAGGAGGTGAGTCGTGTACAAATTAAAATTGTAAGTTAAGTCAATCTTGAAAGAGCACAAAGGGAGCATGCCAGATACACGAAGAATATTTTGTGAGGCGAAGCAAAGCCCCTCCTCCACTTCATGTAATTTCTACTCTTTGTCCATCAAGTTACCTATCTGCTTTTAGTTTTGACTATTACAGCTCAGGTTTCCTTAAAAGGAGCGTGTTATGGGCAATTATTTGTACCCTTGAGAACAGACAGAGAAGCTCCATAGAACACCAAGGCAAACACCAGCAGTTGAGTAGTTAAGGGAGGCATTTGTTGGTAAAGGAAGCAAAAGTAATTGTGTAAAGCTTTTATGAGCTTTTTGAAACAGCCTGGAAAGTGATGATCTTTCTGACTGATCTGCTCAGCCCGAATGACGAGGAGAAGGTAAATACACTAACAAATGGTTCTTCAGATGTGGCTGCAAGGTGACATTTTCCAAAAGAAGAATATTGGAGATAAAATGAGGTGACCTTTTAATGTTCTGCTCCCAGTCAAGTTATTATGAGTTGTTTTATAACAAACAATACCCTGAGTAGCATCCCCAGGCAACTTCCCTAATGTTGCCCCCAGAAATCTAATCGGTAGATCTGATGGAGACCCACTAGAAAGGGCATCTGAACAACTCCCATTCTCAAAGACCTTCACACACACACACCCCTTCACACACACACACACACACCACACAGGAATTAAAATTGATTTCCAATGTTTTGGCAGCCACAGGAGACTCTAATCCATCCAGCAGTATTTCCTATAGAAGACATTACTTATCAGAGCTGGTCAGCAACAGCAATCTCTCAGATAAATAATTTATATGGAGAACTAATAAAATAATGGAGTACTTCAGGGGATGGTAATAAAAAGGCAGAACCCGAGCCTCCTGGGGATACTCTAGAGAAAAGACATACATCTATAGCTGGGGTGCACTGCTTCTCTTTGCTTTAACTCCTCACTGCCCCCATCCCTCCCCTCACCTATAGAATGTCATCCCTCGACTGTATTTTTTGTACTAAACTTGCATAAATCCTCCCCATACTCCAATGACCAGCTCAACTCTCTTCTTTTTGATGTAGCCTTTCCTGCCCCTCCAAACACAGCCTCTCTGTCCTTCAAATGCCCATATACTTATGTTTATATGACTTGTCTAATGTCCCTTTGATACAGCCAGGTGCTACCCCTTGTATTGCAGTTTTTTTTTATTTTTTATTTTTTGGACTTTAATTAGACAATAAGCTCTTTGGAGGCACGGCATGTTGAATAGTCTCTAAATTCCCAATAGTACTTAGCACATTGCTTCCTATCTGCCAATTGTATACATACACTGATTCACCTCCAGGGCAAGAGTCCTCTCAAGGAATCATTTCTTACATTGTGTGAGTCTAACACTTGAGGAAAGGTCTAAATGTACTGGATTTGGTGGCATTTTCAAAGGCAAGGATTCCTCCATTTTTGAGGAGGTATACAAACTATGCCCAAGAAACAAAAATATCAGATTATTCTGGAGGAAATTTAGTGAAGAACAGGGTTATTCTGATCAACAGTCAGTTAAAAAAAATTGTACTTTCTAGAAAGAAGTCTTTTTATTTCAGCTTGCCTTTGGGCCAATGGAATGACATCAAAAGGAAAGGTCCTGAAAGGCAGGAAGGAGATAATGGTACCCGTGCGGAGCACCATTTTTGCCCACAGAGGACTGGCTCCCTTGTTTGATGTCTGCAATTACTGGCTTTCTGAATCCTTAGTTTTTACCTGGGGGTCTTCTTTGCACAGTAGGGATCTTTCATGGAATCCTCAGGTCTAAGAAGCGGTTATAAACCTTACTCTCTTACAGTCCTGAGCTGGCCTCCCTCCTGTGTTTCCCGCTTGTTCAGGAAATTCCAAGGTCTTGGGTAAAAGCAGGTTCTCTGATGCCTCTGGTCCTCTTGTGTTCTCCTTCCCTGTAGCACTCTAGACTCACCCCAGAAAACCCATACTCTGCAGTTCCCAACCCATGGTGCTTAGTGTTCTTTAGAACACTCACAGTTCATTTAATTTCATAGCATATGTAAACTTGTTGGTACCTAGCAGCAGGAAAAAAGAAAAAAAACAACATCCTCTAATACTCGATGACTTGGAAAATGTGTAGCTGATTCCTAGTTAGGATCTTGAATTGTTTGGGAAAGAGGAAAGAGATAGTGTCTGAAAATGAAGGGAATAAAATACTAGAGAATTTTACAGTTTCTACCTCTAGACATTTTAAAAGCAGGGACAATAGCTTTTGGTCTAGAACAACTCAAAGGAAATCAAAGGAAGCAAAAGATAGAATCGACAAGCTCAAAATACCTTCTTTATTTTTAAGCTGGGAAAAGAAAAGCATGATTATTTCCATTTGCGGAAATTGTATTTTTGGGCAGTGGGAAGCTGGTTCATTTCTTTGATCTGTTCACCATAAAGCAGCAGCCCAAACTTCTCACCACTTTCCTAGTATAGCACAGAATGTAGTAAGAAAGTACTGTGTGGTTGTCTTTCACAAGCTGGGTCCAAGGAAGATAAATCTCTTATTATTCAAAATTTCTGTTTGAGGTGGGGAGGGGCTTCAAATACTTGGGTTATTCTGCTTGATTGATAAAATAAGCCCAAAGTGGGCACCACAGGGAGAATAATGGGAGCAGGGCTGAGATTGATCATTTAAGATCACAGAGGTGGTGTTTTCTTAGTTAACACCTCTGGGCAGAGCCCCTAAACCTTTTAACTGCTTAGGAAAATATATCTTCAATGACAATCTGGTCAAGTGGGCCCACCTGTGACCCTGACTTAGGCTTGGAGTATCATTTCCACAGGAATAAAATGGCTCAGATACACTTCAGTTTGGGTTTAGTTCCTGAGGGTTGAAGTCTAAACCACAAGCATTCTTTGACTCTCTCCCATAATTGCCAGAGGGTCTTTCACATGTGCAATATTTTTGGATTTTATTCATTAAGCCAGCAAGTAATAAGTGTCCTCTGTATGTCAGGCATTAAACCAGACATGGAGGATACAACGAGGAACAAGACAAGTATGGTCTCTGTTTTTCACTGAAAAATCTTAAAAATAATAAAAAAACCGCAATTCTATCTTGTATTAAGTACTATTAAACCAGTAAGTAAGGATATGTGAGAGTGAGAAACTGGGAAGGGGCTTCTCTGAGCAGGGTGGTCACGGATGGATTCTCTTGGAAACTGGCACTTACACTGCATCCTAGTAGATAAGAAGAGCCAGCTGGCTAAGGGAAGCAGACTCTCTGGTTACCTAGGTAACACTTCTCAGCCTCCCCTGCCCCTCACCAATGATTCACACATATGTGTATATGTTGGTGGGGGAGTATATCTTCTCTTCCAGAGGGGCTTCCAGGGTTAGAACCCAGGAGAAACCAGCTGGAGCGTTATGATCAATAATGAGTGGTGACTTGAAAGGGTTTTGGGATGTAGGGGAATCCTTGAGGAGAAAGAAGGTCTCCAATAGTACTGAAAAAGGTCAGCAAAAAGACCAGATGAAATGTGGAGTGTGCACACACCAGTCACAATAGCTAGCCAAGGATTTCCAGCTATTCAGACACAAGTCTTCCTCAGTCCTCACTTTGGGCATGGGTCACCTGTATTTTCCCCTTTTATGTGTGTGTCTGTAACTACTGTGGCAAAGTCAATGCCCACAGAAAGGAGCAGTGGTAATATATGAGTCTAGAGACAGGGGAATTGGAGCAAAGGGAGCATCACTGCTGGGCTCCAGGAGATTCAGGAATATTATCTAGTGCTGTCATATGTAATCATCTTTTCAGGACAAGCTAAACGTGCGGATTTTCATGTGAAATCTACTCATTTCCAAATGTTAACAACTAATTAAAACAATCTTTTGGGAACTAAGAAAATGCCTGTTTGTAAAATGTGTGAGTCACTTGTTTCAGTCTAGCTCAGCACTGAAAGCAATGTGCAGGTGAGAATTGGGTCTATTTTGTATGCTGTTATCTCTCCAGTCCCATGTGGTGCCTGGGACCTTGTTGTCTCCAATGTGCTGAGATGAATGGATACCTGTGCACCCTATCCTCTAACTGCTATCATGCCCAGCTCATCCAAATATACTTATCTTCTGTTGTCTAAAGTCATAAAACATCAATTTAACAAAAGAGAGTCAGTGTAATTATTATTTTTTTCTTTTCTAGAGGAAGAAATTCCAATATCCAATTTTTCTCAAACTCAGTCACAAACCCAAACACTTCCGGGCCTCTCTGAGTCAGCTGGAGATTTTTAATGCATTACAGCATTTCCTTTCAAGCAACAATCACAAAGTAGTTATTTTTTCCCCAGTCTGGCATCTCAAAGTGTTTTTTTTTTTAACCAAATGTCTCATTAATTAATCCTAATTAATTGGAATTTAAAATTACTTTCCAAATCCACAGTAATGTAAAGCTGTCCTCTCTCACTTGTAGGAAGATTCAGTAAAACGTCTTGCATTACCATTAAGAACATGAGATTCTCAAAGTATGCCTCTCATGAAGACTATGAAATTGTTCAAAGAGAAAATCAGCAGAAATTTTCTCTATCAAGAGGCACAAAGCTATTTAGATAGAATTACTTTGTCTAGCCAGCTCTGAGCTAAGTTATTCTTTTGTCAGATTTCTTTTTTGCTTTGAGCAGTTTTATTTATATTTTTTTTGTTGTTGTTTTTTTACCCCTTCCTCTCTCCCTGATTCTTGTTAAAAAAAAAAATCAATATTTTCTGGAAGAGCAGAGATGAGAGCCTTTGGAGAACTCCTCCTCCTGTCTGCTGCAAAAACATTAATAAATGTCGCCAGAAAAGTTGGGTACCAGGGGAAACTGGACAACATCATGAATATATTTTCTAAAGATCTTAAAATGTCCATCTTGTATA
This sequence comes from Aethalodelphis obliquidens, assembly GCF_003676395.1. Lineage (NCBI taxonomy): Eukaryota > Metazoa > Chordata > Mammalia > Artiodactyla > Delphinidae > Aethalodelphis > Aethalodelphis obliquidens. Next base: position 5,674,899 of record NW_020837992.1, on the reverse strand, counting down.
TTATTCATCCTGTAAGGAGTCTAAAAGCTATTGATCCCTTTGACTGCTGCAAAAAGCAATTTAAATGCACCAAAAGCTTTAAGTATGAATGTATAGACTGAGCAGCACCTGCTCAAAGTGGCTTCTAAATGTTCCCTTTGTCAATGTGGAAAACTGCTCTGCAGTAAAGGATGCCTCTTGGTAGGGTAGCTGGTATCATTGAGTCCATTATAGCAAAATAAAAGGAAATTAGTGCTGCTTTCATTTAAAATGGTATTGTATAGCCATGTTAAAGCTCAAATGTTGATAAAAAATTGATTTTTGGCTATCATTTCAAGGCTCTCCTCTTGTCTTCTAAAGGGGCAATCATCTGACACTCTTACCCATTGTCCTCTATCTACATGCATTCGTGATAGGTACCATATTCCAGAACAACATGTAGCCTAAGAAGTGGCATATATAAGAAGCTACAAACAAGGATCTAGGTGTAAAGGGATATTAAGTGATATATTTTTATCTCTGCCCAAGATCTTTTAAGTGATACCGATCACCTACTTCACCTGTTTGCTGTGAAACTGACCAAATGTCCTTTCTTTGTCTCACAAGGGTAGTGGGAGGTGACTAATGAATGTGCCCTGAGATTAGTAGTGTACTTTGTCAAAGTGAGGCAACTGTAGGTCTAAGCTTACAGTTTCCAGGAGAAAGAAAGAATGCTTTTACCCTTCAGGAATTTCAAGGTGCTTTGAAGCTTTTGGTTCTGGCTTTGTTGCTGCCACCTGAGAACCTTCAAAGGTCCACCATCAGCCCAAGGAATAGGAGGTTCCTTCTATTACTGTTGCCTTATTCACACTGAGACATCTCAACAGGGATACACAATGAGGCCTGTCTTTTGAGTGCCCAGTAACGTGAGGAATCAGAGCTGTCTCATACCACAGTGGGGTAGTGCAGACGAGAAAGTAGAGTCAGGTCTCAGAAGATCTACCAGCTCTACTACTAACTGTGTGAACTTGGCTGAGCCATTGACCTCATGGAGTTTCAGGTTTATCTGTATGTAAAATGTATAGATTATAAAATTGTAAGGATGAAATAAATAATGTGAAAGCATTTTGTAAGCTATACACAGAGAAATTCTATTTGGAAGATAGATTAGTCATAAACAACTATTTTACCTTTGGGGAGTTTCCTACTGGTTTCATCTAGATCTCACTCATGTGCTCCATGATCTATAATTGATCTTGACTCAGGCTCCTATTCTAAATATTTCTCATAAACTATCTCACTCCTATTACTTCTCCTTCAACTCCAGTTTGAGTATGAAAACTCTTAACTGTTTACTTCAGCAGTTGAAAATCTATTGGCTTTCTCCAACTTCCATTTTACCCAAGTAGAAGTACCACCTACCACCGATTCCTGTGAATGTTAGCAAAAAAAGACTTAGGATTCATTATATTACATCCTACATACATAATGTGTTCCACATTTTTTTTTAAAAAGGTCCTGAGTTGGTAACCACATGGTTTCATTCTCTCCCCTTGTGCCAGCTCCTTGTCATATAGTAGATTCTTTTTCATGGACTGTTACTCTGTTGCCCTTGTATTTGCTGCAGCTTTGACAGATTTGAACAGCAGCTGCATATCCATGTGAAATCTCACAGGTCCTACTATCAGGCTGTGCAAAGGCCACACAGGTTCACAAAACTTCAATGCCAAAAAAAAGGCAATGCTTCTCTTTGTAAGAGGGCTTCTAGTTTTCTATTACACTCATGGACACACCCAGCCCAAGCTGGCTTTGTTTTGGGTGGTCACAGTGTAGAAAACTGTACACAGAACTGTACAGTTATGCTCAGGCCCTAGTTTGTGCTTGGCAAGGATAAAGCCATGACATCTGTTATTCTGTCCTAACATTCTGGTGATGTTGACCTCAAAAGATTTGGAATATACCATGAATTCTTCTAATTTTCTGTTATGTATTAATTCATCCAAACTTTTTGAACTGAGATATTTCTTTTCTAGGCTACATTACTATCAGAGAGCAAACAATGTTGAGCTACATTTATAAAATGTGAGTCTGATTGTGTCATTTTTCTGCTTAATAACTCCAACGGGAAAAAGGGAACACTCCTACACTGTTGGTGGGAATGTAAATTGGTGCGGCCATTATGGAAAACAGTATGGAGGTTCCTTAAAAAACTGAAAAAATGTAACCATATGATCCAGCAATCCCACTCCTGGGCATACATCTGGAAAATAAGAAAACTCTAATTCGAAAAGATACCTGCACCCCATTGTTCACAGCAGCACTGTTTACAATAGTCAAGACTTGGAAGCAATATAAATGTCCATTGACAGATGAATGGATAAAGAAGATGTGGTACATATACACAATATTACTCAGCCATAAAGAGAATGAAATAATGCCTTTTGCAGCAACATGGATGAACCTAGAGATTATCATACTAAGTGAAATAAGACAGACAGGGAAAGATGAATATCGTATATCACATATTTGTGGAATCTAAAAAAAATGATACAAATGAACTTATTTACAAAACAGAAACAGACTCACAGGCATAGTGAACAAACTTATGGTTACCAAAGGGGAAAGAGGGGGAAGGATAAATTAGGAGTTTGGACTTAACAGATATACACTACTATATATAAAGTAGGTAAACCACAGGGACCTACTATATAGCACAGGGAACTGTATTCAATATCTTATAATAACCTATAATGGAAAAGAATATGTATTTATATATATATATATATATATATATATATATATATATATGAATCACTTTCTGTACACTTGAAACTAACACAACATTGTAAACCAACCATAATTCAATAAAAAACTCCAATGGATTTGTCATTCATTTACCCTTTGGTAGTGTCTCAAAAGATCCTTCCACCTGGGCTGGAGACTAACTTGCAAGTTCACCATCAGCCCCTCACACTTCCTGTCAGACCATCTATTTTCATATCCCCATATGTTTTCTTACGTCTTTTTCTGTTTCTGAAATCTTCTTTTCCGCCTTGCCTGATGACATAATCGTACTCATTCTTCAAAGCTCAGATCCAATGTCACCTCAACTGTGAAACCCAGTGACCCTTTTCTCTTATTACCACACACTTACAATAATGTAATCACGTCAATTTTTCTATAGTGCTTTCTCTTTTCTTAAATTTTCCATCAGGGGCAGAGTCACATCCTATTTATCTGGGCATTCTGAGAGTCTAGTTGAGTGCTTCACACATAGTGAGTGTTCAACAAATCTTTAGGAAAGGAAACAATAAAGAATCAAGTATTGACAAACACTGAGTCTTTTATTGGTTTCAAGTTTATTTTTTTAAGATCCAAGAGTTAGCTCCTACTTCACATATATACTCAGTACCGTCAGTGGATACTTTATGTGACACAATTTTTTCATACTCTGTAGTCTTTTAAAGAATTCAAAACACAACCCCTCTCAGCTTTTTTCTTTCCAGATGGTTCTAATCTTTCTGATTCATTTTCATATATTGCATCCTGTTGATAATGTTAGTTGTTTTCTCTGGACCTTTGCAGTGTTGTTTCATCTTTTATAAAATGAGGACAGGTTAAGCAGCCTGAGCTGAATCCAAGATTCCAAGAGTGGAAGATTTATGGTTTGTACAAGGATGCATCAATGTTTTCTGTCTTATTACAGTATCTTCTTGCCCCTAAAGGCCAAAGGCTCTCTTCAGGGAAAGGCTACAATGTCTCCTGAATCCCCTTATCAAGTTCTAATGATCACTCAGATCCCAGTGTCCTTTGAGAGTAGATGGATTTTTGTTTGTTTGTTTTGCCTTATTCTTGTTCATGTGGAAATGTTCCTCCACCTTTTGACCTCTACTTGGTTTTTTCTGACGTTTTACAGAAGTACATCAGAGGAGTTTTCTTTTGTCTATGTGAAGAAATTCTCTGTTACCTATATACAAACTTGGAGATTTCGCTAGATATTTCTTCTTCTACTTCATTAGCTAAACTTTTAAATAAGAGTGATCAAGATACTAATATCTTGGTGATCCTACCATTAACATTTCATCACAGAATGCTCATTTATTTTCATCCTTTCATTCCTGGTTCTATGCCAGGAGAGGAAAAAGCAAAGCAGTGAGGCCTAGAGTTTGCAGAGAATGGAGAAAGGGAGTGAGGTTGCCCAGTAGATAACTAAGGTAGACTAAAGTCTGAGGAAGTGGGAATAAATGCCCACTGCACTGAGGCTGATAGAAATGAACCAACAGCCAAAGGCTGGGAAGTAAATAAAGGTGGTGGGGAGGTTCCTTGGATAGTGGTTTATTTTAAGAGCTAGGACCTCATGTTTTAAGGGTTTGCATCTTCCTTAAGTGCATGAATCTCTAAGGTTGACTTCTGAAAGTATAGATATCCTAAGTATGGATTTTACCCTGCTGATACTGTGCTACTGTGTTTTAAATTTGCTCTAGTCACTGTTCAATGCTTCTATCCTTTATTATTCAGCCAGTAGACACTTACTAGATACCTATAATTTCCTTGTAGAAAAGAAATGGGATGGAGAGAATAGAGTTCTTCCCTGCCCTTAAGAATATCACAGTCTAGTAGAGAGGATAAGACAAATAACCACAAAAGTTGCATATAAGATAGACTAGAATAAGTGTAGTAAGAAAGGCAAAAACAAAATGTTCTGTATGATGGTATCTCTGTTTAGAAAGTCCTTACCATTACCAATCACTGGTTTTCAAAATATGGCTTACCTTTCCAAACCCTCTCAAATGCCACCAGTCCTATGAAGTCTTCTCTGATTGTCACCCTCCATAACCTTTGTTTATACCTTCCGTAAAGTATAATTCCCTTGGGGGAATTATAAGAATTCTCATTCCCATTATTAACATGATGATCGTTTATCTTAGATTTTCCTGGACATTCTCAATTTTATGTAGTTGTATTTCTTCTTTTAGCAGAATGAATTTAATATTTGCATGATTTAATATTTAGACCTAGTCACTTATTAGATCACATGTTCTGACCTTGACCATTGGTTTGGATAATGTGGTCACTGTGGCTAGAATCAGAAGCTGAGAGCATATTCACCTGAAATGACTAGTATAATATCTGTTTACAATTGACAGCCATGCTGATTGATTGGCAAAAGCCTATTCTGACTGGTTTGTTAAATGTTTTGAATATCATTCTAGGTACAGGGCATAAATGGAAATGTGATTGGGTTCAGAAAAGTAGAAACATGCACACTAGGTTAGGGAACTAGGGGCTTAGAAGGGCACTGCAGTGTCATAATGTCTGTGTAGGTAAAATGATTCACTGGTCTGCACACTCAAAATATCCTTTTATCAATCTAGCCATTACTTTGCATTTATGTTTGTTCATTTATTCAGTTATTCAACAAATACTTATTGAGCACTTATGTGCCAGGGATTACTAACTCTTTACCAAAATCCATTTCTTTTTTCTGGGCATAGCTATACTTTTCCCTGCCCTCTTTGCAATTAGGTGTGACCATGTGACTGAGACTTCAATATGATATGACTGGGATGGAGAGGCCCATAAATGACCTTGAAAACTGTATGTTCAATAAGGCAAAGTGGCCACCATCCTGGATCATGAAAAACTGTGGGGACCAGTGTACCCTCCTATACTCATCTCACCAATGTGGCACAGTCAGTGAGCAAAAATTTAACTTCTACTCTATTAAACCATTAAGTGTTAGGATTTATTTATTACTATAGCCTAACTATAGTAATTAGGATGAACTAGGTTTTAATGTATTTCTTCAACAACCTCAGTGGTTCAAACCACAAATGTGTATTTCTTACTCACATTGGAGGTTGTTGGAGGGAACTTCTCCCATGCTGCTCACTTTGTCACCCCCTTTGTTGGATCATTGCTGGTCACCTGACAGAGGGAACAGTCCTGGAGAGTCTTTCATCAGCCATTCAACTAGCAGCCAACGAGTCACACATAACTCCCACCCACAACTCATTGGTCAAACTTGGTCAAATGGCCCCAGTCAAGACCAGGAAGTACAACCCTACCATGTGCCTGGAAGCAAGACAGCCTGAAGAATTCAGAGTATCATTAAAGACCACCACACCAGCCTAAGTGATCTAAAACAGTCTACCATGTGCTAAACACCAAGGTAGATGTTGGCATTCCAAGACAAATATGCCACGGTCCTAATTTTACAAGTCCACAATGCATTTTCTTCTGAACTTGTGAGTGGATACCATCTTTATTTGATGATTTTCTGTAATTATTTTGAAACAGTATATATAGTATTAATTAACTCACTTATTCATTTATTTCATCAATAATATTTATTAAATATTTTTTACTACATATATCTGTCCTTGGAGCTGTGGGGAATACAACTATGAAGGTGACATGGATCCTGCCCTCAAAGAACTCAGAGTGTAGGAAATGGTTTGTTCTCCAAGCTGTCTCCAATAGATATCTCCCCGGTCATTTTCTCAAACTTAGGCAGAGATTAAATTCTGTTACTTTGCTCTTACCGTGTGGGAGTCAAGTGTTAAACTGGAAGAATAGGTACTTTACTGCCCAAGACTCAGGGAGATAGCCACCACCAGTGATCCTACACCATTCAGTTCTTGCTCCCTTGGCTCACTTTTAGGTTCTGTGAACTTCTCTCTACACAAGACATGGGCCAGAGAAACAAAGGTAGGCACATGGACTAAAACAATGTTCTTCACTCTAACTCATTCTTCTTCAGGTTAAACTGTGTTCAGTTTCTGTGTCTCTTTGAAAGGTAATAGAGCAGTGGTTTTCACACTAAATTCTATGGTGTCCGAGGATTAAGAGGAAGGTGCTCCAGGGAGGGGAGGGACAGTCCAAGCAGGAAGCTGCAGGCCTTCTGTCTCAACTCTAACCAGAGCAGCTTCACTTTTGACTGTTTGATGGGTTGGAATTCTGCGAATGATTCTATTATTAGAATGGTTTAATTTTTTTTTAAAAGATTAAAGATCTAATGAGTTGCTAGTTCAAAACATTGCCAGGAACCCAAAAGAATTAACATCACTTCCTCAACAAATCACAGACTGTGAAATCTGGAAGGGACTCAGAATCATCCAAATGCTTTGGTGAGAGCAGCTGTGATTTATGGCTCACTGTATCGTCTGAAAAGTGCATAAGATCTCATCAAATAACACCCCCCCACACTTAGGCCATGGGTTCCCCAAAGGAAGCATTTAGCCCCATGCCTTGCACACAGATGATCAAAAAGTGTCTGTTGAATGAATGAAGGAAAGAATCAGGATTAGCCTTCCTTGTAATGGATAGGAAAAAAAAGCTCAGTGGTGAAAGTGTTGGTCCAAGGTCACACAGTAAAAACAAAGGCAACATTAGGAGAAAACACTAGTACTTTTTGCACTGGATCATGTCATATTGATGCCTAAACAACAATTAAAAATGTCCAAACTCAACCTCTCACTTCCTATCCCTTGCTTTGTCTCCATAGCCATCCTAATGACTTCACACAGAGATGGTCCGAGTTCCAATGCAAATGATCAATGGCCTTGTCTGTCTGCTATTTCTGTTATTGTGGGATGTGAACAAAGCCTTTTGTCCTCCATGATATAGAATGATATAGAATGTCTCCCCGCTCCGTCCCCCTCCCCCACAAGGGTAGGGCAGGCTCAGAAAGAGACCATCTAGCCCCTGTAATCCGGGTGGTACTGAGACAGGGCAGGGGAGGCAGGTAAAGGACAAGCTGTGCTAGAGTTAGGTTGTTTTAGTTTCTCCATCCTTTGTGCCTTTCCTTTCTTTGCATCACCGATGATGTTATTTATGGAATGCCTGTATGTTTCTTTTTTTAGTTAAAAGGAAGAAAAATCCAGTCTTGCACAGGAACAAGAGTCATGACTCATCAGGACTGCTCAAAGCCAAATGACTTCTTGTAATCACCTTTGTAGCAGTGTTTCTTACAGAAGCAGGCCTTTGGGTGCATGGTGAGACTGCACCCCAGGATGCCACCTGTCCAAGTGGCTCACTTCTAACACAGCCTATGGTGGTTGACGTGTCCATAGTCATGAAGTCTGGTCTGGTGAACCTAAGCTGACCAAGTCTTGCTAAACCATGAGCAGGGAGAGGGGAATAATTTAGTAGAGATAATACAATTTTTGGGGTTGAAACTTTCTTTTTTAGGTAATCTAAATACTAGGCTTTTTTGGCATTGTAACACATCAGAGGATCATATATATAATAATATATATATTATCCATTATATAAATGGATAAACATCTAGTTTATCTATTCATCTGTTGATGGGAACTTAGGTTGCTTCCAAGTCTTGGCTATTGCAAATAGTGCTTCTATGAACATTGAGGTACATATATCTTTTTTTTTTTTTTAATTTTTATTTATGTATTTATTTATTATTTTTGGCTGTGTTGGGTCTTTGTTTCTGTGCGAGGGCTTTCTCTAGTTGCGGCGAGTGGGGGCCACTCTTCATCGCGGTGAGCAGGCCTCTCACTGTCGCGGCCTCTCTCATTGCGGAGCACAGGCTCCAGACGCGCAGGCTCAGTAGTTGTGGCTCACGGGTCTAGTTGCTCCGCGGCATGTGGGATCTTCCCAGACCAGGGCTCGAACCCGTGTCCCCTGCATTGGCAGGCAGATTCTCAACCACTGTGCCACCAGGGAAGCCCCGAGGTACATATATCTTTTCAAATTAAAGTTTTTGTGTTTTCTGAGTATATGCCCAGGAGTGGGATGGCTGGGTCATATGGTAACTCTATTTTTCGTTTTTAAGGAAACTCCATACTGTTTTCCATAATGGCTGCACCAATTTACATTCCCACCAAGAGTGTAAAGGGTTCCTTTTTCTCTACACCCTCTCCAGCATTTATTATTTGTGGACTTTTTGATAATGGCCATTCTGACTGACATGAATACCCCATTGTAGTTTTGATTTGCATTTCTTTAATCATTAATGATGTTGGGCATCTTTTCATGTGTCTGTTGGCCATCTGTATGTCTTTTTTTGAGAAATGTCTATTTAGTTCTTCTGTCCACTTTTTGATTGGGTTTTTTTTGTTTGTTTGTTTGTTTTGCTATTGATCTGTCTGAGCTGCTTGAATATTTTGGAAATTAAGCCTTTGTCGGTCGCATCATTTGCAAATATTTTCTCCCAGTCTGTAGGTTGTCTTTTCATTTTGTAAAACCTGTATTTTAAAACAGAGTGCTTGACAAAGCACCTTATACTTAAAGGTTCTTAATAAGTTCCTTCATATAACATAATGTATTAATGGCTTGCTATGTGTGAAGTCCCTGTGTACACAGGTATGAATAGTACCCAGTTCCATTTCGCAATGAAGCTAATTAAGAGTATGGAAAATACGGGGCTTCCCTGGTGGCGCAGTGGTTGAGAGTCCGCCTGCCGATGCAGGTGACACGGGTCCGTGCCCCAGTCCCGGAAGATCCCACATGCCGTGGAGTGGCTGGGCCCGTGAGCCATGGCCCCTGAGCCTGCGTGTCCAGAGCCTTTGCTCCGCGATGGGAAAAGCCACAACAGTGAGAGGCCCACATACCACAACAACAACAAAAAAAGAGTATGGAAAATACGAACCTATCAGAAGTGGGGGCAGGGCCTGAAATATTGGGTATGGCGGATGGAGATGCAGGAGGGCAGCAGAGACATTAAATGACCTGCTTTAGGTCACATTTTGATGGAGAAAAATAGGACTAAATTTCAAGTTCTGACCACCAGCCCAGGATGTGGTCTTTGGTGGGACCTATGGCTTTTTAGAGTGAGTGAGACTTTGGAGCTGGAGGAAAAAGCATGCCTGGTTGCCCCTATACGAGTCCCCATTGGCCTCCTGCTACCCTAGGGGTTTGTTTGTGTGGTACTTAAGACAAAATATTCATGTCTTCTTTGGTCTCTATTCTACATTCCATATTCATTTATTTTCAATAAACGGTTTCAGATTCCTTATTTTTCCCCCTAAATCTTACATATAAATTTTTCTGTCTTGCTATATTTACATAAAAGCCACATTGAAAAATTTATAGCAGCAAGGGAGATCTGGAGGGAAACAAAATGCTCCAAGAAAAATGCTGCCTTAACCCTTTATTTGGGAGCAGTGCCCAGCTCATGAGTGGGCCATTATATGGGGAGGAAACATAGCAGAAAATTCTCATTTCACCTATGAAATGCTAATAATAATGGCATCAACCTGGGGATCCTCATGACTTCATTCATCAAATTCTTTAGAATAAAAGTGAATTTAATTGCTAAATTTTGAAGCAGTCATGTAAATTCTATGAAAGTTGGCTGTTTGGAAATGTTGAAAGGATAAGGTGCAGCTTTGAGCAAAACATGCTTTCTGGAAAAGTCTGAATAGCAATCTTTTATAAGGATTACTATTTGACCACTTTAAAATATAGTACATATAAAATAAAAGACAAAAATCATTCCTCTTTTCCTCCAGTGAACATTTAATGAGCATCTGCTAGGTATAGGTCCCTTAAGATATGGAGAATTCAATACATTCTTTGCCCCAAGGAGTAGGTAGCCTAGTGTTCATTGATAGATAATTGGTACTAATAAGCCAAATAAGTTAAGCTAGTAAAAATAGGTTTTTATTTTGTAATGTAGTATAAACATGAAAATACTCAAGCACATGAGAATTAATTTCTGAATGCCTGGAAGTAAAAGAAATCTTTAATTTATGGCATGTTCAATTCGTAAAGATTTCTAATCTTAGGTTGAATCCGCTTTGTGAGTAAGACCCAGAACATTCAGAGAGAGACCTGATTCAAAACTTCGTAGTCACTCTGATCACATACACATTGCCTACTATGATGGATTTGTCACCAAATCCACATTATGAAAACTGGACTTGCTCAGGCTTTGCTGGCAGCCCTAACATTGGTCCCATCCAGGTCTTGAGAAGGGACACAAGCTGTCTCTGTCATCTGGTAGCTTCAACCGTTTCTTTCTTTGGGAAAATGGGACAGATCGACGTGAAGATTTTGAAAACCCTGTACGAAATATTAAATAATGGATTCTAACTCCTAGACCAAAAATGATCATAGCTAACATTTAAAAAACTTACCAATGTTTAGGATTTTCTAGCCCAGTTGCCCCAATCTTCCATCTTGCACTCTTTGCCCCTTCCTACCCAACCCCCAAAGCTTTGACTCTGTGTGCTTCTATGTAATCTAATGAATTATCTAAGCTCACTAGAGAGCAAGAGAGTTACTCCCACCTAGGTACATGCTGTGTGTATAGGGTGTCTGTCCTTTTCTACCTATAAATACATTCTGATTCTACCTGGAGGCCTAGGCTGGGGGTAGCTTCATCAACTGCAGGGCGTACTAAGTGGAGACCAGCTGAGTAGCTGCTGAGGCAGCAAGTATATAAGGGGTGCTAAAACACTCATGGGAATATGACCAGATGGATAAATAGTATTTAACAGAACATCTTCCTGGGATAGGACTGTATATGGTGGGAAGGAAGATGACTAAGACACTTAGGATGGGCACAGGTAAGAACAACACACAGTTGACACACAACCTCCAAGAAGAGTGGATGCACTAGACGACAGGACTTTTCTCTTGCTCTCCAGGTTATGCAAGTGTGGAACCAGAGCTGAGTTGCCCTGGATAACAGAAGAGAGCTTGAGTGATGCTGTCTTTGGTTCTACTGCTAAGTATAGCATTTGGATTCTCCTCTATGTAAATGTTGACAAATATTTTAAAATATTATTCCACAAGTTTCAATCTGTCCCTAACCATACATGGGATACTTGGACAAATTAGTACTTCAGTGTCCTCAAATCACATGGGTTTGGTCTTAATAATAATAATAATAATAATAATAATAATAATAATAATAATATTCATGGACCTCCTCCTTTGTCTCATATGAGGAGATTTGGAATGAGGATTCTGGATTCAAAATGCCTGAGTTTAAATCCCAACTCTGTCATTTACTGGCTGTAAACCTAGTCAAATTATTTAACCTCAATGTACCTCAGTTTCTTTAAAGTGGAGAATAATAGCACAATACTTCATAAGATTGATACAAGGACTAACTGAGGTAGCACATATAGAGTGTTCCTGGCATGTAATATGCCTGTGTAATTATTTTATATATTCCTCATAATAACCCTGAAAGGGATATGTAATTCCCATTACATGGTTAAGAAACTAAGGCTCATGAAGTTAAACAATTTGTTCAAAATCAAATTGTTAATAAGTGACAGAGCCAGAATTTGAACCCAGGTCTGGCTGGTACTGATGCCTCTTTGACACTGTCTTCTGTCACTGTTGTGTAGTTCTTGAATGCAGCAGCTCTGGGGTTAGACTGATTTCAAATAACAGCTCCATCTGTTTTTAGCTGTGTGACCTTGGGTAAGTTAATTTCCCATCCTATGCCTTAGTTATTTCATCTATAAAATGAGAATAAGAGTAGTCCCTATCTCAGACGGTTAAATAGTCAATATACATAGGGTACCTTGCACAGTACCTCACACATAGAAAGTACTCAAATAAATGTTATTTTCACTTTCATCTCCAAAGCCATTTGTATATTGGGAGCTCTTTGTGTGCAGGGTACTAACTCTTGTACCTTTTGTTTACCCTGTATCCTTTAAATAAACACATTTACACTAGTAGAAGTTTGTTCAGAGTGTATAAAATCTGGGTTTAGATATCCTCTGTCACCTTAGCTTTCTCTCTCTCAGAATATGCCCATATTTCCTCCCATTTTGCGTGTTGTGACCCGCTTCTCTTTCTGTCCAATTTGTCAATCCTCATCAAGGTCTATTACTGGCACTTTAGGTTGAATTTTGTCTCCCTGAAATTCATAAATTGAAGCCCTAACCCCCACTACCTCAGAATGTGACTGCATTTGGAGACAGAGCCTTTAAAAAGGTAAGTTAAGGGCTTCCCTGGTGGCACAGTGGTTGAGAATCTGCCTGCCAATGCAGGGGACACAGGTTCGAGCCCTGGTCTGGGAAGATCCCACATGCCGCGGAGCGACTAGGCCTGTGAGCCACAACTACTGAGCCTGCGCATCTGGAGCCCATGCTCCTCAACGGGAGAGGCCACGATAGCGAGAGGCCCGCGCACTGCGATGAAGAGTTGCCCCCGCTCGCTGCAACTGGAGAAGGCCCTTGCACAGAAACGAAGACCCAACACAGCCAAAAATAAATAACTAATAAAAAGGTAAGTTAAGATACTGGATAGCACAGGGAACTCTGCTCAATATTCTGTAATAGCGTAAATGGGAAAAGAATTTGAAAAAGAAAAAAAAATTAAAGATGTGGACTTGCATGATTCCACTTATATGAGATGTCCAGAGAAGGTAAATCTATAGGGATAGAATGGTGGTTGCCTGAGTCTGGGAGTGGGGATGGGGAGTGAGTACAGTGACCGTGAGAGAGATTCTTGGGGTGATGGGAATGCTCTAAAACTGTATCATGGGATGGTTGCACAACGTTATAAGTTTACTACAAAGTATTGATTGTTTCATACTTGAAAGTAATGAATTTTATGGCATGTAAATTAAACCTCAATAAAGCTGTTAAAAATTTTTTAAAAAGGTAGTGAAGTTAAAATGAGGTTTTTAGGTTGGGCTCTAATCCAACATGACTGCTGTCCTTATAAGAAGAAGGAGAGACACCAGGGATACTCAGGCACAAAATGATGACCAGGTGAGCACAAAGTATCAAGAGGGCAGCCATCTGCAAGCCAAGGAGAGAGGCCTCAGAGGAAACCCCCCTGCCAGCACCCTGATCTTGGAATTCTAGTCTCCAGAACTGTGGGAAAATTAATTTCTGTTGTTTAAGGCAGCAGTCTGTGATATTGTTATGGCAACCTCAGCAAATGAATCTACTTGGCTTTATGTGTTTGCTGCAGCATCCCTGGGACCTCATGTGCCCCATTTAAGCCAAGCCCCCCTCCGCCACAACTGCTCAGTCTCAGTCTGGTTCAAACCATGTTCAGATGTCAGATGTACAACAGAAGTATGAGTAGAGGTTCCTCCCCTACCTCCCTGCCTCTCTATGGTCCTTCCCTTGCTTGGTCCCAGGACCCATAACAGATAGGCCTTCTTCCTTCCTCTCAGGCTTCCTGGGGTGAGACAGCATTTTATGATTCTTCCTTCCTTCCTTCCATAGTTGTAGTAATACAGGAATGGATTAATACAGAAAAAAATTATGATCAGTCCCCAGTCATCTATACTTTAAAATAAAAACATTATGACTTTGTTAGGAAGTTGTATAAAGTTCTGACTTTTCCCACGGTGATTGTTTTGATGCCTTAAAAAAAAAAAAAAAAAAGCAAATTCTTCCTGCTCTTCATGTCACCACCAATCTATTTCATTGTTTCTTGGCACTGCCAGTATCCTGAGCCCATATGTATTCTGTCTGTCTAGTGATAAGATGTGTAATAAGAGGACCCCTAGCAGTCCGTAGTCTCCCCAGTCTGGAATACTTGACCTGCTTCCTTGACCTCTTTCTCACCTTGAGCCCATCATCTGGGTTGACCTCCAGACCTCCTGCTTCCTGTCTCCAGTTCCGGCTATTTTTTCTAGTTTGCTGTCAAGTTGCAGCTCCATCACTTGATGGCAAAGTCCATGGTGATGGGCATCAGCTCTTCTAGTCATTCACCATGAGATTTGCTTCTACATCACCTTTTTGCATTTTGTTCTGTAGAAACTTTGAACCAGTTTAGCACCATTGTAGGATGGTATGGTATAAGAGAAGTCAAGAGCTTTGGAATTTGACAGACCTGGGTGTGAATGCTGGTTCTACCTTCAGCGCCGTGACCTTGAGGAATGCATTAGTGTCCTGTGGCTGCTGTAACAAGTTACTACAACCTGTGTGGCTTAAAACAAAAGAAACTTATTCTCCCACAGTTCTGGAGGCCAAAAGGTTAAAGTCAATGTGTTGGCAGAGCTGTACACCTGACAGAGGCTCTGGCCACCCAGCATTCCTTAGCTTACAAACGCATCACTCCAGTCTCTGGCTCTGTGGTCATAATGCCTTTTCCCACTCTCTATGTGTCTTCTCCTCTGTATAATTATTTTATAAGGATTCATGGAATTGCATTTAAGGCCCACCAGGATAATCCAGGATAAGCTCCTCCTCTCAAGATCCTTAGCTTAAAGTCAACTTTTCCCATATAAGATAATTTACTCTTTTGCAGTTTAAGGAAATGTTCACAGATCCAGGAATTTAAGACATAGATCTATCTTTCTGGGAGCCACCACTTAATTCATTTCAAGCAAGTTAGAGTGCCTCACTTTCCTCATACACAGAACAGGAGTGATAACAACTACCTCACAGACTGGAAGTAAGAATTTAATAAAAAGACTCAGTAAATGGTAACTGAATTATTAATGAATTATTATTAATGTAATATAATCAACAATTATTAATGAATCAGGAAAAACTTTATCTCCAAGAGCCCACAGATACTGCTGGGATATAAACTGTGTCTGTCTCCAGCAGCCCTCCCACCCCAATCCAGTTGTGTTTCAAAATCTGCCACCTGCAGCCCCAGTCTCACTCATTCCTGGGCCATATATTTAGAAGCTGTGCCCAAGACACTGGCCTTCAGGAACAACTGGCACCTCTAGGCTCATTTTCCTAGTTTTTTGGGGTGTATTTAGTTTTTTGGTTAGTCTAGTAGCAATTGCAAGATCTCTTTTATCTAACTAACCCCTTCTTATCTATTGATAAATGACCTTTGGCCTTGGTCACTATCTTAAGCATCAGTGTCTGCAGTGGGTTGTGACCAGAGCTGGTCTCTGCCAGTCTCTTTCCCGAGACATGAGACTGCTTCTCTGTGGCCTCCACCCTGCCTTGCACGGATATGCACTCAGCCTCTTTCCCAGCCTTTTTTGCCTACTCTCTCTCCATTTGAGCCACTCTCTGGCTCACCTGTCCATTCCTACTCCACCTGCTTTCCTCCTTCTGAACCTGAGTCACTGCATGACTCACTTGCCTCATTCCCTCTGCACTGATGTCATGGCCTATGTTCTCTTGGCAGCTCCATTCTCTTTCATTACTATCCCTTTGCTTGCACAATCCTATTTTCTTGGAATGCACTCTCCACCTTTTCTATCTCGTTACTAATATTTGTCCTTGAAAATTAGGAACTCTTCTCTTAGTGGGGTAGATGTATCACCCCTGTGCCTCCACCATGGCTTTGATATTGTATCATCTTATTCTTTTTAGCAAGCTTATCTCCCCTAAGAAGCAGTGTGCTTCTTGAAGCTGAGATAGTATCGTTTCATACCATTGGCCTCTAGCTCAGTGCCTCAAGATATTAAGTACTCAAAGAAGGACTATCGAATGCCACTTATGCCAAGAACTATCATCTCCCTGAAGTCTTGATGCCGAACTCCTTGAATTAGACCCTCTTTAACAGAAAACAGACTCCAGTTGTACTTTAGAGCTTGAATTAAAGTTGTTTTAGATCTCCAGGATCCTCTTAAAGACCACCTCTGCCACTGTAGTCAATTTTTGTTCTTAGACCCATCTTGGGTCAATCCAAACAGGTCCCCAAATCTATCTTTCTCCTTTCTGGAGGCTCTTAAGATATGCTAAAGTAGGTCTGTGATGCATTTGACAAATCAAGACCTTTAGGAAATGAAGCTCACCAGTCTAGGTGAGCCCACTCAGGTAGGAATGAACGCATTGACTGTGCTCTTCTAGACTCGGAAATGCGTCTCATTTTTATTGTTATCACTAACAATAACATAGCACCTCACAGTTTACAAAAGCACTTTCTCATATATTATGTCAGTTAAGCCTCACATTAACCCTGGTAGGTAGGTCTTCTTCCTTTTCTTCTCCTCCTCCTTCTTCTTTTCTCTTTCTCTCTCTTTCTTTCCTAGAAAAGTACCATAGTGAAAGATCATGGTATCAGAATTAAATAAACTTAGATTGGATCTCACCTCTGTCAATTACTAGTTGAACATCTTTGGGAAAATCAGTTAACCTCCCTGAGCCTCAGGATTCTTAAGCAGCAGGATATTTTAACCATACCGATTTGAAACTGTCATTTGACTTCATCATTTAAACTTAAGAGATAGTTTAATCTTGCAGTAAATTTAAAATGGAAACAAAAATAGTGCTAATGAAAATGGGAAAAATTACAAATGATTAAACTGTGTAATATGGGACATTGATCAAAGAATTAAATTGGCTTAATGGGGTTCACTGGGAAAGTACTCCCTCCACAAACATTTTTTGAAGTTAGCACAATTGTGATTAAAATGTTTGTACCTGAAATGTACTTGGGGGCCAAAATGGGATTGAAATGGTGAGTAGACTGGTGCCTGATGATTACAATAATACTGTAATAACTCTGATTGAGCATTATTTCAAATGCTTTGCATGCAATATCGTTTAATAATCAAAAAGTCCAGGAGGTAGGGAGGTTACATGACTCCATTTTACAGAAATGGAGCCAAGTCTGGCACATGTTGTATAGAACATACACACATCACCATGACCACCATCATCATCGTCATCATCATCTCAATACCTCCAAGCTGACATCTTATGGTTTCCCAATACCATCAGAATAAAATCTACACTCTTTGCCAGGGCCTATAAGGCCCTCCCTCATCTGTTCTCTAGCTTCTTTACCATTTTTTTCACTCTTCCTCATGCTCATCCACATTTATTTCTTGCAGCTCTTACACAACAAGCACACTTCTACTTTGTGCCCTTTCTAGTAGTACTTATGAAATCCTCGTTTACAGATGGGTGCATGGTTCCCTCCACACTCCATTCACTACTCAAGGGTCACCCCCAGGAAGGATTTTCCTGACAATCTTATCTCAAGTAACCACACCCACCTTGTGATTCTCTACTTACTCTGCTTTTTCCCCCGTTGTGGGTCAGATGTGAAACTATTTTTATATTTTTTTATTTGTCTATATCCTCTGTTAGATTATAATTGCCATGAGGGCAGTGATTATATTGTCCACTGTTTTATTTCTAGTGTTTAGGACAGTGTCTGCCACGTAGTAAGTGCTCAATAAATAATATTTGAATAAATGAAGAGATAAATGAGTGTGAGTTCTTTGTACACAAACATGTTTCTAAGTGCTTGATCTTTGCTTCCTATGTCAGTGACTTGTCCAAGAGCCTGAAGTGAGAGTTTCCTGAGAGGCATATACCAGAAAGCAAGTCTTCCTGACCACCCAGTTTTACTGTTTCAATGGTACGTCCCAGGCATTTTGCTCTCCTTTAAGAGGCTTTTCATCCAAATCTTGTACTCTCACCAGTCAGTCTTCTTGCCTTCTTCCCTTTGGCCCCAACCTGCCACTCTGAGAATGACACAGCTTACTGCGGATTGAGAAAATACAAAAGTCACTCCTGTGGAAGTCCTTTTCTGGGTGAGGCCATGGTATTTTATTTACTTAATGGATTTTCATGTTTGGACTATGGGAATAATTTCTGGGGCCTGCAGAACATGTAAACAGCATACACCTGTGGAAGGAAGACTGAGGAAACAGTAGGTAAGGGCTGGCTTCCCAACAGGCGTGACTGTGGCATCAGTCCATGCTCTTGCTCTGGATGTTTGCTGCTTTGCAGATTGCCCACCCATCTCATTCTTATCGGTAAATGTTGCACAACTCATAGATGTAATATGTTCAGTCTCCCAGGTGAAATTGATCACAGTTGAATGACCAGGAAGTTGGATTTACATTGCTTGCAGAAACAGCCACCTTTTCTCTTCGATAAAAAAAAAAGAGAGAGAGATAATGAATAGGACATGTCATGTTCAGGGAGAGGGATGAAGACAAATGAGAAGAAAAAAAGTCAAATATTGATTAAAATTAAAAAAATATTGAAAATAGACAAAGATCTTTTATTCATCTGGTCAGGGTAAGAAATCAGAATTTTTAAAAAATGTGTGGCAGCCTTGAGTTGGAGGAAAAGAGGCCTGGTGGAATTGAAAAATAACCTAGACATCCTTATTTTGGATTTTGAAATATTTATTTGTGTAAGTGGAATCATAAATTAGAGAATGGAGAAGAGGGAAAAAACAACGATCCCCTAAATCAACACAAGAAATGAAGTCCAGGACCTGAATGGTATTTTGGCTTTTAAGTTTACTGTGTCAATAAGCATCTTTAAACAGATCCCCTCTTATCTGGCCCAGAAGCTGTATTTAAAAAGTGAACTGGTGTCAGATTAATTGTCTCCAAAACCATTGGAACAACTTTTAGTCCCTCAAGCATCCACCGATACTTTTGTGTCACAAACCAGCCACTGGGTGGGATAAACTGCAGAAACATGGAAATCAAAGGAAGTGGAGGGAAAGTCTAAGGCAGTCCAGGAAGCAAGGATAGATATGAGGGAATAACACCAGACTTAACTAATGAGTATCAGGAAAGAAGGCAGTTACAGACAAGGATGAAGATCAAGGGAAAGAACCTGCAAGAAATAACAAGGTGGTAGGAATAAAAGACTTGAGAAGGTGAGGTATAGGTGGATGAATTTACTAGGTACAATCCTGCTGATACAGATTTCTTTTGATCCCTTGAAATTTTAGAAAGTAAACAATGGAATACATTTACTCAGTTTTTTTTTCATGCTAGATCTTCTTTTAGAGGTTTTAAGGATGCCATACATAACTTTTATGCATAAGCAGTTTGTTTTTAAAAGCTGATCCAACATGGGAGGGGCCCTCATCTCAACATAGAAATATGTGACTTATGTTACATGTCTCTCCCTTTAAATTAAGATGTGAGCATAAAGGGTGACATTTATTGTATATTTCAGTGATTTAACATATAAGAAGATTTCTTTTTCTGTGGTTTGTGACATTTTCCAATCAATGTTTTCTTTGGTTTAATGAGAAACGAATTCTTACACCATTGCAAAATATACTTTATTTCTAAATATTTCGTAGTAATGAAGCCAAGTGCTTCAGTTACAAGAGGGTGAACATCAGAAGCAAGGATGAGAAGCTGTGTTACTTAGGCTCGGACATGGGAGCTGCGCATGACAGTTGCCTGGGATGTATGCCAGGCCCAAACCACCTCTGCTTTACTCCTTTGTCAAATTTTGTGATGTCAAGAAAGCAAAACTGACAGAGACTCAAAGATCCCACAGGGAGCTCTGATCCCCAGCCAGAACCACCTGTGCCATCAGGGTCTAGTCAGGGGACAGAAACCTTGCCAGTTATTTGAACAGAGAAAATTTTTTTTTATGTTTTATTGAGATCTAACTGATATACAATAAACTGCACATGTTTCAAATGTATGATTTGATAAGTTTTTATATAAATATACACCTGTGAAAGCACCACCACTGCTGTGATCTGAATGTTTGTGTCCCCCGCCCCCCCACAAATTCATATGTTGAAATACTAACCTCCAAGGTGAAGTTATTAGGAGGTAGGACCTTTGGGACATAATTCAGTCATGATGGTAGAGCCCTCGTAAATGGAGTTAGTGCCTTTATAGGACTCCATAGAGCTCCCTAGCCCCTTCCACCATGTGAGGACACAAGGAGAAGTCTGAGACTCGGAAGAGGGCCCTTACCCAACCGTGCTGACACCCTGATCTCAGACTTCCAGACTCTAGAATTGTGAGAAATGCATTTCTGTAGTTTATAAGCCACCCAGCCTGTGGTATTTTGTTATAGCAGTCTGAACAGACTGAGACAACCACGATCAAGATAGTGAACTTACCTGTCATTCCCAAAAGTTACTCCTTCCCTGCCCCCAACCTCCATCTCAGGCAGCCGCTAATCACTATAGACTAGTGTGCGTTTTCTATAGTTTTGTATAAATGGAATCATACAGCATGTACTTTAAAAAAATCTGGCTTCTTTCATGCACATTGATTATTTTGAAGTCCACCCACGTTGTTGAAGATTTTTTAAAGTATTATTTTGAACCCAGATCTGCCGGACTTTGTTTTTTTGCTGTGTTTTATTATTTCACACTGCCTAATCAATATCTAAATATCTGCAGTCAGAGTCTTTTTTTTTTTTGAGAAATGCGGTCCAGGACATTTCCTAACTTGTTTAATGGTTTAGAGAAAATATTTCCCATGTGCCTCCAGTTTTATAAGGATTTTATACATGTTAACACACCAGCTTAACAAGAAAAAAAGACATAGCTTTTAACTTGGGCATTGAATCATTGTGAGTCTGTGGCAGGAAAAGTAATGCACCATCTACTTTGAAGCTTATCTTGAACATGCCAACATTGTTTCTGCCCCCTTGATGTGAAAGAAGCCAATGGGCTTTATTCTGGTCAAGTATCTTTCATCCCAGGGCACAGCTGCCTGGACCACAGGTAGAATCTGACCTAATGGCAGCCAATATCCACAATAGTCAAAGGTCTCTAGCATTGCTTGACAAAGAGAGGGGTGCTGGGCTAATCAGATTCACTTCCTCCAGATTTCAAGTTAAGAAATACTGTGGGACCCAAGTCAGTAGGAGCAAGTCGGTAGGATGAGAATAGAGCAAATGCACAGAAAAAAAAGAGATCACGAGAGAGTGGTCATATGGCCCTTGAGGAAGAAAGAGAGCATCTGAGTCCAGCTGAGTCCAGCTGAGTCCATTATCTTAAGGTGTTTTGAATGAATTTCTGTCCCATACAGCCATACAACAAAACAAAACAAAACAAAACAAAAGCTAACTCTAAATGACACAAAGGTGATATGGGCAGAAGTTATATGTTGTTACCTCCTGTAAAGCAGGAAATTTAGGCCCCAAATTTCAAGCATGCTTTGTGCTAGGGAAATGGTGATTTCTAGGGCAGTGGATCTCATTGTGGCTTACTGAATCATGGTTGGTTTGGAGTTATACCATCCAAGGAAAGTTGTACTACACAGGCGGGAAAGTAGAAACCAGTCTAGGTATTTCTAACAGATAAAATTTTGTTTAGGGACTTTGTTACAAAATTATTGGAAGAATTGAAGAAGGAAAAAGTGTGAAAAAGAGATTACCTAAAGTTGAATAATGGTAGGGAACCATTATCACACCTTGAGCTGAAAGAACAGGATAGAAGATGGTGTTATTCAGAGCTCAGACACGCTGGCTGCTGAGGCTGCTCTGGCACCACTTCACAGGACCCCTAAAGCATGGACATAACCTTAACTCGTATTAAGAATCTGTTTGTAGAACTTGCCCTTCATGACATACCTTTCAATAGAACAATCAGCACCTGACACCCCAATGCCAACAACCTAGTTCAGACAAGGGACCAAAAGTCCCTGAGTCAAGATCTTCTTGAAGAATGAAAGCATTCTAATAATTGTGTGACTGATGGCCTGTATCAAACTCCCTCTTTCAAACAGAAGCTGGTTTCTGTTTTCTTGACTGAATACTGACTTGTACACCTCCCATTTGATTATGGCTCAGCTCAGCGTCACAATGGGAGATTCACTGCCCTGAGAGAAAAAGAATAGCAAAAAAGAATAACGATAAGGTTTAACACCAACAAGTGTGAACTTATAGATTATTAACTTAAGTGGAGAAGATCTTTCTTTTGTAAATAAGGTCTTTATTGGAAGAATCTTGACTTATGTTTGGTAATGAATAAATCTTCCCTAAGCGATATCCTACTAAATATGAAGTAACAAAACAGATATAAATAAATTAGGTAGTGTGTAAATCATTCATTGCCTTTATCCAGGATGCACTGAAGGACAAACATAAGTCCACTGACTAATGTGATGTTATGAGCATTGAATCACTGGTTGCTTCCTATCACCACTCCTGTTAGAAATTGTGTTACCTGCACTCAGCAATGCACACACATCCATATCTAGTAATGCTTCTGTTGGAGACACTGACAGAAACAGGCAAATAATGTATTCTTCCTAGTGGGAGATAAAGGGGTGGAGTTGTATCTAGGACGTTAGGGATTGTATGTAACACCGGGCACACCTATATGACTATGATCCAGTATGTCTACTGCAGTGGTTAAAAAAAAATGGTGAGTATTATTCTAATTATTAGGACATTAAAAGAGGATGCAAAACCACACTCAGCTGAGAGGATGTTTAACCAAGGGATGGACAGATTTGTGGAATAGCTTTCTTTGAGCTTCTTTGTGATACAGGAGAAAGATTCTGCCACATAGCTCTACAGATTGGAGCTAAAGATTGTCAAACTGGCAAATCTGAAAAGGAGGCAAATTTCAGTGCATCAAAAATTATAATTATTGATTCAGGCCTGCCTAGAAATGGATGTGGTTTCTTGTAGAGTAGAAAGTGAATCCCTTGTCATTGTAGATAATTAAGCAGAGATTGAATGATCACTCTGGTGGTGTTAGAGAAGAGAGTCATGTTGTGAGAAGGGGTTAGAGAAGGTAACATCTGAGTCCTTTCCAACTCTAAGATTGAATGATTTAACTGCAGCTGTAGTTACCTTCGAGCCAATGAAAAGACATTGCACTTAGTCAGTCTCCCTAAAGATGAACTGCCAACAGACAGCTCACCTTCTTCATAATCTCAAGTTTAGACTATGCTGTATACTTCAGAAACAATTATTTGTCTTTGGGAGAAAATTGAACTCATTGAGTAAAATGAGATTTTTAGATTTTCATGGGCTTCCCTTATACTCAACACCACTGATCTATCCCAGGAGTGGCTAAAAGTTGGCACAAACCACACCACAACCATTAGATAATATACACAAAGCCCAGGCAAACTGATGCCCACACAGTTCACCCCATGAGGCATTCCTGGAAATCAGCATAAGAGCAATAATTAAAATATCACAAGATGAGCTGTAGACCCCAGTAGGTAGAGCTCCATTGTCTAATGACCTTTTTCTTAGTGTGATAGAAAATACAATAGGCTGGCCTCATAAATCATACCTCCAGAAAACATCCACAGGGCAGACTTTGACGCTGTTTGCATATTCAAATGTCACCCCGTACATAAGAGGAAAGACAAACACATTTTTTTCTCTCAAAAATGTCAGCATGGCTGGATTAGAAAAGATAATTCGGAAGTACTTCTAGACAATAATTACCTCTGGCGCCTATCTGCAGTGTACTTAATGAATGGGAAGAGGAATTTTTTTAATTTTTTAAAATTATGATTATTACAGTAATTAATCAGCTGCTCAGTGACAGCTTCCTTGAGGGGGAAAAAGTGCCTCAAAGGCCATCTTGCTTCTGTAGGGCACCTTGTTGATTTCACATCACATATGCAAAACGTATCCTATTATTATTATCAACAAAAGTGCTGTGGAAGTAGAATTAGCCTCAATTTCCTAAATAGGAAACTCTCACATTTTACAGTGAGAGAGAGAAAAAAAAATCCCTAATCCCAAATGCTAGTTGGAAAAAAATGTTTCAGACTTGCTCAGCTGTGGTTGTTAAACCAATCTCTAACTCTTAATTACATGCAAAAGGTTCCTGGTTCTAATTATGGACCTTGGGGAAATAACCCATCTCCCCACACCAATAACGCCTCATGTTAACTTCAGCTCTTTTGTGTTTAATATCCTACTGCTGGATTTCAGCCTCCCTAGATGATCTGTAAATTTGGCTTTTTCCACTTCATTTTTCACAGTGCTGCTCAAAGCAGGGGATAGGAGACCTCACTTTCCCCAGCGATTATTTTATAACATTTCTTGCTACTTGAGTACAAAATCCTTTAACCTAAGATATCTACATCAGAGGCAAATTCTTTCCTGAAATGCTTTCCTCCACTGTGTTCCTAACTCTCTCCTTCCACTGCTCACAGCTCTCTGGTTACTACATCAAAGGCCCCTGGAGTGAAGTGAATGTAGCATTCTTATGGGGACTCCCTGTCACAGAGGTGGAGGTGGAGCGTGGCTCAAAATGTCTACTAGCCCCAGTTCTTTCCCACTTTGACTTTACTGAAGAGTCTGATGACCAAGCACAGGAGAACACAGCATGAGCTGGCTGGGCACTTAGAAGCAGAGACTGCACACAAGAGGCATTAGAGAATGTCCAGTCCATATCCGTCATTTTTCAGATGAAGAAGCTGAGATCTGGAAAGGGAAAGAAAGAGACTTGTTCACATCACTTGGTTAATAACCAAGCCAGTAGTTCTATAGACATCATGGCTAGTGCTTGGGAATTGTTATCTAGACTCTAGACTCATCTCGGTTCCACAAACAACTCTTCCAGTAGAGAGAAGGTAAAGTAACATGAGCTAGGGTTCATAGTGCTGGCCCTGGATCCTCTTTCATCTCTTCTGTTAGACGCTTTTAAACTTCATGTATCTTAGTTCCCTCACCAGTGAAAAGGGGATTATAATACTCACTAGTCAATGATATTTTTAAAGGTTAAAAATAGGGAAGTGGGAGAGGGGACAAATGTGAAAGGGTCTTTAAAAGGTAAAAAATTGAAAAGAATTATTTTCTATGAGTTTTGCAAATATACCAGATCAGACTATCTCTAATATTTTAGAGGATACACTTGGGTAAATCTCACCTAAAATTTCTCAGTAAAAAGTACTTTGAAAATAATAAAATAATGAAGAAATTCTGTGGTGTGTATATGTGTGTGCACTTTCTAAGAAGAAGTCAGGTGTTGTAGTGTTTTGCATTTTATATGAAACTGATATTTACTACATTACCCATAGTATGTGCTCAATTCAATCCAATTTTGTGAAATGAGTGACTGCTCCTCTTCCTGCTTGCTCTCTTTTTTCATTATCCATCCACATCCTACCCATTCCTCTAGCTCAAGATTCACCCAATAACTTCAGCCCTCAGTGATTCTTCCCTTCTTTGAATTAATGTTTACTGTATCTAAAGTCAGTGCTTTGAAACCTAGAGGTGGGGTCTTGTTTATAGACAATGTTCTGTTGTGATCTACTTCTTTCATGTAAGTTCACCTTAGCGTTTTGTTAAAACTGTGAGATCTGTAAGGGCAGGGGCTGTGTGTTATAATTCTCTCATAGAACCTACAGCACTTGGCACAGACCTCATTTTTTAAGCAGGCAATCAGTCACGCTGAAATTCATTTATTGCTGCTGACACTATAACCTTCCATAAAACAGGTCCATATATATATATATATATATATATATATATATATATATATATATGGAATCTATTGCCTATAATCTGTGTTAAACATTTGTTTTGCCAACTCTTAGGTAGATAGGAGGTGGCTAACTGCTAAGAGATTTCTGTTTTTCCAGGAGACAGAATCTCTGAGTCACAGGTAAAACCACATATTAAAGAGTACTGAGAAATCTATCTGAGCTGAAATTAAAGCTTGGTTAGCAAATGAGAAATGGTTGTGTAGAAGTTAGCAAATGAATGAACCATCTGCTTAGAGACCAGGAAAATTCTAGTTTATTTCTAGACAAGGTGAGAGAAGGATTCCAAGAACTAAATATAGACTATTTTGTCCTTGGGTGGTTAAGAGTGTTTAGTGTGAAAATTTAGCTTGGATTGGGAACAGGGGCATGAATTAAGCCAATAAATATGTAATGAGTGACTAAAATTCCAGATATAACAAAAGGAAAGACTGGTACCTTTAAAAAAATGTTGGCATCAAAAAAATACCATAAATAAACTGACAGATTGGGCAAAAATATTCACAAACTATAACATAGACAAAGAGCTAATATTCCTAATAAATAAAAAAAAAAACTTTTAAAATTGAAGAGAAAAGGACCAAAACCTTGATAGAGAAATGTAAAAAGACACAAAAAGACATTTACAAACAAGCCCTCTGATAAAGAAAAAAATGTTTGAGCTTACTCATAATAAGTGGTATGTGTGTATATATATATATATATAAAGAACCCTGAGATGTTATTTCTCATCTGACAGACTGGCAAAAATAAAAAAAATATGACAACACATTCTGCTAGTAAAGCTGCAGGAAAGCAGAATCTCTCATTTCCTCTGGAGGTAAATCTGTCACTATCTAACAAAGCTACATATACACTTGCCGTTTGGCCCACAGTCCCACAGCTAGGAATATACCTCCAATAATAGGGAAATATATATACAAGGCTATTCACTGCAGCATTGTTTGCAATTACGAAATATTGAAAACAACCCGTGTCCATTCATAGAAGAGTGGTTGTATAAACTATACTAAAACCACACAAAGAAGAGCTACACAGCCATAAAAATAAAAAGAATGAGGAAGATATCTATGAAGTGGTAAGGAATGATTTCCAGGACATGCTGGTAAGTGAAAAAGGAAAGTGCAAAAATGTATGTATAGTATGCTACTTTCCTGTGTGAAAAAAGAGGATATAAGAAAATGCACAGGTACCCACTCATTTGTACAAAAGAAATAATGGAAGGATAAAACACAGATTAAGGAAACTTGTTACCCACTGGAGGGAACAGGCAATGGGAAATGTGTAAAAAGAAGGGGAACTCAAAGAAAGTGGGAATGGGGTAGTAGGAGTGAGAAAGGAGGTTACTTCTGAGTGTAACTTCTGGCTCTTGACATCAAACTAATGTTTCACATATCCTTCAAACTCCAACAAAATAAACAAACCAACCAGGATAAGGGTGGGCGACCTAAAATGAAATGCAAATAAGGGTGGGGGACCTAAAATGAAATGCAAAAAGTGACAAATGAACTTAACTCTATAAACTCTATAGTGAATGAATAGCATAACCACACTAGAGAGAGAAGAAAAGAACTAACTTTGGTATACAGTATCTTGACTGGATACTATAAGACTACAGGCAAAAAGAACTGTGTACAAATGCTGAATTTACTCAGTTAATTTGTTTCTCATAGGGATATGGGTTGACAGTTGTAAAATAACTTTTGTTTATACCAGAACAATCAAGTTAGTAAGTATATTTTATAAATGAGGGTCAGCTTTCTTGTTATTGGAGAAGTTAGAAATAAAGAAAGGGGGAAGGTTAAAATAAACTCTGTGGAGGTTAATTGGAATCAGTTAGTATAAACTCATGATTTGTATGTGTATATACACAAAATACATCTATCTATATATATACATATATAAACAAATATATATATATATATATATATATATATATATATATATAGTTGACCACTGAACAATATGTGTTTGAACTATATGGGTCCACTTATACATGGATATTTTTCAGTAGTAAATACTACAGTACTAGATGATCTGAGGTTGGTTGACTCTGCGGGTGTGGAGGGCTGACTATAAGTTATATGCAGATTAACCCCCACTTTGTTCAAGGGTCAACTGCAAACAAATATATACACCAACCCACATACACATGCACACACACACATAAAGATAGATAGAGCAATGTTATGTCTCTGTGTGTGTCAGTTAGTATACATATATATCTATTTTCCAGTTCTGTCTTCTGAGAGGGTGTAGAAGCAATGGCAGTCCAACTATGATGAGCACACCTAGTTTCCAGACCTTGGTTTCTAAACACCATTCTCTTAGAAATGATTGATACCAAGTCAGTGGCTTTCATGAATGATACATCACTCTCATGTTTTGTTTCTCTTTATTCACTTGGTCTTTTCTTTTGTCTCCTTTGCAAATTCATCCTCCTCTATTCAGATGTAAAATGGATATCCCAAGGTTAGAATTCCTTACCCTTTGATTCTTTTTTATCTCACTCTACACTTCTTTCTTAAGCAATCTCCTCCATGCTCAAAGATGTAAAGCTAGAAGACTCACAATTTTATATTTCTAGCTGCAGTTTCTTATTAGACCTCCATATCTACCTATACTTGAGATATGAATTTCTTACTTGTTCCTTAAACTTAGTATGTCAAAAAATAAGCTCATGATCTAGCACCTTCTCCCATGGTGGTTTAAAATATGTCCAGAAATTATCTGACATACCCTTCAAAACTGGGGCTTAATTCTACCTCCAGTGTGGCTTGAACTTAGTGACTCAATTATAATGAATAGAATAAAACCAGAAATGACAGTGTGTGACCTCAGAGAACAGATTGTATAAAGCACTTCAGCTGCCTACTTCCTTTCCCTTTCTTGGGAAAGCCAACTGCAATGTCCTCATGGAAAAGCCCATGTGGTAAGAAAGTGAGGCCTCCAGCCAACAGTCACATGAGAAAGTTTGGAAACAGATTCTCCAGCCCCAGTCAAGGATTCAGACGAATGTGGTTTTGACCAACATCTTGATTCCAAGACGCTGAGCCAAAACCACATAGACACTTCTGAATTCCTGATACTTAGGAACTTAGATAATAAATATTTATTAATTTAAACCACTAAGTTTGAGACAATCTATTGTGCAAAAATAGTTAACATATTCCACACTGCTGACCTCCTAATAAACAAACATATCATATCACAGTGCTTCTTTTGGTGAAAAACTCACTATCCATCCATTACACAGAAAAAGAGGCATCACTCTTGACAACTAACTCTATTACTCATTTCCCCAATTTGAAATCCATTATTAAGGCCTATGGATTTAAGCTCCTGAATAAGTATCAAATGTGTCCACTTCTGTCTCATTTTCATTGCCTCCACACTTGTCCAAACAACCATTGTTTCTTACCTGTGTAGCCTTGTAATCTCCTGACTCTGGCACCCCTCTGATACACTCTTCACATTGTTGTCAGGATGCTCTTTTCAAAAACACTCACTAATCACCAATTCTAAGCTAGAAACACTGGCATGGATCCTTAGACAGCCAGAACTCTCCCAAAATCAGGAACAACAAAGAAAATGCACTGATACAACAGTGTCTTTCCCTAAACTGCCCATTGTTTTACTTCCTGAACAATTTGAAAGGCTAATATTTGGGGCTGGGAAACTGGTTTTTGATCAACTTGAATGTTATTGCTGATTGGAGGGCTTTGTTTTGGTTTTTAAATTTTCATACTTTCACATTAGTTTTATTTATTTCTTTATTTTTAACATGTTTATTGGAGTATAATTGCTTTACAATTGTGTGTTAGTTTCTGCTATATTACAAAGTGAACCAGCTATACATATACATATACCCCATATATCCTCCCTCTTGCGTCTCCCTCTCACCCTCCCTATCCCACCCCTCTAGGTGGTCGCAAAGCACTGAGATGATCTCCCTGTGCTATGCAGCTGCTTCCCACTAGCTATCTATTTTACATTTGGTAGTGTATATATGTCCATGCTACTCCCTCATTTCGTCCCAACTTACCCTTCCCCCTCCCCGTGCCCTCAGGTCCATTCTCTACATCTGCATCTTTATTCCTGTCCTGCCCCTAGTTCTTCAGAAACATTTTTTTTTTAAGATTCCATATATATGTGTTAGCATATGGTATGTGATTTTTTCTTTCTGACTTACTTCACTCTGTATGACAGACTCTAGATCCATCCACCTCACTACAAATAAATCAATTTTGTTTCTTTATATGGCTGAGTAATATTCCATTGTACATATGTGCCACATCTTCTTTATCCATTCATCTGTTGATGGAAACTTAGGTTGCTTCCATATCCTGGTTATTGTAAATAGAGCTGCAATGAACATTATGGTACATGACTCTTTTTGAATTATGGTTTCCTCCAGGTATATGCCTAGTAGTAGGATTGCTGGGTCATATGGTAATTCTAGTTTTAGTTTTTTAAGGAACCTCCATACTGTTCTCCATAGTGACTGTATCAATTTACATTCCCACCAATGTGCAAGAGGGTTCCCTTTTCTCCACACCCTCTCCAGCATTTATTGTTTGTAGACTTTCTGATGATGACCATTCTGACCTGTGTGAGGTGATACCTCATTGTAGCTTTGATTTGCATTTCTCTAATGATTAGTGATGTTGAGCATCCTTTCATGTGTTTGTTGGCAATCTGTATATCTTCTTTGGAGAAATGTCTATTTAGGTCTTCCATCCATTTTTGGATTGGGTTGTTTGTCTTTTTGATATTGAGCTGCATGAGCTGCTTATAAATTTTGGAGATTAATCCTTTGTCAGTTGCTTCATTTGCAAATATTTTCTCCCATTCTGAGGGTTGTCTTTTCGTCTTGTTTATGGTTTCCTTTGCTAAGCAAAAGCTTTTAAGTTTCATTAGGTCCCATTTGTTTATTTTTGTCTTTATTTCCATTTCTCTAGGAGGTGGGTCAAAAAGGATCTTGCTGTGATTTATGTCATAGAGTGTTCTGCCAGCCCAGAGATAAACCCATGCACATATGGTCACCTTATTTTTGATAAAAGAGGCAAGAATATACAATGGAGAAAACACAGCCTCTTCAATAAGTGGTGCTGGGAAAACTGGACAGCTACATGTAAAAGAATGAAATTAAAACACTCCTTAACACCATACACAAAAATAAACCCAAAATGGATTAAAGACCTAAATGTAAGGCCAATCACATTACTTTTAAATGTAATACTACATGCTCATGTTTTAAAAATTTGGAAAACGCATACATTTTTTAAAAGCTGGAAGAATCATGTTTAATTCTACCATCCTGAAATTTTGGCTTATTTTTTTTAAACGTCTCCCCCATGCTTTTAAAATCTTATTAAGAACATTCTGTGTATTAATGTAATTTTCTATTCCATTTTTGTGCTTAAGGTTATAAGATTCTTTCCATATCATTAAAAACTCTATGTAAATATCATTTTAATAGCTGATTAACATTCTATGATATTGGAAATTTAATTTTGAAATTTGTCTTCTTGCTCAATATTAAAACTAATTATTTTACTTTTGGGGAGGGTAAATGGTGGTAGTGGTAGGGATCTGTCTCCATGGCTTGATGACAGTTTGAGGTTGCTGTTTAAATATGTAACAAAATTGCATTTATCTCTTTAGCTATGGCCTCAATCCAAAATGTAGCAGCCAATCTGCTTGGCGATTCTAGTACTTCCTAACACTATTTACTCCTTGAGGCTTTTAAAGCTAATGCACTCTTGGTTTTCTAGTGGATAAGCCAATAATGCCTCTAGGATGTCATTTAGGTCAGACACCCTAAGTGAAGGGAAGAGTAGAAAGACAAGAAGGCCCAGAGGAGGCTGTGTTAAAGCATGCAAACACACATGTGGCCCCCCCAAAACCCAAACCTAGCTGCATATTTTTCTTTACAAGGCACAGTAATTAATAATCCATAATTTATGGCTCTAATTAGTTCTTCCCTTTATCATGGAGAGAGGCTCACCCAAGCATGTCACTCTGACAAAGCTTCCATACACTGCTCCACTCAACCCCTGGATTTCCTTGCTGGGAACTCATTTTGCAAAGCCCATTAGGCTGGCAAAAGATCCAGAGCACTGGAGAGGTGGCATCCCTCCCCCATTCTGCTTTATATCATGAAGGAACAGACTAACAGAGAACAAATCTGACTGTGCCATTTAACTGAGGCCACATCTCCTTTAAGAGGACCCAGTGTCTGCCAGAGAGTAAATAAGGTGTAACTGCAACCAGGGCACATTCACCAAGAGCAGATACTCTGTATTCCAAAGGCTTTGAGACAGGTCCCCGGCGGGGGTTGGGGGGGGGGCGGCGGGGGCGCATGTCAGAAAATCAAGTGGCTCCTCATAGCACATCTCTGGATATTATACACTTTCCTAGCTCATCACGTGGTTGGCTACATGAAACCCCAACAGCCACTCTCTCTTGGAGCCTGTTGAGCACATCCAAGCATATCCTGGTCTTACAGAACTTCACCATGGCTCTTTCCATCACCAGACTGTAGCCCTGTGTAATGGCAGACTGAACATCGCTCAGTGACTAGATCCTGGGCTGAGGAGCCTGCTACTCTGTAATGCCTTTTTATGTGACTTTAAACCCTACTTGTTCACATTTATTGAGAACTTACTATATACCGGGGATATACTCATTCAGTTAATGCTCATGGCAACTCATTGAGGTAGGTACCACTATGGTTAACCAGAGGGCCTTTGTTTTGTTCCCTACTGTATCTCCCTAAGCTTGAACTTGCCTGGCATATGCTAGGTAATCAATATTTGTTGAATGCGTGAATACCCATTTTACACATCAGAAAACTGAGGCACAGAGATAGTAAGTGGCAAAGTAAAATTCAATTCCTTGCATTCTTGTTCCAGAGGTCATACTGTTAAGCATCACTCAGTGGTATATCCTTGACCTCTGCGGAAGTTTGATATTATTTTCTTCTTTGCAGAATGGTAAATGTATCAAAAGTCCCCCAAATATTTTTGAGTTCAAGGTGCAATGTAGACACGGGGTGTTAATTACCACCGGCATAGAATTGGGGCATGAGACAGGTGTACGTGTTGATTGATGATGGCATTGTTATTACTATTATTGAAATGATCATGGCCTGCCTGCAGAGGAGACATTTATTTCTCTCCACCCTGAGCCATCCCTGAATGCTCCAAGTCCCTTTCTTATGACAGGCTGTGTCAACCTTCAGACAACTTTCACCCATAGGCCAACGAAAATGGCCCATTTCTACAACCACAAGGACAAATACCCTTTCTTACCACCTTACCTTTGCCCTCTCAGATTGGATTTAATTTAATTTCTTTCTGATCTACAGATTGATGAAAATCTCTCATCTTCTCCAAGCCTGCCTGAGCCCCAGACTGTGGCCCAGGTGGGCCACGTGAGAGCAGAGCCCGCAGCCACAGAAGAGAGAGGCGTTATTTACATATTTATTAGAAATTCTGTCCTACTGGCAAGAGACGCTCACTTCTGACTTTAATTCCAATAAGTAAACAACCCCATTGGCAAGGAAGAGGGGGGAAAACAAACCAGAGTAGTTTGCACAAGATAATACAGTAAAGCAGAAAAATATCCGTAGTGCAAAACCATTTGCAGTGCAAAGCAAGAGAGAGAAAAAAATCCATCTCCAAAGCCTAGCTTAGGTTAAATACTCCAAAAGAAATAATTACAAAGTAATTCAATTATATTTGGTATCAGTTGCCTCACAGGCCAGTGGAAGACAATTAATCCCAGGGTGTCTTCTTTTTTTAAATACTCTGTGGTTTATTCAGAATTGCCCTCCAGAAGTTAACTGCACTCTGTTATCCTCTGGCTGACTGGGTCTCTTTTTCTCCCCTCATCCATTCTGGCCTGATAACGCCCCATACCAGGGAGCCATACTACCAAATTCAACCTTCTCTGACCCTACTCTCAAACTACTAGGATCCTAACATTTTGCTTAGGTGCCCTTCTTCTTCCTGTTAATTATATTGTATTGTAAGAATTGCAACAGTGGGAGAGTTTAGCATCCTATGGTTTTCTCCTGACATTCAAAATTGAGCCAACATCATCATCCCTGTGACGACACAGTGAATTAAATCCTTTTCAGCATTGCATGTCTAGCTATCCTCAGAAAAGAAATTACATTTTAGTAACATTAAAACGGACTGACTTTAATCCACAATAGCAGTGGAAGCAAAGATATGACTTAAATCCAGACTGATGTTCTAACCGGAGCTTACTCTGCAGATAAAATCACATAGAATTCTTTGCATTGCTATAGCTTCTTTCAGACAGGGATTGCAAGGTACTTTACACACAGTAATAAGCTCCACAATCTTTCTTTGATGCTGCTCCCCAGCTTTAGGAAGGGTTCATGCATCAGAAAACAGGAGTGATGGACAGAAAGGGACTGGCCCAGACAACCTCCCCAGCTGGCAGTGGTGGAGAAATGAGAACTCAGGCATCTGGACTGCAGTACTGACGATCAGGAAAATCATCATACTTCTAAACTGCAAATGTACTTCTAAAAATAAAAATTAAAAAAATTGCAGTGAGACCAAGATTGTGATTTGTTCTGTAGGAAAGGAAAAAAAAACCAAACCAAAACAAAACAAAACAAAAACTTTTCCTCTACCTTTCTAGGTTTTCTGACTAGGGCCCTGAAACTAGACTGACAAAAGACAGCTTAACAAGATAAAAACAAGGAGGGGTTTATTAACACTTGCAGCACGCATACATGTGGCAGAAAATTAGTGATGAGTAACTCAAAGGAGTGGTTAGCACTTGGGGCTTAATAGCATCTTAACAAAGAGCAATCAATTAATGAAGAAGTGACAAAACAAAGGAAACAGTTTTAGGCTTTTAGGGGTGGAAGGGAAAGCAGATGGGGGAAACTAATGGAAGATAAGTGTTGCTTTAGGAAGGTTTGTTACATGGCTGGCTCTGGTGCCTTCTCTGGGCTGTTAAGAATCTAAAGTTATCTCCAGTGATTAAGAATCATCCTGTCGTTCCTAGTAGAGAGTTTGTCCTGTGTCTTTTTTTCTCAATGGCTTTCATCTCAAAATAATCCTTAAACCATAGTGGCATATTTTGGGGTGCCATGCTTTTAACTCTTTCAGTTCTTCAGCAATCTAGTTGACCAAAGGGCATGTGAACACAACGACTTAGAATGAAAATTATTTCTGTTATTAAACACACATGGTATTCCTTCACAGTGATTCTTATGTTCATGAAAGAAATATGTTCCCAACAATGCAATGTTGCCAAAATCTTGTTTTACAAATTACAAAAGTGGGTTTATAGGATGAAAATAATACCATTGAATGCCAACTAAATCTGTGTCCAACAGTAATAACTGCAGCTAATTCAGTGCCTATTATGGGGCAGGTACTGTTCTGAAACCTTTATATGCATTAAATAAGCTTAGCACTCCCAACAAATAACACAGATATTGATCCCATTTTCCAGACAGGTAATTGAAGCTCAGAGAGTGCAAGTAAGTTTTTCAAGTTCACACAGACTGTAAACGGTAGAGCTGGGATTCTAATTTAGGTAGTTTCGCCCCAGAATTCATGCTGAGTGTTTTCTAACATAACAGTGAGCATGAAAAATGCATCCAGGGATACATAAGGTGGGAGAGGGAAGTGGGTTCAGATGGAGTTCAGATGGAAAGCAGATGAGGGATCTTTCTTAATCTTAGACACAAAGTGGCTCCAGTTCTTGGAAGAAATCTTTGCTGGACCTTCAAATTCCCTCACCTCCAACAGAAAAGAGCCAGTGTCTTGAAATACTTAAGAGCATAGGTGCTAAGTGGGAATGAATTCCTGGTCTGCCACTTTCTAGTTGTGTAAACTTGACTTCTTTTTGCCTCCATCCCATCTTTAAAATGCAGGTAACAGTCACTGTCTCAAAAGATTATGGTGAAGGTTGAGATGATGCGTGTAACCTGCTAGAACAGTGCTTAATACTCAGTAAGTTTTAGCTAATATGATTCATAATTATTTCACAAAGACCCCTAGAGTAGGTTCATCTACCAGTCAATATGTCTTCTTTTGTGTTCCCCAAAATTAGAGAAGCAAGAACCTTGGAGTGATGGTGGGGCATGACAATACGGCTTTTAGGGCTTCATTTCTTCTTGGTGACTTGAAATGGACTTAATCAAATTTACCTTCATATCAAACCTTAAATCCTCTTCCTGCCAGCTTACTTACAGGTTAACTCCTATAATAAGGAACTGAGCCTTTTATCATACAACTGGAGAATATATTGAAGAGGCAAACTCCTGCGATTGAAAGGCACCCACTGACTCATGAGTGCTGGTGAGCAAAAACAAACCACTTTCTTCTCTTATAGAGTTTTTTGTCTAATGGCTGACAGACTAATACATGATGATCACACAAATAAGGGCAAAGTTACAACTGTGATGAATATTACAAGATAACATTACAGAAGTTGGGAGAAATGCTGTTCCTGGCAAAAAAAAAAAGCAGCATGTGCAGAATGATGGGAGGGAATGTAGCAAATCAGTGGAACATGCCCAGTGTGATTGAATGCAGGCTGAAAGTGAGGGGGAGAACTTGGAAAAGATGAGACACTCTAGATATAGGTAGAGGCCAGTCCACAAAGATTTCAAGCCTTTTCTTGTGAGCAAGGTTTGAAGTAAGGATAGCACTTAAGATTTTCTTTTTAAGAAATCATTCTGCCTCTTTTAATCCAGTATCCATAACATCAATAGACAGGCATTTAAATAGCCAGTTAAAAAAGGGATATTCTCCCAGTGCCTGAAGTTCTTTCCCAACTTCCTTTGTTTGTTTACTCATTCTTTCATTAGCTATTATTGAACACCTACTCTGTATGAGAATATTTTATTAGAGGACTTATGAAGTTGATTAAATATACACTGTCAAGTGGGGAAGTCAGGTTAGAAAGATAAATTATGATAAAGTGTGATAAGAGCTAAGAGAGAGGGACCACCGATAGAGGATGGGATAACTGAAAGGTACTAAGTCCTGCCTTGGAAGAGGGAAAGCTTCATGGGAAGTAATAGCTGGGTTGGTCCTTGAACAATTAATGTGAATTTATCAGGAAGAAAAAAGTGGGATATATTTATTGAGGAAAATGCAGAAAAAAATACAAAAAAGACATCAAATCATACATAATTCTTCAATTTAGATCCTAGGAAGTTTAATGAAAATATCAATTAAAATTTTTAAAAGCGTGCCCTTTAAGTCCTCAACTCACCAGTGCATTGTATTTCAATAGTTTGTAAAGAATTTTGTAAAATTCAAAGCATACCCGCATACTTTCCCACAGGAACAACATTATCACAGGAGTCCAAATTCCCAGGCCAACCTGTAGTAGTTGGTTTAAATATATACATATTATATTATATTACATAGAATATAAATATAAATTTATATAATTTATATTTACATGTAAATTTCATATAATTTACAGGTTATGGTATTAATTACCTTGCTTGTAACAAATTACCCCATTTGTTACAAAGCATTTATTGTTTCACAGTTTCTGTAGGTCAGGAATCTGTGCACAGCTTAGCTCAAAGTTTTCTGTAAGTTTGTTATCAAGGTGTCAGCTGGGCTACAGTCTCACCCATGGGCTTGACTGGGGAGGGATTTGCTTCCAAGCTCATTCACATGGTTGTTGGCAAGATTCAGTTCTTCATGGGTTGTTGCACTGAGGGCCTCAGTCCCTTGATGGCTGTTGGCTGGAGGCCTCCCTCTGTCCCTTGCCATGTGGACCTCTCCACTGGGTATCTCACAACTTGGCAGCTGGTTTCATCAGAGTGAGCAAGTGAGAAGAGCAATAGAGAGGGTACAGGAAAGATGGAATCTAAAAAGTGACATTTCATCAATTTTTCTATGTTATAGATATATATTTTTTAGAAGGAAGGCTATGTTCAGTCCACATACAGGGGAGGGAATTACCTAAGGGCATGAATGTTAGAAACAACCTTCTCTCTCTCTATCTATCTCTCTCCTTCTCTCTAGATGTCTATCTATGTACATTTACATATCTCTCTAGCTCTCTCTCTAGATATGTATCTATATAGATAGTATAGCTATGATGTCTGTTTCCAGTAGAATAATTTTTTTAATGAATGGTTTTGCCGAACCCATTGTCCAAAGTAGACACAGGTTTTGCTGCAGTGATGGGGCAGGAGAAGTGGAGGTGGAGGCCTGGCCTGTAAGGATCTGAAGATACAATCTAAAAATTCCTAAACATTTGAACTACTAGCGCTCCCCTGAAAATAAGAGGGGAATAAGGGGTCTTACTAAGAAAGACGGAATCCATTCAATGTTTGTTGGAACTCAGAGTTGGTCCAAGTTACAACTTTGAGAAAGGTACCATTAATTTTGGCATTGTCTTGGTGGACATTTTTTTTTTCCAGTTCCTACTGCTTTGGCTCTAGACAAGTCCTGTGTTCATGCTGCTTTATCTCAGTCTCAGCTATATGCTTGACATCTTGAAGCTTGAAGCTCAAGATTTACTTTACTTTTCCAGTTCAATGCTACCCTCCCCCATTTTCAACCCACCCTTCAAATATCACTCCATTGTTTGAGCACAAGGGAATCACTGGTATAGGATGGGGCAGAGCACCTTACTAATCAAAGTTACATTAAGAGAGGGATGACGGATTGAATGCCATTCTATGTGTTTTATAAATGGATGTCTAATTTATGGAAATCCAGTTAGTGCAACTAATGGAAGTAAGGTTTTTCAGGTTGTTGAGATAAATTTTTGGTAGATTTAAGACTATATGTGAAGTTTGTAAGAGGATCATTTTCTTTAAGTTGCTATTATTGGAACTTAAATTCTGAATCTGGAGATTATCTAAGACATTGTGCTTTAACCCAATTTCCACCCTTCAAATTTCCAGGAGAGTGATATCAGGGATTTCAGCTATTATATCAAGAAGAATAAACACTGGCTACCTCCTAATCCCCAATTCCCACCCCTTGGAATGTCTTATGTGAGGAAATAAACTCTAGTACTTCCTTCCTTCTACTAGGAATGAACCACAGGTCAAGGTATTGGGAAAGGTGATTTTGAAGCTTTTACTGGGCAGTTTCCAGGGGATAGATGGCTGGGTAACTTGAAAAAATACACACTCATGGGACCTTTTTCTTATGTTCCCAAAGACAAGGGGGTAAACTTTAGAAGCGGAAAATAAATTGTGTAGAAGTGGTGGTGACTGGGGGGTACTTGTGGGTCAGGGTGGTTCAAGGGACAAATAACGCTATTCTGCTTTAACGTAATTTAAAACACAATCTCGTTTAGGCAAGGGTGTCTGTAAATTATGTTGTATTTAGGGAAATAATACCCAGGTAGAGAGAACTAACATTCCCTTTTCATAGAGTTAATCTAGATTTAGGAATTGTATTATGATGAATGACCTGGGCCTAAGGCGGTAATGAAATGGATCCTTACATCAGATCAATTCCTGTGGTGTTGATCCTTGAAGAATAATGAGGGATTTATATTGTAGATAATTGAAGGAGGCATTTTTGAAAGTAAGGCAGACTTGAGGAGAAGAGAAACAAGCCTATAAACAGGGTGGGAACAAATGTAGAACTTCTATTAAATGCTTCTGAGCTTTTCCCTTGGATATGAAAACAGATTTTTTTCCTTTCTCTCTCTTACACTGCAACTCACTTTAGTTACTCCCCACCTCAAATTGTTTCTCAGGTTGGATACAGTACCATGGTCTTATTTACAGCATTATGGGGAATAGGGAGAAACACACAGAAGTGATCTTCCCCACATCCAACTTTCTGTTGAGAGCTGTGTGGAGCAGGAACATCATTTTGAGAGATACCGTAGCAGGGAAGTAAGTCAGAGCGATGCTCAGTAAAACTAAGTGAGGAGGGAGGGAGGGTCAGGTGGTATAGAAAAGCACCTGAAAAGCACTCGGGAGCAGCTCTACTGTTACTTGTTGTATCAGTCAGACTTTGGCCAGAAAAGCAGAGCCAGCAGAACATACATACAAGAAGAATCACTGCTTCTGGTCTAGTGGATAGAGCTAGGAAATAAATGTATGAAAACTAACTAATGCATGCATACATCTATTTTTACCTAGCCAGCTAGCTAATCTATCTAATTAAAAAAAAAAATGCATGAGTTGGGGAATTCCCTGGCGGTCCGGTGGTTGGGACTCCTCGCTTCCACTTCAGGGGCCGTGAGTTCCATCCTGGTCGGGGAACTAAGATCCCACATGCCACGTGGTGTGGCCAAAAAAAAAAAAGAAAAAAAAGAAATGGGATTGTTAGTTCATATAGTACACAATTATCCTTCCCCAATGCTGTGCTATTTAAAAAAGAAAAAATAATGCATGAGTTTATATGGATAGCTTTGACTCCAATCCAGGACCACAGGGTTCATTTTAGTTTTTCCCCTTTCCTTATTTGTAACTTCCTTCTTGACAATGAGAAACCTAGCTCTAATTAGATAAAATATATTTACTTATTTTTTCAACTCAGTGTATTAATATTTTCTGTATTAACCCATACCCCTCTGAGAAACAAATTACCCATTAGAGTATAATGTTTCTGAATAGTTCTTTTGTCTTTAAGTATCCAGTGAAAATGTTACTTTCCTAAGTTACTTAGGTCACCTACTTTCTTCCCCCTTCCCCTTAGTGAGGTCATGTGATTCATTTGAAATAATTTAAATTCATCCTTCAATCTGTCATGACCTGGAATCCATCCTCCCTTCCCAACAATTTGACAGTTTAGAAAAACAAAGAAGAAAACTAATATGGTAAAAGTCCTTCTTTTTGGTGAAGAGCTGTATGGGTTTTGACAAATGTATAGATCCATGTATCCACCACCATATTTGCATACAGAATACCATTGGCTCCCAAATTTCCTTGTATTGCTTTTTAACAGACAACTGCTCCTCCCACCATATAACCTCTGGAAACCACTGTTCTGTTTTCCTCCCTTAAGGTTTTCCTATTCCCATATAAATGGAATCATATAACATGTAACATTTTGA
Source organism: Aethalodelphis obliquidens (assembly GCF_003676395.1). Lineage (NCBI taxonomy): Eukaryota > Metazoa > Chordata > Mammalia > Artiodactyla > Delphinidae > Aethalodelphis > Aethalodelphis obliquidens. The sequence continues at coordinate 5,633,816 of NW_020837992.1, read as the reverse complement.
GTTTAGCTTTTTTCACTTAGCAAAATGCATTTAAGATTTGTCCATGTTGTTTGTGAATCACTAGTCTGTTCCTACTCATTGCTGTAGAGTGTTCTATTGCACAAATGTGCCACTGCTTGTTTATCCATTTTCTGGTTGATGGGCATCTGGATTGTTTCCAATATTTGGTGAATTTGAATAAAGCTGCTACACATTTTCATATACATGTTTTTGCAGGTACATAAATTTTCATTTCTTTTGGGTGGCTTGAAATATCTTTAACTTTATAAGAATTGCCAAACTGTTTTCCAAAGAGGCTGTAATATTTTGCATTCTCACCAACTATGTAATAAGTTCCAGTTGCTTGGCATCCTTCTAGGTACTTGGTGCTGCCATTAAAAAAATAATAATAACCATTTTAGTAGGAGTGTAGTGGTGTCTCATGGTAATTTTAACTTGCATTTCCCTATGCTAATGACATTGAACATCTTTTTGTAGGCTTATTTGCCACCCTCGTCCCTTCTTTGGTGATGTGTCTGTTCAGATCTTTTATCCATTTTTAAAATTGGTTTGCTTAATTTCTTATTGTTTAGTTTTGAGAGTTCTTTATATATTCTGGTTAGAAACTATTCACCAGAAATGTAATTTGCAAATATTTTCTCTAAGCTATGGCTGTCTTTTGTAAAGCAAATATTTTCATTTTGATGAAGTACAATTTATCAAGTTTTTAAATTTATAGATCATGCTTTTGGTGACATAACTAAAATTCTTTGTTCACACATTATTTCTCCTAAATGTTTTATATCTATAATCTATTTAGAGTTAATGTTTGAAGTATGGCTCAGATTCCTTCTTTCTTTTTCTGGGACAGGGACATATAGACATCCAACTGTTCCAGCACTATTTGTTGAAGACACTATACTTTCTCCATTGAATTGTATTTGCACCTTTACCAAAGTCAGTTGACTGTTTTTATTCATGTGGATCTAATTCTGGTCTCTCTTTATCTGTTCTATTGATTTATGTGTTTATCCTTTTACCAATACCACATTGTCTTGATTACAACTTTAGAGTATATCTTGTGATAGAGGAACGTGAGTCCTTTGGCTTTGTTCTTCTCTTTTAAAATTGTTTTGGCTATATTAGTTCCTTTGTCTTTCCCTATAAATTTTAGAATCGCCTTGTTAATATTTACAAAAGAACCTACTGGGATTTTATTTGGGGTTTTCAATTGAACTGGGGATAATTGACAGCAATACTGAGTCTTAAAGCCATTAACATGGTGTGACCCTAAATTTATTTAGGATTTCTTTAATATTTTTCACCAGTATTTTGCAGATTTTAGCATACAGGACCTACACATAAATTTTTAGACTCATATCTAAGTTTTTTTGGATGTTATGATAAATAGCATTATTTTTAAAATTTTGAATTCCAGTTGTCCATTTTCTATCTTGTGACTTTGCTAACCCCTTTCATTAGTTCGAGAAGGATTTCTGTAGACTTCTTTGGGGATTTTCTACATAGACAGTCATGCCATTTTTTAAATACAGCTTTTGTTTTTTGGGGTTTTTTTGGCCACACCATGAGGCATGTGGGATCTTAGTTCCCCAGCCAGGGAAGCTTCTACTTCCCAGCAGTGGGAGCACTGAGTCTTAACCACTGGACCCCTAGGGAAGTCCCTTAAATACAGTTTTATTTCTTCCTTTCTTGATGTGCAAGCCTTTTATATCTTTTCCTTGCTTTATTGCACTAGTTAGGACTTTCAGTATGATGTTGAGAGAGAGAACAGCCTTACTTTGTGCTTTATAATAGGGTAAAACAATTCAGTCTTTCATCATTTAGTGTAATATAGCTGTAGCTGCTGGATATTCCATGTATACTTTGTCAGGTTAGGAAAGTTCTCATTTATTTCTAGTTTGCTGATAGTTTTTTTTTTTTTTAGCATAAATAGAGATTGAATTTTGTCAAATGATTTTTCTGCATCTATTGAGGATCATATATTTTTTCTTTTCAATTTCATTGCTTTCTGGTATTATTTTTATTACTTAATTTACTCTTGATTTGGGTTTAGTTTGCCCCTTTTTTTTAGTTTCTTAAGGTAAAAGCTTAGATTGTTGATTTGAGATCGTTCTTCTTTTTGTTTAACCATTTTATGCTATATGTTACATTTTAACTATTTTATGTTATAGCCATTTTATGCTATACATTTCCATATAATCATTTTTTTAGTTACATCCCACACATTTTGTGCTGTTGTATGTTCACTTTCTTTTACCTCAAAATATTTTTAAAATTTCTTTGAGATTTTCTTTTCCACCCATGGGTTATTTAGGATTGTGTTGTTTATTTACCAAATATTTGGAGATTTTCTAAATAGCTTTCTGTTATTTATATCTGGTTTAATTCTTTTATGGTTTGAGAACATCTTTGTATGACTTTCTATTCATTTCAATTTATTGAGGTGTATTTTGTGAGTCATATGGTCTATCTTGGTGAATGTTTCATGTGTACTTGAAAAAGAAAGTGTATTTTGCTGTTGTTGAATGGAGTGTTTCATAAATGCCAATTAAGTCTATTTGGTCGATAATGTTCAGGGCTCCTGTATTCTTACTAGTTTTCTCTCTACATGTTTTATCTATCAGTTATTGAAAGAGTAGTGATAAAATCTTCAGCAATTTTGGATCTATCTATATTTCCTTTCATTCTATTTGTTTTTGCTTCATGTATTTTGAAACTCTGATGTTATGGGCATAAATGTTTAGGATTGTTATTTTTTCTTGGGAAAATTGATTCGTTTATTATCAAGTAATATCTCTCTTTAGCCCTGACATCTATTTTGTTTGATATTAAAATAGCTATTTCAGACTTTCTTTTTGGTTAGTGTTTGCATCATATATCTTCTCTTTTACTTTTAACTTATATGTATAGTTATACTACACTTACATATACTACATTTATATTTAAAGTTAGTTTCTTGAGGAAAACATATAGTTGGTGCTTGCCTTTTGATCTAATCTAACAGTCATTTTTAACTGGTGCATTCAGACATTCATATTTAATGCAATTATTGATATGGTTGGATTAAAATCTACCATCTTGCCAGTTGTTTTCTATTTCTTCCATCTGTTCTTTATTTCTTTTTTCTTTATCTGCCTTCTCTTGGGTTAATTGAGCATTATTATGATTCAATTTTGTTTCCTAAGTTGACATTATTTCTACCACTTTTAAAGTGTTTTTAGTGGTTGCCTTAGGGTTTACAATATACAACTTTAATTGCATAAAACTTTTTGGTAGAAAGTAGCCCACAACTAAAAAATATATATAAAACTACTGAGCTTCATTATAGGTGATATAATTCATATTTATTGAATGTTTATCATGTGCCAGGTATTATTCTAAACCCTTGCATGTATTAACTAATTTATTCCTCTTAACAACATTAAAAAAGTATAACCAACTGTTATCCCATTTCACAGATAAAAAAATTGAAGCACAAAAGGTTAAGTCATTTTCCCATGGTTACAAGCATAGTTGGTCTCCCAAGCTTATGCTTAAAAGCATTATGTTATATTTCTATGGGCTAGACTAGGACACTGCAACTTAAATTTTGAGACCAAAACCATCAACTTACAAAATATCTTTTGAGAGTATTTCCTCCAAATACACAAAAGGAAGTTGACTTTTAGAGGTAGTGGGGGTTGAGAAGAAATTGATGCTTAGCTTATATTTCTATGTGCTGAATTTTATAAATCAAGTACGTTTAAGTTATTGGAATCATAAAATGATTGCAATTTTTATGATTTTTTTTTTTTTTTTTTTTTTGCAGTACGCGGGCTTCTCACTGCTGTGGCCTCTCCCGTTGCGGAGCACAGGCTCAGGACGCGCAGGCTCGGCGGCCATGGCTCACGGGCCCAGCCGCTCTGCCGCATGTGGGATCTTCCCGGACTGGGGCACGAACCCGTGCCCCCTGCATTGGCAGGCGGACTCTCAACCACTGTGCCACCAGGGAAGCCCTATGATTGCATTTTTAATCCCTTAATTTTAAAACTGAGAGCTTACTCAGATATCATCTAATGTTCTCATTGTTTTGATAGGGGCAATGAAGCCCCAAGAAATTACATTTCTTATCTAAAATCATAGAGCTAATAATTTGTGACAGAGTCAGAACTTGAACCCATTTTCAAGCCTCTGCCCCAGAAATTTACCATATCCCTCCTCTGTGCTCCTATACTATTTATGCTTACTTCTAATCATTGAACATGTTACACTATAGTCTACTTGTTCTTTTATATATTTGCATCCTCTACCAGTATTTAAATTGTTTGAATGGTCATTTTTATTTGACTAAGTATCCTGAGCAACTGTCATACAGCATGACACATTGTAAACACATTTTTTTTTTTAAAGTTTGTTGAATGAAAAGTCCTATTTTGGTTGTAGTCAAGAACTCTGCTCTTAGCATCATTTGATATGCCATGAAAGACAAGGAACCATCACTAGTCTTCCAGCCTCCAGAAGGGTGTTACTCAGTCTCAGGATGAGACTTTGAATTTCTCTTTCACAGAAATTAGAACTATTTCAGGAAAAGCAGAAGCATATCAGAATTTTGTTGCACTCACTCCTGAATAATCTATAGCTCTTTTCTTCTATAAAATGCAAACCAGGATGACTCTTATACCTTGATTATAAGCAAAGACTCCCAGAGGACCAACATGGTATGTGAGGCCCTTCACAGTGTTGCTCCTATCTACCCCTTAGCCAAATCTCCAGCCACACAACCCTTAATTACTTCTTGTTCCTAGAATGCTCCCTACTGGTTTATTTTTTTAACTTTATTGAGGAATAATTGACTAATATAATTGTATATATTTATAGTGTACAATGTGATGATTTAACATATGCATGAATTATAGAATAATTACCAAGAGCAAGATAATTAGCACATCCATCACTTCACACAGTGAAAAAATCAGAATTTTTTTTTCAGATTTCAAGTATAAGTGATACCACACAGTATTCTTCTTTTTCTGTCTGGCTTATTTCACACAGCATAATGCACTCCAGGTTCATCCATGTTATCACAAATGATCGGATTTCCTTTTATATGGGTGAATTTTATGTCTATATCTATACATTTTCTTCTAGGAGTTTTATGGTTTCAGGTCTTACCTTTAAGTCTTTAATCCATTTTGAGTTAATTTTTGTGAGTGGTGTAAGATAGGGGGGTATAGTTTCACTCTTTTGCATGTGAGTATAGAGTTTTCCTAACACCATTTATTTTTATTTAATTTTTTTTTTGGTTTTGAACCTTTAATGAGAAAAATATGTATATGATATCGAGCTCAAGAACACTTTGTGTTTCATGTGTCACTGGGTCAAGGGTTGGGGATACAGAGAACAGAACTAACAAACAGGATATATGTAAACAAAGATACACAAGGTCACAGAATGAGAAACTTGTGCTTAGCACTGTTTTAAGTCTAGGCAACATTTTGGGGATCCCACGTCTGATGGAGAATAGAAATCCAGACTCTGGGCATTGCAGGATGCCCTCCAACACATTCACCTCTAGCAGCACATGGTGCATATTTCTCAGAAAATTCTCCTTATGTTCATGTCCTTGAATTGGCTTTTTGGGCACCTTGAAGAGATGCAAGGTGTCTGAAGCCTCCAGAAGCACTGCCCACTCCACTTTAGGTATCATTCCCGCCACAAAGTCGGGGTTGGACTCCACAGGGTTAATGCGGACTTCAGTGGTCTGGAGGCACAGGGCGAAGCCACAGGCCCCAATTCCCTGCACAGGCAAACTCAGCAGGTTGTGGGTGAGCAGCTTCATGTCAACTCAATGCCTCCTAACACCATTGATTGAACAGACTATTCTTTCCCCATGGTGGGCTCTTGGCACTCTTGTCAAAAGTTAGTTGACCACACATGCGTGGTTTTATTTCTGAGATGCCTATTCTGTTCCATTGGTCTATGTGTCTGTTTTTATGCCAGGACCATACTGTTTTGATTAATATAGGTTTATAACAGTTTGAAATCAGGAATTGTGATGTCCTTCCGCTTTGTTTTTCTTTCTCAAGATTGCTTTGCCTATTTGGGTCTTTTGTGATTCCATACAAAATTCAGGATAGATTTTTGTATTTCTGTGTATATTACCATTGGGATCCTGTTAGGGATTGCACTGAATCTGCAGATTGCTTTGGATGGTATTAACATTTTCACTATATTAATTCTTCCAATCTAAGAACACAGGCTATCTTTCCATTTGTTTGTATTTTCTTCAATTCCTTTCATCAATGTCTTATAGTTTCAGTGTACAGCTCTTTCACCTCACTGATTAATTTATTCCTATGTATTTTATTTTTGATACTACCGTAAATGAGATGGTTTTCTTACTTTCTCTTTCAGATACTTCATCGCTAATGTGTAGAAATGCAACTGATTTTTGTATGTTGATTTTGTACCCTGCAACTTTACTGAATTCATTTATTAGTTCTGACATGTTTTTGGTGGCATCTTTAAGGTTTTCTATATATAAGATCACATCACCTGCAAACAATTTTACTTTTTTCTTTTTGATTTAGATGATGTTTTATTTCTTTTTCTTGCCTAACTGCTGTGGCTAGGACTTCCGGACTTTGTTGAATAGAAGTAGCAAGAATGTGCTTCTTTGTCTTGTTCTTGATTTTAGAGAAAAATCTTTTAACTTTTCACCATTGAGTATGATGTTAGTTGTGGACTTTTCATATTTGGGTTTTATTATGTTGAGATTATATATTCCTTCTATACTTAATTTGTTGTGAGTTTTTTTTTTTTTAATCATGAAAGGATGTTGAATTTTGTCAAATGCTTTTTTTCTGTATCTATTAATATGGTCATGTGATTTTTATCCTTCATTCTGTTGATGTGTTATATCACATTTATTGATTTGTAATTTTTTTGTTTTTTTAGTGGCAAGTGATTCTTTTTATTATTTCTAAGGGATCTTGGTTTTATTGGCAATAAAAGATAATTAATTGGCACCTCTTTTTTTTAATTAGAGTATAGTTGCTTTACAATATTGTCTTAGTTTATACTGTACAGCAAAGTGAATCAGCTATATGTATACATATATCCCCTATTTTTTGGATTCCCTTCTCATTTAGGTCACCACAGTGCACTGAGTAGAGTTCCCTGTGCTATACAGTAGGTTATCATTAGTTATCTATTTTATACATAGTATCAATAGTGTACATATGTCAATCCCAATCTCCCAAATCATCCCCCCACCCTTTCCCTCTTGGTATCCATATGTTTGTTCTCTACGTCTGTGTCTCTATTTCTACTTTGTAAATAAGATCATCTATACCAGTTTTTCCAGATTCCACATACATGTATTAATATATGATATTCGTTTTTCTCTTTCTGACTTACTTCAATCTGTATGAGTCTCTAGGTCCATCCATGATTTAATTATTTTTTAAACAGGACAGAGATTCCTTCTGCCATCAGATGTCTTTCTGATTGACTGAACTGCACCTGTGGTCTTTGAAGAATACCTTAATTTAAAAAAAATATTTTATTGCTAAAAAAATGCTAAACATCATAAGAAATTTCAGCAAGTCATAATCTCTTTGCTGGTGGAGGGTCTTGCCTCAGTGTTGAAGGGTGGTTGTTTGATTTGCAAATTTTGAACCATCCCTATTTCTCAGGCATAAATTCCACTTGATCATGGTGTATGATCCTTATAATGTGCCATTGAATTCAGTTGCTAGTATATTGTTGAGAATTTTGCATCTATGTTTATCGGAGATATTGGCCTGCAATTTTATTTTCTTTTAGCATCCTTGTCTGGCTTGGTATCAGGGTAATGTTAGCCTCATAAAATGAGTTTGAAATTGTTCCTTCTTCTTTAATGTTTTGGAAGAGTTTGAGATTTTGTTTTCTTAACATATTCAGCCATTTTTTGTCTTTTAGTTGAAGAATTCAAGCCATTTCCATTTAGAGTAATTATTGACAGGTGAGAACTTACTATCATCATTTTGTTAATTGTTTTCTGATTGCTTTGTAGTTTCTTGTTCCTTTCTTCCTCTCTTGCTGTCTTTCTTTTCAAATTGATAATTTTTTGGTTATGGTTGGTTTTAATTCTTTTCTCTTTATCATCTGTGAACCTATTATAGATTTTTGCTGTGATTACTATGAGGCTTTCAAAATACAGCTTATCGTTATAACAGTCAATTTTAAGCTGATAACAACTTCAACTGCATAAAAAACTTCCACACATTTACTTGCCCCCTTGACATTTTATGTTGGTGCTGTCACAATTTACATCTTTTTATATTTGCATCCATTAACAAAATATTGTAGCTATATTTATTTAACACATTTGTCTTTAAACTATATGCTAGAGTTCTAAGTGATTTACCCACCACGATGGTAGTATTAGAATATTTTGAATTTGACCATATATTTACCTTTACCAGGGAACTTTATATTTTCATATGTTTTCATGTTACTAACTAGTGTCCTTACATTTCAGCTTAAAGAACTCACTTTAGTGTTTCTTATAAGGCAGGTAAAATAGTGATAAATTCCTCTAGCTTTTGTTTGTCTGAGAAAGTCTTTATCTCTTTGCTTGAAGGACAACCTTGCTGGGTAAAGTGTTCTTGGATGGTAGTTTTTCCCTTTGACACTTTGACTATATTATCTCATTCTTTCTCAGGCTGCAGGGTTTCTGCTGAGGAATCTACCTATAGCATTATTAGGGTTCCCTTGAAAGTGATGAGTCTTTTTTTCTCTTGTTGCTTTCAAAATTTTCTGTTTGACTTTGACTTTTGAGAGATAGATAGATTATAATGTCTCTCCATGAAAATCTCTTTGGATTGAATATGTTTGGGGGTCTTTAAGCTTCACGTTTGCCATATCTCTGCCCTGATTTGGGAAGTTTTCAGCCATTATTTCTTTAAATAAATTTTTGTTTTCTGAGACTTCCAGAATCTGAATAGTGTTTCAATTGACAGTATCCCATAATTCATGTAGGCTTTCTTCACTTTTTTTAAACTCTTATTTCTTTTTTATCCTCTGACCAGATAATATCAAGAGATCTGTCTTCCAGTTCACAATTTTTTTTTCTGCCCAATTGAACATGATGTAGCAGCTATGTACTGCATTTTTAAATTTTATTTATTATATGCTTCAGCACCATAATTTCTGTTTGGTTCTTTTTTATGATTTATACTTTTTGTTGAATTTCTTGTTCTGTTGGTGTATTGTTTTCCTGGGTTCATTGAGTCATCTATCTGTGTTCTCTTGAATCTCACTGAGCTTTCTTAAAATATTTATTTTTAATTGTTTTTCAGGTAATGTGCAGATTTCCATTTCTTTGGGGTCAGGTACTGAAAATCTAAGTATTCCTTTGGTGATGTAATGTTTTCTTGTGTTTTGTGTTTCTAACAGCTTTGCATTGATGTCTGTACATTTGAGGAGGCAGTTACCTCCTCACCTTTTCAGACTGGCATTCCTGGGGAAAGACTTTCACCTGAAGGTGGCTGCAAGTTTGGCTGGGTGGGGTGTAGTATCTCTAGTTCTTGGGAGGGCAAAACAGCATAATCTATTTGAAGATTCAACAACTGAAGTTAATGTTGGTGAACAATGCAGAGTTCTTCAATAGCAAGGCTGAAGCAGCCCCATGGGTGGTGGTGGCAGCTAGAGCTATAGGGATCTTTGGAGCCAAAGGCTTCTGAGGTTTTCCTATTCTCCATTTTTGCCTGGGGGAAGAAGTTCTAGCTGAGGGAATCTCTTGGTGCCAGATCTAGCACACTGGTGCTCAGGGCAGCAGTAGAGCCAAGGGCTGGGATCAGGTGCACGTAAAACTACCACTGTGCTTGGGTTTTGGGATGCAGGTGTAGTTGCTGTGGTGGTGGCACCAGCATATGAGGTGAGGGCTTGTGCAGATCTTCTGTGGAGCTGGAGACTGCATCTCGGGCTCACTGCAGTGAGTCAGACTTAGGGATAGCGGGTGGAGAAGAAGATTGGCATGAGCCTTGGGATGACTGGGTGCAATACTGGCTTGGAACTAGAGCCAGAGAGCAGTAGCACACCCTGGGGATAATTGGTCAAAGTCCCAATTCTGGCCCCAGTTGTAGAGCAGCCCAGTGATGATGGGATGAAGCTGTGATTTAAAGCCCCGGGCAGTCACAGATCAATAGCAGCATGACCCCAGTGATGGATCATTAAAGCTGTGTGTTGGGACCCAGGGGTCAGGCTATAGAGAAGAAGTAGTGCAGACCTGGTTATGGTGGGTCAAAGCCCCAACTTAGGACCCATGGGCAGGGCACAGAGCAGCAGCAGCTCAGCCCCAGTAATGATGGGTCAAAGCTGTGACTTGGGACCTGAGGGCAGGGTGCAGAGCAACGGAAGCTCTGCATGCTGTGGCATCCTGATACTAGATTGTGGAGCGCAGCAGAGACTAGGGACCCTGGGGGCAAGTCTCACCACTGGAACAGCTTCATCCCTGAGGAGAAGACGCAGCAGTAGGAACTTTAGGCAGTTCTGTCAACTAGGTTCAGCACTGGTGACAAATGTGGGGGTCCTCGGTAACAAAGGCTGCAAACATCTATGGTGGGTAAGTCTTTCTGGAGTTCTCCTGCTCTCCTTTTCCCCAAGGGGTGAAATCCCTCCAAGGATTCTTCTTGGCACTGAGCTGCTCTGGACTGGTGGACTGGGTGACACAGGTAAAATATTTCCTATGCTTTGCTATGTGACCATCCTCAGGTTTTGAGCTCCACAGGATTTCTGCTGCTTCTTCATTTTAGTCCAGAGCTTCCCCAGAGCTATCTTCATTGGTTTGTAGCTATTTATTTATTGTTTTTATTGATTTTGTGGAAGGAATGAGCAGTGGGGTTCCCTAGGCCTCTATCTTGCTGACACACACCTCTATTCATTTACGATCCTTTCCTTTGCTCATTTAGCCTCTCCCGCAGCAATACTTTGACAACTTTTGTGTGGTTAACTTCTCCTAAGACTCAATGATCTGTTTCTGTGTAAACTCCTTGCCAGCAATGAAGTTGTTTTACTAATTATGGTGATTCTTGTATTGAGTCTGGCCTAAAGAAACATTTGTTGGATATTCAGAAGGTAGCACAATATGGTGGCTCTACAAAACCAGGTTATGGGTTTCAAATTGCAGCTTTACTATCTAGTAGCTGTATGACATGTAAGATAACACCTCTCTAAGCCTAATGTTCCACATCTGTACAGAGATGAGGTTGATAGTAATGATTTCATAGGGTTGTTGTGAAGTTGAATGAAGACAATACATGTGAAGCATCTTGAAAGTGATGGGTATACATACAGTCAATATTTAGCTAATATTATCCCATTGTTATTATATCATCATCATCAATCACAATATGAAAAAACTGAAGTGTGGAAGGAGAGCTACAATGACACTTCATTTCATATTCTTAAATGCATAATCTTGTTTTAAAAAAGGTGGCACAAGGGAATAATTCACTTGGTAAACCTAAAGCTCTTTAGGCTACCTGAACCAAGGACACTTAAAAATAAAGGCTTTGATTTTTGAACCAAAGACCAGAAGGAAAATTAGATGAGTTTTTACACAAGCTTGGGTATGGGAAAGAACCATTTCAGTTACAAACCTGTGTTTTATAAAAGAAAATCTTTGTAAAGTGGGGAAGTGTCTGTAGCTCAGGACCCAGGAGGCCCCAATTACTGGATCTCTGGGAAGGAGACAGAAGTGTCAGAGGGTTGACGGAAAACAAGCTCTCAGAGGCTGTTTCCAAAAACCTGCTCAGATGGATCAGGACTCTAGAACCGGGTGATGTTTACCACCTGGGGCCTGACAGGATGCTCCAAAGAACCAGAGAGCCAGAGCCAGGAGTCTAAGGTCAGGTGTTTCTGGAGGAAGGTGTGGAAAACTTGGGAGACTGACGTTCCTTGTTTTTCTATTGCTTTCCTGCACCTCCCAGAGGCTTAGTATACTACTCAAGACACATTGATTTCCTGCATGTTCTTACTCAGTGGGCGAAGGCCTCTAGGAGAGAGAGACAAACAAACACTGACTGTGAACAATGAGAAAAATACAATGAAAGTAAAACAATGCCTGCGCTGACTTTGTACCAGATCACGTACAGATCCCTGAGGAGGACAGTGGCTGCACCAAAGCCATAGAGGATGAGCCTTTTCAAAGACTGTGCTGCTCATTGGGCTTCACGTGGGCCATCCAGAGCCCTGAGCTTCTCACCACTGCCACTTCTAACAATTGCTCTGTTCCCTGGAGTTCTCCCAGATAGAGAGAACCCTGTGGAAAGGCTTGGTGCATTAGAGAGGAGGGAGGGGCAAGGGTGGATAAAAAGTGAGATGGGATTTCTTGGCTGAAATGACTTTTCAATTTCTTGGTGAATCTCAGTTACACACACTTTCCCTGAGGCCTGTTACTTCAGAGAATCAAAACTCTGCCGTCATTTCTAACAGAGTGGAAATTCTTAGATTGTCAGTTTACCTCTTTTTAGGAGAGCTTTTGTCCCCAGGAATGTTTAACTAAAAGAGAGGATTACAAGAACCCCCTGTGAAAGACATACCCTCTCCTCACCTTTTCAGTCACAGAGTAAACATTTTCCAGACGTACTGGAGCAAGTTTTCTTAACTCCACGGTTTAACATCAGTTCTCAGTAGGTGTTCAACAAATAACTATTGAATGAATAACTTTGATGATCTGCTACATGCAAGATAACTTTCAAGGATTGAAAAGCAGTTAAGATTAATAAAAAGAAACTCCTAGTTAATATGGTGGGCTAAGCAGAAATGGGAAACTTCTTATCTGGCCCCAAACACATAGAAATGCTGAATAAGATAGAACACAAATCTTCCTTAAAAGTACATAGCTGAAATTGAAAGCACAAATGGGAAAAAATTCACCAAGTCCTAGAAATGAAAAGGAAACTCAAAGCCAGAATAGTAGAATTAAATTTGCTGTGGGGATAAATGAACCAAATATGCACCTAAATGGGGGGGTGGTATTGAAACCAAGTAGAACCAAACTGTGATACAACAGTCATGGATGATATTGGGAGGGGGTGGTTCAGAGTTAAAACACTCTACATTCCTCATGTGTTCAGTAGCATATAGAGATATTGATTAGTCTTATATTTGGGTAACTTTGTGCATTAAAACTATAAAGGTAAAGATCCCCCCCCTTCAAAAAAGAAAAGAGGAAGTGGAATGTTTAACCTTGAAATCAGTAGAGGAGGAAACAGAGAAAATAAGGAAAATGCAGCCAATTCAATAAGAAAAAGCCTAGTAAATAGAGAATGTCAAATAAAAGGATATACACAGGTATACACACATAGATCAGAAATTATTATAAATCTGAATGAATTATATTCACCTATTAAAAGACAGATTGGAAATTGGAAATAAGAATTCTTGCTATATGCAGGAATCCCTAAAATACATAAGAAACCTTAAAAGTCAGGAAAAGATATACCAGGCAAATACTAAAAAAGAACTAATAAATTTAGATGCATTAGTTGGTGGGATGTATGGTGTTTGGAAAAAATATGGGGGGAATCATAACTATGAGGAGAGAAGAATTTGGTGGCTACTGTTATGCTCCATTGACTGCTCTGGATAAAGATACCTAAAAGCTGAGTGATTAATTAGCAATTAACAGCAAGAATGAAAAGAGTGAAAGCTAGAGGACCTCCTTGTTAGTGTACAAGGAGACTCTCCTGTCCTGCAGAGGGATGGCAGAGAAATTTCAGGCCCAGGCCCAGGACTTAAACTGTAGGTGTAGCCAAGCTCTAAAGAAGGTTTAACTTCTAACCCAGGTATGTCTGCTATGCCAAGGTCAAGGCTCTTGTTGGGACATATGACATGGGGGCATCCAGGTTGATGCCTCTGAAAGTCTTGAATTCCCAGATACATCTGAACTTGGGGACCCTTCAGAAGTGGCCCTTCCCTATAAAGATCTAGCACTCCCCCTTGCTTAAAGATGATGTAGAGAAAACATACGTAGACTCTACTCTGCCCCCAGGTTCTGTCCCCATCATTCTTCGGGTCAGTAGGCCAATAACCAGGATTAAGTCAAAACATAACCCAGCCATACTAAGGATACCTGAGTCCACTAGGGAGGAGAAAGGGACTAACCCCCCATGGAACTTTAGGACCTACTAGAATACCAGTAGGAGCTGGAAATGTATACTTGGGACTGCATTCTGAGGCTGTTAGACTGAGAAAAAGGAACATAAATGTGGATGAAAGAGACTTTATCAAAATGGGAGCATGTTATAGAAATGCAAGCATTAAGGCATTAACACTCTGACCAGGACCTCAGGAAGCACTGTGAACAAGCACCTAGGAACATGGGAAACATGATGTTCTACATTAAGTAAAGAATAAAAGCCAGAACAGTCACACAAGGCAGTGGAAAAAGGAAATTAAAAGGCTCAGAAAAGTGGATGAGTTACAGTGGATGTACCATGTAAGACCAGAAAACCTATTAGACAACTATACCTCATAAGAGGGCTGAGACGATACATCATTTACCAGAGCAATAAGGAACATACTAGTGAGAAAAGCACTAGCATCAGTAGGAAGTTCAGACATAGTTCTCTGCTATAACTCAGGGCTGATGGTAGGAAAAACCACTACAGAGGTAGGCTCATTAACACATAGCAAAGGGGGTCCCTCAAACACTCTGACTGCAAACAATAGAGGCCAGGTGGCAAAATTTTCTACTCTACTATTTCTACTTAATTGTAGAAATAATTTTCTACAATTACTACAATAAGTGACATGGTTGGAAGAACAGCCAGGGAGCCTGATGTTTAGAAAGTTACAGACATCGTTAAAAGAGTGTGGCATCCCTAGGGGCAAAATATATGGGCACCAACATGAGTATGATTCTATCTGTAAAGTAAAAAAAAAAAAAATTGAGGGTGATAATCATAAGACTGAGAGCAATCATTCTAATAAAAATTAGAATCCTCATTCCAATATCCAGTTTTCAGACACAGACCCACTGACTAAAGAAGAGACTGGTTCAGAGGAAGGCCCCTGCAATATCATGACAAATATACATGGCAATGGCTTTCTCAGACCTTTCCCAAGGGGACCTGCTGCCATTTATTGGGTAACTAGGGAAAGAAGAGTATTCAAGCATTTTGAGGATTGTTGGATTCAGGGTTCAAGTTAATATTGATGCCAAAGTGTTGTTATGTCCCCTCTGTTAGGGTGGAAACATGTGGTAGCCAAGGTAAGCTCACAGTGGGTCTGCTGTGTCTGGGAACCTAGCTAGTGCTTATTTCCCCAAACCCCAATTTATAGTTGTAATAGATACACTTGGGAATCAGCACAACCTCTACGTTGGGTCCTTGGTCCGTAGGATAAGAGATTTCTAGTGAAAAAAGCCAAGTGGAAGCCAATGAAACTACCTCATCTGCCATCCCTATTTAAAGATAGTAAATTAGAAAATAAAACATAGTCCAATACGAATGGCTGGAATTAGTACCACCTTTAAAATCCATTAAAGAATGCAGGGATGATTCCCGGCAGTCACCATTTTATTCAGCAATCGCACACTACAAAAACAAGACGTATCCTGAAGCATGGTAGTGGATTACTGCAAACACAGCCAGGCATTATGTCCAAGAGCAGATGTAGTATCTTTACGAGAACAGATTAACATGGCATCAGATATATTGTACGCAGCCAGTGATCTGGCAAACACATTCTTTTCTATCCTTAGGAAAAGAAGAAAAGATAGAGTTTTCACTTACTTAAAAATGACAACAGAATACATTACAGGTTTGCTCCAAGGCTGTGTTAACACTTCTGCCCCCTGTCAAAATATAGGTTGAAGAGATGTAGATTATCTGGCTATTCACACAGAATATCACATTTGTTCATGATATTGATGACGTCACGCTAATGGAAACATATGGGCTCAAAGCAGATGCTAGTCGGGGGCTTTGTTAAGAAGCAGGTGTTCCAGAAAGTTGGAGATAACTCCTATGAACATTCAGGGCCTGCAACTTCAGTAAAATTTTAGGAGTCTGTCGTTTATGACATTCTAAGAATCATCCCCCCACCCCCCCAATAAAGAATAAATTATTGAAACTTGTATTTCTCAGCATGAAGAAGGAAGTGAAATTCCTGGCATGATTTTTTGGGTGCTAGGGGCAGCATATTCCACACCCGGGAACAACAGGTGGAAAGGCTAGTCTGGTAAATGACATGAAAACCTGCCAGCTTTGAAAGTGCTCTAGCTTTGGCTGCTGCCTATGCACTTTGGACAGCTCATGCCAAGGTACCAGCCTTTAAGGAAATGAATTGCCATCTTGGCAAGAGTAGATGAGGATGCTGTTACCTTTTGGGAGAAGGAGGATTGTATTTAGCGATCAGGTGATAGGTTTGGATATCTTTTAGTCCTCCAATACCAAATTTTCGCAGCAAATGGACAAGTGCAATAATTCTGGCCTGAGAAGGTCATGGTCACCAGGAAAGGAATTCTACCCCACAGGAATGAAAGTCTAGTTCACAACACCAGGTAAATCTCCAGACCACCAGAGGTGCTAGCTGAGGATGAGGGGAATTTATAATAGACGGTGGAGAAAAGAGATAATGAGGATTTGTTATGGTCCTGGGATCAGCTCCAATGGTGGGGACTGTAGTTTATTCCACTATTTTTTTTTCTAAGTTTTCCCCAGGGATAGAGGCCCACTGGAATGGTGAAGAGTTAGTCCCAAAAATCTATACAAAAAAAAGTGGATCTGAGCAGTGTAAGGTTATGGACTGTGGGGAATATATAATGTTCTGTCCAGATCTCTCTTAGTAATGAAGGACTTACTCCTCCTTACTTCTGGGAGTCCTGTTGGAAGATGGCCCTCAGCTATAAACTTCTACTGGGGGATTACACCTATGGAAAAACCTGCTTCACCCCAAAGCACACTTCTTTCCAGGGAAGCCTGAATCCAATGACTGGTCAGACAGAAAGAATAAAGACCCAGCACCCTTGTTTTAACTGGAGGCAACTCCAAAAGACTACCATAGCTCCGTAACTCTTCATGGGGTCATCTTAGATCTTTATTGAGACTGCATCACAGCTCATCTCCTTCTGTCTAATGCCATTTCCTTCCCTGCCCTTCTACAGGCTTTGATTGCAAGAGTCCTCCCTAATAAACATCTTGCATGCTAATTGCTGAGTGTCTGCCTCCCAGAGAACCCAAGCTGCATCTGATAAAACACACTGATAATATAACTGAAACTACTACTATCATAGATTTATACATATATATATAAATCTATAAAATAAATGCTGATAGTATTACAAGAAGAAATCTAGAAATATATAATACTTGTGTAAATATTTTAACATGTATTTTAGAAACTGATGGATCAAGGACTCAATATTTGTAACAATGCAGAAGATTTTAACAAAGTTGTTCTCTCTCATATACATACGCAATATAATGTAATGTAACACACATAACACAACATAACATAGGTTTATTCTTATGTCCAAGGCATAGGGAGCACATATGATTTTTAAGCATACAGGTATTATTTTAGAAAGTTGATCATACATGAGATTACAAAAGTTCTCAGAAATTTCTAATAATTGGTATCATAGAAGACATTTTATCTTATTAGTATATTAAAATAAATACAAGTGGACTTTCCCAAAAATTTGTTGGAAAAATAATAATCTATGGTAAAAAAGTAATTGAATCAGTAAAAAATTCTTCCTATAAAATACATCAAGCCCACACAATTTTATGGAGAAATTTTGCCAAAAACTGTAAGTCATAGTCCCTATCTTATACAATCTGTTTTAGTGAATGAAAAAAAAGGGCAAACTACCTATATGTGAAATCAAAATTAGGCACAGAAAATATAAGAAATGATATTAATTGTTCAGTTTCACTACCATGTAGATGAACAAATTGTGATAACATGTTAGCAAATCCAGACTTGTACTTAGAGTACATCATGATAAAACAGGGTTCATCCCAATAATGAGAAGATGCATCAACATTAAAAATAAGTAAAACAGGTAAATAAATAGAAAATCTATTTATGTAATTCAACCCAGTAACAGAAAAAAGGGAGAAAAGGTGGACATCTCAATGGATCTAGAAAAATATTATATAAAAATCAGTACCTGTCCATAAATTAAGGTGAAAAAAATAGTACATTAACAATAGAAACAAACTTCCTTAACCTGATAAAGCACATCTACCCCAAACCCATAGCAATTGCTGTATTTTAGATTTTCAGATTTTAGAAACATTCTCATTAAATTCAAGACAAGAAGCTATTCACTAAAACCACTTCTATATATAGCAATTACTGGAAGCTCTAGGCAATTCAAAAACACAGCAAAAAGAATTGCAGGTTATAATTATTGGAAAGAAAGAGGCACAATTTTTATTTGCAGATGATTGCATACAAAATAGAAAAGAATCCACAGACAAACCACTTAGATTAAAAAAGTTCAGGAAGTTTGTTGGAAATAGGATCAACATACAAAAATGATTAAAATGTAAGATTATATTTAACAGTTACTGGAAAATAGAAAATGTTATTAAAAATTCCATTCACAATTACATTCAAATTTACATGGTATCCAAGGAAAAAATATAGAAAATAGTACTTAATACTTTTATGGAAGAAAATTATAAAATCAAACAAGATAAAAACATTTTGTTAATGCATATACAAGCTCAATATCAGGGACATGTACTATAAATTATTACCCAAATTGACCTACAAAGTTACTGTAATTCTAATAAAAATCGCAATAGATTTTTTTCATGAAATTTGAACTTATTTAAAATTCCTGTGTATGAGCAGATGTTCAGAAATAGGCAGGGCAGCTATGAGAAGAACTCGGAGAATTTGCTCTTGTAGATATCAAGAATTATTTTAAATCTATAGTGATTAAAACAGTATGGCATTTTGTAGGGTTAGAAATAGATTAATTAGACAAACTCGATAGCTTAGAAATAAACTCTGGCTTATATGTATATTTGGTTTATGAGAGAGTTGGCCTCAAAAGTTGAAACTTATTGGAATAATTGACTATCTGTATAGCAAGAAAGAGAATTAGATCATTACCTCTATATAAAAGAAATAAATTCCAGGTAGATTAAATTCCAGGTAGATTAGATTTGTTAAAAAATAGTTTTAAAATAAAAAAGGACAATTTTATGATCCTGTGAAGAAGAATATGTTTAGATACATGGGAAAAAAGCCCAAGTTGTAAAGAAAATTGATTCATTTACATTAAAATTTAAAATGTCTGCATGACCACAGTTAACAAACCACAAAGATTTTTTGCAATATACATAACAAAGAATCTCTCCAAAATATGTAAAGAACACTTCACCAACAATAAGATAATGATACTAGCTAACACTTATTAAGTATTTACTCTATGGCAGGATCTGTTCTAAGTGGTTAGTATGTATTAACTCCCTTAACCACTATAATAATCCTATGAGATACTATTTTTATCTTTATCTTACAGATGAAGAAACTGAGCCATAGAGAATTTAAGTAACATATCCAAGTACAAGCAACTGTTAATGACACATTTGGAATCAAAACTAAAGCAGTTCAGAGTGTCTGCTGCTAACCACTATGTAGAATTGTGCCCCTCTCCCCGCAAAAGAAAAATAATTCTGTTGAACAGCAAGCAAAGATATGAACAGGTTATTCATAGAAGAGTTGCTGGAATTGCCAATAAAGATGAAAATATGCCCAACTTCATTAATCAGAAAAATGTTAATTTAAAATTTTAATGATGTTTCTCACCCATCAGAATGGCAAAATTTATGTCTGAGAATACCAAATGGTGACCAGATTTGACAAGATAAGAATTCATATATCCTGCAGAATAGAGTGTAAACTGGCACACAAACGTTAGCGCAAGATGGAAATATTTAGTAAAACAGACCTGTAAGTACCTGATGACCCAGCAATTTCCCTTCCAGGTAAACTTACATATAAAGAAAAATGTGTGTAATGATATTTAATGCATTTTTTTAAATAAGCAGATAATTGGAAGGGTTTTAAGGGAAAAAATTGTGGTATTGTAATAGGATGTAATGCCATTTAGCAATTAAAATTAGTGAATTACATTTATATGTATCAATGTGGATGAGTCTAAGATTGCACCATTGAGTGGAAGAAGCATTATGTAGTACATATAGGTATGTAGAATATGATACTATCTAGTCAGCTTTTAGGACATAAAAATTCTATAAATTGTTTATGGTACTTACTTATATGGTCCAAGTATAAATACACGGAGGGCAGAGAAAGGGAGTGAATGGGACTGCAGAGTCATACACAGCAGATTTAGTCACAACTGTAATATTTTATTATAAAAATGATATATCAATGCACATATAAAATGTATTATTTCTCTTGTTGGGTGCACAGGTTGATTTCTCTCCATGTTTTTCTGTATATTTTTAATATTAAAAACAGAGAAAAGGGCTTCCCTGGTGGCGCAGTGGTTGAGAGTCCGTCTGCCGATGCAGGGGACACGGGTTCGTGCCCTGGTCCGGGAAGATCCCACATGCCACGCAGCGGCTGGGCCCGTGAGCCATGGACGCTGAGCCTGCGCATCCGGAGCCTGTGCTCCGCAACGGGAGAGGCCACAACAGTGAGAGGCCCGCATACCGCACAAAAAAAAAAAAAAAAAAACAAAAAAAAACAAGAGAAAGTTGATTAACACATAGTCTTTACTCTCAAGGAACTCATCTCTATTCATCCCGGTACAGAGTTCTGTAAGCAAACACTACTATTTTAAGTAATACAGGCACAACAAGAATAATGCTTCCGGTCTACTTAGCTTTGTTCCATCCTTCTGACTTTCTGCTTTTACCTGAGTTAGGAGATAAATTAGGCCTGAAGCAGGACTCAGTGGTCATCTATGCTTCTCATAGAACAGATGAAGAAACTGAGATCTATAAATGACCTAAGATCAGACATTATATGTAGCAATTGAGTGGTAGAGTTTAGAGCAGAATCCAGATCTCATGACAAATAAGGAAGGCACAGAAAGGAGGTCAGCAGGCCAAATTAGGTCCACAGACAGGTTTTGTTTGACCCATATGTCATTTAATTTTAAAAAAAAAAGAAATGTGAACATTATTACAAACTGTGTGTAGAGTTAGCCATAACCCCGCCAATCCCTATTTTCTCATGTGGATACTTTATTTATTGATGTTACCTTACCTGGCCCTTTAATATATTTGCATTTCTGATCCTCATAATAGAATCTTTGACTTGGAGAAGGTCACCTATATCCACCCAGCCCTCATTGTAATTCCCTCAACAGCGTCCCTGACAAGTGTGTTGCACCTCTGCTTGCACACTTCAGCTACGGGGAGCTCACCAGCTCTCAACATAGCCCAGCTAATTTCTGAACAGCTCTGAATGTTAGAAAGTTCTGCCTTATATGGGGTCAAAATTTACTTCTTGTAACATCCTACTCATTATCCCTAGCCCAGCCCTCTAAAAAGTTTCATGAAATAAATCTAACTGCTCTTGTAGAAATATTTGAAGACAGCTTTTACTGTTAAACTAAATCATTTCTTCAGGATAAACACTGTAGATTTGTCCAACTCTTCTAGAGTTGCTTGGTTTTCCTATTCTTTGCTAACTTGGTTTGCCTCTGGAGCTGCCACGTTGAATGTGGTCCAGCTCCCCACTACTGGAAGGCAATCAAGAGTGAATGTTCATGGTGATCACCATCAATACTCTTCATCTACTGTTTAAACCATCCAGCTATTTACAACCAGAAGAGTAACATAACTTCATTTCTGCCTACTTCTCCAGACTTTTCTAAACTTTCTCCATTTTTTTCTCATCTTTTCTTTTCACCTTTTGCCCTAGTCACACATTGTCTTCACTCCAACAACAATAAACTACTTGGAGTTCCCTAAATCAACCATGCTATTTTATATCACCACGTCATTCATATCTTGTTATCTCAACAAGGAATGTTTCATCAATGATTTCTTTTTGGAACTCCTATTTATTCTTCAAAACCCAGCTTTAATGTTACTGTCCCTGTGAGACTTTTCTATGCCTTTAATCCTTCCCTTTTGCTCTTTCACACTCCAGTCTAAGTTAATTTCTCTCTCTTGCACGCTGTTTCCCCGCTTTATATACACTTCTATTCTTGCACATTTCTCACTGGATTATAATTATTGGTCTGCATTTCTCTCTCCCTCTTTTATATTACAGTCTCTTGGATGGACAGTGCCTTACTTCTTTTTATAACTGAAACAGTAAACACAGGGACTGGCACTTAATAAGTGCTAAACAGATACTTTTTGAGTTGAGTGCAACTCTGAGACCACTGGATGTATTGCACAGGTAAAGTTTGTCTTGAGGACAGCTTGAGTTTTCTCCATTTTCCAAATTGAATTGAGTTGCTTGAGAACAGGAATCATGTTTTATTTTTCTTGCTCTCCTAGCATCAAGCACAATTCCCATCAGTCATTCAGATGATTGTTTAAATGAATAAACATGATTCAGAGTTATGAGTGAAATGAGATTTCACTGAAAGACAGACTTTTGTTTTGGTTTTTCATTCTAGAGAAGGAAAAAGTGTATATAGGCATAAAGATCAAATTTGTATTCATACATATATGTACACAAATATCTGTAAATAGCTACCACTCTGTGTGTGTGTGTGTATATATATATATATATATATATATATATATATATAGTGTTGCCTTTGCACATCCAGTAATATATATATCTTCTGAATTGCTAAGTGCACTCCAGGCTATTTGAAGTCTTGTACAATATGTCTAGCCTTCTAGGCAAAGTTTCTTGTTAATTTCCTCTGCCTCCATGAATGTATGATTTATTTAAAGAAACCTCCATGCAGCAAATTAAACAACATTTATTCTACCTAGAGGGATAATTTCCCAGCATCACAGAGTTGGCAGGCCCCATTACAAAGGTTTACGTAGAAGCAGTTGTCCAAATCAGAATCCCAAGTACAAAAGTGTCTGCTGGTGTATTGCCACAAGATATACTCCAGTGTCTAATTAGCCCAGGGGGGAATAATGGAAAAAATAAAAACAAAAACAAAACTCTAGTCCTAAAAATGATTGTGGTTGTTGATTTTTTTTTTTCGTTTCCTTTTTTCCCCTTTGTCCTGAATCCCCATCACTTCACAGGGATGTACTCAGAAACTGATATAATTAACTGGATTTCTTTTTTACTCACTTCCTTGATATCTGTCTTCATCTCTTCTTTTCTCTCTCTCTCTCTTTCTTTTAAAAAGAAAACGTATATTTTTGTTGTTTAATCAGAGATACCAAACATTTAACCATCTGTTTCAAATTTTTTTCATAGGAAAAGGCCTCGAGCCATTTCAGTCTGAACCTCTGGGAAACTATCCAAGAGAGATGGGAAATGTACCATACCTAATCTTTATTCTGTTCCTTTGCAATTCCAACCCAAATTAAAGAAATCATAAAATAAGCTGCAAAGTAAGGACTCCATGAATTATTAGATATCAACAATTAACATTCTTATCCAGCTTGCAAATCCATATCATCCTAAAGCAAGGCCAATTTGTGACTGGAAAAAGGTAGATTTACTTGATAAATTCTGATAATATTTTAGCTTTTACTCCCATTTTCCCTGGGCTCAGTCTTAGGAGATATCCTGTGGTGGGGGGTGCACTCTTGGCACATCTCACATCTTAGTTCATTACTGAACACACTCTTTAAAACACCTATATGCATTCATTGATACAATCAATATATATTGAAAACTTACTTTGAGAATATAATCATGCATGGTATTATTCCTATCCTTAGCAGTATTCCAGTAAACCATTGCTTCATAATAAGCCACTCCAAAGCTTTGTGAGTTTCTCTATTTTTCTCACAGTTTCCATGAATCAGGAATTCAGAGGGCATGGTGGGGATGACTTGACTCTACTCCACAATGTCTGTGGTCTCAGCTGACAAACTCCAGGCTGAGGGTGACCAGATGGCTGAGGGCTGAAATCATCTGAAGTTGTATTTAGCCTCACATGTCTGGCAGTAGATTCTGTTGGTTGTCTGAGACCTCAGCTAGGGCTATTGGCCAGTGTTCGTGTGGCCTTTTCATGTATTGGGTTTCTAATATGACTCCAAAGGAGAATGTCCTAACTATAAGCAAAAGTTGTGTTGCCTTTTCTGACCTTTTCTTAGAAGTCAGGTTGTATCACTCCTACTGCATTCTATTGGTTACAAGAAAATCACAGCCCAAATAGATTCTGGGGAAGTGAACATAAATCCCATCTCTTGATGAAAGGTGTGTCGAGATCACATTGTACAAGAACATGTATGATGGAAGATATTTTCTGAGGCCATCTTAGAAAATGCAACCTGCCACAGGTAGCTTATAGTGCAGTAGGAAAGTTAGACATGTAAACAAGTCAATGCAAGAAAGGGTCATAGCACTGTAACAGAAGACTGTCTTGAATGCAGTAAAACCCCTGCATATCTGGAGAAACTGTGGAGGGCAGGAAAAGTTTCCAAAAGGAGGTGAGTCTTAGGTGATAGGTTAGACATAGAGTGATATATTAATACATTTTAGTGGAAGTTGTTGAATTTTGGGTTTTTGAGGCATAACTTACATAAAATACTGGTAACACATACATTTAAAACATAGCTTAGGTTAAAAAACAAACTAGAAAGCCCTTGTACTCTATAGTGCCTTTCAAAATCCCTTTGCTAGTTAGAGGATGAGCTTGAGAAGGGGTATAGTAACTGTTCTGGGACTGCAGCAAACATTGGGCACGATGAGAAGTTGCAATGTGCCGGGCAAGTTATCACACAGTCATGACAAACCTTTACCTGTGTAGAAGATCCAGAAGTTGTGAAGGGCCAACAGGAGAATGCCAGCCAGCCAGGAATCATACTATTCTAAGGTATATCTTTATTCCCACCTAGCAGATGTTACCCCAGTGGTCACCGAATCCAAGTTGCCATAAGCTGGGGGTGTTGTCTGTTCTCCCCAGGTATTGGGACTTGATGGAACTGTGGATTTGTGGAGGTTTCAGGGGCTGGTCCCCAAGGAATTCAACCATTTTATGACTTTATTTGAGGATAAGGTCAACCCTTGCAGCTTTAGGGTAGTACAAAGGCAATAAGAGAGGGGCTAATATTCCTAGACAGGAGAGAGGCAGAGCATGTGTGCATGAATGTCCTCCAAAGCAAACGGGAAAACCTTCGTGTTTTATTTACTTTGTGTTATTAAAGGAACATCACTGTGCCATCCATGCTGAGCCAGAGCTTTTAATTCAGTAGAAATGAAATTCTAACCCAGTGTGTGCTTAACTTCCCCAGCACAGTAAAACCATTTCTCTCTTTGTCTCTGTCTCATCTCCCACTTTGTAGTGAAGAGATGTACAGGGCTGCAGTACAGTCTGACAGTGGGAAACCACACTGGCAATTTCTGAGTGATGTCTGAAGGAAGGAATTGAAGGACTTGCCTGGGGTGGAGACACAAGACAGACCATGCTTTTATAGTCACTGCTGGGTTTGCAATTTGCTTGCACTGCTTATCTATGCATATTCTTTTCTGTTCCAACATACAAAGGAAAACATGCCCAGGCAGACGCTTCCCAGCTTATCACTCCATATTAACCCAGGAACAAGACAGGTTTTCAATTTCTCCATTTGTGAGTGCAATTAAAAGTTGGCAGAGGTTGCTGTGAGGGGAGAAAACGAACAGTTGTGCATAATGGCCATGAAAGAGAGAGATGACATCCATGAGGGTGGGGTGGGAGATGAGGAATGGACCTGGGACTCATCTCACCAATATCTCATGCCTGGGAGTTATGGTTAGTGATATTAAGCTATGTGTTTATGCACTTAGGCTTGCTCTTGTTTGCTTCTGAGCCTGTGTCCATGTTATTTGCCTGTATTGCAAACACTTTCTTCAGTCCCCCAATGGGGGATACTCCATCTCCCTCCACACTTGTTCTTCACCTTTCTAACTCCAACTTGTCCTTCACGTTTCAATTTTGATGTTACTTCTTACAGGAAGCCTTCTCTTCCTTTTCAATATGTGGTTTGGCCCCTCCCTCACTCTCCTCCCTTAGTCCCTGAACTTATTTCCAATAAAGTTTTCTCATGTGGTACCATTATTTCCTTTTCCTTTTTTGCCTTATTTGATACCCTAGACTGAAAGGTACTTGAGAGCAGAAAACCTATATTTTCTGCTGTTGTATCTCAATACATGTAATAAGATGCCAACTATATTGTAGGAGCTCAAACAAAATTATAGATTAGTAAGGTAAAGAGATATAAGCCAGAAGTTACAGAGAAGTATGTGGTCAGAGTTAAAGTCCAAATGGGTGGGTGGAAAGATGAAAAATGACCTGAGATTTTACATCAACCAGATTAGAAAAAAGAAAAGAGTGTCAAGGGAAGAGATCAAGATGGTAGAGTAGGAGGACACGGAATTTACCTCCCCCCATGAGCACATCAAAAAAACATATACACATGGAAGAGTTCTCACCAAAGATTAACTGGAGACTGGCAGAAAGACTCATCTATAAGCAAGGCTGTAAGAAAGATCCATATGGAATCAGATAGAAGGACAGAGAAGTGGTCGGTTAGGGACCTGTGCCTGGGGAAGGGACTCAGAGGAAAAGGGAGATTACACAGGAAGAGAGCCACCCTGGAGGTGAGGGTTGGAGCATGTATAGGGTGCCTCAACACTGGTGTCTGACCCTGGAAGGTGAGTCCCTTTGTCTGGTTGGAGGATGAGCAGGATTAATAGGTGGGCTGTGAGAAGTCTGGATTCTGCTCATGAGGAAGACACACACTTGCTTATTCCTGAAATAAGGTGGAGAGGGTAGACTGAAACTGCACGGGTCACTGACCAACTTCTCCCATCCACCCTAGTGTGTGCCCTGACCTGAGCCCGAGTAAACGCTCCAGCCCAGCTTGCTATGTGACATAGTACCACACTGTAATGAGGGCTTCTATGGCTGAGGGGATAGCTCAGCTGTGAGGTACAAAGGCAGCTCAGGCCTGGAGCATCATCTGAGCAGTGGTAGGGCAGCCACTACTTTTGCTGATACAGGCAATGCATGAGAAGTGGTCTGGGTTGCTGCCTATGACTGGGGCTGACACAGCCTGTGCCCCAACCCATATTGAGCACCTGCACCAGCCCCATTGCTGCAGCACTGCTCACCTCTGGGGCAAGTGTGCTGGTACTGGGAGCAGGAAGAATTATACACTTAGAGGAAACAGAGCCAGCTCGAACTTGACCTTTAGGGTTTCTACTCCAGCATCTTGGGACATCACCCTACTCTATATAGGGAAGTGACAGCCACTGAGCAGGGGAGAAGTCCCAGCTCACACTGGCTCTGGCCCTGGCCCATCTAACTCAAGTCCCACCGCCTACCAAGGTGATAGCTGCCAGCACTCCCTGAGGAAAGATGTGACCTGTGTTTATGTCAAATAGAGTTCTCTCACCAAAGCCACTGGGCACATGCAGACTGTGTTGGGATGTTCCCATATAAGGACACACCTTCAAGACCACAATATGTAACTGTTTCACATAATTTCATAGAGACAGAGAAAGATAAGAAAAATGAGAAGACATAGGAATTTGTTTCAATTGAAAGAGCAAGAGAAAACCCCTGAAAACATAACTAATGAAACAGAGATAAACAATTTACCAGATAAAGAGTTCAAAGCATTAGTAATAAGAATGCTAACTGAATGAGGGAAAAGAATAGATGAACACAGTGAGAATTTTAACAGGGAATTAGAACATATAAAAAAAGAACCAGTCAGAAGTGAAGAATACAAATAACCAAATAACAAATAACCAAAATGAAAAAAAAAACATATTGGAAGGAATTAATAGCAGACTAGGTGATACAGAAGAATGCATAAGTGATCTGGAAGACAGAATGATAGAAACCCCCCAATCAGAACAGCGAAAAGAAAAACAAATAAAAAAATGAGAGCAGTTTAAGGGACCTCTAGGACAACAACAAATGTAACAACATTTGCATTATAAGAGTCCCAGAAGGAGGAGAGAAGGGCTCAACAATGTATTTAATAGGGCTTCCCTGGTGGCGCAGTGGTTGAGAGTCCGCCTGCCGATGCAGGGGACACGGGTTCGTGCCCCGGTCCAGGAAGATCCCACATGCCACAGAGCGGCTGGGCCCGTGAGCCATGGCCGCTGAGCCTGCATGCCTGGAGCCTGTGCTCTGCAGCGGGAGAGGCCGCAATGGTGAGAGGCCTGCGTACCACAAAAAAAAAAAAAAAATGTATTTAATAAAACTATGGCTGAAAACTTCCCAAACTTAAGAAGGAAACAGATATCCAGGTACAGAAAGCACAGAGGGTCCTAAACAAGATGAACCCAAACAGACCCACACTAAGACATATTATAATTAAAATGGCAAAATTTAAAGATAAAGAGAGAATTCTAAAGGCAGCCAGAGAAAAACAAAGAGTCATATACAAGGGAACCCCCATAAGGCTGTCAGCTGATTTTTCTGCAGAAAATTTGTAGGCCAGAAAGGAATGACATGATATATTCAAAGTGCTGAAAGGGAAAAACCTGCAATCTAGGATACTCTACCCAGCAAGAATATGAGAGATAAAAGACTTTTCTGACAAGCAAAAATTGAAAAAGTTAATCAATGCTAAACCTGCTTTAAAAGAAACATTAAAGATATCTTCTCTAAAAGGAAAATAAAAGGCTATAACAAGAATTAAGTATATAGGAATGGAAAAATCCCAATAGTAAAGGCAAATATATAGTAAAAGCTGAGGATCAACCACTTAAAGAAACTAGTACAAAGATTAAAAGGCAAGAATCTGTAAAATCAACTATAACTGCAATAAACAGTAAAGGGATACACCTGAAAATGTAAAATATAACATTGAAAACACAAAACATGGAGGAGGAGATTAAAATTGTAGATTTCTAAATATGTTTGAAATTAAATGACTGTGAGTTTAAAACAAGTAGAAATATTTATAGGTCAACATATGTGAACCCCATGATAACCACAAATCAAAAACTAGAGAGAAAGAAACATAAGCTACCACTGAAGAAAATTATCAAAGCACAAGAGAAAGAAGTACATACCTGTCAATAATCACTTTACATGTCAATGGACTAAATGTTCCAATCAAAAGGCAAGGAGTGGCTGATTGGACCAAAAGACAAGATGCATCTATATGCTATTACAAGAGACTCTCTTTAGAACTAAACACACACTAACTGAAAATGAGAATGGAAAAAGATATTTCCTGCAAATGGAAATGACAAAAATGTGGGGATAGCGATATTCATATCAGACAAAATAGACTTCAAAGTCTATAATAAGAGACAAAGATGGGCGTTATATGATTATAAAGGGATCAATACAAGAAAAGGATATAACACTCATTAACATATACACACCCAATACAGGAGCACCTAAATATACAAAACAATATTAGCAGACATAAAGGGAGAAATTGACAATAATACAATACTAGTAAGGGACTTTAACACCCCACTTACATCAATGGGCAGATAATCCAGACAGAAAACCAATAAGGAAGCAGTGGTCTTAAGTGACACATTAGACCAGTTGGTCTTAATAGATATCTATAGGATATTCCATCCTCAAACAGCAGAACACATATTCTTTTCATGTGCACATTGAATGCTCTCCAGGATAGAGCACATGCTAGGCCACAAAACAAGTCTCAACAAATTTAAGAGAATAGAAAATATACCAAGCATTTTCCCAACCACAGTGGTATGAAACTAGAAATCAATTACAGGAAGAAAAATGGAGAAAGCACAAACATGTGGAGACCAAACAAAATGCTACTAAAAACCAATGGGTCAATGAAGAAAACAAAGAGGAAATCAGAAAATATCTTAAGACAAATGAAAATGGAAACATAACTTTCCAAAATCTATGGGATGCAGCAAAAGCAGTTCTAAGAGAGAAGTTTATACTGATACAGGCCTACCTCTAGAAATGAGAAAAATCTCAAATAAACAACCTAACCTACTATTTAAAGGAATTAGAGAAAAGAATAACAAACAAAGCCCAAAGTTAACAGAAGGAAGGAAATAATAAAGATCAAAGAGGAAATAAAATAGGGACCAAAAAAACAATAGAAAAGATCAATGAAACCAAAAGTTTTTTTTTTTAAAGATAAACAAAATGGTAAACCTTTAGCCAGCCTTATCAAGAAAAAAAATAGAGGGACACAAATAAACAAAATAAGAAATAAAAGAGAAGAACTAACAACCGATATCACAGAGATACAAACATTCATAAAAGAGTACTATGAACAGTTATATGCCAACAAAATGGACAACCTAGAAGAAATGAACAAATTTTTAGAAACATACAACCTTCCAAGACTGAATCAGGCAGAAATAGGCAATCTGAACAAACTGATCATTAGTAGTGAAATTGGGTTTTTAATAAGAAAACTCCTAGCAAACGAAAGCCTAGGACCAGATGGCATCACAGGAGAATTCTACCAAACATATAAAGAAGAGCTAATATCTATCTTTCTCAAACTATTCCAAAAAGTTAAAAAGTATAGAACACCCCCAAATTCATTCTATGAGGGCAACATTATGCTGACAACAAAACCAGACAGACACTATAAAAAGAGGAAAATTACAAGCCAATATCTCTGAAGAATATAGGTGCAAAAATACTCAACAAAGTATTAACACACCAAATTCAACGATATATAAAAAAGGATCATACACCATGATCAAGTGGTGTTTATTTCAGGGATGGAAGGATGGTTCAATATTCACATATCAATCAAGTAATATGCCACATTAACGAAAGGAATGATGAAATTCATACAGTCATCTCAATAGACACAGAAAAAGCATTTGACAAAATTCAACATTCATTCATGATAAAATCTCTCATCAAAGTTGGTATAGGACTTCCCTGGTGGCACAGTGGTTAACTGTAAATGTAAAACTGTAAACCATAAAACTCTCAGTGGAGGACATAGGCAGAACATTCTTTTACATAAACTGTAAAAGTATATTTTTTGGATCTGTCTCCTAAGGTAAAGGAAGAAAACAAAGTAAAAAACTAAAACAAACAAATAAACAAGAAACAAATGGGACCTAATTAAACTTAAAAGCTTTTGCACAGCAAAGAAAACATTGACCTAAGGAAAAGACAGCTTACTGTATGGGAGAAAATATTCACCATTGATTTGACTAAGTGGTTAATATCCAAAATACATAAACAGCTCATACAACTCAATACCAAAAAAACAAACAACCTGATTAAAAAATGTGCAGAAGACATGAATAGACATTTTTCCAAAGAAGACACACAGATGGCCAATAGCCACATGAAAAAATGCTCAACATCACTAATCATCAGAGAAATGCAAATCAAGACCACAATGAGATATTATCTCACACCTGTCAAAATGGCTATCATCAAAAAGACCACATATAACAAATGTTGGCGAAGATGTGGAGAAAAGGGAACCCTTGTATACTGTTAGTGGGAATGTAAACTGGTGCAGCTACTATAGAAAACAGTATGGAGGTTCCTCAAAAAACTAAAAATAAAACTACTATATGATCCAGCAATTCCAGCGCTAGGTATATATCCAAAGAAAACAAAAACATTAATTCAAAGATACGTTCAGAGCAGCATTATTTACAAAAGCCAAGATACGGAAGCAACCTAAAAGTGTCCATCAACAGATGAACAGATAAAGGAGATGTGATATGTTTATACATGGAATATTACTCAGCCATTAAAAAGAATAAAATTTCGCCATTTGTAACAACAGGGATGGGCCCAGAGGCTGTCATGTTTAGTGAAATAAGACAGAGAAAGATGAATACTTCACATATATGTGGGATCTGACAAAACAGAAACAGACTCACAGGTATAGAGAACAAACTAGTGGTTACCAGTGGGCACAGGGAGAGGGGAAGGGGCAAAGCAGGGGTATGGAGTTAAGAGTTACAAACTACTATGTATAAATAAATAAGCAACAGGATATATTGTACAGCACAGAGAAATAGCCATTATTTTGCAATAGGTTTAAATGGAGTATAATCTATGAAAATATTGAATTACTATATTATATACCTGGAACTAATATAATATTGGAAATCAGCTATACTTCAATTTAAAATATAAATTAAAAACAAACAAAATAAAGAAACAGAGTGTCAATAATGATGAGACCTTTGTGAAATTGTTGCATACATTCAAATGACAGCAATACTACTGTAGTAGGATATTTTTGGAAAATAACACTTCAATATGAATCAATAACTTCAAAATATATATTCTAAATTGACTCTGTAATCTTACTTCTGGGAATATAACCTATGTAAATAATCTTAAAAAATGAAAATGTTACATACATGAAGATAATCTATTGTAGCACTATTTACAGTAGTGAGAAATTGGAAACAATTTAAACAGTATAGGAATGGTTAAATAATAACAATATCAATGTAGTATGATACAGCATTATGCAGTGATTAAAATGATAAATATGAGGCTTATTTTTCAACATAGAAAATATTTATTATATAATTTTACATTAAACAATGAAATTGTACCTGTACCATACTTTAAATTATATGAAATTACGTTTTTGAATGGACAAGTTCTGAGCAGAAATAAATGAAAATAGCTGTTATTTACTGGAGTGGTAGGATTTTGTGTGTTTTTAGCTTTCTTTTGTGAAGAGCTTCTTTAGTGCTATAATGCTACATGCATGAATTTAAAATAATTCTTTTCAAGAAACATTCTGAGGAAGCTACTGAGAATTGAATTATAAGGCTGATAGGTTCTTCCTTCATAGCACCCACCTAGGATGTGTTTCAGATAATCTTGACTAATAGATGTAAAGTCTTATTTTTCTCTTCTCAACTTGGAAACCTCAAGATTAAATCAGAAAGATCCAGTATCAGGATGTCTGGATGATTTTGCTCCAAAATTCATCTTCTAGTTATTCCCACTACTGTTAGGAGTTCCTCCTCCAGTTGCCAAACAACTGCTTATTCAAATAAAGAATCAGGTTTTCAAAGACAATTATTATACAACCAACTGTGGTTTGGATCATCTACAGAACCCCAGTGCATTTCCTTTCATTTGCCCACAAGGGCATTTCTTTTTAGCACAGAACACCACCTTTTCTAAACCAGCAAGAAAAGAAACCTGGGATGGCAGAAAGATGACGTCTTTACAAGTAGACAAATTTCAGCTTATTTAGGAACAAGACTGTGGGTAAGTTATGCAATCCTTCAGAATCTTGATCTCCTTATCTGAAAAAATTTGGAAATTAATATCTACCTCATGAGATTCTTATGAAGATTCGTTGAGATAATGTGTGTAATGCACTCAATCCAATATCTGTCACACAGGACCCTCTCCTTCAGTTCAGCAAACATTTATTGAACACCTATCATCATCCAGGTTAACTGGGACCTGTGTAGCATTGATGCTGGGCCAACCAAGTCAATTGACCAGCTCACACAGATGGCTTTGTGTTCGTGACAAAATTGGGATCTCTATTCATGGCTAACTGGCAGCTAAAAGGCAAGTGAAGACAATCCTGACCCTCTGAGGACTATTGTGTAACAGTGGGTGATGATTGACATACCAGGAAATAGAGATGCAGAGGCTCTATCCCTTAATCCAGTGAGCAATTCACACTTTGAAAATGGGGAAACAACAGCATTTACAGAGGCAAAATGTGCAATTAACAAAATACAGACAATAAAACCCAGGCCTCATTGACCTAGCTTTGTCCCCCATCTGGGACTCTTTCTTCTCTTTTTATTTTTTTTATTTTTGTTTTTGTTTTTGTTTTTTTTTGCAGTACACGGGCCTCTCACTGTTGTGGCCTCTCCCGTTGCAGACCACAGGCTCCGGACGCACAGGCTCAGCAACCATGGCTCACGGGCCTAGCAGCTCCGCTGCATGTGGGATCTTCCCAGACCGGGGCACGAACCCGTGTCCCCTGCATCGGCAGGCGGACTCTCAACCACTGCGCCACCAGGGAAGCCCTCTTCTTTTTTTAGATGTGACTCTAGGTCTGGTCAGAAGCACTTCAGTCACAAGGATATGAACCAAAAGAACACTTTCCAAGTCCCTTTCTCTGTGCAGATAATTAAGATATTTTCTTGATCATCAAGCAGTCTTGTGGCAATAGTGCAATAAAAGGTGGAGAAACTCAGGTTGTGATCTTTCTCCCCCACAGACTCCCTGTGTGATTTGGAGCAAAGAGCTAGTTTTCTGAGTCTCTGGGTCTTCATGTCTTTAACCGGTTTTTAATAACTCTACCAGACTCCTATTCATAAATAATTCCACAAGGAAGAAAAGAGAAAAAAATTTGCTGCAGGCAGCCTGGTGAGCCTGGAGGGAGAATGATGCCCCTGAATCTGTAAATCCAGCATGTCTTTGGACCAGGGTAGTCTACATGTGTGTACCATACTCTGCCCTAGGCTCCATCCATGCATAAGATACACATTTATATTGCAAATAAAATTTGGTGTTTGACCACCACTTCAAACTCAGCACCATCATTTTCTATGCCTCTTTTCCCATGGGAAAAAAAGAAATCTGTTCCTTCTCCAACTTCCTGTCTGTTGAAGGCACTTCTTGGGAGCCATTTTATACTCATTTTGCTTGACAGCAATCCTCCTACCAGCATCTTGCACTATGTATATGTGGCCTCTTTTCCACCCCCACAGTGTCTACCCTACACAAAGTCTCATTGGCCTTCCCAGTATTTCTGTAACAGACCCTGCAGTCTGCATTTTCTTCTCTCCAATTCACAGTAGCAGAATATTCCTTAATGCTCATTCTATCTTGGATCTCTCCTGATATAAAAATTCAGGTCACTCCCTATTTCCTCCTATGTCAAGTCTAATTTCTTCTCCCTGAACTTTAAGGATCTCTGCAACTCCTCCACTTCAGCCTTTTCCCAATCCAACCACATCATTGTTCCCCTGCTCACCTGGGCACCCCTTTTCCTCTTTTCAGAGTAATTTTTCTTCTGTCCCACATGACCTCTTGGTCTAGTTCATTACAGTATCCAGAAGCCCCTGAGCAGCTTTCTGTGCCATTTCTGTTTTTACATGCTGCTAGTTCTAAGGACTCAAACTATGTTCCTCTAGTCTTTTAGGGATACCACCCTCTCAGAGGGAACTAAAGAGTTGGACAACATTTACAGAGGCATGCTCTCTGATCCATAACTTCCCCATCCTTTCTGCGATTGTTTGTTATGACTTCTGAAAGTGATGTGAGCAAACCTCCTTCTTTGGTTGTGTTGATAGAGCCATAAAATCAACTCTCATGACAAGTTGGAAAAATTAATCTTATTTTGTCTATAACACCTGCAGTGTTTCTCTCAAGCCTCCACCTGGCAGAATACAAAGAAAAAATAATTTTATTCAGTCCATTTGAATTGAAAGCGGCCTCAGAAAGCTAACTCTCCCAGCCTGCAGCTCCATGACCACACTTTCCAGATGACAGAATGGCTATAATCCTGATCATTATTATTGGAGCAGTTTAAGGAAAACAGGGAATGGGGCAGAGATCTCCAATGTCACCTCTCCCCATAGTGTCTTCATGATCCAACATATCTGTTCATTCCAAGCCTAACTTCAGAGATGGAAACATGAACATAAAATAAAAATATTTTATTTTATTTCATTTCATTTCATGTTTTATTTTTATTGGAGTATAACTGCTTTACAATGTTGTGTTAGTTTCTGCTGTACAATGAAATGAATCAGCTATATGTATACTTGTATCCCCTCCCTCTTGGACTTCCCTCCAGCAACCCCCCATCCCACCCATCTAGGTCACCACAGAGTACCAAGCTGAGCTTCTTGTGCTTTATAGCATGTTCCCACTAGCTATCTATTTTACGCATGGTCATTTCCCACTGTCCCACTGCTCAATGATTTAGCCATGTTACCATCTCTGCTGGGTCTCAAATAAAGAAAACCTGCTACCAGCTCAGAGAACTGGTCTTTGATGGTCCTTTTGTTTGGAATGTTTCCCACCAGATTTCCAAATAACCACTTCCTCAGCTCCTCTGGAGTTTGCTCTAATGTCATGGTATCAGTGAGACCTTCCCAAACCAAGCGATTTCTACTGATAACCATTCAGCTTTCCCTAGCACTTCCACTTCTCCTAATTTTCTCCATAGCACTTAACATTATCTGATATACAATATCATTGCTGGGTGATCCCATGAGAATGTAAGTTCCATGAGAGTAGAGACAGAAATAGTGTCTGGGGAACAACAGGTATTCAATTAACAGTTCTTAAATGAATGAATGAATAAATAAAGGAATAAGACTGAGCATCGTTTGAGAATGGCTGAACCTGTATTATACTCCACTCTAGCATGAAATCATATAGAGTTTTCTACATAGTTAACTTAGACATGCATTTTTTTAAGACTATAAAAACTACAGTGTATAATTTTAATAGCAACTCCTAGTCTCTTCTCACCAAGAAAAATTAACTTAAGAATCTTTCACTATTGTGGCCAAGAAAAGAGTCTCAAATTTGGAAAGATTGGATGCTTCTTCTTGCTCTGTCTTGGGCATATGTTTTTATTTTACTTTCAAAAAATTTTCTCTTTCTGTGTCCCAGTGAGAATAGTCCTGGTACATCTGAGATAGTGATGGCTGTTTCCTTCCTTTAAGGGTACTTATTACAAAGTCCTGTCTGTGTTGACTTACATAGTTGGTTTACGTAAATTTTTATGGAAGCTTTATTATTTCCCCAGAAAGCTCTGCATAGTACTTGCTGCTTTCTTTGTGGGATCCCCTGGGTATTATCCCTCTTTCTCTCTTTTTCTCTTTCTCTCTCTCTCTGTCATCTGTGTAGATTTTTATCTGCATACTGTGGTCTCCTGCCACAACTTCTATATTCTCTGTACCTTCTCTGGTACTCTAGATAGAAGATGAAAGTTTTATTTTACTCCCTTTAGTTAGAAGAGTCATTTTCTTTTGTTGTTAAATTACAACAATAGTAACAGAAAAGATTCTCCTATGTAGCATCACCAAATATCTCCCCGTCTGCTGGGAGTTTATAAGGATTTCTGGGAAAAAGAGTATTTCAGGCAGATGGGGTGACACATGCCCAGATTTTTTTAAAGGGAATATGTTTTTTGAGTTCAAGGAAAATTCAAGAAACCATTATGGCCAGCAAATGGAGGAGGCAAGGTGGAGAGTATTGGAAGATAAGATCAGTGAGGTACTGAAGAGAACAGACATGAGACCCTTGAAGGGACTTTGTATATTAATCTTGGGGAAGTGGAAAGTCATTGGGGGTTTTAAACAGAGTGATTCGACCAACATATTTTGAAAGAATCATTCTCAATGCAGTGTTGAGCATAAACTAGAAGGCATAGGTCAGGGGCAGGGAAATTAGTTAATAAGCTATCATAATAATCCCAGTAAGAAGTGGTTAATAGCTTGGACCAGGGTAGTAGATGTGGAGGTGGTGAAAAATTATTGGATTTTAAGTATATGATGAAAATGAAGGTTACTGTATTTGTCAAGTGACCAGAGGTAGCATACATAAGAAAAGTAGAGTCAAAGATAACTCCAAGTATTTTGGCCTGAGCCAAAAATGAGTGGCCATTCTAGGATGACTGTGCAATTATAGGAACCATTCAGTAATGAGAGAAGATTTAGTGATGTAAGAGGAAGATTAGAAAATTGCTGGAGACACATTGTTGAGTAGGTGGGAGGAGATGGGATCTAGTGCCTGAGTGAAAGCTTAGCAAGCACACAGACAATTCACCCATAAAAATGTAAACCAATTATTTATTATATTTATTATACTAAGTAAGCCACATGTAGGCCAATTATTTAGGGACAGATGTAGATAAGTGATTGGGAAAGCTTTTAAAATTATCTCTACTATCTTAGTTAAATGAGAAGAAAAGCCATCAGTTGAGTGTAATAAGCAGGAAGCAGAAAATGGAAGTTTAAGGAGAGAGGAAAAAGTATGAAGTGGTCACCTAGAAAACTGAAAGAATAAAAGGTCTTGGGAAATATTGTCTGGCAAAGCCAAGGGTTTACTTGAGGCTGTTGTTGATTTAGCAAAATCGTGTTTTTATCTAGACATTTAAATGCTTAGATGGGAATTTTGCTAGATGATTGTGTTGAAGAGAGAAAAAAAGAAAAAGTCAAGTGTGCTGAGATTGTGGATAAGAGAATGATTGTAATAGTTCATCATGAACAATCCCATTTAAAATCACATCAAAAAGAATAAAATTCCTAGGAATAAATTTAACCAAGGAGGTGAAAGACCTATACTCTGAAAACTATAAAATAATGATGAAAGAAATGGAGAGACACCCTTTAGTCATGGATTGAAAAAATTAATAGTTAAAATGGCCATTACTACCCAAAGCAATCTATAGATTTAATACAATCCCTATCAAAATGCCCTTGACAGTTTTCACAGAACTAGAAAAAATAATCCTAAAATTTATATGGAATTATAAAAGATCTCAAATAGCCAACACAATCTTGGGAAAAAAGAAAATAGCTGGAGGTATCACACTTTTTGACTTTTGACTCTACTACAAAGCTGCAGTAATCAAAGCAGTATGGTACTGGCATAAAAACAGACACATAGATCAATGGAACAGAATAGAGAGCCCAGAAATAAGCCCACACAATTGCAGTCTATGACAAAAGAGGCAAGAATAGACAATAGAGAAAAGACAGTCTCTTCAATAAGTGGTGCTGAG
This sequence comes from Aethalodelphis obliquidens, assembly GCF_003676395.1. Classification (NCBI taxonomy): domain Eukaryota; kingdom Metazoa; phylum Chordata; class Mammalia; order Artiodactyla; family Delphinidae; genus Aethalodelphis; species Aethalodelphis obliquidens. Next base: position 5,595,009 of record NW_020837992.1, on the reverse strand, counting down.
AAAACTGGACAGCCACATGTAAAAGAATGAAATTAAAACATTTTCTCACACCACATATAAAAATAAACTTAAAGTGGATTAAAGACCTAAATATATGACTGGAATCCATAAAACTCTTAGAAGAAAATACAGGCAGAACACTTTTGACATAAACTGTAGCAATATTTTTTTGGATCCGTCTCTTACGGCAAAAGAAACAAAAGTAAAAATAAACAAATGGGACCTAATTAAACTTAAAGGAAAGGAAACCATTGATGAAAGGAAATGACAACCTACTGAATGGGAGAAAATATTCACAAATGATATGACTGATATGACCAATAAGGGGTTAATATCCTAGATATATAAACAGGTCATACAACTCAATACCAAGAAAGAAAAAAAAAATTAAAATGGAGAGAAGACCTGAATAGACATTTTTCCAAAGAAGACTCACAGATGGCCAGCAAGCATATGAAAAGATGCTCAACATCACTAATCATCAGAGAAATGCAAATCAAAACCTCAATGAGATATCACCTCAAACCTGTCAGAATGGCTATTATCAAAAATACCAAAGGTAACAAATGTTGGCAAGGATGTGGGAACACTTGTACACTGTTGGTGGAAATGTAAATTGTTGTAACCACTATGAAAAACAATACAGAGTTTCCTCAAAAAAAACCCTAAGAATAGAACTACCAATTCCACTGCTGGGTATTTATCTGAAGGAAATGAAAACACTAACTTGGAAATATATGTGCACCCCATGTTCATTGCCCCAATATTTACAATAGCCAAGATATGGAAGCAAACTAAGTGTCCAACAACATTATATATATGTATATGTAATGGAATACTACTCACCCATAAAAAAGAATGAAATTATATATATGTAATGGAATACTACTCACCCATAAAAAAGAATGAAATTTTGCCATTTGCAACAACATGGATGGATGGATGGACTTGGAAGGTGCTTTGGTAAGTCAGACAGAGGAAAAAAAATACTATATGTTATCACTTATATGTGGAATCTAAAAGGTAATCAAATGAATTAATATAACAAAAACAGAAACAGACTCATAGAGAACAAACTAGTGGTTACCAGTGGCGAGAGGGAAGGGGGGAGGAAGGGAAAGATTGGGGTAGGTGTTTAAGGGGGTACAAAGACTATGTATAAAATAAATAAACTACAAGGATACATCATGCAGCACAGGGAACATAGTCAATATTTTTAATAACTTTAAATGAAGTATAATATATAAAAGTATTGAATGTTGTATACCAAAAACTAGTATAATATTGTAAATCAACTATACTTCAATATAAAAAATAAAAAAATAAATGTACATATTGAATATGGTATGAGTATTGGACATTTAAGAGTTACAAAATTAAAAATTTTATAAAAATTGAAAAAAAAATTCAACATGCAACGTAAGCCCATGTGAAGGAAGTGATGATAAGAGAAGGGTGAAGGACATTTAAGAGATTGTGAGATCAATAGATTCTTTAGATTTAATTTGACAAGTTTGGAAGGAAAAATTATTGGAGTTGTGACACTTAGTTGGAAAGACAAGTGCTGATAGGACAATAGGATGGTTAAAATTTATATTAAGAATGAGGTACAGTTATGGGTAATGACGGGTCTAGGAAAATACCATTGGATTGGATGGCTGAGACATTGGAGAAAAGTAAGTCATGGAACTGAGAGGCCAGGTTATTGAAAGGATCATCTTCAGGCATGTTGAAATAATGAAGAATTGTAACAGGAGTGGTATTGGGCAGAGTCTCAGTACACCAGGAGCTAAAGTCATCAAGGAATGAGGAAGATTGATCCATCTGGGCATCTACAGTTGAAAAGTAGGGGTAGAGGATGATATAATTTGATGGCATTAGTATTGCTGGAGAGGGGTAAGAGGGAGTTGGGTAGGTAAGAGGGCTAAAGGTCGGGAAGTGGCAGAAGAATGGATGACAGATAGCCTCCCTATAGGCAGTGTTACCTGTGATATGAAGCCCTGGAATTTTCTAGAATTTTCTGACTTAAACCATTTGAGAAAGCTGTAGGGAAGGCAGTATCTTGAGGCAAAAGTTAGTAAAAAGCAAAAAGCAAAAACGTTCAAAGAAGAGACATAAGTATGCAGGAGCTTTTGCTGATGACTCCAGAGCATTTCAGAATATATTTAGTGCCTTGGAATCTTTATTTAAATTTGATGATCTTTGCACTGTAGATATGCTTGAGTGGCAGTTAATAGAGAACTCCAAATAGCCAAGTTTACTGTTTTATTGTTTTGACAGTTCTAGGTTCTCATCACAGAAAGAACAGTGTAATCACCAGATCCTCTCTCTGTACATAACGATGGGAATGGTCTTTGACTTTTCACCCAGAGGCACGATCAGACTTTTCCCTTAGAGCATCAAGGCTCTGGGAATCACGTTTCTTTCCCCCTAGACCGGCCCACAAGCCAAGATGAAAAACAATCAACTTTCAATTTTCTGTGCTTGTTTGCTTTCTGCCCAGAATACACAGAAAACACATTTAGCAAACTTCTGGGTTAAGTTTTCAAGGACACCTTTCTGTTTCTGCCGGCAAAGGATTTCAGAGCCAATTGTTCCTCAGCCCCAGGAGCCCATTTTTATTATTTAAATGTGGGTGTCTTCACAGCAAAACAACCTCAAACATTCGACCCTAGCGCCTCAACCCACCACCATTTGCTAAATGAAGCAAAACACCATAATGGTCTTAATGATGTGGATTTCTCTCTTAACTGTTGTTCTGAGATCATAACAAATCATTAAAATCATTAAGTCTTCTAGCTAAATTAGGGTACAGATCTTCTGGATTGCATGGCCAGTGTGGTTTCTTCCATAACACCCTCCACTCAGCCCCCCTCCACACCCCATAAACTCATCACCATCCTTCTCAGATTTCCTCTATGCAGAACAAATTGGCTTACTATATTCAAAGTCACAGTTTTAAACAGCTTTGTTACCTCTCTCCATGCTCATTCCTCCCCTGTACCCCAGAGCTACTTCCCTAAGAAATGTAGGCAGCAGACAGCTAAGCTTAGGGGTTTAGATCAGTGCTGACTCTGGGATCCAGCACAACAAAGTGTAACAGAGGAAAGAAAATAGCCAGTGAAATTTTGGCTCTCCCAGCCCTCCAAAGTAAGTAGGAACTCTCACCAATCACCTTCTGCTAGGTCTAGCAAAGGTGGAAGATGTATCAGCAGATGCCACTCTCAGAAGGAAGATGGGGTAGAGTTGGGATTCATTCTGTTTCTTCTTAGGTCTGTCACTTATTCTCTCCCCAGCCCATTCAGTCCTACAAAAATGGAAGTAAGGAAGCATGTCCTCAGTTTCTGGCTCAGACACTGTGGAAGCATGAAAAACATGGCTCATGTGGGCATTGAGGAAATGGATGGGGTCTCTCAGTCCTATATATGTTGGAGAAGTTTACGTTCATTTTTCTAGAGGATCCGTATGGAAATAGGACAATATGGTACTCGAGGAACTCGGGGACATTTATTCATCTCTCGGTAAGAAGAGCAAAGGGATATGTATCATGCAGTGAAGAGCTGGTTTAAGGAATCCAGTGCTTGATAAAGATAGTGAATTAAAAAGGGGTTTAGGGTGATTGGTTAAACTCAGCTGGATGACGGGATTCAAGTTTACCTTACACTAATTTCTGAACTAAGTTACTGTAACACATAGCTCAGTCTGGTCAGGTACCAGGAGATTGTCAAATTAATGTTAGTTGAATTAAAGACTGTATGTAGGGCTTCCCTGGTGGTGCAGTGGTTGAGAGTCCGCCTGCCGATTCAGGGGACACGGGTTCATGCCCCGGTCCGGGAAGATCCCACATGCCGTGCAGCGGCTAGACCCGTGAGCCATCGCCCTTGAGCCTGCGGGTCAGGAGCCTGTGCTCCGCAACGGAAGAGGCCACAACAGTGAGAGGCCCACATACCAAAAAAAAAAAAAAAAGACTGTATGTAACAATCTCCCTGGGGGTCCAAGGGTTTTCTAAGGTAAACCCATTTTATAAAGAGGTTAATTTTGTATTTAGTCACCAGTGTACCCTCTGTATAGTTAGAGCCTGTAGGTCTGCTACAAAGCTGGTGGACCCAACATTCTCAAAATTCAATAGTTTGAATTCAGGTGCCAAAGTTATGTGAGACATCTAAGTGTGTGGTTTACTATTAGGATGGGTGAGGTGTTTTGCTGGGGAGACCCTGTCCTGGCCAGCACTAAACGTTAAACTCCTGGTCCCATGTAGTATGATTAGACTCCTCAACCTGTGCTTGGTAAGGATAGTGAATTAGAAGGGGTGGTAAAATAGGGAAAAAAATCAGCCCACTGGGGTCGTGAGAAACACTCAACTCACTTCCATGGTTGGAAGCTTTACCTGTCTCTTCTGTAATGGGCTTTCAGAAGAACTGGAATGGCATTAAAGCTCCCTTATGTTTTAATTACATTCAGTGAGTCCAAGTGTGTGTGTAAAAGTCCATTTATCTCTAAATAGAAGAACCTGCTCTGAGCTCTATCTTTGGTACTAGAAAATTAGTCTTTTATCAGGAGAATTCAAGGGCCAAATGAAGGACGACAGAATATAAAATCAATGACCTTTTGTAGACAGGCAAAGTCAAGAGGATGAGAGGCTGTGAGCTGGGCAAAAGGAATATATGTCTACCCTAAGTTGCTGCTTATAGGAGAAAAAAGCATAGGGTGAACATAAAGGCATGGATTTCCCACTTCAGGACAGTTCTATACGCAGCCTCAGAGAGATTGATGTCTGGGTTCAGCACATACACCTGAGTTCGTTTCCTGGGCAACGTGGGAGCTCTTGCTTCAGACCCATCTGTGTGGGCAAGTATCACACGATGTGGCCCTGCTACGTCACTCCAGATCTCTGACAGTCTTGTTTGTGCTTTTCTCAGTCCAGGAGTTTGTGAGAAAGAGAATGGGGTGGGGGGAGAACGGTGGAGGGCAGAAAAGGTATCTAAGGGTAAAAGCCCAGAGCGGCTCCTATGTGTGGCTGCTTCAGGCCTGCCCCTCCGTGCCATGCCCATCCCTATCCCAGTCCCTTGCCATTTTCTAAGTGAATCTGAGCTGTCTCTGCGGTGGTCAACCCTGTAAGAGCGACGCTGAAGGAGCCGTGAGTGGCAGCGGGTGAGCCTTGTTTACAGCCCAGTTGTTACATCCGGGGCTGTCACATGACTCCAGGGTGCTGCTCTGGGTGGGGGGGGTGTCAGGAATCCCTCAGCAGATGTCCTCCTTTGCTCCACTGCCTCTGCCGAGCCAGCCCAGGATTAGTGTCTGCCTCACTGCCCCGACCCCAACCTCACCAATGGCCAGAACTGCAATGAAGGAAAACATTAGCCGGGGTGGGGGGAAGGATGCACACATAATGCATCCACAAGATATTCCTCGCTTCCTCCCCTCACCAGTTCCGTGAAGTATTATGATCTGCAGTTTACAGCTAAGCAAACTGAGGTAGAAAGAGGTTAAGGGACTTGTATAAGATCACAGAGCTAGTAAAATGCAGGGTTGGCGTTTAAACCCAGAGTCACCCAGTTCCGATGGCAGGATTTTGCTACCACCACAGGTGGCCTGGCTGAGCTTGTTAAGATAAAGGGCAGATCATCCAGGATACTGGCTGACCTCTAAGGGCAAGTTGAACAAATAAGAGGGTCAGCTGCCCCAGACACACACACACACACACACACACAGACTCACACACACACACTCACACACACACACTCCCACTCCCTGCCCTGTCTGTATTTTTTTCAGTCTTGCTCTTACTGAGGAGATCACCCAACACCCAGTCTCATATCTCCATATCTATTGTCCCTCTGTGACTCTTCTCTGCTTGAGAAGTACAGGGCACCGGGTACTGTTATAATGAGAGGGCCCTAACCAAGGAATTATTCAGTTGGCAGCTATGACTTTGATTATTACATTTTTTCCCGTCTATTTTGTCTGTTTTGGGCAACAAAGCAGGACAGTCAGTCAGACCTGGCTCAGTTTCTGGGATGTGGATTGTTGTCCCAGGTGGTGTCTCTCTGCCTCCGTTACAGTCCATCTTGCCCTGAAGTAATTTGTTTGGGCTTAGTGCAGTGCTGGGCATGTAGCAGGGGAATATCCAATGCTTCTATTAGAAGCATCTTTTCAAAATATCACTTTTATTATATCACTCTTCTGATAAAATACTTACAACGGCTCCCTGTCTGCTGCCCCAAGGCCATGCACGCAGGGACCCCATTCCATACCTTCTCAAACACAGGAAAGAAGGGACATTTCATTTACACCTACTCATCTTCTTCCATGGGACTCTGGCTGGAATCCCTCTCTGTTCCTCCTTCACAGCTACAGGTTCAAGCTCCTCCAGGCAGTTGTACCTTGCTAGCCATTCTAACCCTCTGGAGTTTTCTTCTTGAGTTAAAGTCCTGGGTATTTACTATCTGAATAACTCTAGGTGTGTGATCACAGTCTCTCTTATTTTGTTACTTAATACTTCATGGCTAATGTTTTACAAATTGTAAACCAATCAATACCAAGATCATATAGTAAATGCTTTCTATATTACCCAGAGTGCTAGCCTGGTGTTAGGAATATAATAAGGATTTTAAGATATTCAAATTAAATTAAATGAAAATTCTATTCTGGTCAGAGCTTAGACAGTATATTATTTATCACTCTTAAATGTATGAACCCCTTGTAGAGAAAAATTCTTTCTCGTAAACACCCAATATTTATTTTTATTGCATCACTTAAACATATAAACATAAAACTAAATATAAATTCCTAATAAACACTTAAGTTTCTTAAATCACTATAAAACCCAAACAAATTTATAAAATTAAGTATAAATAATAGTATAAATGCTGTAAAATTTAAGTGAACAGTGTAAGTTTATTGTAATATATGATGTTTACCAAAAGCAAATCACGTCAATGATATGGAATTGCTCTGACCCAAGTTCTTTGGAGATTTTGAGCTTGACATGATTCATTTCTTACACTACTCTCCTGTGTTCAGTACACAATACAGCAAAACCTTTATTTGTGTTGTGTGGTATCAGATCATTGGGGACTTATTTAGCCAAATGGCACCATTATTTTTAAGGCTGTTCTTTGTTTCCTACATGAGACAAAGTCATGATGTGCTGAAACCATTCGGCAGTGTTTAGGCTTATGGGATCATCTAGAGGGTCCAGATACACTTATGTTAATTTTTTAGGATTATCTTTGAAATTAGAAATTTGAATTAGAATATTTTATAAGAAAGCTTTTGGACCACCTACAGAATTTATCTGTAGATCCCTGATTAACACTGTCTAATGGGAGAAGAATTATTTAAAGCAGAAAAAATGGAATTGTTCTTCTTTCCTTACCATGGAAGGTTGTTGGCTAGAGATGCATCATCTTATTTTTTTCTATTACCAAATAGATTATTTTAAAATTGTTACTAAAATATGTCTTACACACAAAAAACAATGTATTTATCATAGAAAATTTAAAAGTTATTTATAAGTTTTTTCAAGAAAAAAAACTGAGGACCCCAGAATCCACCTTCCAGAGATAACTATCGATGTCCCATGAGAGCAATACTTCTATTGCTGCTAATAACATCGGCAAGAGACACAGATTGATAGCTACATGCCAGCAAATATTCAAAGCATTTTGCATATATTAATTTATTTACTCTGCACAGCAACCTTATGGCATAGGTTCTAGCAGTATTCCTATTTTACAAATTATGAACCGAGGCCTAAAGCTTGCCGACTGAAAAAAATGCACAACCTAAATGTTGATAATTATATTTTATTCAGTGGACAAACTGAGGACTTAAGCCCAGGAGGCAGCCTGTCAGATAGCTCTGAGGGACTGCTCCAAAGAAGTAAGGGAGGATTCAGGATATACAGGAGCTTTTGCAACAAAAACCAGGTAGTTGGCACATCATAAGTTTACTGTTAATTAAAGAAGAACCAGATATCTCAAGTTAATGAATTTAGCACTTTTCTATGTATGGGACATTGCAAGAGTCTGGGCTCATTAAATTATTCCTTTGATATACACCTTAACTGCCTAAGGCCAGTATCATGGTCTTTTCATCCTGAATCCCCTCAGGGTGCACAGTTGGGGTAGCTGCAGTGTCTTAAGACTTGATGGCGGAAACATCCTTTGTTTACTGACAAGAGTTTACAGTAAGTTGTAGAGCAAGATTCTAATTGAGACAAAATACAACAATATATAAATAAGACAAATTAAGTCAAATATAGGATCACTTATTTTCCTTATAAATACATTAAGCATCTTTTTCTATTGATACCAATAATTTTTGTGGGTATCAGATGGGTATATTCCATTACAAAAATACTTCACATTATCAACCCATATTCCACTGACAGCATTCTAGGTAGTTTTCAATCTTTATTATAAAAAGGGCTGAGATGAACATTCTTACACCTAAATTTCTGAGCATATTCTTACTAGGGAAATACTTTTTATTTCTTATTTTGCTTTAGCATCTTCTTTAGAATCTAAGAAGAAAAGAATACAGAAATCTCAGTGTGCTCAGTCTAACATTGTTGTAACTGTTGATCTCATTCACTGGAAAAGTACTTAGTTTCACATGATGTTTTATTATATGTATTTGTTTAGCATTCCATCATAGTTTAAGTTTTCCATAGTGCTAATAGGTGCTTTTCAGCTTTAAGTAAGAGAATGAGCTAGTATAAAACACAGAGTAACACTTTAATATATGTGTCCTAAATATTAGAAATTAAGAAGCCTCCTTTCAATTGTTCTAAACCAGAAATTGTTGTTCTCAGTGGGTAGGTAGCATTTCATTAGGTATTTTTAAAGCTCTCTTTTAGCTGTTTATTCGGAGGAGAAAAAGGGAATAAAGTTTTCAGACTAACCACAAATCTTGTTGCTTTTGCAAGCCTAATTCTAAATGTTGGTCAGTCTTTGAACATTTTATTTTATCAAAGTAATACATACACGTAGTCAGAGTTAAATACTACTAAAAGGTTTTGGTTTTGTTTTGGGAGGGAAGTCCCTTCACCCTCCAGTTCAGCTCCCCAGAGGCAACAAATTCTAACTCTTCTTTATTGTTGATGTCTTTCTTTTTCCTCACCCCTTCAGTTCTCCCTCTCCTTCTTCCTCTACCTCCTCCTCCTTCCTCTACCTCCTCCTCCTCTTCCTTCTCCCGCTCTTAGGATAATAGAAAATATAGCAATCTGGACTTCCCTGGTGGTGCAGCGGTTGAGAGTCCGCCTGCCAATGCAGGGGACACAAGTTCGTGCCCCCGTCCGGGAAGATCCCACATGCCGCGGGGCGGCTGGGCCCATGAGCCATGGCCGCTGGGCCTGCGCGTCCGCAACGGGAGAGGCCACAGGCCACAGCAGTTACAGGCCCGCGTACCGCAAAAAAAAAAAAAAAAGAAAAAGAAAATATAGCAATCTTACAACTCCTCTTGCCAGTATAGTTATACCACAATGCTTAATTCTCTCATTTTTTCTTTCCATTTTCTTATTTTTCTTTGAAATGTTGATTATCTTCCGAAAACCATCACAGTCTCTGAATACAATTTTCTGTATAGTCAAATGTACCAGATGACCTGTAAGTTCCTTTACTATTATTTCATTTTTTTCTGAAAATATTCTTTCTGGATCTCTCTGGGCTCCTGCTCCAATCTGGATAACTTAGTCTCCAAGTCTATTCACTTTATTCTATGTTAAAGCCCCTATTTCCTAGCTTCCTTGCATTTTTTTTTTCTTGGTTTTCTTTCTTGTTTTGAAAGAACCCAACTTCTAGAGTCTTCCAAGGAGAAAGGATGTGTGAGAAGCACATTTTTTCAGACGCTTCATATTTGCAGATATCACTATTCCACCATCACACTTGATTCCTCATCTAGCTACACTGAGCATTTTGAGTAGAAAATCATCGTCTCTCAGAATTTGAAGGCACTGCTCAGTTTTTTCTGAGTCTTGTTGTTGCAATTGAGATGTTCAATGTCATTCAGATCCTGGATACTTTAGATACAACTTCTTTTTCTCTATCTTTGGAAGTTTCTAGGTTTCTTTTATCCTTAAAGTTGAAAAATTTTATAATGTTGTGACTTGCTGAGATCTTTTTTGATTCATGGGTATTGGCATATATTTAAAATAAAATCTCCTGCATTTCTGGGATTTATTATATTATTTATTTCCTAATTTCTTTCTTTTTATTTCTTTTTTCTTTCTAAAATTCTCTGTCAAATGTTAGATTTACCTAATTAATCCTATGCTTAAAAATGTATTAACTACTATTGATCATACTTTTGTGTTCTTGTCCAGCTTCCTTGTAGGTTGTCTCAACTCTATCCTCCATCCTTCTATTTAAGTTTTTATTTGTAATTAACTATTATGTACTTAATATCCAGGAGACCTTCTTATTCTAAAAATCTTCTTTTTCCTCCTCTTTTCTTCTTCTTCCTCCTTACTCACCTGTCACTCCCTCCCCCTCCTCTTCGCCCCTCCCCCCTTCTTCTCCTCCTCTTCATAACACCATCTTCATAATACCATCTTCTTTTCTATGGCAGCATTATCTTCCTTTATCTCTCTGGGAATATTAATCATCTTTTATTTTATGTGTTTCTTCTATTCCCTGCTTTATCTATTGTTTCATTTTCCTTGCTTGTTTTATGTCCTTCATGTAGATGATCCTTGACTGTCTATTTCTATTTATGATTGAAAAACTATAAAAAGTATATTTTAAGATGATAGTTTCCTAAGATTGCCAAATAATTTTACACATGTTTGAGGTAGGCTCTACTATAAGGTAACCTATATTAAGGAACATCAAATATTAGTATCTGGGGGTTTTATTCTGAGTCTGTAGATACACTCCAAAGAAGGTTGTTCTAACCTTCTGCCATGGGTAAAGGAGAAGTAGTTGGCTGGCTGGGCAGGGTTAGGATGAGGACATAGCATGGAAACAGAATTTCAGCCAATCTCCTGGATTTATATACTACATCTGATTCCAATTCATTTTATTTGTTGTCTACAACAAATAAATTTGTTTAAAAATTTGTTTATTTGTTCTGAGATTTTCTGGGTTTCTGTTGGGCGAGGCAGCTTGCCTCATTGGTTTCCCTATTCCTGTTCAACTGAGTTTTAAATGTATTGCTACTTATTCATCCACTTCTCACTTTCACATATTCTGCTTGTGAGTTATAGGTGTCCTGCATTCATTAAATGCAGATTTTATGTGTCTGCTTTTTGTTTGTGTGTGCATTGACACCTGGCATCTTTATCCACTTAACTCTAAAATGTGCTCCTATTTTTAAAAGCTTCTTCAAGAGTAAAAAGGAAGCCTACTAAGAGGATGTTCTTGGGTTAGAACTAGTGTTCTTTGATAATAGACCTTAGAAAGAATCCAGACAGAGAATAAAATGATTAATTATTTAATGAGATTTTTTTTTGAGAATCACTCCATGAGATAAAATTCTGTAGTTTTAAAATTTCCTCCTAGAGTGTTTCACTGTACCCCAACATTACGCGTATGACTTCTACCTATTAGTTTAAGTCTATGTTAAAATACTGTCTTCTCCATGAAGCCATCTCTGATCATTATAACTAATAAAAATCCCTCCATTCTCTGAAATACATTGTATTTAATGCATTATTTTCTTATGGTGGTTATTCAGTTTTTACCCAGAATTCTAATTATGTTTGCATATCTCCAGCAGGAGCATTTTCTGATGAATTATTTATTCCCTCTATCCTTGAGGATTGGATTCATATCTACTTATCTTTGACTAGCTCATGGCTCCCAACACAGCGCCTGGAAAAGAGCATGTACACAGTAAATGTTGAACAAATGTGTGAATGCATAGAGGCTGCAACAATTCTTGCTCCTGGAAAAATGGAAGGCACATTTTTAGGTTTTCTATTTTGCTGTTATTAGGAAACTTTACAAAGAATGAAGCAAGTGCACTTCTTAACTGTAAGTTTCTGGGTGTTCTGAAATTTGATCAAGAACTATCATGCTGTATCAAAAATGTTCCTCTGAAGTTCTTCACTAAGGTTGTTACCATTTTAGGAATAATCACATCAAGGAGTTGGCCAGCTTCTTCTGAAAAATTGCTGTAGGCACAACTTGTCCTTATTACCTTTCTGCTGGACCCTCTTCCTCACCTTTTCCCAGTGATCAAGTACCTGGAACACTCTTGGGAGCTCCAATTGAATAATGAGAAAAAGTATAATTTCTTAACAGACATAGGTTTGAATGTTGCCTTTATCACTACAGGCTGGGAAATCTTGGGCAAGTGAGCAAATCTTTCGTCACCTAAACATCCATTTGTACAAAATGGAGAAAACATTATCCTCCACAAGATTGTCATAATGGTGAAATAACTACTAAAGTCCTCAGAACAGAAAAGACATGGAATTGATCGTCTTTGAGTTTCTTCTAAAGCTATGCATTGCATTTTTTCCCAGGAATATTGGCATTTTTAAAGTAGATATAGCGAGAGAGCAATGATTAACTCAAAAGAAAACTTACCTTGTGTGCCATCTCATGATTTTTGTGTCAAGGACTTCTGGACATCCTATGTTAAAGCACCCACAAGTGCGGAATCACTTTCCATGCCCCGCCTTCTCAAAGAAGAAAATATTTAGGGAGATATGGTTCAGAAAGTTGAAGTAAGGCAAAGAAAACCACCTTTTCCAAATCTTGCTTGGAAATCTTTCAAGAATGTTTGGGGTGAGCAGGTAAAATTTTGCTTCCTGCCTGTGTCCCACCTTCAAAGTTTATCTTATCATAGGATATAAGCATATGTATTTCCAGGGAATCTGTTCTAAATACAATGTGTCTCTGTTTGTCTTTTTGAAGTTGGTGAGGCCCCAAATGATGGAGGGAGAAAGGAAAACTTTGTATCAGTAAGAAGACTGAAGTGTGGGTGCTGTAGTTTTGGGGACTTACTATTTCAAAACCTGCACAGAGTACCAGAGTGCTTGGGAAAGCAGTGCTTGACAAGGTAAATCTGGCTTGTGATTAACTCTGCCAGATTTCCTCCTGTCCTCCAAGGTATTTTCAGACAGTTGTCCATCATGTGTTCTAATGTATATATTTTATTCTCTGCATGAAGGTGGAATGGATTATTGTCCCTTCATAAAACTCTCTGTCAGTCTTAGGAAAATCCATCCTGCCAGATTTCCACCCGTTAATGCTAATGACTAATAGACTTATCCACCTTCTTTTTTGTCTCAAAGTCAAGACAATTACACTTTTAGATGTGACAGAAGTGAAATGTTACTTCATAAAAACAAAGTCTGTCAAAATCTAGGGAGAGGCCAGAGATTCTTCATTCTAATAATTCATTAGGATGAAATACATAGCATGCTCTTTGGGAAGGGAGACAAGTATTTCATCTCAAATGCCACAAAGGGGAAGTGATGTTTACTGATGCCTACTATGTGCAAGGGGTTGAGCCCAAACTATCTGATGTCATCTGCCCACTGGTCCTCTGAGGAAGGTGTTAACACTTTCATTTCCAAAATAAAGTAGCTCTGCAAGATGGAAATTTACACAAAGTGATAGAATCCATTAGGGATCAAGACAGGGACTCAGACTGTTCTTTTCTGATAATACAGACATACCTCATTTTATTGCTTCTCTCTTTGTTGCACTTCATACATAGTACGGGTTTTTTGAAGTTGGGGATTGGTGAACCTCTATTTTAAAAAAATATTCTTATTATTTATTTATTTTTAATTTTTTACAGTTCTTAAAGGTTACTTTCCATTTATAGCTATTACAGAATATTGGTTATATTCCCCATGTTGTGTTGTACAATACACCCTTAAACCTATCTTATACCCAATAGTTTGTATCTCCCACTCCCCCACCCCTTTATTGCCCCTCACACCCTCCCCACTGGTAACCACAAGTTTGTTCTCTATATCTGTGAGTCTGCTTCTTTTTTGTTATATTCACTAGTTTGTTGTATTTTTTAAATTCTACATATAAGTGATATCACACAGAAGGTTTGTGGAACCCTACATCAAGCAAGTTTATTGATGCCATTTTTCTAACAGCATTTGCTCACTTTATGTCTCTGTGTCATATTTTGCTGATTCTCACAATATTTCAGACTTTTTCATTATTATCTTTGTTATGGTGATCTGTGATCAGTGATCTTTGATGTCACTACTGCAACTCGCTGAAGGCTCAGATGCTGGTCAGCATGTTTTAGCAATAAAGTATTTTTAATTAGGGACTGTACATAGTTTCATTAGACATAATGCTATTGCACACCTAGACAACAGTATAGCATAAACATAACTTTTTTTATGCACTGGGACACCAAAAAGTTTGTGTGACTCACTTTATTGTGATATTTGCTTTACTGCTGTGGTCTGGAACAGAACCTACAATATCCTAAGGTCTGCTTGTATTGTGTTCCCTTCTAGGGTGGGATGGACCATAGAGATCCACAGAGAAAATGTCAAACAAATGTTTAAAAGTAGGTGTGAGCTCCAGGCGTCTATCATCCCTGCAGCTGACTGGCTTCTTGCCACTCCTGAGAACAGGTATGCCCTCACCACCATTTTTCTCCTCCTTCCTGAAAGCTGAGTTGCACCCACAGTCCACTAATGGTGTAGAAGGAGATTTTCCTTGTTTTCATTTTATCATCGACCTCCACACAAGAAAAACATATTTTCTCCTGGAGAGAAAAGACTGCTTTATTACCATCTGGTCTGATTCCAGAGTCACCATATTGCAGGAATGAAAAGCTAGAGCTCCCAAGGATTCCATTTGCCATCATGTGGCTCCTATCATTGCAGTCTTGGAGTGCCCAAGAGACAAAATCTCCTCTCAGAAAAGAATCTAGGCAGGCAGACTAGGCTTAACAGTCCTTCTCTGTCTGGGATCACACCCACGTGGAGCCGCTTCTCTTGTTTTTATCTTAGACCAAACCTTAGAGGCTGCTGGCCAACACACATACAAAACAAGTTCACCATACTGTTTAGTTGCTGATGGCAGAGTTAGAACTTCTCTCTCTCAACCTTTAGAAAACACCGAACCCTGGTCACATGTGCCAAGCTGGCAGATGTGGTGCTTTTTGGTCCAAGCTGGGCTTCAGGAATGGATGCAGAGCATCAACTTCTCTTTTCTGGTTACCTTGAGCCAGGCATTGGCACAAGGCAGTACTGCCAGCAAATGGCATTTTCGTGCCATTTGTGAAAATTAACTTCCCTAATTAACTTACTCATACAAAGGTACTCAGGATAAAAACATTAGGATGATTACCTAGAAAATTACTACGTTGGTACCGTCCCTCGTGCACCCTTTTGCCTCTTACATGTGCCAAGAACAAAATGGCTCTGATGACATTGTTAGATCTCTGAGAGCAAATACCCGATGAAAGAAAAGATGGTGCCACTTGTTGGGTCCTTTAACCCTAATTTTAGCTTGTGGATTCTGCTTAGCATGGGGTGGCCAAGACATTACTTTCTCCTTCCCAGAGGGGAGCACTGGTGAGGACCAGAATGACCTCTTGGTGCATATTCAAGCACCTTCTCCAGCACCAGGCTACACAGCAATTATGGCTAAATGAGTTTTGTATCAATTAGGACTGCTAGGAGGGTATTGGGGCAGGACCAACAGGAGGCCTACATTTCTGAAACAAGAGGTTATAAAGTTTGATTTGTTTACCCAGCCTCCAAATGCAACGTTATTATTTTATTCTATGAACCTGGTTATCTTCATGTAGAGCCATAACAATCTGAAACATTTCTAGCCCTGGGGAATTTTACTTCCTCTTTTTGAAATACCCTTTGTTCAGGTGTTGGTCATTCTTATCAGGATCAAAGATTTCTGGAAAATTTCATTTTTCTGTGGTTTTACTTCACTTAACTGTATCATATGAATGAGTAACTCTTGAAATAAAATGTACACTTTCCCCAAATTTTATTCTATGTTCTTTGCTAGGTCAGGCATGGAAGGACGTCAGAAGATATGGGATGTGGTTCATGTTATTGGTACATGGAGGTAATGGTGTGTGCTACCTGCAAAATTGGAGGTAAATTTGTATTCTGACTTCAAAAGAATGGTTTTCAACTCTGCTGCACGTTAGGTTCATCTACTGAGTTTTTAAAAGTGCCAGTGCCCGAGCCCCATCTCAGACCAGTTAAATTAATCTCCCTGGGAGGTGGGGTCAAGATATCTCGAAAGTTTCCCAGATGATACTAATGTCAGCCAGGGTTGAGAACCAATTATTCATTACTTTCATAAACATATACTCATCACTTATTTTGTGCTAGGCACTATTCTAGAGGCTGGCGATGAAGCAGTGAACAAATCAGACAAAAATCTCTGCCTTTATAGAGGTTACATGCTAGCAGATTTTGACTGATGGCAAACAAATAAATCAATAGCATTCATGGTATAAAAGTTGGTGAAAAGTGCTAAGAAGAAAAAGAAAAGATGGAAGGGAGGTATCACTTATGAGGGGAGAGGTATTGCAACATTGCAGGGTATCCAAGGACCCCTCATGAGAAGATGATGTTGCACAAAGGTCTGAAGGAGGTGGGGAAAGAGTCTCTGAGCAGAGGAAACAGCAAATTCAAAGGTCTTGAGGTGGAGCATGGCTATTCCAGGAAAAGCAAGGGGGCTAAGGTAGAGTGTGAATTACTGGTCTAAACTAACAAAATCCACGCACTAGGTATAAGATGAACTACTTGTGAGAGTAAACCAAGAGACTGTGTATAAATGTGTGACTAATAATTTTGAGAATACTCTGAACCATATCAAGACAATCCGGCTATAATCTTAAGGAAACAGGCAAGGATGTGATGACAAGATAGTAAACTGATGTGGAGTATATTCCATTCTAGCCTACTTGGAGAAAGGAGGTAGGAGTAGAAGACTGGTCAATCTAGAGAACAAAATAAGGAAGGCGAAGGAAGCAAGAGTAAGAATGGACCTCTATGCACTGGTGGGGGGTGGGGTGCATACAAGGAGGCCAAGGGTCACGAGAGGTCATGACAAGTGTGTGGTTAACATTTGAATCACATAATTGACAATCATTATTGTTAGTCAGTGGTCTTCAAGCTAACCAAAAAATTGGCTTAACATAAAAGATAATCTGTATGTCCATCCATGTTGCTACAAATGGCTTTATTTCATTCTTTTTTATGGCTGAGTAATATTCCATTGTATATACATACCACCTCTTCTTTATCCATTCATCTGTTGATGGACATTTAAGTTGCTTCCATGTCTTTATCATATTTAGAGAAGTAAGTCAGACAGAGAAAGACAAGTATCATAGATATCACTTATATGTGGAATCTAAAAAAATGATACAAAGAACTTATTTACTAAACAGAAATAGACTCACAGACATAGAAAGAAAATGTATGGTTACCAAAACGGACAGCGGGAAGGGGAGGAGATAACTTAGGAGTTTGTGATTAACATATACACACTACTATATATAAAATAGGCAAACAAAAAGAACCTACTGTATAGCACAGGGAACTACACTTAATATCTTATAATAACCTATAATAGAAAATAATCTATAAAATAATATATATATAAAAAATGAATCAATTTGCCATACACTTGAAACTAACACATTGTAAATTAACTATGTTAATTAATAAAAAAATTAATGACAAAATAATTCAAAAAACATTAATAACAAAAAGATATCTTGAAAAAAATTTGGCTTCTAATATATTTAGCCCATAGGGAATGGTTGTGTTGATGAGTCAGTGTGAACATATAGCCTAACTGTATGTTATTTCTTATGATAAATAAAGGATTTACAATTGGGATTCCAGATATCAGTATAAGTGAACTTTGTATGAGCTAGTTTCCCTGAGCCAGATCACTCCGGTGTTAAACACTGAGAAGGTAAGGACTTGGAGCCTGTGGATGGGGGGCAGTGAATTTGGGGCAAGACAAATGCCTCTTTGTTAGACCTCTCAGGACCCCCAGCCTACTGACCTCTTCAGCTGCTGACTTTGATTGCCACGTGACGTTCACATTTTCTATCCAAAGCTACAACACCCTGTTCAACCCCTATCTTGCTGCCTGGCTGTTGCTTTCCCATAGCATAAATCAGAATAATACCTAGTATCTTATCTCTCTCTTATAGGTAGTAAGAAAATCAGATGTGATAAAATACATTAAAGTAATTTTAAATGTTAAAATGGTGTGTAAAATAAAGCACTATTTTTATTAACAGTGATAAGAGTAAATCTAGGTAAATGGATAGTCAGAAATCTAATAAATCCACCTGGTATTTACCATAGGTATAGATTAGATTCAATGTCTCTTGTAGATAACTATTTTTTATTTAAAACTAACTCTACGTGTACAGTTACATATAAAAATGTTTAGAAGCTTAATGCATCAAACTATAAATAGTGGTTATATCTTGATAATAGGATTTTAAATCATTTTTTCGTTTTTGCATGAATGCAGTTATTGTTTATGTTCTTTTCATATAAAGTATAGAAAATAATATCTTTATATTCTGAATATTCAGTAACACCTATTTTGAAGATGAAACAATAAACTGAGTTACTTTTAAAAAGAACCCCACTCAGCTTTTTATATAGTTGTTGAATAAATGGAGTGTTTGAGTTAACATCCCTGGTAATGAGCAGGGTGATGAGGGTGATGAATCAGAGTTTTCCTATGTCAGTCATAAAAAGCAGTATCCCAGAGCTCTGAACAATTGGGTCCATGTTAACAAGCCCTCCTTTTGAACACACTACCCAAATAAGAAAACCATGGGACTGTTCCAGAGGCTATGCTTTTACTCTGAGTTTTCAAAGAGATGTTTTGTGTATTTTTTCTTTTCTTTTGCAAATGTCAACGGTTCCTCCAGAGAGAAGAAAGGATGGAATTAAAACTGAGATACGCGAATGTGAATTCGGTAGGTAGTAAAGCCTTCTTGACTTCAGCTAAGGAATAATTGGCAGAAGAACTTGGTTCGGTCGAAGAAAATTAGTCGCTTCTCTTCTAGGAACTTTGCTTGCTGGGGCACAGTCCAGCTATGAAGACACCCTGAGAGAATGAGCGAGAAAAAAAAGGGGATAGACTGGGACCTTTCATCTTTTGTGAAGAACAACCCTTAAGTCAGTTAACAGAGACATACATGTTCATGTCTGCTGGCCAGAGCACCAGAACACACCTGTAGTTAAAGTTCAATTGATGGGCTTGCTTGCAGCAAGAGAGAATAGTTATTAATAGGGAAATATGGAGTGTCTCAAAAGGGAGCAGTTGGAAGGATTCTTATAGGTTGTGGGGAGGGGGTTGGGGACAGATTCATCATAGGATGGTCTTTGCAGAGATTGCTTAGAATTCATAAATTGCAGAGTTGCTTGCTCAGTGGTTTAATCTATAGAACACCTGAATCTGTGCAGGGTTACTGTGTGGTCAGTTTTTCTGCAGACATATAGAGCCTATGGGTCAGAACGAGCTGGTGTTTAAAGTTTGGGCTTACATAGTTTTCTTCCTTTCATGGTTTAATGCAGTTGATCTGTTTTGTGAGTCACGGTATAGTTCTGCAAATTATGGTTTCTGTTTCAATTCCATTGGGTGACCACATTTCAGGGGAGAAACAGGGGATAGAAAAGTGAAGGAAAAAATGGAGGAGAGGAAATAGGCACTTGAGCATCCCATGTGTGCTAAAGGATAATGCTTGTAAATATTGTACATATGCTTCTCTCTGTACACTTTACTCTCCTTCCACTGATCTTTATTCAACAAACTGTTTTCCAGCAGGAAAAAGTAAATAACCTCTAGGAAATGTTTCCAGGGGTTAAAGTAGGGCTTTCTTCTCATTTGTTTGTCCTGTATAAAAGTCAGGTGCTGACCAAACCTCTCCATTTCTTCTCATCCACATGATCAGCCATATAGTCCTTGGACTTTGCCCCTGTTTCCCATTGATCCTAACAGATATAATACAATCAACTTGCCTGATGGGGACTCATTACCCAAATGGTCCTGAGACTTCCTGTTTGGGTCCATTCCCACCTTCAAGAGACACACTCTTTGCAAATAAATCACTGTATCTTTTGTCAACAGCAGCATTTCTTTCTCCTATCAAATATTTTACCCATTGGATCAGAAAGCATGACCCATGAAATCGACCCCCCCACATATTTTTACTTGTCTTTTCCGAAGTTGGCATCAGATGTGTCAGTGTCTGAATTACTCCATATTCCTCCAGGCTGTTCATTTGATGCAAAATCGGAGGATACAATTGGCATTCCTATAGCTTTCTCTTAGATCTTTCTTCAGCCTGAGAAACACCCCAGGGCCATAAAGGGTAATGTGGAAACCCATTCTGATCTGGGTAAATAGAGGGAAATAGAATTTGCCTGAAGGTTCAGACTGGGCTCAAAATTAGGGACTAGAACACACAGTAACTTTCTGATTTTCATTTCCTCTCAGGCCCCTCAGGTTGGATGTCATACTCTAGCCCTTGGTTTTCTCTCTGATACAATCAGCTGAGAATCATCAGGTACTAAGAAATCATTAAGGAGCCACAGTAGTCATTCTTTTTGCAAATCCTCATAAATTTGCCTCAAGAGGGAAGTGGGGGTAAGATGCAGGAGGAAGAGGCTGAAACTCATGGCTATGGCCATTGGCCTTTTGGTAGAGTTTCCTTCATGGTTTCACACAATTTTTCTTGAGTTATGCTCCTTGGAACACATTCATTCACTGTGGAAAGATGGCAAGTTGCATCACATTCTAAGATGTGATTCTAAGTTGTGTCCTTCATTAGATTTCTCTCCTTTTTTGTATCTATTTCTTCCTGGGAAAAATGTAGCTCCCTTGTTCCAATCCTTTTCCTGTGGGTGGTTGTTTCAGCATAAGACCATACAATAAAAATGAAAGAAAATATTCCTCTAACAACCCATATTCTTTATTTTAAGCAGGCCAAGGACCCTAGAGAGATCAAAGCACTGTCATGGCTGGGCTAGGGAGCATAAGGATGGGTTAGTGTAGGGTGGGTGATTTGTAAACTAATTTTGGACTCAAAACTTTTGTTTAATTTCTTCACACAGCAGCTCCCCAGTCACATTACATTAGATATGAATGGAGGGAGCAGCGCCTTGTGCAGGTAGAACAGGCTGACCCTAAAACATGATTCTGGCACTGAAGAATTGGCTCTTTGAGATTCAGATATCTCCCCTGGATTTGACAGATTTCCAATACTAAGCCACAGCCTCCTCTGATGCAAACAGCAATCTGGGTTGCTGGGAATTGAAGAGGGTCTTCAGAAAAAGGTCCACCAGCAGACAAGCAAGTTATGGATTTGGCTCACCAAGCCAATCACAGAGACCAGTTTCATGGGCCCGGTGAAATACTGTTTTGTTTTGTTTTTCTTCAGTCCAAATAAGTGGTGTTGGTTTGTGTCTTTTTACCTCCTAGAGAGATTTATTGAAGAAAATTCTGAACATGACATGAGTTTAGTACACTTTCAGTGCTCCTATATGTCGCTCCTGTTTGGAATGTCCCTTTTCCCAAATCTGTTAAACAAACTCTTGTTCAAAAAATCTTCTCTTCTCATGCCTTCTTCCCTGGGCCTCCCATGTTGAGTCCATTACTCTGTGCCCAAAGATCTGGCTCTTTATGGCCAAATGGACTGAGAGCTCTTTCAGAGATGCTCTTTAGGCTTCTTATATCCACAGGCTTAACACAACACCTGTTCACAGGCACTCAACAAAATTGACTCCCTCTCCATTCCTCCTAGGAATATTTCGAGGTTGCCACTTGGAAGGGTGATCCCACTAAGGAGATTTCACATAAAATCCATTCTGCCTTAGCTCTTAGGCCACATCTCGGAAGTTCTTTCCTTCACAGAAGTTCAAGTGTGAAATTTTCACCTTGGACTTTATCCTTCGAAAGCTACTCGGAGAAACGATAATTTCAAGTCATTCTTTAAAGAAAAGATAGGGGCTAGACTGGATGATTTCTCATTGACCTTCCAACCCCTGCCTTCCCTCAGCACACTCAGCTCATGAAAGGAAAACTGTGATGTATTATAGGTAAGAGGACACTTGAGTGGGATCCTGAGGCCTGAGTTCCTTTGCCCAGCTCTACCATTGACAAGCTGAGTTAATCTGGATAACTACTCCTTCCCTAGGACACAGGTTCATCATCTATACATGAGAGGGTTGGGTTCAGTGATGTCCAAATACAACTTCTAACTGACAATGGTCTTAAAATATTAATAGTCTGTGAAATACCAATGTTGGCAAACCAATTAATGGCTATTCTTCTAATATTAGTTTAGCAGATATGTTCCTCACCCTCCTGTTGTTTAGAAGTTCTTCATCATTAAAATAATTGAGTGGGATGTTATTTTTATTCTTTCAACCTCTCTGCTCTCCACTGCTTTAATGAAACTCTGCACTGCTATTTGGTGATGAGGCTCCTGGGGCATTCTCTTTTGGGCTGTTGCAACTTAGAGGTGGAGTGGAAAGGGCCCCAGACTAGAAGTCAGATATTCTGAGGTCTAGCCTGGCTCTGCAACTAACTAGCTCTGTGGCCTTGGGCTTGTCAGGTCCCTTGTTGGGGTCTCCATTTCCTTACCTGTTAATTGGGGGGTGTGAGCTAGATTATAGTTCTTTAACTCTTGCTTTCTATGAATTCTAAGCAATGATAACTCCCTAGAGAGTGAGGGCTGAAAGGAAACTTCATGTCACACTACTCCAGGTGTCAAACAATTAATTATGGAATTCCAGCAATCAACCTCCTCTCCCTGCTCCCTACCCCCTGCCTGCCTGCCTTAAGGGCAATTTCAGAGCCTTCTGTTTAGAACAACATCTCAGTCCCAGACTAAATGGCATCTTTCCATCAATGTCAAAGGGAGTTAAAGGGGTCTCTTTACTTAGAACTCTCCTATTTCCCTTTGTGGCGTGGGGATAGGGTGTGCCTTCAGCTTCTGATGCTCCTCTAGTACCTGAGAGCCTATCCTGGCTGTATTGTCCTTGGTTCCTGTCTCTTTAGGATGTGTGTTCATTTGAGCAATCCCACCAAACAGAATAGTTGTCTATGTCATTTGATATTCATGGAATTTACCAGGCAAGCTTGTAAGCATATGTTAAAAATGATCGAAGTTCAAGAAGGAAAACAAGGAAGATACCCTTTCCTGTTAGTTCTAGTACCATGTAGGGTTAAAGGACTTGGACTCTGAGGACAACTGCCTTGGTCTGAATTTTTATTTGCCTGTGAGTCAGCCATGTGGCAGAGGGAAATCTACTTTCTGTGCCTGTTTTCTTATTCGTAAAATGGGACTAGTAAATAAAAGTACCAGCCTCACAAGATTAATGAAATAATATATGTTAATTAGTGTAGGGTTTAACACAGGATAGCTTTGAATATTCAAATGATGATGTTTACATTATTTTTGGCTAACCAACACTTGCAGCATGCCTATTCTGCTGGTGAAACCAGCTGTCTTTCTTAGTTTGGCAGTAGCTCATCTCTACCCACTCCCTTGAGTCCTTGCCCCTCTGGGCTCTTTATCATGACTCCTATGAGATCTCACTGTTCTTGGATGATTATTCAGTAAAGTGTTTTTCTATTGGAGGAAGCCTCCTTCCAACACTTCCCACCCACCCAGGGAAGCTCTAACTCCTGACCTGTGCAACTGGGCAGCTTATAACTACCCTTTGTAGGAGAGAAGATGCTTAACCGCAGAGGGGTTTTAATCGTTATTTTTGATGTGCACTCAACAAGCATGAGGTCCATAATCCACACACATTTAAAGCATCTTGTGCTGCTCAAAGAGGGGAGAAACTGCCCTCATTTATAGAACTTGCTGAATAGAGGTCTAGTCGGTGTTAATTTTTCAGTATCAGATTCCATTATTTTCTCTCCCTATTTCCCTTCCTTTAATACCAACAGCTGGGACTAGGTAGTGTGCAGCAAAAGGAATCAAGACTTTCTCATGGGGGTGGGGGAAGTAGGAGCAATTCATTTAATGTGTTTTATCCATAGTACAGCACATTTACTCCATGGGTTCAAGGTACCATGTGTCCGTTCTCTCAAAGGCAAGTCCAAATCACTTACAGCATCTTTACAGAAATTCAAAAGTAAATGGAAATATGACTATGAAGCCATCAGCTAAAAAGCACTGGCTCCAGGCTTCCCTGGTGGCACAGTGGTTAAGAATCCGCCTGCCAGTGCAGGGGACACAGGTTCGAGCAATGATCTGGGAAGATCCCACATGCCCCAGAGCAACTAAGCCTGTGCGCCACAACTACTAAGCCTGTGCTCTAGAGTCCACCAGCCACAACTACTGAAGCCGGCGCACCTAGAGCCCGTGCTCCACAATAAGAGAAGCCACTGCAATGAGAAGCCTGCGCACCGCACTGAAGAGTAGCCCTGCTGGCCGCAACTAGAGAAAGCCCGCATGCAGCAACAAAGATACGATGTGGCCAAAAATAATAATAATAAAAAAAAAAAAAAAAAAAGCATTGGCTCCTCATGGGGGATTTTGCTTTTTTTCTCTCTTTCTCTCTCCCTCTTATTTGTATCATCTTTCATAGCAGTAACCTTGAAGAAATGTCCCTTGGGCCTTCCCTACAGATCTTGGAAGGCCAGTTTTGGTAAAAGGTAGTAAAAATATCCAGACCATAGAACTAAACTGAGCAAGATACCTGATTTGGATAATGCATCACCATGGGTAAGCAAGCAATCATTTAAAAACCAAACTAGACTGTATATAAATTTGGCTATATTTGTTAAAATCGAAATATGTACTTAACAACACACAACTTATATAAATGCTATGTGTCTGGTTCCCATTAATGCATACTGGATGAGTATTGTGGTGATGACTTCTGTGAGGACCAGCCTAAACAATTCTGGTGGTTACCCATGCATGGCTAGGTAGGCCAGGTATCTGGAGGAAAAATGCAAATTATAATCAAGGTGAGAAGCAAGGTAACATCTAGCGGTTTGGAACTGGATGTCCGTTCTGAGAATTACACACATGATGTAGGAAATCAGAAGTATGGCAAACGGGATGGAATGCGGCTTCAGGAGGGTTGAAGCAAGTGGCTCTGACCTAAGATCATATATGGCAATAGGATAACAAAAGGTCCACATTCAAATGATCCACTTATGAGACCTGAGAACAGCCCTGACATAGACTCTGTTCTTTCTTATTCCAGAAGAATTCTCATCTGTGTATTACTGGTGACTATAGATACTTTGAAGAATTAATTTGTTATGGGTCATGGATATATGGAGAGAAACTAGAGCAAGAGGAAAAGGAGCAGCCAGTGGAGTTGGCCGTGAGAGATTACAACCACTTAAAACCTAATGCTCTTTCCTGCCTACTCCCAAATCTTCACTGAAAGACCAAAATTTGGGTTCATGCTGCTGCAGAATTCAGGCTTCTTCATAGAAGGAAGGAAACCAAAAGCAATTCATCTAATGCATTTTACTGATTATACAACTCATATACTTCCTGGGTTCAAGATAGCACCTGGCCATTCTCCTAAGGGCAAGTTCAAATCATCCTTTGGTATCTATATAGGATCTTTCTCTTCCACAGCAGAGAGTAGGAAAAGATGAGGAGTGTGTGTGTGTGTGTGTGTGTGTGTGTGTGTGTGTGTGTGTGTGTATGGGGGTTGGGGGGGTGGAGAGACAGAGAGAGAGAGAGAGAAAGATAGGAAGAAATCTAGAGGAAAAATACTCAAGAACTAGAAGGAATTAGTATTTTAAGGAAAAGTCAAGATCTGGAGAAGGACAGTCTGCCAATGTAATGCAGTCTTTAAAGAAGAGGTTCTAGAGATGTCAGGGTCTGGAGTAAGGAAGAATAATCCTTTGGAAGGTTTTGGATGCATTGTTACCTGGCACCAGAGAAGCAGCCCACAAAAGGTCTTATTTTTCATAAGAAAAATATTGTGAGAAAAACTCTGAGGAAAGAGAGTGCTGTAAGTTTATGGGTGACTGACAGCACTAAGAAAAGAGACTTTTCAGGATGAAGGGCAGCTGGGCTGGGAAGGAGCTAAGCTTTATATGCAGAGTGAACTTGAAATCTGCTGAACTTAGCTTAGCTTGGGCTCCAGAATATTTGTGCTGCAGAGGAGAAACTCCTTTTACTATAAGAGAAAGATCGAGAGGGTGATTTTGCAGATTATTCCCTTCAGCAGGGCAGGGAGCACTGAGGAGGATTAAAAGAAGAGGAGATGGGCTCCGTTGGGTGTTGTCAGGCTTGGTCTGCACAGAGGACAAGGAATGTATAAGGGGGGACCCTGGTCTTGGGAGCCTGAGTCTCCCTTAAAGCCAGTGTAGAGAGCTTCATTTTCTACACTCCATACTTCAGCTGTTGGTAATTTACAGAGGCAGCAACGTAGATCCTGACTGCCCAGAATTCTCTGGGTACCTTAAACCAATTACAACTCTTCACTTTTGCCACAGATTTAAAAATGTATCTGGGATAATGTCAAACAGCATCAGGAAAAGAGTTTGGGCCTCAAATAAAGCAGCGGTGACCTCCTTAACCTCAATTTTCCCTGGATGTCAGGACACCTCTCCACGGGGTGAAGGAGTGTATAAATTTAATATGGTTGCACATAGCAGGGTTGAATGGAGGGACCAATCAGTGTCACTCTGGGCAGTGACAAGCTAGAAGCCTGTCAGTAACGGGCAATGAAGCACAAACTGCTCTTAGATACACCCACGCCATCTGAGGAGGACGAAAAGGGGTGGAGAAGTCCTCCCAGGATGCCTTTGGGAGGACGGTTTTTATAGACCTTGAGAGGGAATGAGCTCCCTAGATAGCAAATGAGAGAGGTCCACTCCTGAGTCAGTCAACCGATTCCTATTCAACTATCATTTTAGGAAATGCTGGAAACCATTTCGCAGCTATGATGCTACTCTCTCTCTCTCTTCAGATCTCATAACACGTGTTTGTCTACAAGGGACCTCCTGAGTACTCTTTTTATTCAAAACCTGGTCCACAAATTAGCAGCCTCAGCATCACCAGGGAGCTTATTAGAAATGCAGAATCTCTGACCCCACCCCAGGCCTCTTGAATCAGTACCTGAATTTCAACAAGATTTTCAGATGATTTGTATACATATTAATCACTGTTGTATGGAATTCTCTAAATATCCAATTTTACTGGAAACAGTCATGTAGACGTTGTAGCTACTTCTTGGACAAGGAGCAGTGACTTCCTTTTGTATAATATGGAATACAGTAAATCCCCTACATCCAAACGAGTTCCGTTCCAAGAGGGCGTTCATAAGTCCAATTTGTTCATAAGTCCAACAAAGTTAGCCTAGGTACCCAACTAACACAATTGGCTATTTAGTAATGTACTGTAATAGTACTCTTCACACAAAGAATACATAAAAAGCAAACAAACACAAAAAACAAAGAAAACGTGTTTAATCTTACAGTAAGGTACCTTGAAAATTACAGTAGTACAGTACAACAGCTGGCATACAAGGGCTGGCATCGAGTGAACAGGCAAGAAGAGTTACTGACTGGAGGAGGGAGAGGAGGTGGGAGGTGGTAGAGCTGAAGGATCATCAGCGATAGGAGACAGGGAGCGAGCTGCCATTTCACTCATGCCTGACATTGATGGCACAGGTTCTGGCTCCTTGCTGGATTCAATTCTACTTACTTTCTTGAAAAAACGATCGAGTGATGTCTGGGTAGTAGCTCTTTTTTTCTCGTCATAGATGACACGGTGGCACTGGATTACATTCTGAACATCTGCTGCAACCTTCATGTACCGTTCTACATTTGGGTCCTGTGCCTCTAAAACTAACAGCGCCTCCTCAAATAAAGAAAATCCCCTTGCCATTTCCTGCGTCGTGAATCTCTTCAGTTCTGCAGTTACTTCTTCTTCCTCTTGTCTCTCTTCGTCCTTTCTCTGGGCCTCCAATTCCATCAGGTCTTCGTTATTAGTAGCTCCTCATGTTGCACAGCAAGGAGTTGAATGTTATAAGAACGAGCAACATCTACCACCTTTTCGCCTCGCTCCACTCTCTCAATTATTTTCACTTTTGTTTCCATCGTTATCGCTTGGTGCTTCTCAGCAGTACCAGCTACATCACCGCTGATTTTATGCTTGCTTCCAGGCATCCTGGGTTTGAAATAAAGATACTCTACTACTGTACTCTATACAGCACTGCACAGTAAAGTACACAAAGCACAACCACTTGTGGAGAATGCACGCACATGACAATGTACACCAGACGCACGAACTAACTTACGTGATTGGACACGTGAACGCATGTTCGCATGTTTGAAAGTTCACAACTTGAAGGTTTGTATGTAGGGGACTTACTGTATAAACTTTTTCAGCCAATTAAACTGAACTGGATCAAGTAAGAAGAGAACATCAGTTCCCTCCAGCACCCAAGTAAGAAGAGAATATCAGTTCCCTCCAGCACCCAGTTGTAGCTTCCTGTGGAAGGCAAACACAAATCCAAGAGAAAGGAAAAACTAGGAACTCTTCAATTTCTTTTAGACTTGAAACTTGATTCTTTTCAGACTCAGGGTCAGTGTTATTTTCATGGCCCTATTGAGTTGTTCATCTGTCTGAGCATATAAGTGTGTGTGTGTGTGTGTGTGTGTGTGTGTGTGTGTGTGTGTGTGCTTTGCCCATATAAACCTAAGCATTCTCCTCAGCAATTAGGTAATTTCTAGATCAGGCAACGTGTTTCATCTCTTTGCAGCATCTTTCATTTCTTGAAAGAAAATTATGGTGCATTTTGCCACAGAAACATGCTCTGTGAGAAGACAGAGCAAATAATGCATTAGGGGAAATAAGTGAGACTGCTCAAATTGCTTTAACCCCTCTGTGCTCATCACCACCAATCCCCGTCTGCTCTCACCAACCCTTGCTCAGTACATCCCTGCCCAACTCCCTGTCAGATCACCTACTCCAAGGGAGGACTTGGAAGTGTCCAGAGGTGAAGACAAGAGCACTGCCCTATCATCTTTCTTTATCCACAGGAATATGGTGAGAGGCTGGTCTGGGAGGGAAGACATTGAGAATGCAGGGACTCACAAGCCCTAGAAAAAGCACAGAACTGGGGAGTTCATCTGGAGTTAACCTTTGTACTTCTTGTCCTTTTTTTCCTGCCCCACTGAACCCCATTCTACTTAGTAATCAAGATTCCAAAGGTGGAATAGTCTCCCCACTTTTTCCTCTACTCACATTCTAACCATTATCAAAGGCCTGAGATTCATTGCATTTATTCATTAAGATACTGACTGAGCTTTAATGAGGTGCTTGTTACTGTTCTAGTTGTTCCAAATACATGAATAAATGAGGCAGAATCCTGACCACTTGCATCTCAGTGTAGAGTAATGAAATAAGTGTGGGTTTTGGGGCCTAAATTGACTGGACTTTGAAAATATATAGTCAAGTTGCTTAAACTCTGCAAGCCTCATTGCTTGTGCAAGCCAGTCTTCTCTTAAAAATGAGACTGTAAATATCTTAAATATAATGACATGACACAGACTTCTTTTTATCCTATTAGGCATATATTAGCTATTTAATAAATGCTAAACTAAATCAAATTTTGAATGCAATTTAAAAATCAATATATAGGAAAACCTGCAGCTCAGCTCTGCTACTGAGTAGCTGAAAGTCTTGTTTAAATCATTTAACTTCAGGGTATTTTATATATGAAAAGAAGAAATTGGAAAATTGCAAAGATGCTTTCTAGAAGTTCTTATACATGATTCTTCTCTAGGAGTCCAAACTGTTGTGAAATGTTACATCTACTCTTCTATAACTAATGCCATAGTCATAATTCACTAAGATTTGCATATATATATATATATAGTTTATGTGTATACATATACATATATAAAATATATCTTATATCAATAATGCATATATTTATTTTTAGTTACTTTCTGTACAAGGTTGAAAGTTCATAAGATATTTCAAAAGATTAAAGATACAAGATACCTTAAAGAAGCCTTTGGACTTGTTTAATACAGACCTTTCCAAACTTATCTTAATCCCTCCTTTTTTTATATAATGCCAATTAACAACTTAGCTTTCCCTAGCATATTCAACTCAAAGTTGAAGTAGACCCTCAGCTTTCTACATTTTAAAATCTCAGATTGTATTGTTGGCAAATGATCTTCAAGTTCCATTTCATGTAGTGATTTTTAATTTTCCTAAGTCATCAATGTGTACCATATTATAGACTAGTGAGTGAGATGGAGTTACTACAGCTCATGACCAAGCCCAGTTGACTCTCCTGCCCATCATTCCTCTCACTGTCACTACCAGCCCCTGATATTGGCATATTGGCTAAGTTGTGGATTCACAACGATCTTCTACTAGAAACCTCAAGAACATCAGGAGTTAAATGTAAATATTTCTACCTTTGGTTGCAGGCTCCTGTTTTAGGCCACTGGTACCGCAACTAAAGATGGATCATCATTCTTCTCCTCAAGGCATTGGTACTCTGTTAGAGAAATGTGGTAGACGATCAACAGGTCCTTTCAATCTCATTGGTAAAATTCCAATTTTCATGAAATGTGAGACATATACCAGTGAAATATGTAGTGACTTAAAAAAAATCCTGACATTTGGTCAGCAAAGTCCAATGTTTTTCCTTTGAGAAATGACCTAACCACGTATTCCTCTTGCCAAAACCCACCCTGGCACTTCTGTTAAGGGCAGCTTTTTGCAGTATGATAGAATTGTTTCTCAAGTGCTCCTGGTCTCAGGACTGAATCGTGTAAGAGAGACAGTTAAAGACATTTTTTGAAAGCAGAGCCTATTTCAGAGTCTGGGGTTAGACCATCAGTTCACATCTCCAAGTGATATCTTCTCAACTCTTCCCTGTTCCTTGTCTTGAATATTGGACCCTGGGGATGGCTCCTATTGATGATTATGGAAAAGCATAGAAAGAAGAAACTGTTTTTCAATTCAAATGATATGGGCCTGGTTGGAGACAAAACTGTTTATTGGCCTGCATTGTTCAGCAACTAATGAAATTAATTTTTTAAGAAGCATTACAAATGAAATACTGCAGTCACTCTTCAGTGTCCTGGCTCACTAGGATATTAGATGAGCCAGACTTAGGTCTATGGACTTTCCCCAAAAGACTGTTCTTAGAAAAGCCAGAGTAGGTGATGCAAAGATTAAGCACTTCTCAGCAGAATGCTGCAGTATCATGTCTTGAGTTGTTTTATTGTTTTTGTATTAGAGCCAAGAAACATGTGGCCAGCAGTCTGCAACAAGCCCTCTTATTTTCAACATAGCAAATGATAATTCTTGCACTTGAATGCCGTGTGAAATTAGGATTGAAAGACAGAATTCATTGCAAGTCAATTATTGATCTTTAAATGAAGGAAGAAAGTCATTGCTATCAGGACTCTCTAACTCCTGTGAACCATCCTCTAAACCTTGAAGCTTCTCTGGTTACCAGGAAAATGATAGAGGGCTGACTAATAGTGACTTCAGTTTGCAGAGAATGTTTCATCCATCATACTAGTGATTCTGGTTTCTCTTTATAATATTACTGATGATCAGCTGGGGATATTACTTATGACAGATGAAACTGAAAAGGGCTAGCAGAGCATTCTGTGAGCACAGGTAAAACAGAAATGAGAAGCTGGGTAGGTAGAAGTGTTCCAAAATCATTAGGATGCAGTTTTGTAGGATGAATAAATCTAGAGGTGTAATGTATAGCATCCTGACAACAGTTAATAAAATGGGATTGGAACTGGAAATTTGCTAAGAGGGTATAGATTTCAGGTACACTTATCGCCAAAAATAAAAAAGAAAAGAAAAGGTAACTATATAGGGAGAAGTTATGTTAGTTAGCTTGACTGTAATAATCACTTCACTATGTATGTGCATTTCAAGTCATCATGTTGTACACTTAAAATATACAGTTTTTATTTAAAAATTAATAAATCAAGACAAAATCATTATATTTCCATACTTTTCAGATGAAAATAGAACTGAGCTAGATCTAGTCAGAGCTGGACACAGACAAGGCTTTTTAAATTTTGTTTCAATAAATTTATTTATTTATTTATTTTTGGCTGCATTTGGTCTTCATTGCTGCACGCGGACTTTCTCCAGTTGCGGCAAGCAGGAACTACTCTTTGTTATGGTGCACGGGCTTCTCATTGAAGTGTCTTCTCTTGTTGCAGAGCATGGACTCTAGGTGCGCGGGCTTCAGTAGTTGTGGCGCATGGGCTTAGTTGCTCTGTGGCATGTGGGATCTTCCCGGACCAGGGATCGAACCCATGTCTCCTGCATTGGCAGGTGAATTCTTAATCACTGTGCCACCAGGGAAGTCCAAGGCCTTTTTTCTTATGTTTATTTTCCTTAGTTGGAATGAGATCACACACAACAAGAACAACACAAGGAAAATCTAAAAAAGAAGATATGAAAGACAATGACTCTGAGACAAATTATTAGATAAGTTGGGTATTGAATAAAGAAGAATTTATCCTTGTTGGATACCCTCATTTATAATTATGCTCATTTATAATTCCTTCAGGAACAAATTATTTGAAATGAATTTTGTAGCGCTTTAGGTGTAGAACTTTATTTTAGGCCATAGGTAGAATCCAAACCAATGGAAAAGCAGAGCTCTTGATTTGAGGGGCTGTGTTTCACTCCTTCAACATTCATTCACTCAACATCTATTTATTGAGAACCTATTATGTGCCAGGTTCTCTTTTTATCTGAATATTCAGCAATTAACCAAAAGGACAATATGTATTTTTTACAAAATATAAAGAGAGCTATATTGTAGTGGGAAGAGAGACAAAAATGAGAAAATGAGAAAAATATCAGGCAAGATAATTTAAGTTAGTCATAGGTTCCAAGAAGACAATAGTTCAAAGAGAGTAATGGTAGAGTCAGCTACCTTAAACTGAATGGTCAAGAAAACTACTTCTTCTGGTAGGATGGAGTACTTTGCAATAGCCCAATGTTCCAGCTGAGAAAAACAAACAAACAAACAAAAACCTAACCAGACAAAAGACAAAGTTCATCTGTGTAATTGCATCACGGAAATACTAGAATCCTTCAGACCAGACAGGCTAAATTTCTAGAGAGGTGAAAACTGTAGAAAGTGAGCTGATGCTCTGCATCTGCTTGGCTAAATCTAGCATAGACAAGTAACTGATATTATCCAAGGCATAAAGCCACTGCTGGGCCCCAGAAAAACCAGCAGATACTTTGGTAGTTGTACAGAGATGGGAGTGACTAAATTGGAGATTTGAGAGGCCTAAGACATATAGCCAGCATCCTGCTCAGACATTTCTCAAATTTTGAAGCCAGGCAAGGCTTTATGCTAAAAAAGCTACACTGAAACCCCCTGACAAGCAGGGCAGAGGAGACAAAGATGAGAGTCCAGCACCCTCCAAGAGAAGAAGTCCTGATAGCTCATTGAGAGTCATCTTTAAAGATCCCTGCCTCCCAATACTTACGTTCTTCCCACATACAAATCCACTCATCTACCTTTCTAATACTCTCAAAGGCATCAGCCTTGGGCTTGAGAATCTTACCCTCTAAATTAGGCCCAGGTGATGATGAGGTTGCAGCCTCCTTCAGTAAATTTCTCTCAATGTGATGACCTATAGACTAAAGAGACCAGTTACCTGCCCTCTACCTCCACCCCACATCCAATGGTGAGACAAGGGTTAGATAACCACAAGAGACACTCCCTATCAAAAAGTGGGGAGAGGCGGGAAGCACTTTGTAGTTCCTGATCCATAACTGGACACACATGCTAGTTCCTTGATTAGAGTCCAGTCCTGCTCTATGGGAGTGGTTCCATGGCACTTAGCTCTGCATTCTACTGGCTACTGTGAAGCAAAGGGCCCGCCTTCATTCAATGGGGAGGGGCCTACACAACGGCTTGGATATCAGGGGTGTGGTTCATTGGGGCATCTTTTGAGAAAAACTATCACAGTGACATAAAACATCTTTCATACCATACTCAGAGATTTGTGTATTGCTACTTTAAAAAGAATGAGAGGGGATGTAATGTACAGCCTGGTGACTATCATTAATAATACTGTATTGTACATTTGATGGTTGCCAGAAAAGTCGATCTTAAAAGTTCTTATCACAAGTAAAGAATGTAACTCAGTGTGGTGCTAGATGTTAACTACACTTATTGCAGTGATCACTTTGTAATATACACAAATACTAAATCATTATATTATACACTTGAAAATAATATAATGTTATATGTCAGTAATATCTCAATATTTTAAAAGGAAAAAAAAGAAAAACAAAAGAGTGAGAGAGAAAAAAGTCTCTATTTTTCTATGTGGATTTGATGCTACACTGGCCTATAAACTTCAATCTGTTATTAAGGGTAATTGCCCAATCTTGAAAAGTAATAAGAGCTGAGCTTGTCTTATAATTCTACTACTTTTAAAAGTGTGACCTTGGATAAAGTCACTTAATCCCTGTAAGTGTTATTATCCCAACTAAAAAAAAAATGAAAAACAATGATGTAAACTATAGAGCTCATATGGTTATTGTGAGGATTAAATGAGATAAAGTGTGTCAAATACTCTGTCCAATGATGCGCATTTTGTAGATGATCTACAAATGACAGCTTAAAAGTATTGTTTACAGGACATATGCTGAGATAGAAGGATTTTAGGAATGACCTGAAGTTCTATGTTCACAAAATTCAACCTTGCATGGACAGTTGCTATAAAATAGAAGGTAAATGACTTAGATTTTGAGAAACTCACTGTTTTGGGATCACTGTGTTCTTGAGCAAGCATACAGTGTTCTATCAATATTTCTGTGGATGATGATTGGAATTCTCCTAAGGATAAGGCAGGCTATCATCTTAGGACAAGGGCAATCCTATTAGCAGGGGAAGAAGGAACATCTTTGCCAGGTGGATGCATTCAAGAACTTGGGCAACCTGTAAGGATAGCATGCATCCCTGGGCAAAGTTAGCAAAAATTTGGTTAAGTTATAACAATTTGGTTAGTAACTGAAATGTAACCTAACTTTATACTCAAAAAGTGATGAAGCTGGTACATACCACTTGCCCATGGCTGCGATCATTATGGGCATATATCACAGGGGTAAAGTCAGGTTGAACATAGCACCAGAAAATACTGGGCAATGAAAAGGGTTAATTAAACAGGAATTAAACACTTTATGAAGAGTGGACCAGAGGTTCCATAGTAT
Organism: Aethalodelphis obliquidens; assembly: GCF_003676395.1. NCBI lineage: Eukaryota > Metazoa > Chordata > Mammalia > Artiodactyla > Delphinidae > Aethalodelphis > Aethalodelphis obliquidens. The sequence continues at coordinate 5,559,810 of NW_020837992.1, read as the reverse complement.
TTATGCACATGACTATGATTTCCAAGCGTCACTGTGTGTGTGTGTGTGACTGTGTGTGTGCATATGTACAGTTATGGACAATTCTACCAAAATCCCTAGTTTTACTGAATAGAGTAGGCAGAAAGCAATTTAAACTTTTCTTGATGAGAGAGGGTCATAAACACACACACCAGTTAATGTACTATATCTTAGTACAGAGATCTCTTAGAATTGTTTTAGTGAAGAGGGTGTAGTTTATCTTCTCCTTTAATTACCCCCACATTCGCCTGTACGTCCAAACCTTGGTGATTCTTCCAGAGCCTCCCTTGTTCTTTTTTTTTTTTTAAATAGATCTTTATTGGAGTATAATTGCTTCACAATCCTGTGTTAGCTTCTGTTGTAAACCAAAGTGAATCAGCCATATGCATACATATATCCTCATATCCCCTCCCTCTTGAACCTCCCTCCCACCTTCCCTATCCCATCCCTCTAGGTCATCGCAAAGCACCGAGCTGATCTCCCTGTGCTATGCGGCTGCTTCCCACTAGCTATCTATTTTATATTCGGTAGTGTATATATGTCGATGCTACTCTCACTTTGCCCCAGCTTCCCTCTCCCACCCCATGTCCATTCTCTATGTCTACATGTTTATTTCTGCCCTGAAACTACATTCATCAATACCACTTTTTAAAATTCCATATATATAATTTAGCATACGGTATTTGATTTTCTCTTTCTGACTTACTTCACTCTGTATGACAGACTCTAGGTCCATCCACCTCACTACAAATAACTCAGTTTCATTTCTTTTTATGGCTGAGTAATATTCCATTGTATATATGTGTCACATTTTCTTTATCCATTCATCTGTTGAAGGACATTTAGGTTGGTTCCATGTTCTGGTTATTGTATATAGTGCTGCGATGAACATTGTGGTACATGTCTCTTTTTCAATTATGTTTTCCTCTTGTTCTTTTCAGATGTCATTTCATAATGTATTGGTTTCTAGGAGTTTTCTACTCTCCATACCTAACTACTTTACCTCTGTTGTAGACAATAGCTTAAAAGGAATTAAATATTGTTGGAGGAAATTAAATGGTAAAAACTTGTTACATTATTTTTAAGTTCATCCTCTGAAGATGGCCCAATGTCTCTTCTATAAAGTAAAGTGTATGGTCTTTATGAAAGTTTCCTGTGTGTTTTCTGTTATGTCCAGCTTAACAGCTATATTCTGGATAATTTTGATTCATAGAAGGCTGACCATTGGGTTAATAGGGCATTTTTGTACTTCATGAATAAGCTTTGATTGTAAAACCATGTATAGGGCATCAGAACAGTTAAGCAGAGTGTTAAGGACTGTCATACCAGGTTGTCTATTTCACACATTAATACAGTCAGTGGATTCCCAGAGCCACTTTGAGAGACATACTGAACTTTATTGTAAGCCAGTATTTCCTGAATCACAGGTATGAACCTACATGTTGAACTACCCTTGCTTCTGACCCCCGGCCCATGACAGCAGAGAAACAGAAATGAGCCAGCACTACAATGAGGGAAACACACATCTTGACAAAGCTTCTGCCAGTGTAACCTGACCCCCCCTTTTTGCGCCTTCATTGGCACATGCTTGCAGGGATCTGTTAAAGCTTGTGTTACAAAAATCCCTAGAGCTGCATCCAAGTTTAGAATCTTCCGAAGAAGAAACATGATGAAAAAACATTTAGGGGGTGCTGGGTAGCCCTTGTGCATTGATATGGCCTGGAGGCTGGTGAGTTAGGAAGGAGGTGGACTTTAGGAAGCTCTGGAACCAGGATTGGCTTTCCACCCAAATTCAAGAGATTTTCTTTGATTTGCTTCCATTTTTCACTTCATTTCTCTTCTACTCATTCCAGGGTCCCTGGCCAACACACTTCTCCCCAGCGTTCCCAGCATATCACCCATTTCTTTTTTTTTTCTTCTGCCCATTTCTTTAAGACTCTGTCCTCAGCATTTCAGGGACAGCTCTGTGTGGTACTACCTAACAACCCCTTAAGGTGGGATGCCTCCCAATGGCAGTGCCATTTTTATAGGAGCCTCTTCAAGGTGGAAAACATTTCAGTATTTAAAGGGATGACTCTAACGGCCCATTTTCTGGTTAGAGAGCACACAGAAGCCCCCCTTCAACCCACTATTTATAATTACCTGCATCCTGACTCCCAGCTCCAAGTGCTGCCTCTTGTGTCCTGCTGGGTGAATAATGCAGTTGGCTTTCTAACCTCCAGCAACAACCAGAGTAAGGTGAATTATAGTTTGGGGAAAAGATAATAGGAGAGGGAGGCAGGAATTTGGATTTAATTGGAGTGGAGGCCACCAGCTTTGTAGATAACTGTCTTTTATTCTGAATCTATTCAATGATTACAGCCCATACTCATCCACAAAGAATAGTGCACTTGAGTTCAGGAAGGGGAGTGCTAGGATTATTTTTCAGCCCAGTTGATCTAGATCCCCTCCTCGCCCTTCTTGGCTTCTGCAGGCAGATGTTGAACATGCCTTGAGCAAAGGGCCAGGGGGTTTCTGCCAAGCAGTTCCAGAGGCATCTACAAACCACAGTCATTGAAGACATTTCCCAGAAGGTTTTCCGAGTACAAATCTCTTTAATTAAAATGGGAAAAGCCAGAGTGAGGGAGATGAGAGGAGCTTGGCTGAGAGCAGAAGGAGGAGGGGGATGAAGGGAAGAAAGGGAAGGAGGAAAAGTAATAAATATTTTACAAGTGTTTTCAAACACTGCCCGTCTAACACCCAGTGGAAAATGCCACTTGATGGATTATATTTTGGGTTGGAAAGTGAGGCTAATTCAATGTAATGAGGGGTGAATGGGACTTCAGGCCCTTATCCAACCACAAGAGACCCCTTACAAAAGAGTCTGCTCTTTCAGTCATTAATTTTTTATGAAGTTTAATAGGCCTGAGCCTAGAGACCTTCTGTGGGGTTGATTAGCTTCATACTTCTCTCATTAATGTAGAATCTGATTAGCTCTTATGAAAATCATTTCATCTCAGGCTCCAGCGTGGCAACCACATTGTTCTGATATTAGGAACTGCAAGTTTGATTCACCCGAGAAAAGAAACATCTGCAGGGACAAAGGCCCTGGCCTCATGCTGTCACAGAATGAGAGGACTGGGGAGACCGGCTGTCTCTTACATTTTACTGGCTGCAATAAAGAACCCTCAATATTTGGACCAGGATAACCTTGTTGGAGGCTAGCAGTGTTGGTCCACTGCAAAGGGAGCTGACTTGAAAGAATAGATAACTGCCAATGTATCAGTCAGGGTTTAAGAAGAAGAGCAAGACTGCCAAGTGATATAGAAGAAGGGGACTATTACAGGGATGAGACTTTATGCTATCATAGGAGCCGGCAGAGAGGTCTGCTGCCCTGAATCTGCTGTTGGGCCTGAAGTTGCTATAGGTCAGCTAGACTAGGAGTCAGGAAGGAAAGCTTGACATGGATATGAGGAGGGACACACTGAAACCCACAAGGACAAGTTGGAAACCCCAAGGACAAGCTGGACTCTTTCTCTGTTTCTTACAAGCTTGAAGAAACAGACTTGAAGTCCAAGCAGACCAAGAGGAGACTCCTGTGCTCTTCACCGTGGAGATGTGTACACACTTGGCTCAAGACTTAGAGAAACTAATGAAGGAAATCCTTCAGTTCTGGACAGCTTCTGGAGGAGCTGCAGGTCCAGGATCAGCCCCATATCCAGAAGAGTGGCCAGCTGATCAGCAACAATATACAAGAGCTGCCACAATGCCTGACACTATTTACCCAATTTACCCTCAGAAAAACAATGATCACTCCTCCATTTCTACCTTCTAAATTTCAGGATTCTCTATGGCTAACACTAACCAAAAACCATACAGGGAAGAGAATTCTGGGAAATGTTTTTCCAGGATGGCTAATTTGACCCAGTACAAAGCCTCCACAGCCAGTCCTAAGTAATACACATTAAATAGGATGACCCCATCCTGTGGTGAACTCTAATGTGCTAAGAGGACCAGTAAGAGGTGGTACTCAATGAAGACCTGACTTTGAGAAACACAGAGAATTTAGGCTGAAGGAATCTTGCTGTCAATAAAGGTTGTAAAGAACCCATGGCTATCCATGGCTATTGGGATTTTATGGAGGCTTCTTCATGTAGGCATGAACAATTATTAACTCCATTTTCAACCCCTCTGCCTTCTCCGAAGAAGTGGCAGATTGGAGGGAATGAAAATGACAAACTCCTAATCAGAGATTGGTCTTTCTGGTGACCAGCCCCCATCCAGGAGTCATCCAGGAGCTTGCCCAGAATTGCCTCACTAGAACAATGCTCCTAAGTGCTCTTATCACTTAGGAATTGACAAGGCTTTTAGGACTTCCATGCTGGGAGCTGGGTACAGAGACCAATGTATGTATTTTCTATTATCTCCCAGACTTTGTAAAATCATAAAGAAACATAGGATTTGATAACTATAAAAATCAAGATGCTGAGTGTTTGATTGGGATTGGAATAGGGCTGTAACACGTGAAGAGGCTTCTGGAGTAGCTGGCAAATTCTGTTTCCTGCTCTCGGCTGTGATTAAAAGTGTGTTCACCTTTTAACAACTCATTAAGCCATATATTTGTTTTTGTGAGGTTTCTTTATGCATCTTTTATTTTATAATAAAGGGTTTCTGTTCTTTCTATTTCTAATTCCACTATGCCCAGTCTCTATCATACTAACTAAATTCAAGCTTTTGATCCCCCTGCTTCATTGGAACTTCTCCTGTAAGTTATCAGTTGCCTCCAGTTGCTAAACTCACGGCCAAGTCTCAGTCTCATCTTACCTGCATAGCTCTGCACAGTTTCTCACTCCCTCCTGCTTGCAGCACTTTCTTCCTTGGGCTATTGTAACACTCTGCTCATTAGATTTCTTAGTCTCCTTTTCTGACTTCTTTTCTTCTCTATTACCTCGTAAAGCTGGAATACCCAAACCTCAATCCTTGACTTCTCTTTTCTGTTGACACTCACTTCCTTTCATGAGCCCATCCAGTATGACGACTTTAAATAGCATCTCTACACTGACAGTTCCCAAATTTACATATCTTCTTCTGCCTAGAACTTTAGACTAGAATATCCAAATGCCTACTTCCTATCTTCAATTGGGTATCTAATTGAATCTCAAGTTTAACAGATCCCAAACCAAACATCTGATTTTCCTCCTAAATCGGTTCCACTCATGGCTTTTGCTGCCTCTGTTAATATCTCTATATGTTGCTCAAGACAAAAGTCTTGGAGTCATTGGCTTCTCTATTTTTCTCTTATTCCTCATTCAATCTCTAAGCAAATCTTATTGACCCCACCTTCAGAAAGTATCCATGATCCGACTACTCCCCGCTTCTGTTCTGCTAATGCCTGGATCCAGACCACAGGCATGTCTCACCTCAATACTGCAGTACTCTTCATGATGGGCTCTTCACTGTTGTTGCTTCTCTATAACCCCCACACAGGCAACTCTTAGGAGAGAGCCAGACTATCTTTAACAATAAAAATATGTGCATCTTATTTCTTTGCTCAGAACTTATCAATGTCTTCCCATTTTGCTCAGAGTAAAAGCCAAAGTTCTACAATGACTTAAAAGGCCCCACATGACCTGACTCTCCTAGTTTGCTCTTGACTTTAGGCCCTATGCCAGCTCTTCTCCTCCCCCCTTTATCTTTGACTGTACAGGCCTCCTTGCCAGTTTTTGAATAGTCCAGACACATTCCTATCTCAGGACTTTTGTTCCTGGTTGTTCCCTCTGCCAGAAATATTCCTCCTCTAGTTGTCCACATGGCTCACTTCCTTACCTCCTTTCAAGCCTTTGACCAAATGTCATCATCTCAATGAGGCCTTTCCACACAACAGTATTTATTTGTACTTCCCAGTTCTCCCAAATTCTGCAACCCCCATCTATTGCGTCTATAGAATCCATCACTTTCTTTTTTTTTTTTATCATGTTTATTGGAGTATAATTGCTTCACAGTGGTATGTTAGTTTCTACTGTACAACAAAGTGAATCAGCTATACATATATTCCCATATCTCCTCCCTCTTGCATCTCCCTCCCTCCCATCCTCCCTATCCCACACCTCTAGGTGGTCACAAAGCACCGAGCTGATCTCCCTGTGCTATGTGGCTGCTTCCCACTAGCTATCTGTTTTACATTTGATAGTCTATATATGTCCATGCCACTCTCTCACTTCGTCCAAACTTACCCTTCTCCACCCCTGTGTCCTCAAGTCCATTCTCTACATCTGCGTCTTTTTTTCCTGTCTTGCCTCTAGGCTCTTCAGCTTTTTTTTTTTTTTTTTTTAGATTCCATATATATGTGTTAGCATACCGTATTTGTTTTTCTCTTTCTGACTTATTACATTCTGTATGACAGACTCTAGGTCCATCCACCTCACTACAAATAACTCAATTTTGTTTCTTTTTAGGGCTGAGTAATAGTCCATTGTATATATGTGCCACATCTTCTTTATCCATTCATCTGTCAATAGACACTTAGGTTGCTTCCATGTCCTGGCTATTGTAAATAGAGCTGCAGTGAACATTGTGGTACATGACTCTTTTTGAATTATGGTTTTCTAAGGGTATATGCCCAGTAGTGGGGTTGCTGGGTCGCATGGTAGTTTTATTTTTAGTTTTTGAAGGAACCTCTATACTGTTCTCCATAGTGGCTGTAACAATTTACATTCCCACCAACAGTGCAAGAGGGTTCCCTTTTCTCCACACCCTCTCCAGCATGTATTGTTTGGAGATTTTTTGATGTTGGCCATTCTGACTGGTGGGAGGTGATATCTCACTGTAGTTTTGATTTGTATTTCTCTAATGATTAGTGATGTTGAGCATCCTTTCATGTGTTTGTTGGCAATCTGTATATCTTCTTTGGAGAAATGTCTATTTAGGTCTTCTGCCTATTTTTAGATTTGGTTGTTTGTTTTTTGATATTGAGCTGCATGAGCTATTTCTAAATTTTGGAGATTAATCCTCTGTCAGTTGCTTCACTGGCAAATATTTTCTCCCATTCTAAGGGTTGTCTTTTCATCTTGTTTAAGGTTTCCTTTGCTGTGCAAAAGCTTTTCAGTTTCATTAGGTCCCGTTTGTTTATTATTTTTTTATTTCCATTTCTCTAAGATGTGGGTCAAAAAGCATCTTGCTGTGATTTATGTCATAGAGTGCTCTGCCTATGTTTTCCTCTAAGGGTTTTATAGTGTCTGGCCTTACATTTAGGTCTTTAATCCATTTTGAGTTTATTTTTGTGTATCGTGTTAGGGAGTATTCTAATTTCATTCTTTTACATGTAGCTGTCCAGTTTTCCCAGCACCACTTATTGAAGAGCCTGTCTTTTCTCTAACGTATATTCCTGCCTCCTTTATCAAACATAAGGTGACCATATGTACGTGGGTTTATCTCTGGGCTTTCTATCCTGTTCCATTGATTGATATTTCTGTTTTTGTGTCAGTACCATACTGTCTTGATTACTGTAGCTTTGTAGTGTAGTATGAAGTCAGGGAGATGGATTACTCCAGCTCCATTTTTCTTTCTAAAGTTTGCTTTGGCTATTTGGGGTCTTTTGTGTTTCCATACAAATTGTGAAATTTTTTGTTCTAGTTCTGTGAAAAATGCCACTGGTAGTTTGATAGGGATTGCATTGAATCTGTAGGTTGCTTTTGGTAGTATATTCATTTTCACAATGTTGATTCTTCCAATCCAAGCACATAGTGTATCTCTCCATCTGTTTGTATCATCTTTAATTTCTTTCATCAGTGTCTTATAGTTTTCTCTATAAAGGTCTTTTGCCTCCTTAGGTAGGTTTATTCCTAGGTATTTTATTCTTTTTATTGCAGTGGTAAATGGGAGTGTTTTCTTAATTTCTCGTTCAGATATTTCATCATTAGTGTATAGGAATGCAAGAGATTTCTGTGCATTAATTTTGTATCTTGCTACTTTACCAACTTCATTGATTAGCTCTAGTCATTTCCTGGTAGAGTCTTTAGGATTCTCTATGTATAGTACCATGTTATCTGCAAACAGTGACAACTTTACTTCTTCTTTTCTGATTTGGATTCCTTTTATTTCTTTCTCTTCTCTGATTTTGTGGATAAAACTTCCAAAACTATGATGAATAATAGTGGTGAGGGTGAACAACCTTGTCTTGCTCCTGATCTTAGGGGAAATAGTTTCAGTTTTTCACCATTGAGGATGATGTTGGCTGTGGGTTTGTTGTATATGGCCTTTACTATGTTGAGGTAGTTTCCCTCTGTGCTTACTTTCTGGAGGGTTTTTATCATAAATGGTGTTGAATTTTGTCAAAAGCTTTCTCTGCATCTATTGAGATGCTCATATGGTTTTCTTATTCAATTTGTTAATATGGTTTATTACATTGATTGATTTGCATATATTGAAGAATCCTTGCATTCCTGATAAACCCCACTTGATCATGCTGTATGATCCTTGTAATGTGTTGTTGGATTCTGTTTGCTAGTATTTTGTTGAGGATTTTTGCATCTATGTTCATCAGTGATATTAGCCTGTAGTTTTCTTTCTTTGTGACATCTTTGTCTGGTTTTGGTATCAGGGTGATGGTGGTCTTGTAGAATGAGTTTGGGAGTGTTCTTCCCTCTGCTATATTTTGGAAAAGTTTGCAAAGTATAGGTGTAATCTCTTCTCTAAATGTTTGATAGAATTCTCCTGTGAAGACATCTGGTCCTGGACTTTTTTTGTTGGAAGATTTTTAATCACAGTCTCAATTTCAGTGCTTGTGATTGGTCTGTTTATATTTTCTATTTCTTCCTTGTTCAGTCTCAGAAAATTGTGCTTTTCTAAGAATTTGTCCATTTCTTCCAGGTTGTCCATTTTATTGCCATATAGTTGCTTGTAGTAATCATTCATGATGCTTTGTATTTCTGCAATGTCAGTTGTTACTTCTCCTTTTTCATTTCTAATTCTATTGATTTGAGTCTTGTCCCTCTTTTTCTTGATGAGTCTGGCTAATGTTTTATCAAATATGTTTATATTCTCAAAGAGCCAGCTTCTACTTTTATTGATCTTTGCTACCATTTCCTTCGTTTCTTTTTCATTTATTTCTGATCTGATTTTTACGATTTCTTTCCTTCAGCTAACTTTGGGGTTTTTTTGTTCTCTTTCTAATTGCTTTAGGTGTAAGTTTAGGTTGTTTATTTGAGATGTTTCTTGAGGTAGGATTGTATTGCTATAAACTTCCCTCTTAGAACTGCTTTTACTGCATCCCATAGGTTTTGAGTCATCGTGTTTTCATTGTCATTTGTTTCTAGGTATTTTTTGATTTCCTCTTTGATTTCTTCAGTGATCTCTTGGTTATTTAGTAGTGTATTGTTTAGCTTCATATGTTTGTATTTTTTTACAGACTTTTTCCTGTAATTGATATCTAGTCTCATAGCAGTGGGATTGGAAAAGATACTTGATAAGATTTCAATATTCTTAAATTTACCAAGGCTTGATTTGTGACCCAAGATATGATCTATCCTGGAGAATGTTCCATGAGCACTTGAGAAGAAAGTGTATCCTGTTGTTTTTGGATGGAATATCCTATAAATATCAATTAAGTTCATCTTGTTTAATGTATTGGTTAAAGCTTGTGTTTCCTTATTTATTTTCATTTTGGATGGTCTGTGTATTGATGAAAGTGGGGTGTTAAAGTCCCCTACTATGATTGTGTTTCTGTCGATTTCCCCTTTTATGGCTCGTAGCATTTGCCTTATTTATTGAGGCGGTCCTATGTTGGGTGCATAAATATTTACAATTGTTATATCTTCTTCTTGGATTGATCCCTTGATCATTATGTGGTGTCCTTCTTTGTCCCTTGAAATAGTCTTTATTTTTACGTCTATTTTGTCTGATATGAGAACTGCTACTCCCACTTTCTTTTGATTTCCATTTTCATGGAATATCTTTTTCCATTCCTTCACTTTCATTCTGTATGTGCCCCTAGGTCTGAAGTGGGTCTCTCGTAGACAGCATATATACGGGTCTTGTTTTTGTATCCATTCAGCCAGTCTATGTCTTTTGGATGGAGCATTTAATCCATTTACATTTAAGGTAATTATCAATATGTATGTTCCTATTACAATTTTCTTAATTGATTTGGGTTTGTTATTGTAGGTCTTTTCCTTCTCTTGTGTTTCCCGCCTACAGAAGTTCCTTTAGCATTTGTTGTAAAGCTGGTTTGGTGGTGCTGTATTCTCTTAGCTTTTCCTTGTCTGTAAACGTTTTAATTTCTCTGTTGAATCTGAATGAGATCCTTGCTGGGTAGAATAATCTTGGTTGTAGGTTCTTCCCTTTCATCACCTTAAATATGTCCTGCCACTCCTTTCTGGCTTGCAGAGTTTCTGCTGAAGATCAGCTGTTAACCTTATGGGGATTCCCTTGTGTGTTATTTGTTGTTTTTCCCTTGCTGCTTTTAATATATTTTCTTCATTTTTTAATTTTTAGGAGTTTGATTAATATGTGTCTTGCTGTGTTTCTCCTTGGATTTATCCTGTATGGGACTCTCTCTGTTTCCTGGAGTTGATTGACTATTTCCTTTCCCATATTAGGGAAGTTTTCAACTATAATCTCTTCAAATATTTTCTCAGTTTGTTTCTTTTTCTCTTCTTCTTCTGGGACCCCTATAATTTGAATGTTGGTGCATTTAATCTTGTCCCAGAGGTCTCTGAGACTGTCTTCAATTCTTTTTTCTTTATTCTGCTCTGTGGTAGTTATTTCCACTATTTTGTCTTCCAGGTCACTTATCCGTTCTTCTGCCTCAGTTATTCTGCTATTGATTCCTTCTAGAGAATTTTTCATTTCATTTATTGTGTAGTTCATCACTGTTTGTTTGCTCTTTAGTTCTTCTAGGTCCTGTTAAGTGTTTCACTTTTTTACTCCATTCTATTTCCAAGATTTTGGATCATCTTTATTATCATTATTCTGAATTCTTTTTTAGGTGGACTGACTATTTCCTCTTTATTTGTTTGGTTTCGTGGGTTTTTACCTTGCTCCTTCATCTGCTGTGTATTTCTCTGTCTTCTCATTTTGCTTAACTTACTGTGTTTGGGGTCTCCTTTTTGCAGGCTGCACGTTTGTTGTTCCCATTGTTTTTGGTGTCTGTCCCCCGTGGCTAAGTTTGGTTCAGTGGGTTGTGCAGGCTTCCTGGTGGAGGGAACTGGTGCCTGTGTTCTGGTGGATGAGGCTGGATCTTGTATTTCTGGTGGGCCATGTCCATTGGTGTGTTTTGGGTTGTCTATGAGCTTACTATGATTTTAGGCAGCCTCTCTGCTAATGGGTGTTGTCATGTTCCTGTCTTGCTACTTGTTTCGCATAGGGTGTCCAGCACTGTAGCTTGCTGATCATTGAGTGGAGCTGGGTCTTAGCATTGAGATGGAGATCTCTGGGAGAGCTTTCCCCGTTTGATATTATGTGGAGCCGGGAGGTCTTTGGTGGACCAATGTCTTGAACTCGGCTCTCCCACCTCAGAGGCACAGGCCTGACACCTGGCTAGAGCACCAAGATCTTGTTAGCCCCATGGTTCAGAAGAAAAGGGAGAAAAAAAGAAAGAAAAAATGAAATAAAATAAAGTTATGAAAATAAAAAAGTATTAAAAATTAATTTAAAAAAAGAAAGAAGAGAGCAACTAAACCAAAAAACAAATCCACCAATGATAAGAAGTGCTACAATCTATACTAAAAAAATCCAACAATAACCACAACAGCAATGGACAGACAGACCCTAGGACAAATGATAAGAACAAAGCTATACAGACAAAATCACACAAAGAAGCATACACATACACACTCACAAAAAGAGAAAAAGGAAAAAAAATATATCTATGTATAAAAAAAAGGAAGAGAGCAACCAAATCAATAAACAAATCTACCAATGATAATAAACTCTAAATACTAAACTAAGATAAACATAAAACCAGAAACAAATTAGATGCAGAAAGCAAACCCCAAGTCTACAGTTGCTCCCAAAGTCCACCGCCTCAATTTTGGGGTGATTCATTGTCTATTTAGGTATTCCAGAGTTGCAGGGAACATCAAGTTGATTGTGAACATTTAATCCACTGCTCCTGAGGCTGCTGGGAGAGATTTCCCTTTCTCTTCTTTGTTCGTGCAGCTCTCGGGGTTCAGTTTTGGATTTGGCCTTTCCTCTGTGTGTAGGTCACCTAAGGGTGCCTGTTCTTCACTCAGACAGGATGGGGTTAAAGTAGCAGCTTATTAGGGGCCTCTGGCTCACTCAGGCTCGGGGGAGGGAGGGGTATGGAGAGCAGGGCAAGCCTGAGGTGGCAGAGGCCAGCGTGACGTTGAAACAGCCTGAGGCATGTAGTGTGTTCTCCCGGGGAAGTTGTCCCTGGATCCCGGGACCCTGGCAGTGGCGGGCTGCACAGGCTCCCGGGAGGGGAGGTGTAGATAGTGACCTGTGCTCGCACACAGGCTTCTTGGTGGTGGCAGCAGCATCCTTAGCATCTCATGCCCGTCTCTGGGGTCCGCGCTGATAGCCGCGGCTCGCGCCATCTCTGGAGCTCATTTAGGCGGTGCTCTGAATCCCCTCTCCTCACGCACCCTGAAACAATGGTCTCTTGTCTCTTAGGCAGTTCCAGACTTTTCCCTGGACTCCCTCCTGGCTAGCTGTGGTGCACTAGCCCCCTTCAGGCTGTGTGCAGGCAGCTAACCCAGTCGTCTGCCTGGGGTCTGACCTCTGAAGCCTGAGCCTCAGCTCCCAGCCCCGCTCACCCCGGTGGGTGAGCAGAGAAGGCTCTCAGGCTGGTAAGTGCCGGTCGGCACCGATCCTCTGTGTGGGAATCTCTCCACTTTGCCCTCCGCACCCCTGTTGCTGTGCTTTCCTCCGTGGCTCCGAAGCTTCCGCCCTGCCACCTGCAGTCTCCGCCCATGAAGGGGCTTCCTAGTGTGTGGAAACTTTTCCTCCTTCACAGCTCCCTCCCAGAGGTGCAGGTCCCATCCCTATTCTGTTGTCTCTGTTTTTTTCTTTTTTCCTTTGCCCTACCCAGGTACGTGGGGAGTTTGTTGCCTTTTGGGAAGTCTGAGGTCTTCTGCCAGCGTTTAGTAGGTGTTCTGTAGGAGTTATTCCATGTGTAGATGTATTTCTGATGTATTTGTGGGGAGGAAGGTGGTCTCCATGTCTTACTCCTCCATTATTTTGAAGGTCTCCCTCCAGTCCATCACTTTCTATTACAATATATTGTTTCCTTAATTTATTATGTTCGGGGTTTGATGTCTGTCTCTCCACAATAAAAAATAACTTCTATACGGGTGGGGATTGCTGTCTGTTTTGTTCACTGATATATCCCTAACATGCTGTACACCATGATAATCAGAATTCAAATTGCTATTATGAATAGTAATTCATAACAAGTAAATATTTGTTAATGAATTACTATATGAAGCATCTTGCTTACTTCAAATTTCCATCTTCTCCCAACCTCCTTCTGGCTAGAAATTTCTCTGAGAAATAGGAAAAATATAGACCTTATCTCAGATTTCCAAAAGCTGAAGGAAATAATAGATTTTAATCACTTATATAGATGTTTTTACTAACCAATGTTTTGGGTTCTCTAATGATTTGATCTATGATCTCTCAGTTTACTCTTTGTGCAAGGCAAGCACACATTTAATGAGTGTGGTACCCATGTGCATTAAATGGAGATGTGTCTAAAAACAATAAATTAGACATTATGATTGGATAGTGAGTTTTCTTCAAGAAGTCATACTATCATATAGTTAATGAAAAATACTGTTAGTGAACTTTAATTGCTAGTTACCTTTATTTTTATATGACTTGTCTTCCCATAGTGAACATAAACTACTTATATTTTAATGTATTACTTAACATTTTTTTTACCAAGCTCATCATAGTTTTTGTACATAATAGACTCAGAATCAACAGAGAAAATATATTCATTGACTTGTGACAAGGACGCTGAATTCTGTGTAAGGACAGGACAGATGAAACCATGTGTCCAATAAATGAAAGACATATACAGAAGGAACTTAGTATGCCACCTGGTTTTGCTATAACTACTCAACCCAGTAACAATTATGCCTATATTTCAAGTCCTTCAGAGATGTTTTCATCACCTCCCACTCCTTGCTCATGTCTAATTTTAATCTTTAATCTGCCTCCCCTTGTTCTGTTTCAGTTCAGATAAAGTCACTTTAACTGAAAGATTACCTACATCCTACCCATCCCTGCCCTAATAGTGATTCAAAGCCCTATCTACAATTTATGGTTAAAGGGGGAAGCTGAGAACCTGAAAATAGGGAGTTAGGATGTCAGCCCACTTTGGGATTTAATTTCAAATCTAAGGGCTTGTTTTTTCTTTATTGTTTTGCTAAACCATATATTTACAAGGCCAACTAAAAATAAGGAAATGAGAGTCATCTCCAACTTTTTGAAGTAAGAACTCACATATTCACTGCTGTAAGGAGAGGAAAACACAAGGTTTTTCTGTTCATTTTTCATCCTTTAGCTCTAAGGAAAAGAAGGGGCTGAGGATCTGAATTAGGTTCTTGATGCATGGCTATTTAATCTATTCCTGATTCTGCGTTTACTTTGCTCTGTCTGGAAAGGATGCAAAATTTGTCATAATGAATGACCCAAGCAATTTCAGCTAATGGCCAGAATTGAAACCTTTGATAATCCCAGGTGAATAATGTTGTCTCAACAGACTGAAGGAGTCTTTTACCTGTCTGACACAATGATAGATGTAATTAGTTAACAGGGATAGTCAGAGGTTTTAGTGGAGGCATTAGCAGAGATTGCTCAGGTCATTCTTAATTATGCAATTTCTTAGTCTTCTTCAGACCAAATACAAAAAATAAAAAAATAAGAAGAGTAGGCACAGCTGGATGAAAAGATTTCAGGGAAACCAGAAGCTAGGAAACTCATCAGAGGTGTGATTATGATCCCTCAGGCTAGGTGGGAGGGGAAGAAATAGCCACAGACAAAGGCTCGAACTGTGGGCAGTCCCCACTTTTAGCCAAGCCAAAGCAGCTGGGATGCCTGCTAGGAATGCTTGTCCTAAGACATATGTCACCTTGAGCAGGCATGACTGAAGAGAGGAATATTCTTGTGGTTTTAGTCATTTCTAAGAAGCAAGCTTGATGTCTAGGGAGGACAAACATGTAAATGACTTTGCGTATTCAAAAGCGGGAGCCAGAGAATGATGAGTTGGATTCCGTAGGGTTCCATTCCACAAGACTGAAGGAAGATGAGGGACATAGAAAGAAGGAAAGTTCTCCAGCTCTAAATTTGCAGCCAACTTTGAATCAGCTGTTGTGTGACCTTCTCTGACATTCCAGTTTGAGACCCTACATGCCTCCATTCAGCCTCCTAGCAAACAGTCGCAGCCAGTGTCAGATCTAAGAGAAGGTGAATAATTCAACCTGGCATCAAAAACAAAGAACTCTTTGCATCAGACGTGTTTATTTTACTTGTAAGGCTTTGACACATCAATGGTTGTCACCCGTGATTGAGTGAAATCTTGGCATGAAATCAATTTGATGTCCAACGTCAAGCAGCCTTGTTTAATGTCTCTAGATAAGGCAAGAGGGGCCTTGCATCCTTGAAGAGAGGCAAACGAATGACCTGGGGTCAATCATTCAGGCTTGACAAGGATCCAGCTGGTCCTCAAAAGCAGTCAAGAGAAGTGAACATTTAGCAGGACCTCTTGCCAGCTGGTTCGCAAAAGCTTTGGAAGACAACCCTGGGAATTACTAATTACCTTCTCTCCTTTCCTGGGACATGGGGGTGGTTAATTCTAGGGCATAACTTTTCAGCCTCTCTCCTATGGTTTTCTTCTCTTTCTGTTGCTTGAAGGTGGCAAACCTACAAAATGTTTTACATTTTAGGGAACTCATAGTCAAGAATTTGTACAGCATGAAAATATAAATTTAAAAGGCAAAAATGTATGTATTATAGATCACTATAGGTGCAGTAGGAAATGTAAGAGAGTGAAAAGAACATTTGTATTAAAGTTATACTGCCCTGGGTTTAACCCCTGTCTCTATTCTTCCTTGCTAGCTGTGTCACCTGGCAGAAGTCACTTAAATCCATTGAGACTAGGCTTCCTCGTCTGTAAAATGGAGATTATAGTGCCTATTTGAGGATTAAATGAGTTAGAGTCTAGTACACATAAATCTTAAGGCATAATTTTATGGTAAGAAAAAATTTTGAAGTAACATCAAAGAAAAGACAAATCTTTCATACCCCTTATTAGTTCTTTAAGAGAAAGAACACAGAGCTCAATATATTTTATACTGAAACTAATGTACCATTGATTATATTCCTAAGAATCAAAATCAATTTTGGGGTTCCACTTTTCTGTTAAGTCTTAAATGGAGACTAGCAATTAAGAATTCGTCTATGTGGTTAAAAAAAAGGAATCATCCAAGAAAAGGGGACAATTTGGAAGAGTCACCCCATTTTCACAAGTATCTATTTCCCAAATAGACATTCTTATGAAAAAATTATCCAAATTGGACTCCAGGGATTAACTTAACAAATCCTTATATGGTGCTTACTGTGTGTCAGGCGTCTGTTCATATAGTGCTTTACAAATACTAAGTCATTTAATAATCATAACAAGCCACAACTGTAGGTAGGTAGGTATTATTATTATTTCCATTTGGCAGATGAGAGATCTGAGGAGCTAATAGGTTAAGAAAGTTGAAAAGATAACATAGTAAGTAAGTGGCAGAGCCAGGTTTAATACACAGGGAGTCTGGCTCCAGAATCCATAATTTTATCCAGTGAGCGGTGCTATTTTCTTCACATCAGCACTTTTCTGTGATACCGAATTTGCTTCTTAGATCTACAAGAGTCTAAATGTGCTGTTTCTATGATTCCTTTCTAGGTATTCATCTATACATGAGGCACTGAAGTTAACATGTTACATTAGAAGTTCTATTTAGAGTTTCATCCTGTACATATGAGGGAGGTCATAAATTGCATAAAGTAATGTGAAGAGTGCAACAATGCTGATTCCCATCACTTGAAGAATTCCTGAGATAAACACATAGTATGTGCTAGTCTATGGTATTGTAGCATAAGTATAATCTTAAAATCTCAATCTTTTTATTGATCTATTTACTCAGGATTAGAAGGGACTTTAGAAGGTAAGATTCTAGATTATATTCTCTTTAATATCCATCCCAAGGGCTCTCCAATTAGGTTTAGGCTACTCCAATAACTGCAAATTTACTGGAAATGCCAGTCCATTAACAATCGCAAGGTGGTTCATGTATTCTATTTTTTTTAAAAAAATTAACAATAGCTTTATTGATATATACTCTTAAAGTATACAATTCAGTGGTTTTTCATTTATCCATAGCTAGGCAACCATCATGACTATCAAATTTCAGGACATTTTCACCACTCCAAAATAAACCCATTAGCTGTCTCTCTCTAATCCTCACTCTCCCCAGACGCTGACAACCACTAATCTGTTTTCTGTCTCTCTGGATTTGCCTATTTTGGATATTTCATACAATATGTGTCCTCTTGTGACTGACTCATTTCACTTAGCATAATATTTTCAAGGTTCTTCTATGTTGTACCGTGTATCAATACTTCATTCCTTTTTAAGATTGAATAATATTCCATCATAAGGATATTCCACCTTTTGTTTATCCATTCATCAATTGATCTCCTTCTGGATGCTCTTTCCTTTTCTATTTTTTGGAAGCATGTGTGGAGGATTTGTATTAACTGTATAAACATCTGGTAGAATTTACCATGAAGCAAGGCTCATCTACTCTTTAGAACATTGATGTTTGAGGAATGGATCAGAAGCATCTGCCATCATCTAAGAGATTGTTATAAATACAAACAATTAAGCTCCACCCCAGATCTATTGAATGATAATCTCATGGAGTGGGTTAGGCTGTATTTTAACAAGCTCTACAGGTGATTGTAGTGGATACTAAAGTTTGAGAAGCACTGCTTTAGACAACTTGAATGTTTATTTTTTCTATCAAACTGTAATAGCTTTGGTAGCTTCTCCCTCCCTGATTCCTTTAGGTCAAGTACCTTTTTTTTTTTTTAAGTCTGTTTAGCTTTCAAGTGTGTCAAAACAACTATTCTAATATACCTGAATACTGTGTTCTTGATAAACATCACCCATTTCTTTGGCAAAGTATAGGGATGGGTAATATGATATAGAACAGGGCAGAAATCTTTGTCTGTTTTGTTCCATGATGCATCTCAAACTCAAATAGTAGCTGGCACATAATATCTACTCAATAAATATTTATCAGATGAGCAAGTAAATATCACTGGCAAATTAGATTACTATGGTTCACTGTACTAGTTAACACTTCTGGTTGAGAATAGCAGAAACCCACTAAACTAGCTTAAACAAAAATATTTCATTTATCATGTGGATACACAGATGTCTAATGGAACCAAGAGACTTTATTCAGAGAATGAAGCACTGAGTAGAACCTGCAAAGTTTCTCTCTCTGGCTCTCATATCTTCCCTTTTCCCAGCATTTGTGAGTCTTTCTTCTCTAATTTCCACAGAACTGACCATTTTATATATCTTCAGAGCATAACAATGTTCTCAATAATATCAAGAGTACCTGATGTTACAACCATCATTGAAGAGTTAAGTCATTAACTAGACCAGCTTAATCTCAATTCCAAATTCCTGAAGGTAAAGATTCTGGTTTGCATAGCTCAGATTAGTACCTTCCTCCAAATCATCTTTGGATTTGGTCAAGGGTTTGGGGTTTCAGTGTTTGAACATGTCTTCCCTATCCATTGTAACCATGTAAATAGGGAAAGATGGTATTGAATTAGAAGGTGTTGAATAAAAAATGGGGAGGTATATATGGGGTGAGTAGATAAAATGATAGAAGTCTCATATTTTTGTTTATCGGTCAATATCTTGATTAATCAAATTTTTTTGAGAAACCTCCTCCACTCAGTGGTCTGTGCTATATGTTTCAGGTAATGTGAAACAATATGATTTAACCTTTGCACTAAGGAGAGGTAGAGTTTAGATAGAAGGTCAAGACGTGGGCACAGGAAAACTTAATCTACAATCTAAGTAGTGCATGTTAAGGGTTGGTAAGTGAAATAAACAATAAGTGTTTTAAGATCTGTATCATCAACACTAAAAGCAACAACCATAAGGCATTCATTATTACACTTCCCCTTGGGATGTCAAGGGTAAAGACCTCATCTGCTCTATCACCAGGTGCCAGGTCCCTTTAGTAGAAACCTCAGCATACCTTTATTTCAGGTCTTGGTATCAGGAACCACTAGGCAGCTTCTGGGTAATGAGTGTTTGTATTTTATGAATATTGTGATTCTTAATTCAACTGAACAATCAAACTTTTAAAACACCTTTGGCAATTCCACAGAACCTCCTTGTTTGTATTATGCATGCTAACTCTATTTCTGATTTTATTTTATTTTTGTTTGTTACTTCACTGAATTTCCATAGTTATTTATGTTTTTACACTGTAGTACTGGTGTGTATATTTTCATATACTATATAACATATTTCCATAAGTTTCCCCAAGTCCTTTTTTAAAACAGGATATAACCAACCAGAAAAAACTACACTCTGTCTTGTGGAGTTCATAAGAGAGATGATTCACTGTAGGAAGTCAGGGCCAGAGAAAACCTTATACCACATTTTGCCTTGGTCCCCTTTGGATCTTTGTTGTTTGTATTTGGGCAGCATGGGAAATGACAAATTAATTAGGATTAAGTTACTGGAAAACCCTTTACTAATGTAATTCTATTTTTTTCCAACTGAAAAATATTCCTTATGCTATTCAATGTAAATAGTATTTAATAATCTGGGTAGTTGTCCAAATATCTAGGTTCTTTACATGTCATAAATATGAAAGTTTTTGAGGACAACCATTCAGCAAAAATGTTTAAGAAGTTTGACTAGGAAATAACAGAATTTGAAAACTGTGAGGAATGCTTTTCTGTTTTGGCATTTTCTATAGAGAGTTAGCTCAGTGGTACAGACCATCTGCTTCTGGTTGGCTCAGTTAATTAGAGCATGGTGCTGACAATACCAAGGTCATGGGCTTAATCCCTTAGTGGACTCTTTGACTTTGTTTCTGTGCTTTCGCTGGAGACTCTGCACCTAGAAGCCTGCCTTAAACATGTGTGCCCTTCAGTCTATGGGAACCATTGGAGATGCTCTGTAAGGGCTGGTGCTCAGTAGCATCTCTGGGCCAAAATCTTCCAAAGAGTACCTGTTTGGAGTGTACAGGATGCCAGTTATCACATATTTACCTTCTGTGGGCCAGTTCGGCCAGTTCCTCTCTCTCTCTCTCTCTCTCCCTCTCCAATCCTATTGTGGAGAAGCAACTCCAGAATGTCTTTGCCACGGGTCAGTTAAACCAGTTTGCCTTCTTTGCATGCAGGGAGGACAGTTCTTTCATTAAAGTGAGATGCCCAGAATGTAGCTGGTTCTTTACTTGCATACATGTACTTTGGGATCATCAATCAATTCTCATTTGATTCCACAAAGCCCCTTTACTGAAAAACATCCAGACCTCTTCAACCAATATGACTCATGGGACACTTCTGATTAATACCAATCAGTTTAATGGCTTAGCTATAGATAATGGTGCCTGCTCTGTAGCTGCAACAACAAGAATAAATAACAAATCCCCCACTCGTTTTGCAAATCAAAGGAAAGATGCTAAGGGCCTGAGAAGCTCTAATCTTTATGATTTAATGGAATAGTGTTAGAGCACAGAGACTGCAGAGATTGGGAAAATGAAAAAAAAAATTATCTGTCACATCCCTGGCTTTAAAGATGTGAGCTCTTTCTAGTACTCTGTCAACAGCTCACTGTCACTGGGGCTTTACAGGACAGGACAGCCCTGGTGACAAACCATCTAGAAAAAAAGATATAAGAGCAAGTGGTTCATTAGTGCAGATAACACACAGGAGGCTTAATCTCTATAGAAGGGGACAAAAAATTTAATAGGCATCTTATCATAATGAGCTGGAAAGTGTGTCTTAAAGCCATGAGGGATGATTCATTTTGTCTCTGCTGGTGACCTTTACTGATTCAATGTCACAGACACTCCAAGTGCTGAAGTATTTAGCATTGGACAGTCCCCAGGATAAGGCACTGGGAATTTTGTAACCAACTGCAAAGTGTACCAAACTACCAAATGTCAAGCATTAGCATGACTTGAAGTAAGCTCTCAGAATCCCTGAAATACTTAGCACTGGGGTTAGTCATGAGTCAAGCAGGTTTGCTGCAGAGGAAGGTTAGGATTGAGATGGTAAGTGCTGGTGGGAGGAAGAGGAAGCCCTTCTGGTGAAGGAACCAATTCTAAGCTAAAGTTTGGTATTCAGTGCATGGGCAATGATGGAGAATGGAAATCAGGGAGGAGACTGGCAAAGTCAGGCTTTATTTTAGCTGCTGCCAAAATCTACATTCTTGGGAGCCTCCCAGTGAGAATGGCCAGGACATGGGGGAACATTAAGTCAATGTATGGTAACACGGTGGCTTGGTTTGGAGAAAAATCCCAGCTTTCAGCTGGAAGGAAAAGAAACAAAGGTGAACAAGAACTAAGCAGTCAGATGTAAGATGGCTGGTCAAAGAATTTGGGATTCTTATAAGAAACTAGAGTGCTGAAATTCATTTTTATGGAAGAAGCCAATACAACTGGGGTTGAGCGAACACCAGCATGGAGAGCTGTTTCCAGAGCAGATACCAGGAACCCCGGATGCAGGATTTATGGCAATAAGACTCATCCTAGACCCAACCTCGGGTAGAATTTCCTAAGGAGGTCTCTGCTTTTGTAAATGATGGTATGGTTAGAATCTATGGGGACAGAAACCAAGGGCGAAAAATCTAGACCCAGAACTAAAGAAGGCAGTACCAGATGGCATTTGCAAAAGATGTCTTACATGCTCTCTGGGTTTATTTTATTTATTTTCCTAAATGTAGGTGTTTAGTCCTTTAACGTAGAATATAACCTTAACTTATTTCAGTACGTACCACACTACAGTGAACATCACTGTGAGAATAAAGTGCATACTCAGTTAAATCTCTTTGTTGTCTTTACAACCTTACTTTAATTCTGAACTATTTTTTCTTGGGCTCTGGAAATGACAGGCTCAGAGTTAAATGGTTGTTGATGTGTCTCAAGAGACCATTAAAAAAAGGATTTTGAAGGATTGGACCTGTGCAAGGAATCCTCTTACAAAGAGCAGAAGGTTAAGGATCAGCAGCAGGTTTATGGTTGTTTTAACCACCACTTCAACAGGAATTTCCTCTATGCCTGCTTCTCAAGTGACAACTGGCAGGCACAACCTGGACAGCCAGCCTTAAGACAGAGGTTGATATACCATGTCCGAATGGAACCTAGCCAGTGCCCTTGATAAGCAGTTATAAATGGAGGTCTGGCGTATTATCCATTTGGCTAAATGGATACGTCAAATATGTCTCCACCGTTCCTCCACTCTCCACAATCCAGTTACATAACAGCAGTGGCTTAAGTAACTCCACTAATTCCAGAAGAGAGAGTAGGTAGATTAAAATCATCTTCTCTTACCTATTTTGACACTCAGAAATCCATGTCTCTAATAACAACAGATTACTATTAGTAGACCCACAGACATAGAAAACAAACTCATGATTACAAAAGGAGAAGGGTCGGGGAGGAATAAATTAGGAGTTTGGGATTAACATATACACACTGCTATATATAAAATAGATAACCAATAAGGACCTAATGTATAGCACAGGGAACTATACTCAATATTTTATAATAACCTATAATGGAAAATAATCTGAAAAAATTAGATATATATGTATACATATAACTGAATCACTTTGCTGTACACCTGAAACTAACACAACATTGTAAATCAACTCTATCTTAATTTAAAAAGTTAAAAAATATTAATAACAGCAGATTCCCAATGTGACCACTACTAGCTCAAATAGCTATTTACATTTAAAATTAATTTACATTAAATATTAAGAATTTAGTTCTTCTGCCACACTAACCACATTTCAGGTGTTCAGTAGCCACAATGGCTAATAGTTACCATATTGGACAGAGACAAACTAGTACAAGTCCATTATCATAGAATATGCCATTGGACAGAATTCAGTTAAACTGTCATTCATCTCTGTACTCTAGTACCTAGCACCCACTGAGAGTTTGTTGACTTCCTAATACAGGCTGGCTTAGCTAGAACAGTGACTGAGCTCAATTACTTTTTGCCTGCCTCTCCCACCACGCTGTCTGTAATACAGCCTTCCTTCTCAGCTTCTCTCTGTTCCCAACTCCTAGACAAATGAAAGACATGCCTGTTTGTGATCTCTGTCTCTGTCTGTCTCTGTCTCTCTCTCTTCTTTGAAGGTTTGTTTGGCCTGGAACAGGGTGTCATTGAACCGTCACTGAGCTTTCAAGAGAGTACTTGAGAATGTGATTGTTCTGTCTAATATTCAGTGAGAACAAACTCAGGAGGGCTGAAGTGATGAGATAACTGGGATGCTTTGGATGTCTAATTTTGTCATCCAGAGGGGAAAGGGAGGGAAGTGGGAAGACACTGGGTAGTTGTACAAAGGGTTAACCCACTTGGCTCTCCTTAGCCAACAAATAGGGGAGAGAACTGTGGAGGAAACTGGCATTTATTAACCCCCCACAATGATCTAGGTCTCCCCCGGCAAACACATGAGGTATATTTTATTTTCCACACTTAGAGAAAATTAAACAAAAATTTAGGGAATTAAGATTTAGGAAGGTTAAGTGATTTGTTCAATGTCACACAGCTAGTAAGAAGCAGAGCTGATATAAGCAGTCTTTTTCTCTTTAAGTACATAAGCTCTCTCTGCTACTGAAGGGGACCTTGCAAAAACTGGATGGGCTGGAGATTTAAGCTGTATATCGAGGGAATGGTCCTAAACAGAGAGTCATCACAAATTCATCACTCCTTATCTATACCCTGTGAGGAGGAAACATGAGCACTCCTATAAGTGTGAAGGGAGTTCACGGGCCTAGGCTCTGCTAACTCACGGAGTGCTCCAGCAGTTGGTATTGGGGAAAAAAGAGAGAGGAGGTTATCCTTTACCTGTTATGAAATATAGTCTGTTGATTTTGTAAAATGCATTTTGTGTTACTTTGTTGCTACCTACACTGCAGGCTAATCTAGGACACGGTCTTAGGGGCCTGATTGGTGCAGAATTCATTCAAGGCAGGATACTACCTTCTTTCTTATTGCTTCATCTATGATTTACAACATGGATATTGCCATAGCAGGTTCTCTGACGGAATTAGTTTTCTAAGTTTCTGGTTGCGGGCTATCCCCACTACATGAAAATCAAAATTTCTTCATGCTGCAGATATTTCTCATATTGCACCTTATATTTGTCGGCAGATTAGTAAATTTTTAAATCTTTCACATGCATTTCTCATGATTCTTACTAACATCCTGAGAGTTGATATAATCGTTCCCTTTCTTCAGGTGTGCAAAATAAGGCACGGGGTAGTTAAGGGAATGATGCAAAATCAAAGTGAATTAACCCAAACTTCTGACTCCTGAATCTTTTCTCATTTTTTTCTATGAACAGTAGAAAATATAGAAAAAGATAAACTCAAAATCCAGACCCTTCTGTGTCCATAACCTTGGTTCTTTTTCCTTCTTCCCTATATCTTACTCTTAGTTTGGAAATCTCTAGCTTCCAAGCTGTGGAAGTTATTGGTCAAGGATTGAGGGTCTTGTGATAATCAAAACTCTTCTGGGTCACCAATGTCAGGCTATATGGAAGGTATAGGACATGGAAGCCAATGTCCTGCCCTAAAGCGTAAAGGCTTTGGACACAGTCCTTCACAAATGTTAAGTGTAACAAGCCAATCAATCAACTCACTAATTCATCTGAAGAAAGGCAAACTAATGGCTTAACTGATTTTTTTTCCCCACCAGATTCAAAGGCCATCATAGTATCTAAACTGCTCAGATTAAGGGAGCAAAGGTGCAACACTATCTGGTAAGTTGTTAAAAAAATATATTTTATGAAACTATCCAGTAAAAGCCAATTCTCTTCCACAGCTGAGTAAATAAACTAAGGCCCATTTGGGGACTAGAAGTTAGCCTTCATATCTCTGTTCATTAACTCACGCAGCCAAGAGATGAGAACGCATACAGTATTCAGGTGGAAACCAGAGTTATTAAGGACTATTAATATTAATTGATATTTTGAATAAAAGATTCATCCATCCAGCAAATATTTAATGAACTTCTATTTTGTGCCTTATGCCCTCTGCATGGTTGCCTTACTGATTCATGAAAATAGAGCCATGCAAGATAATCTAAACCCACAAATGAAGATTTCCTTCTTCCTCAGTGTGGATTATCCAGATAATTGCTTCAATACTCCACTTCATGGTATTCTGCTGATAAAGCTTTAAATCTTTTAAGGCTACAGGCATAAGGAAATGCAAACCAAAGCTATATTCTCCCTAGATGTTTCCCAGGAGAGAAAGCCCCCCACACTTGAAAGGAATGAAGAATTATCCCACATCAAGTAATTTGCCTTCAGAGGAGCAGGGCTGGTGAGAAGTCTTTTTACAACATTTTCCAGGACAGCATTAGATCCATTAATTACCTAATCCTCTGTGCCTTATTAGCCTTCTTTGAACCCTTTAGATGCCTCTAATTCCCTTATCCTAAAGGCCTCAGAACTTGGGCTACTAGTCCTTTGGTCCTAATTAGGTCCACGTGTGGCATATTGTGCTGCAAATCTCTGCAGCGTATTTACACTAATTATGAACATTAATTATAGGGTAGCCCTGGGAGCTTAATGCCCATTCCAAAGTCATGCCTGGAGCTAGGCAGTTTGCAATCTTAGAAGCACACAAGGCAAGCCCAGATTATATGGAGTCAAAAAAGGAAATGAGAAACAGACATAGAAACAACCAGAGAGGCAAGAATTTCTAAGAAAAAGGGAGTTTGAGTGCCAGAAAAAAAAAAAAAAAAAGGCAGATGCCCACTTAGTTTGCGTAAATGGTGTACAGGGTCAGGACTAAACATCCAGGCAAATGTCTCTGGAATCCTTCTCTAAGGTCAGAATTGATCTCAGGAGACCAGCATGAGCTGAGTCTGCAGGTGACAGTTAAATAACCTTAGCTATAGGAAGAACAGAGTTCAAAACTGGGATCAAGAGAGGGCTATGTAGAAAACAAGTCAACTATAAGGATATTTTAAAATAATATGCATTCATTCATTCACAGAATGCATACAGTGTGCTGTTCTGTAACTTAAATTTATTGTGTAACTAACATATATTTTGTGTTTGTAACATGTCAGACACCATTCTAAGCACTTTACATGCATTCAGACTTTGATTGTTACAACAGGTGGGTAATATTATTATCCACATTTTATAGATAAGGAAACCGAGGCATAGAAAATTTCATGTATAGCTTCTCAAGGACACAGCTAACGAGCAAATGACTCAGGTTCCAAATCCAGGCAGAGTCCAAAGCCCACGCTAATGAACACTGTGCTATTCGGCTTGGCCTGGGTAGCAAAAGGTAAATGGAGCATGATCCCAGGCATAAAGGAATTCCTAGACTGGGAAATTTAGACATATAAATAATTATACAACATGGGAATAGTACAGAGGCTTGGATGACACTGGATCCTATTCCTTTATGTGTAAGCAAGGGCATTATTCTTTTGGTCTTCTGCATGATTAAGTTTCCTTTCTCTACTATTATTCTCAGTAGCATATAAATATACTATAAAATCTCTCAATATAAAAAAATTTAATCTCCTGTCCCTTTCTAGCCACAGCCCTTATTTTCCTGCTTAAAAATAAAACAACAAGAAAACAAAATCAAACAAACAAGTAAAAAGCGACACACCAGGCATGGAGGAGTTTTATTTACTATCTCACTTCCTACCATGTGGCTTGTGGGATCCTAGTTCCCCAGCTAGGGATCAAACCCGGATCCCCTGCAGTGGAAGTGCAGAGTGCTAACCACTGGACCTCCAGAGAATTCCCCCAGTCCCACTTAATCCCATTTCAATCAGGTTATTCTCTCTACCATGCCTAAGAAATGGTATCCATTCATGTTGCCAAAGATTCATGTTCATTCATGTCCCCAATGCCAGTGAGCAATTCTCAGTCCTCTTCTGCATTTTCTCTGCAGGATTTGACATTGCACATCACTCCCTCCTTCTTGCAACCTTCTCTTCCTTGACTTGCCAGAAACCACATTCTACTTATTTTCCTCCTACCTCATTGGCTGCTCCATTTTAGTCTTCTCTGCCAAACTCAGACCTCAGAGCTCACCTCTACTGTTTTGAAACTTTTACTATGTGATATCAATTTTTCCCATGGTGGAAATACTTGCCACATTTTATCAAATCTAAAACACAAATTGTTTCACCTTTTACATATCTGGAACAAGACACATCCGCAAATGGTTGTCATCACCCAGGCAGCAGTCTTGACTTAGTCTTCCTTGCCTACACCATGAGAACTTGGTTATTGCTGTTAACACTATCTTAATTCAATAAAAATTTGTGGATTAATGGTACTAGACATGTTGGATTTAATGCTATTTAAAATGAACTTAAAAATTAATACTGTGATTTGGCATTAAAAGAAAATTATTATTATGTATGCAGAAAACCATGGAAATAGAGCAATTTGAAAGAATATGTACTGACAAAACTTTAATTTCTTTTTTCAAAGTAACAACCAAGAGCTTTATAGATCTTTGGAGTATAAGATACCTTCAAGAAAATCTCTTTTATATTTTTTTACTGAGATAGCTGCAAAAGGATTACTTATCACATACTTATTAAAGTAAGTGGAGAGAGGAGAATTTGTCAAATACTTTGGAAAAAATAAAGCAACTTATAGCTTTGGCCAATTCATGCATCATACGGGACTATTAAGGCATTATGTCATAGTTTAATTTGTAGGTTTATTTTTCCTCAGGGGTACAGCTTATAATCAATGGTGACTCAGATTTGAAGAAATATGGAACATACCGATGATTCCCATATTTCAAATTTCCAATATCACAGTTCACTTGTGTTGACATTTTACCAGAACTAATTTTATCCTAGACATTTTATCCTAGAACTAATAATGGGTTCAACAAGGTTGTAGGACACAAGGTTGTAGGATACATTAAAGATGTCAATTCTTCCCAAACTGACATACAGGTTTAACACAATTCCTATCAAAATTTCAGCAGAGTGTTTTGTACATATAGACAAGATTATTTTAAAATTTATATGAAAAGTAAATCAAAAATAAAAAAAAACAAAACTGTGCTAACTAAAGCAATTTTGAAAATGGAGAACAAAGTGGAAGGAAGCAGTCCACCTGATGTCAGGTTAAGATCATCAAGAGGTTGTAGTGGAGGGATAGACACATAGATCAATGGAACAGAATATAAAACTCCAAAAATAGACAAATATGGCCAAACGATTTTTGACAAAGTACAAAAGCAATTCTATAGAAGAAAGACAGCACTTTCAACAAATCGTGCTGGAGAAACTGGACATAGGAAACAAATAAATAAATAAATAGAATCTTGACCTAAATGTCACATCTTAAACAAAAATTATGTCAAAATATATTACAGATGTAAAAGTCAAACATAAAATTATAAAACTTTTAGGAACACGTATAAGAGAAAATATTTGGAATTAGAACTGGGTAAATTCTTAGACTTAACAACAAAAGCCTGATCCATAAAATTTTAAAAAATGACAAATTGTCCTTCTCCAAAATTATAAACTCTTGCTCTACAAAAGGCCTTGTCAGGAGGATGAAAAGACAAGCTACATACTGGGAGAAAATATTTCCAAACCATCTACCCATCAGAGAACTAGTGTTCAGAATATGGAAAAACAAAAAACTCTGAAAACTCAAGAGAAAAAAAAAAAAAGCCCAATAGAAAATGGGCAATATATATGAAAAGACATTTCACTAAAAATAATACATGGATGACAAATAAGCACATAAAAAGGTGTTCACTGTCATTAGACATTAGGGAAATGCATATTACAGCCCCAATGAGATATCACAACATACCTATCAAAATGGAAACGCTAAAAAGTAATGACAACACCAAGTGATGGTGAGATGCAAAGAAACTGGATCACTCATACATTGCTGGTGGAACTGAAAAATGGTATAGCCACCCTGGAAAACAACTTGGCAGTTTCTTTAAAAACTAAACATGCAACTTCCATATGTCCAGCAATTGCACTCCTGGGCATTGTTCCCGAGAAATGAAGATATATATTCCTATAAGCACTTGTACATAAATGTTTTATACTAGCTTTATTCATAAATTCTTAAGACCTAGGCACAGAAAGAAAAAGAAATAAAAGGAATCCATACTGGAAAGGAAGAAGTAAAACTGTCACTGTATGCAAATGACATAATACTATACATACAAAATTCTAAACACACCACCAGAAAACTACTAGAGCTCATCAATGAATTCAGTAAAGTTTCAGGATACAAAATTATTATACAGAAATCTGTTGCATTTCTATACACTAAAAATGAACTAGCAGAAAGAATTAAGAAGGCAATCCCATTTACAATCACATCAAAAAAGAATAAAATACCTAGAAATAAGTCTAACTCAGAAGGCAAAAGACCTGTACTTGGAAAACTATAAGACACTCATGAAAGAAATTGAAGACAACATAAACAGATGGAAGGATATACTGTGTTTGTGGATTGGAAGAATTAATATTGTTAAAATACTACTAAAGTCAATCACAGACTCACTGCAATCCCTATCAAAAGACCAATGAAATTTTTCACAGAACTAGAACAAATAATTCTAAAATTTGTAGGGAGACACAAAAGACCCTGAATAGGCAAAACAATCTTGAGAAGGAAGAACAAAGCTGGAGGTATCATGCACTTGGATTTAAAGTTATACTACAAGCTACAGTAGTCAGAACATTATAGTATAGCACAAAAACAAACACATAGGTCAACGGGACAGAATAGAGAACACAGAAATGAACCCACATTTATATGGACAATTAATCTATGACAAAGGAGGCAAGAATATACAACCAGAAAAAGACAGTCTCTTTAATAAATGGTGTTGTGAAAACTGGACAGCTATATGTAAAAGAATAAAACTGGACTACTCTTTCTCACCATGCACAAAAATAAACTGAAAATGGATTAAACACTTAAATGTAAGACCTGAAACCACAAAACTTCTAGAAGAAAACATAGGTGTTAACTCTTTATCATCAGTCTTAGTAATATTTTTTGGATATGCCTCCTCAGGCAAGAGAAACAAGAGCAAAAATAAACAAATAAGACTACATCAAACTAAAAAGCTTTTGTACAGTGAAGGAATGATCAACAAACTGAAAAGTTCACCTACTGAATGGGAGAAGATATTTGCAAAGATTTTTCCAATAAGGAGTTCCAAAATATACAAGAACTCATACAACTCAACATCAAGGAAAACAAACAAATCAATTAAAAAATGGACAGAGGATCTGAATAGACACTTTTCCAAAGAGATACATCAACAGGCACATGAAAAACAATGCTCAACATTAGTAGCATTAGGAAAATGCAAATCAAAACCACAGTGAGATATTTCCTCACACATGTCAGAATGGATATTGTCAAAAAGACACCAAATAACAAGTGTTGGCAAGGATGTGGAGAAAGGGAACCCTCATGCACTGTTGATGGCAATGTAAATTGGTGTGACCACTATGGAAAACAGTATAGAGATTCTTCAAAAAATTAAAAATAGAACTACCATATGACCCAACAATTTCACTCCTGGGTAGTTATCCAAAGAAAACAAAAACATTAATTAGAAAACATATATGCATGTACAACTGAAACTAACACAACCCTGTAAATCAATGATACTTCAATTAAAAAATTAAAAAAATATATATGGGGGACTTCCGGGAAGATGGCAGAAGAGTAAGACGTGGAGATCACCTTCCTCTCCACAGATACACCAGAAATACATCTACGCGTGGAACAACTCCTACAGAACACCTACTGAACGCTGGCAGAAGACCTCAGACCTCCCAAAAGGCAAGGAACCCCCCACGTACCTTGTTAGGGCAAAAGAAAAAACTAAACAGAGACAAAAGGATAGGGACGGGTCCTGCACCAGCGGGAGAGAGCTGTGAAGGAGGAAAAGTGTCCACACACTAGGAAGCCCCTTCACGGGTGGAGACTTCGGGAGGCGGAGTGGGGGAGCTTGGGAGCCGCGGAGGAGAGCACAGCAACGGGGGTGCGGAGGGCAAAGCGGACAGATTCCAGCGCAGAGGATCGGGCCGACCGGCACTCACCAGCCGAGAGGCTTGTCTGCTCGCCCGCCGGGGCGGGCGGGACTGGGAGCTGAGGCTCCGGCTTTTGTCGGAGCGCCGGGAGAGGACTGAGGTTCGCGGCGTGAACACAGCCTGCAGGGCGTTGGTGCGCCGCGGCTGGCCGGGAGAGAGTCCGGGGAGGGGTCTGGACCTGCCGAAGAGGCAAGAGACTTTTACGTCCCTCTTTGTTTCCTGGTGCACGAGGAGAGGGGATTAAGAACGCTGCTTGAGAGAGCTCCAGGGACGGGCGCGAGCCGCGGCTAAGAGTGCGGAGCCCAGAGACGGACATGGGACGCTAAGGCCGCTGCTGCCGCCACCAGGAGGCCTGTGTGCGAACACAGGTCACTAGCCACACGCCCTTCTGGGGAGCCTGTGCAGCCCGCCACTGCCAGGGTCCCGGGATCCAGGGACGGCTCCCCGGAAGAGCGCACGGCGCGCCTCAGGCTGCAGCGTCACGCCGGCCTCTGCCGCTGCAGGCCCGCCCCGCACTCCGTGACCCTCCCTACCCCCCGGCCTGGGTGAGCCAGAGCCTCCGAATCAGCGGCTCCTTTAACCTCGTCCTGTCTGAGCAAAGAACAGACGCCCTCCGGCGACCTACACGCACAGGCGGGGCCAAATCCAAAGCTGAGCCCCTGGGAGCTAGACGAGAAAGGGAAATCTCTCCCAGCAGCCTCAGAAGCAGCGGATTAAAGCTCCACAATCAACTTGATATACCCTGCATCTGTGGAATACCTGAATAGACAACGAATCATCCCAAATTAAGGAGCCCTGTGGATGAAAGGCTCTTGGTGCTGCAGCCAGGACTCAGTGCTGTGCCTCTGAGGTGGGAGATCCAACTTCAGGACACTGGTCCACAAGAGGCCTCCCAGCTGCACATAATATCAAACAGCAAAAATCTCCGAGAGATCTCCATCTCAACGCCAGCACCCAGCTTCACTCAACGACCAGCAAGCTACAGTGCTGGACATCCTATGCCAAACAACTAGCAAGACAGGAACACAACCCCACCCATTAGCAGAGAGGCTGCCCAAAATCATAGTAAGTCTACAGACACCCCAAAACACACCACCAGACGTGGACCTGCCCACCAGAAAGACAAGATCCAGCCTCATACACCAGAACACAGGCACTAGTACCCTCCACCAGGAAGCCTACACAACCCACTGAACCAACCTTAGCCACTGGGGACAGACACAAAAAACAACAGGAACTACGAACCTTCAGCCTGCAAAAAAGGAAACCCCAAACACAGTAAGATAAGCAAAATGAAAAGACAGAAAAACACACAGCAGATGAAGGAGCAAGATAAAAACCCACCAGACCTAACAAATGAAGAGGAAATAGGCAGTCTACCTGAAAAAGAATTCAGAATAATGATAGTAAGGTTGATCCGAAATCTTGGAGATAGAATGGACAATAGAATGGACAAATTGCAAGAATCAGTTAACAAGGACCTAGAAGAACTAAAGATGAAGCAAGCAACGATGAACAACACAATAAATGAAATTAAAAGTACTCTAGATGGGATCAATAGCAGAATAAATGAGGCAGAAGAATGGATAAGTGACCTGGAAGATAAAATAGTGGAAATAACTACTGCAGAG